>NC_134196.1:15645853-16250139 GCF_964188355.1 Buteo buteo
GTGTGTGCGCACACACGGCACAGGGTCCGGCGTGGGGTGAAAGCAACACGGCTGTCACGGTGCAGGGACAGAGCCAGAGGCTCACCTCCGCCGGCTCGGGACTGGAAACACTGCAAACCTTCACAAACGGCAGCTTTTTGATGCGTGGAAGGAACAAAAGAAAAAAGCAATTATATTTTCATCTCGAGGAAAAAAAAGAAAAGGTGTTATGGTTTTCTTTGGGATTGTTCTTGTGGTGGAATGAATGCATTTCACTTATCCAAAATGCAGTGGTTTATTTCTTGAGGTACTCGGAAGGCAAACACCTTGAGGGTGCAAAACAGATGCAGCCGCTCCAGCCCAGTCAGAAGACTCCGCACATTTTCTTACCTCTTGGAAAAAGACATTGTCCCACTGAAAGAGCAACTGTTTCCCAGGTGCAGAAAACCCTCAGCACACAAGTAACTGCAAAACCTCCATACTTTTCCTCTGGTCCTTCCATAGTGGCTATTTTACCCCTGCCCCGAGGCTGTGGGCAGCAGCATGGGGCTGCAGGCAGTGTTGGATTTGGGAGCATTGGCCTGGATGAGGGTCCCATCCAGGTGAGATGCCCGCGGTGCTCCAGCCCACAGAAAGCCTGGGCTCATCTACTGCCTGCACCACTCCGGTAAAACCCCCAGGTAGTGTTCCCAGGCTGGTGCTGTATTTTGCGTGGCTTTGCTTTGCTCGAGCAACACAAAGGGGTGCTGCACTGTGAAAGCACGAGCCGTTCCTCTCTTCTTCCCCTTCTCTTTTTTCCTTGACTTAGAGCAGTTTGCTTTTTGGAGCAGCCAAAGCATTGCAGAAAGGCTTCCGTCTCTTGCCACTGGCACGTGGCTTCTCCCTGGTGCAAATGAAATGCAGGTATAAATAGCACCAGCCTCCGTCAGCTGCCACCCTGGAGCCTACCCCAGGGCTAATCCACCTCAAGGCTGTCAAAATCCAACCCGCTGGCCGATGGTCCTTCTCTACAGACCTTTTTATTATCATTTTCACAGCTCCCTGCCTCTGCTCCAAGTCTCCCCATGCACCCGAGGGTGCCTGGCAAGGACTGGGCAGCGCTGGCTGCGGGAGCGAGGAGCTGTGAGCCGGCTTCTTACCGAGCACCCAACCCATGGAAACCGTTTTCGGTCTCAGCTGAGCGGGATGGGAATGAACTGATGATTATTGTGCTTGTCGAAGGGTTGGCGGGCAGAGCAGACCAGAGGCAGGCAGCCTGAATATTCACGCTCCATGGCCCCGCTGCGTATGAGCACGACCAAGCCTCTTTGGGCTGATGGGCTAGATCTCTTTGTATTAAGCATTAATGAAAATATGTTGCATTACTATTGGAAAAGAAGGATTATGGTCTTGCGGGGGCTTAATATCAGAAGGCTAAGGTTTAACTTTGTTTTGTTTCCTTGTCTAATATTTTATGCAGGAAAGCAAGCTATGACCTTGATATGTAATATCCCTGCTACCTGGAAATCACAAAATCCCAAGGACGGTCACTGTGTAGACATAAATATGTATATTGCATGAGCAGCAAGTGCAGATATTTTGATAAGACTTACAGGCTAAGGACTTCAGTGTGGATTCCTCTGACCAAAATTTAGTCATGGCAGACAGCATCTGAGCCAGTAACTCCAGGCCCCTGTCCAAATCAATGGAGACAAGTGGGCAGTTCTAGGGCACAATTCATCTGACCTGCATTGGACGTACTTTAGAATACTGTGAGCCCCATGGGTGTCTCTGTGTCTGCTCCGACCGTAGAGGCACTTTAGATAAGTAGCCCAGGTACAGAGCCCACTGTAAATGTCTGACTTTGGTTAGGTGAATCCCATACCAGGTGAAAAAATAATATGAGTCCTTATAGTACAAAACCAGGAGAGGAATGGAAGGTAGGAAGTGGGGTGAGATTTGTTAACACTCCTCCAAGCTCTCTTGCTGTTAGCTTGTTCTGCTCAGCTTGGGTCAAGCACAAAACTCCTGCAGTGCCCTAGAAAGGAGTTGTCTGAACGGAGGGAGAAAGAACGGGACATGCCATGAAGTCGCTGCTCCATTTTTTGTCAACCCAAAATCCACTCAGCCCAGGTAGTTCTTGTGATATTTTAAACACAGGCAGGAAAGTTGGGTCATGAACTTGGGGAGGTGTTTGCAGACGAACTCACGCCTTACTTCAGCGGCTGCTGTTCAAGGTCTTCCCACAGCTGGCTCCACCACAACCAGCGTCCTTGGCTTTCTACGGCTCAGGCATGTCTCGAGCAATGATTTTTTCCCCATTAGACCCAGAAGCCTTTTTCTTAAAATAGGCTTTTGAAAATAAATCTTTCTCTCAGCGTAACTGCTCCAGCCCAGCAGTTGTGGGCAGGTCTTGACCCCCGATCTCGCTGTCTGAGGACAGACTCCCCCCTGCAGAATACCTGTAATTCAAGCATTTGATTTTTCCCAGCAGGGCATCATTTCTGCAAATGAAGCCTATTTATGTAATGAAACATCAAGTAGTTCACACAGGGATACAGAGCAGTCATATAGGGAAAGAGCTCTCAAATGAAATGCCGTGCCAAGAAAGATTTAATTGTAGTTACCATACAATACAAAAAAAAAAAAAAAAAAAAAAAGGAGAAAAAAACAAAAACCCTGCAGGAACAGGTTGTTTTCATTTCCCAGCAATTGCACAACAGCAAGCCTACCTCAGCACTCAATAAGCTCCTGTTGGCACTAATTGGCACCCTTGCTGGCGGGTCTGCGTGGAGGAGTTGAGGTCTGGACGGCTTGCAGGTGCAGACCTGCTCCCGCACCTCTGCGCAGGCAGGAGAGATGCAGGCAGACGAGATGCAGGCAGGAGAGATGCAGGCAGGCGAGATGCAGGCAGAAGAGATGCAGGCAGGTGAGATGCAGGCAGGAGAGATGCAGGCAGGCGAGATGCAGGCAGGAGAGATGCAGGCAGGCGAGATGCAGGCAGGCGAGATGCAGGCAGGTGAGATGCAGGCAGGAGAGATGCAGGCAGGCGAGATGCAGGCAAGTGAGATGCAGGCAGGCGAGATGCAGGCAGGAGAGATGCAGGCAGGTGAGATGCAGGCAGGAGAGATGCAGGCAGGCGAGATGCAGGCAGAAGAGATGCAGGCAGGTGAGATGCAGGCAGGCGAGATGCAGGCAGGCGAGATGCAGGCAGGAGAGATGCAGGCAGGCGAGATGCAGGCAGGAGAGATGCAGGCAGGCGAGATGCAGGCAGGAGAGATGCAGGCAGGAGAGATGCAGGCAGGCGAGATGCAGGCAGGTGAGATGCAGGCAGGAGAGATGCAGGCAGGTGAGATGCAGGCAGGTGAGATGCAGGCAGGAGAGATGCAGGCAGCCGCGATGCTGGCAGCCGCTCGTGCCCTGTGCTCAGCAGTAGCCCTGGCCCTGGCACCTTTCAGGACTGCTGCAAAAGAATTTCCTCAGATAGGAAGAAAGCAAGTGCGTGCACAGCCACGCTGGTATCAGATGGGGGACTCACGCCAGGAATTTGAGTGCAGTTCCCAACGTTGTAGTGTGCAGGGACACCTACTCCTTGGGTATAGCGAGCGTGTAGATACCTGTATAGTTTGGAGCATGTGCTTCAGTGCTTTCTTCCACGGGGGCCTTAAGGAGCCTGTGAGTTCCTCCCTCTCTTATTTACCAATAGCATCCAAGGTGATCACAGGCTTTTCCCATCCTAACCTTTGCGGTGGTGTTTTCCATGTTTCTTACTTCCTATGAGCGGCCCCTTCTCTCTTGCTATTTGCCACTTCTCTTGTCCCTGATGGAGTCTATTTTTTTTCATGTAGAGGTGAAGCTTGTTCCTGACTCTTGAGTGAATCCTCAACTAGGGTCACCCAGGTTCTTCACTTGGCCAGGGACCAAACCACCCCCTGCTCTATGCCATTTCTGTACCAAACGGCAGCCTGTCCCAGGGTGGTGCCTAGCACAGGTGCCTAATGAAGCAGCCAGGGAAATTTAGGAAAAAAGAATAAACTTATGAGATTTCCTATTTTATTTATTCTTCTTATTTTTTAAACAACAATTAACTGAGCTGAAAGGGCTGATACAGCTTATACAGGGTTGCCCTATTACTTGTATTACACAGAAGCGTGCGTTTCCAGCACGTGACTCTCTAGCTGTAAGACCAGGGGCTGAGTTTGTACCTCACACATTTCGATGTTCCCGTTCCTCTCAGTGGCAAGTGCTTACTGTTTCTTGGGTAATTTGTCTATCCAACGTATTTCCAGGGGGTTTTAGGATACTTCCAGGAGCTCACTAGGTATTGAGAGTAGACGAGGTGTGTTTTCATTTGGTTTAGCAGTATGAACTGAGAGTACTGCGCCAACACACAGCCCTCCAAACCCGAATGCTAAAGGAGGCTTATCTGAAACTCACCAAGCGTTAAGATCATTTTTTTGGTTGAGTTCTGAAGGTTTTAGAACATGCCCAGCTGTATGATTAACCAAACAGACTGAGCAGAATTTCAGCCCTGCCTTTAGCACTGCAGAAGAAGGGAAGGGGACGGGCAATGGCAGGGCTGCACAGTCTTCCCTCTTCAGCTCTTTCTCTGTTTTTGCAGAGAATCAACCACCCTTTGGACTGTATCTCCCCTTTCTGAAAAGGTTTTTAAAGCTGGGGAATAAGTCTGTGAGTTACAGAGAGGGTAGCAAGGTAGGGCATGTATACAGGAGTCATTACTAAAGCTGGCTGCAAACTTTTAGCCCAGGTTGCCTTCAAACAGCAACCTGGACTCTTGGAAGAAACACTATTATGAACACAGAAGCACTTTATCAAAAATGTCAAACTGTTACCAAATATTTTCCAGCCAAATCTAGGTTTAGTTTTTGACAAGAAAAAAGAAAGAAAAAATGGTTAAACATTATCTCTGCAGTAGCTCTGTGTAATTGCTGGAAATGCAGACTCATATACAAAGGGTATCTCGCTAAGCACAATACTGTAAGTAATTTTATGAATGCATCAGCAATAAAAATGCCTGAGCTGTAACACAAAAATCTTGCAGTAAGGCAGAGGAAAGAGCAAAATCTGATTGCCCACCAGTAAGTAAGCATTTTATTTTTGTATGGAAATAAGCATTTCCATTCTTAATGACTATGTAAGCAGAAGTGCTTATGACAGCTAGCTGCTTTCTACAATAAGAGGCTTCTTGGGACTGGACAGTTGGTAGAATAGGGAAATTGCTTTGCATTCATTAATATTTGTCTGCATGCCTAATATTTTAGGTGGTCAGAAGGGAAGACCCCTTAGAAAGATGGCCTCGGTATCATAGCAGTGCAAGCCTGATTAAGAGGCAGTCAATGGCATCTGATTTATTCTCTCTGCAGCTTAGTGTTAACAACTCCTAACTAGTCTCAGCTTGGCCAGTGGGTTGGTGTATAGTCCTGGAGAGTCGTTTAGCTCCCAGCACTGGCGAAAGGTAGCTTCCATCCCACTCGGCCACTGTTTCACGGGAGCTGGAGCGTCCCAGGCATTTTTGGTGGCCTGAGAGAAAAGAAAGGAGCAGGCACAGGTCAACTCTCCCATTCTCGGAGGAGAGTCAAGTCACCAGCAGTGGTGACGGTGTTTCAAGGGATGCCTCTCTCCCCGCTTCCCACCCTTCTCACCATCTGCGCTTTCTTTTGGCGAGGTCTGTGCTTGCTCCTGGCGTGGGATGGGATGGGATGGGATGGGATGGGATGGCATGGGATGGCATGGCATGGCATGGCATGGCATGGCATGGGATGGCATGGCATGGCATGGCAAGGCATGGCATGGCATGGCATGGCATGGCATGGCAGGGCATGGCATGGCATGGATGTCCCTGCCCAAGCTCGTCTGGTGGGGTCCAGCACTGGGACTTGCTCCCAGGTCTCTCCCCAGCTCTGCTGCCCCGTCCAGCTCCTCTGCTCCCATCCCTGCTCTGCAGTGGGAAGGTCTCTGCCGTGTCCCCTCCTGAACCTCAGAAACTGCCGGCAGTCCTCCGGCAGGTATCCCTGCCCCCACATCGGATGCTGGCTCCCAGGACATGGACTCTCAGTAAAGTTGTGGCTGAGGCCAAATATTAAGTGCCTCTGAAAAGGTTTAAGATCCTATCTTCAGGCCTCTGATTTTGAATACCTATGGTTTAATTCAGGTGTGGTGTGTGGGAAAAATATTAAATAAGCAATAATTGCTTCACAGGTATAGTAACCATGCTGGCAAATCATATTTTGACTTTAAAAATGATAATAAACACATGCAATAAATAAAGGTAATCATGCATTACATGTCCATGGCAGTAGATGATACCAAGCCTATTAAAACAGTATCAATCAGGCAGTGAAAATGGTTTATATTTAGCACATCTCATTTTAGATTAAACAGACTCTGCTCTCAATTATCCAGTAATTACCTAGAGGCATGAAGGCATGTACACAAAGCTACAGCAAAGTGACTGTGTGAGCGCTGACTTACTTTGCTGTTGGTAAACTTCATTTTGTCAGGATTAATTGGCGAGAAGGCTGGTGATGAACACATGACAAGCGCAACACTCAATAATGCTTTAATAAAGTGATGGAAGCAAATGTTTTCCATCAAACCTCTTCAGCACAGGAAATGTGATTAATTAAGCACATTCATCTAATTACTGTATGAATTCTCAGGAGGTAAACGTATACTCCAAGGCAGATACTCTGGGTATGATTCCAGAGGCTAGATTCAATTTATTTTTATGTGGCGTTTTTATGTAAACATTAAATAAGTTCTTTTTTAAGGAGAGATCTTAACCGTGATTGGTTTCCAGCACTGGATCAAAGCTGGTCCTAATCACCAGTATTCATCAGAGCTAATGACAGCTTTTCCTTCAGAATAACTCTCTGGTTTTTCTATTATCTCCAGTGAGACCGAGCGTTGGGAAAAATGCAACCACCAAAATGTTTGTTGGTGTCTTACGAGCCTTCTGCTTCCCTTTGCATTAATAGTGTTTGGGTGTGCAGGGCTGGAGCTGCTTTTCTAATTAGCATCAGCAAACGGAGGATATGAGGCTCCAAATAGTGTCGGTAGGAGTCTCAACACTTGGTACCGCCCGGGAACAAATCTTTTCAAAACGGGGACCCATAAAGTTGCTTTCCTTAATCCAGGCATAGGTGCCTACATCAGCACATGGGATGCATGGCACAAACAGATAAGCAATCACGGCGGTGCCTTGCCGTGGCTTTGTGCAGAAACACCAAATATTTGGGGGAGTGAAGCTGGGGAGAAGGAGACCAAAGCTCGCAGCGAGGGGAGAAGCCATCTCACATCCCCACCACTGCTATCAGCACCGCTTCTGCTCCATCCCCCTCTCCCTTCCCCATGGGAAAACCCATGCCTGGTGCCTGGTGCCTTAAAAAGATCATTGCCAGGCTATAAATATCCGGCCATCAATTAACCGCATAAATGCCCACTGTCCAGAGAGCTCTCCTTCCGCGCCACTAATGTAACATCAGGGTTGCTCACCTCACAGCTCCTGCCGTATTTGTCTCATTAAACCCAACAGCGCCTTGGTCTTCACCGATGTATTCGGTTTAGGGGTTTACAGCAGCCTAGTCCACAGTGCACTTAAAGTCAACAGAGAGACTCTGCTTGACTTCTGTGGGCTTGGATCCCTTCCAAGGGAAATATTTTCCTACTTAAGTAACTCTGAAACAAGGCGATCACACCAACAAAAAAAAAAAAAAACAACCCTGGAATGTTTCTTTTAAAAATATGTTGTTGACAACAGAGAGGAAAGAATTCCTAGCACTGGGGATATATTTTTAATGCTGCTTCAATCAAATGCTGCAGAATAATGAAATACTTGCAAAATAAACCTGTTTGTTTGCATTTATGGCCTTCCCAGCTATAGCTGGGCAGGGAGCTGGGGAAGCGCCGAGAAGTTCTGGTCCAAAGGAAATGACTAAAGAAAGCAAAAGCTTTCTCAGGCAGCCTGGCGGCTTGCTGGCTTCCCTGAGAGGGGCAAGGAGAGCGGAGGCTGGGGGAAGCCCCGTGGGGTGACGCAGTCCCGTATCACCGTGTGAAGCATCTGCCCCGCTGGGGTGACCTAACTCACTGCAATACCAGCTCCTGGCAAAGGGCTGGAGACCTTCCAGAGCATTTCAGCCGTAAGGACACAGCACTCAGATGAATGGAGCTGAGGAGGCATCCCCACGGGAGAAGGCAAGGTGCTGCTTGGCTCTGCTTGCTGACAGCAGCCTTGGGAGGCTCCCACGCACCCTAAATAGCTCTTCGCAGCGTTGCTGATGTGCTGCAGGTATATACAGCAGCAGCAGGTGAATACACCTGTGGGTAGGTGGATATCTGAAGAAGGCTCCTGTAATCATCCCCGCAATGTAATCAGCGCTCTGCCCTCTACTTAGTGCGCAATACCCCCTTGCGTAATGCCGGCGGGGTAATTAGTGCCACTTCAGCAGGGTGAGCCCAGACGCACAGCGCTGGAGCAGCTGGGTGACTCACCTGGGACGGCCGCTGGATCCTGCCGGTGACACCGGCCGCTGTGGTGATGGAAACCCAAGTCTACAGAAGTATCGCAAGATGTTTAACTACTAGGATTATTGTTCGGGAAGATTGTACAAGAGGTGCCACATGGGCACTGGAGAGCCTGCAATTATCTCTTGATTCTCAGGAAAAGGAGAGGTCTAACATACGCTTGCCCACCCTATTTCCTACCTCAAACCCATAAGGAGGTATCTCCAGCATGGCTGACCTGGTGTCTTCCATCTCAGTGTGTGTTTGTGTTTGCGTTGGCTGGGACTTAGGGCACCAAATTTCTGTGTGTCCTGCTGGGATGTGCAAACCCTCTGAGATCTTTGCTCTAAAGATGAGCTGGAATTGCTGCTTCCCTTAGTGTGTGATTTGCTGATTTCTGTCTTCTACTCTCTGTCCAGAGGTGGTGGCCAGGTGGCCATTTCATATGTGGCCAGGACCTGTAAAATGCTCTGGGTGGACCTGTGCAATGTGTTGACTCAGATCTATATCTAATTGTATGGGCTACCTGGGAGACGACTGTGAGAGGGGCAACAATCAAACCCTCACCGAAGTGTGGTGAAGGGACAAGTGAAACCGTAGGACATGGGCTGCAAAACCACGGGTTTTTTTCCTCCAGTTTGGAAGGGCAATCCCAGAGTTCACCTTACTGACACACACACTAATATACGAAGGGCTCTCCTCTCCCAGCGTGCATTTAAGGTGTGGATATCAAGGTAACATATGTGCTATTTTGAAAGCCAGCATAGGAAATAGTGCTTTGTGACAAATCTTGGGCAAGCAGCATCTGCCTAGGACACGTCCCATGTTCTTCTCCTCCTTTGCCACCCCTTTGTGATCCCCAGGTGGGGACCTTTCTTACAAGAGTGGCCGTTGAGTTAGGTCCCTGTCATGGAAACCAAAGGAAAGACTGCATCACAGTCCAAGAAACTGGAGCTGTGTCCTGTTGAACAGGACATAGTAGTATGGGGGGAAAATAATAGAACAAGCACTGGAGAACTTGAAAACACCAGAAATTGCAGTTGCCCTTCCCAGTCCTCCCAGTCTCACCGCAGGGGCACGAAGGGACTGCCTGAGGAGGTGCAGCCTTGGTTACAGCCCTGGCAATATTTCCAGGGCAGGAGGTGACCTGCAAATTCGGCCAACAGAGACCAACAGGAAAAAAGTCTCTGGGGACAAAAGGAAAAGCCATCGGTGAGAAAAGTGAGGATCTGTATGAAAAGTCAAAATACAATAGAAGGTACCCAGCCAGGTCCTGTGCCGCTCTCCTTGCTCCTCCCTCATCTACACAGCTGAAAACCAACGCAGTGCTGGGAAAGGTGCGGGGCTGGGGCTGGTGGGATGTGGGCAGCAGGATGCTCCTGCCCTGGGCTCCAGCCGAGCTCAGGTATCAGCAGGAAAAGGTCTGGAGAGGAGGCACTTCACAGTCAAAACCCATACTCACATTTCTCCAGTTTGCCTCAGCTTTGCTCTTTTCCCACAACTGATGGGACGGGTCAGCCCTTTACATGATAGAAAACATCCTACATGCAGTTGTGAAAGCATCCTCTCTCATTTGTCCACATCCAGCTGTCACGGTTTCTGAAATATACACCAGCACGCGGGCAAAATGCCATTTTGATGAAAGGGAGTAATACACAGGAGAGCTGTGAACTGAAGGTCGAGTGTGGGCTTTTGGAATAACTGGAATATCTGGACAAGGAAGGATTAGTAGATGCTGCTCATGCCATTTCTAAGGTGACTAAAGCAGGAAGTTATTTCCACCGCATTGCTAAAGCATATTACTTATCAAATATATCCTATAATTTATATACAGCAAGAAATGGCTAGAAATGTGTATATTTTCAGAGTGCTGGTCTGAATGAAAAAGAAACAATTTTTCTTTAAAAACAAGTCAGAAGTGTCTCACAACGTCTGGAACCAGATTTATCCTAGAATTAACTGTGGGTGACCTGGGGCAGACACCTACTTTTTGCTCCCCTTTTACGTGGTGCTGAGCACAGCAGGGCCCAGCCCTTTGACAGAAGATTTGAGATACTGCAGGAGTATAAGGACCATATGGACCATAACCTGGCTAGGATTTTGAAAAAGACACCAGGGACCCAGCGCCTCAATCCAATGACAATTTTGAGATCACTGGCCCGTAACATTAATTCTTAACGAAAGTTACAGGAAGGTGTTCATGTCTACTGTAGTGCAAAGCCCACCTTGCTCAAGGAGTCCTTCCCCAGTACAAAAAGTGAATAATCATATACGTCCCTGTTACAGTCAGACTGTCCTTTTGTGGTTCGAGGGATCACAGATTTCTCTAAATGTTGACTACTGCTATCCCCAGGTTTTTATCTGGGAGACTACACACTACAAAACCCCTTCTTGTATCCATAAAGCGATTCAGGATGCCAGGATCAGTGTGGCATCCAACTCAGGAACAATAAAAAACAGATGCTAAATTAGAGCTCAAGGTGGAGCAAGCATTTCATGAACATTTGGTAAATACTGAGCTCAGGGTAGCAGGATATGATATACATAGGGTGAACTACTTTAAAGTCCTGGGGATACTGTTGATCAAAAAGGAGACAATGATTTGTCAGGCTTCCCATACCCATAAATTCAGAAGCGCAGTGATTCATTTCCAGTCCAGCAGTTCAAAGCCGAAGGTGTGCTGAGCTGGCTCCTTGACATTTGAGAACAGAAGCTGTCTTCGACCCAGCATGAGAAACAAGATTAGCCTTTCCAGATTAGAAGGCAAGTATTAGTGAAGCACCAGAGGGTTCAGTGTGGGGTCTTTTTAATAGCAGCAGACTTGGATGGTGATGTTGAAAGCACAAGCTGCCAAGTCTAGGAGGGAGGTTTGATAAAGTAATAATTTACTTATTGCTTAAGTGCCTCAGCTGATGGTGAAATACCGTTCAGGATACACTGCTATAAAACAAGGATTCTTGGAGCAAGGTCATAATCCACAGCAAGAGTATCTAAAAGAATAAAAGAAGGATTTTAAATTGCCATATGAAAATTTCCAAAGCCTTCAGCTAAGTACATCTGCAAGAAGAAGAGGAAACATGAAACTGGGTGACCTGGCCTGAAAGAAAAAAGGGGACCCTAGTGCCTCAGCAGGGATATAATACATAAGCAAAGAGTCTGTTATCATTTGCAGACCTGCTAGTAATCAGAAGACAGATTTTTCTCACAGTTTGGGCGTCTTCTACTGATACAATATTTTTCTTTTTACCTACTGCCAAATCTTAGACTAAGTAAAGGCAGATTTCCTATGAGACCACAGAATTATGTGTGTGTGTATTAGTCACTAGCTCTGGAATTGCATTGATCTCTTGCTTTATTTTTTTCCTTGAGTTATTTCATAAACAAAATCATCCAGCAGCAGATAGCTAGATAGGATCCATGGTGCAATTTTAGGATACATGCATTGCCCAAGAATAGTATCTCTGTACTATTCATCTAGTAATTTTAATTTGTTTGTTCAGCAAAGGATATCCAAAGCTGTATGGGAGAGACTTAATCCAGCAAAAGCTAATCCATCAGATCAGGGCCAGAGTGCTCTGCACCACTTTGACCTCAGCCCTAGAGCGAGCTCAGTTTGAAAATCTGGGGTCCCAGCACCATGCGCTGCGTGGGGGTGTTACCATCCCCACTCCGTGGCGTGGGGTTCCCCATGGTGGACCGGATCTCTGTGAGGTGTAGATCAGCTGGGCTCCCTTCATCACGATGGAGCTACGCTACTTGAACATGAAATAAGAACGTAGGCTTGTATACGACAATTCCAGCTGTTCAAGCTAAATTAGTAAACAAGCAAAGAAAAATCAATTATCTAAATATTTTTTGTTTATTTGACTGTGGACGTTTCATAGCATAGTGTGTGACTATTCAGAGCAATGCACAAAGTTCCTGCGAAGCCAGCTGTCCTCCTCCCAGAAGATAAACCAAATTGACATAATGCTGTGCATTTGCGGTGTCTTTTCTTCTTTGCTCAACAAAAATCATATGGAAGAAGCACGGCTGGATTTGAAATAAGCTACAAATAAACAAAGTACGCTGCCTCGGTACACCTATCTAGAGGCATTGATCGGTTTCTGACACATAGGAAGCCACGGACCATGGTGCGTACCTCCAGTGGGCTCAGGGGCTGGTATAAGGGATGCTAAACACATCTGTCTATGGCTTGTGTAGTAACAGCGGGTGTGGGTTTCACTATTTGAAATGTATTCACAAAAGGCAAAGTAAGAGAAAAAAAAAAAACACCTCCTCTGAGTGTTGCGATGGGAAACTGCTGCCCATCAGAAGTTAAAATAAGTCGTAGCGTGCAGGTACGCGCTGCGTGCCCGAGCCCATGCGAGCTGCCGTCAGCGCGTGCCCGCAGGGAGCGGGCAGCGTGGCAGGTTCGACCGGAGCTGGCACCACCGTTCCTCTCAAAAACAAGCTGTCTGTCTACAACCGCCTCATGCTGGGCTGTCCTGACTTGAAATCCAGGCTGCGAGAGGCAGTCAGCGTTCCTCACCTGGCTGGGACAGGCAGACCCACGACCGCGGGGACGGAGGGCATCGGCTCAGCACCGGGCAGGGGCTGAGCAGTCGGCTCAGCACCGGGCTCGCTCGGCTCCAGGGGGGCAGGAGGACACGTCCTCTGTCCTCCTACGTGCAGGGGAGCGCAAGCAGGTCTGAGAACATGCAGTTTTTCCTTTTTTTCCGACTAGCAGAGCGCTGGCAGTTCGCACCTTTGCAGCATCTTTGGTTTTGTCCAGGTACGCGGGAGCCGTCCAGGTTCCCATCGGCTGTGGGAGATCGGGCCGCTGGGCTCTGCCTTCATCATGCCTGTAATTCACATGAAACACAGATTTAGTTGGTTTTAGTGAAATGACTCCAACTTCAAGGCAGCTTTTGCAGTCAGAGGCTCCTTTCCCAGACTACTTTCCGGCAATCTGTTCACAACTGCATCATTTATTGTCATCGCTTAATGATCTATTAGCAATACTTCTGCCCTGGCTGCACCAGCCCTCTCCTCCCTCCGGGCGGCTGCCACCACCACGCTGCCTGGGCAGCTCTCCAGTTTCACTCCACTTGCTGCTGAGAGCTGCTTCAGGTATTCAAGCTAAGCCTCGCCTGCTGTGCTCGCTTCTTAGGCTTTATACTTTCTATGCTAGAGTGACTGACCACTAAAATAAACCTGACAGGGATTTTTTTCCCTTCCCCCTGCCCCCGGGAAGTGATTTCAGCAGAATTTTACCTATTGCCTCACAAACACAGTTATCTAACACAGCCTGGAACCTTATTTTTGTCTATTTGATTTTTGGCCAACATAGGCAGTAAAAAAAAAAACAAAACAAAACCTTTTTTTTTTTTTTTAATTTTTTATTTAGGTATCAAGATCAACCCTGCTTTTTTTCTTTTAAAGATAAATTTACCTCCACAACCCAAATAACCATATTACCTCCTGTTATGGCAATAGGTGAGCTGCACTGCATTTCCCTCTTCTCCCCAGACCTGGCTTTTTCCTTACTGGAGAATAACCCAGGTGTCTCCTGGCCCCTGATAAGAAAGCAAGCTCTAAGTCAACAGGTAGCAGTTAAGATTGGTGGCTCACTGATACCGTGACTTTCATGTTGTTTTTAATGACACTGACAGCCTTGACTTTCTGTGCTCTCCTCACTCGGCCATAAACCAGCTGGGAGCCTGGAAAGCCACGAGCGATAAGAGGCCAGTACAAACACAGCACCTGCCTGCAAGTTTTGACGGTGTCAGCTCTTGCAGTCATAGCTGTATTGCTCAAAGGAATAGGAAAAAAGCTGGGCAAAAACTTTCTGACAATGTTTTCGTGTCTGGAAATATCCCTTGGTCGTAACCACAATGTCTGAAGACGCTGATTCTGAATAAATTTCTCCTGAAAAGCAAATGAAAATAAAGCATTGAGATCACTGTGGAAACACATCAGGCTGGAACTTTTAATTCTGCCATTTTCAAATACTTTGAAATTAAAAACACAACGTAAGGAAATCTAAGCTAACATTGAAAACACTTTATTTCAGATTATTTTGTCCAATCCAGAACAACAAATACTCCCAAAATTTAATGTTAACAGAAACTCCAAAATTACATTTTATTATGGTTTTGAATTTTTTAAAATTTGAAAATCCTGGGGAAGAGCTCTAAAGCTGGCAGTCAGTAACCTCTTTGCAAAAAAATAGGAACACGTTTCTCTTCTATTGCTTTTGATTAGTCTGCTTTCCCCTTGCCTGCAGAGGGTTCTTATTTTCCATGCTTGAACAGTGTACTTAAATTGTAGGTTTTTACATGAAAACTTAAAGGTAATTTTAGATGGAGACACAATGGAAGAACAGGGGTTTTTTCTCATTTTATTTACTTAGATTACTGAGTTAGTAAAAAAAGGACACCTGAGGTAAAGGTACAGCGTGACAACACATTTGAAGTACAGCAGTTTCAAACCATCCCTGAATTACCTCCTCCTCATGGAATTTGCCTTTGTTTCCCAGTGCCTGGACAAAAAATGAAATTCAATAACATGAATAAGTGGTCAAACATGATAAAATGAACTGCGATAACATAACTTGTATGTTAATAAATTTGTGGCCTGTCAGACCAAGAGCTTCACAGCAAAGCACCCTCCACGTAAACTCACTGAGCCAGGGAGGGTCAGGTCTGCATCGATCCCAGCTGCAGCCGTACGGCTGGGGAATAACAGCAGTAGGCACAAAAAAAACCAGTGCTTAATCATGTAATGAGTGCTGAAATTTGATGAAGGCTGCTGCGTGTGACCAGGTCACCATTGGGATGCTCTTACGCAGAAAGGGAATCCTAGTGCTTGCAAGTCCTGGTATAGAAAAGAATTAAAAAATTCCGGTATTTCTATGTCATTCTTCATCCTGTGTCCACCCCACTGCTTGTGTGAGTTGCTGCTCGTGTGAGTTACTGCTCGGTAAGGAAGCGAGGCAAGACGAACCGCTGCACCTCCGGACGCACGGAAGGTCTGGCTGGCTGGGGAGCTCTGCACCGAGGGATGCCCCAACCCACCTTCCTCCCCCCTCTTATGGTCCTAACAAAGCATAAATGGGGAAAAGAAGCCCCCTCTGGTTCTTACGCACTGGCAGCTCTTCCCTCCAAGACCCTTGGTTGCTGCTTTTCACTGGTGGGAAGCAGGCACGGAGGGAGGCAAGTCTCTCTGGGCAGAAGGATGGACCCGGTAAAAACCCTAAATTACTGGCAACATCCAAGTCCCCATCAGACTGGTGCATCTCCCTTAGAAATGGTCGGATTTTAAGCCTCCAGCTTACCCCTTCCAGTGCTGCACTGTCATTTTCCTTGCCCCACAGCGGTGACGGCTGCTGGCTTTGCCAGTGAGCGCCGGCAGGGAGAGCGCGTCGGGCAATTGGACCGCAAGGCAGCGAGTTGGGGTTTATTTTTTGATGCCTTACAAAATGTGCCATCTCCCTAGCGCATCCCTCCTCATCCTCTCAGGTCACGGCTATTTGAGTTATATCTTCGACGTTGGCTCTGATTGACATCAGCGCGGACGGGGAACGGTTCCTGCCCGACAGCGGTTTGGGGGGTTAGGACAAACCCCAGCAGCCCCACGGTCCAACTGACCTCTGTGGGCTGCTCTTTCTGGCATCTCTCAACGCCTACGGCAGCTCAGTCCCAGGGCATTTCACTGCCCAGTTAGAAAGCTCATTCATCACTTGACACTAAAATGGTATATTTACAAATATTCAAAATATTTCTGTGCAAGAACCCACCTCCGTAACTAAAACCTAGTTGAAGTGATTTTGTTCAAGCTTTAAAGGGAATTAAAGTGCTTACTTTTAGGCACAAAGCAAGCTTAAAAAAAAATTCAGGTGGCAGGCCAAAAAACCCATGCAAATTTATGGTGACAAAATACAGGCACTCTAGTTTATCAGCCTGTGCTCAAGTGGCTGCAGACAGAAAAAAATTAGCTGCTTGCAGATGTCCCAGCAAATAGGTAAGTGCCCAGATCAAGTTTTTACTGTGAAATGACCATTTGAAAAACCTGCTGTTGTATCTATTTCTAGATCATACACAGTAAAAAAGTGTAAGAAAAAGAAGAAAAAATGTGATGGTATTTCAAACTGCCTCCATATGGTTAGAAGGATAATTACAAATAAATGAGGGATTTATCAAATCCGCACTGTTGGTCCAGTCCCTCTGCCTGTGCTGCATATTCACCGTGACATTTTGGTCCACAGTTGATCAGTTTTGCCTTATTGCTTAAGCACAGTTCTCTTGCCGGGTGCTAACCTGTTATTTTCTCAGTTCTTTCCTCTGTGCACCTCAGCCACGCTAAACCAAGCCGAAAGCAGACATTTACTGCCACCGCGGAGCACAAATAGCATTTATGGCCACACAGAGGTCTTAGCGAGGTGGCTGTTTAAGCGTGAGAACTAAATCAGGGTTTCTAGGGGCAAAGCCTTGCACAAAATCCTGCTGTGGTCCTCCTGAAGTTTTATCTCGTGAGGCTGTGGTTGCCCTCGCTGGGTCTCCGTGGGGGCTGCTGGGGGGGCCCCCTCCTCTCCGCTCCCCATAACAGCCGCATGCCTGCTCCCGACCTGCTGGGCTGGGCATCTGGGCTCCAGCTTTGGGGTGAACGATGCTGACAGGCATCGGTCAAAGCAACGGCAAAGCCAAGAGGTGGCCCTCCCTGTCCATCCGTTGAGCTAAAACCTTTCCTTCTTCTGTACAAGTGTTCATCACCATAAGCCCTATGGCTGCTTCTTCTGCACCTGGCAAATGTGATCATCAGCATGTTTGTATTGATCTATTTGCTAGTTTTGCTAGCAAAGCTCCCCTCTTTGCATCCCCCCAGAGGCCTCCCCTTTCCTTCTTTATCAAGCATTAGCAACAGATTTTAACCTTCAAGGCCCTGCTAGCCAAGCTTCTGTGAAGGCTGTACAAATACATTGTCCTGGTTTCAGCTGGGATAGTTAATTTTCTTTCTAGTAGCTTGTACAGTGTTATGTTTTGGGTTCAGTATGAGAAGAATGTTGATAACACGCTGATGTTTTCAGTTGTTGCTCAGTCGTGTTTATACCAAGTCAAGGGTTTTTCAGCTTCTCATGCCCAGCCAGCAAGACGGCTGGAGGGGCACAAGGAGTTGGGAGGGGACACAGCCAGGACAGCTGACCCCAACTGGCCACAGGGGTATTCCATACCGTGTGACGTCATGTCCAGTATATAAACTGGGGGGGTTGGTCTGGGGGGCAGATCACTGCTCGGGAACTAACTGGGCATTGGTCAGTGAGTGGTGAGCAATTGCATTGTGCATCACTTGTTCTGTATATTCCAATCATATTATTATTATCATCATTATTATCATTATTATTATTATTATCATTATCATCATCATCATCTTTATCGTCATTATCGTCATTATTGTCATTATTGTCATTATTTTCTTCCTTTCTGTCCTATTAAACTGTCTGTATCTCAACCCACGATTTCTACCTTTTTTTCGATTCTCTCCCCCATCCCACTGGGTGAAGGGGAGTGAGCAAGCGGGTGCGTGGTGCTTGGCTGCTGGCTGGGGTTAAACCACGACATACATATAGGCCATGCCTCCTGCTGCAGTGGAGACACATCCTGGCATTCGTTTCAGATAGTTTCGAAGCAAAGGCTTCAAAGGTGGCTTTCGCAGTTAGGCTCCAGGGAGGAGGATGGAAACTCCCATTTCCAGCTTCATCGCTGGCACATTCCATAAAGTCCCCACTTCTCCTCACAGCACCTGGGGAGACTTGGAAAGTTGGCCACCTAAAAACAAACAGCATGAAATGCCATGCTGCTTCTGGGCAGCTAGATACTTAACACTGTTAAGGATCTTTAGTCATGAATCCTCTGTTGGACTGATGTCCCAGAGCTGGAAAAAAGGAGACAGCAATGGGGTTCACATCCAGTAGTAGGTGACGGCATTGCGGACAGAAGTCATGGGTGGCCCAGGATCAAGTCCCACGCCTTTCCTGATCTGAATCAGGGATCTGAACCCCAATTTCTCTGGGAAGTGCTCCAATCACTAGGCCATTGGATACTTTTTTTATGAAGGATAAAACGTCCATGGTAGTTATTTTACTGCAAGTAAAAGAAACAATTACATATTAAGCTGTAAGCAAAGTTAAAAGGCTTTACAGCTGGACATTTAATCCCCTCAGCTAGCATAGCACAGTGAAAGTCTTTGTCATCCTCGCTACAAGTGTGCACCACTAAATTGCCTGCGTATTTTGGGATGTGTGTAATCTCCACCACCCCTCCCCAAACAGACACTAACTTTTAGGGACACTTCTCAGTTCCACCATCATAATCAGCTTTCCTGCCTTTCCCCACAGCACAAACTTGAGATACAAAACCAAGTCACTTCCATAATAAATAAATAAATAAATAAACGTAATACATTTCCCCCTGTAAATTCAACATGAAAATGCTCTGCTGTTGCCAATGGCCAGCTAGACTAATCCATCTGAGCATCATTGCAGCAGCCACTGCTGAAATAGCCAGCAGCTCCATGGAAGCCAAGAAGGACCGTTCTGCAGATCCTAATGTTGTTTAGTGGTATTTCATTACTACAGTATGATTTATTAAATATGATGAAGAGTGAAGCTTGGAAAGTTCAGAAAAATTGAGCTCTTTTGCTTATTTGAATTATTCCTGTAGATTACATCCATGCTTGTAGGACTGGTTCTCCTCTGATCTCAGCTATCTGTCGGAGGTGCCCAGGGACATCCCCGTGCCTTCCTTCTCAGAACAGCCTCTCTGAGGCTTCGGGCAAAACCTCTGCCTTTGGCTCCTACCGCCACCAAGAGATCCCTGCCTGTCCCAGGTCAGATTCGGGCAGTGCCTCCAGCGACGCAGACTGGAAGGAAGGACTGCTGCGTGGTGCCTTCAGAAACGTGCAAAACCACCCGACAGCCATTTTAGCCACACGGGTTGGTCAGTGAAGACTGACTGGTTGGTCAATGAAGACTGACAGGCTGGAGAGCCCAACTCGCCTGCCCAGGGGAGGGGAGGGGGCAACGCGGGGGTGAAATGTGCAGCGGCAGAAATTGCTTGGTGCTCACCGGCTGATATTCCCTTAGTGACTGCCAGCGCCATCAATGCAAGTGTCATTTCGAGTCCCCCAGCATCAGCCCTCCTGCTCCTAGACCAACATAATCATAATTCCCTTTGCAAAAAATAAACTTTAATGAGCGGTTATAAAAGCCCGGCAGCCCCAGTTAAAAGGCGAGCAGTTTGAGCGTTGCTATTCCTGGCCAGGCGGATAATCGTCCTGCAGACAGCCAGGCAGAGCCGGGCTCACACCACCCAGCTCATCTTCCTGGACGTTACATACCCAGGCGTGCCACTTGTCATCTTGGTGTCAGCCACTTCAGCATTTCTTTCTAGCAACATTAGCTTCTGAGGGGGGAAGGATGGGGGGGGGGGGAACCTGCCTGTTTGCCTTCAGACATGTCAGTCATTGCGCACGAGCTGGAGTTCGCCAACACCAATCCTGTTCCCGTATTCCTGGCAATAGTAATGCAAATAAACACCCCAAAATCAGAGCTTTTGAGCAATGCTCAAAACGCCTGTAGCATGGGTTTGCTTGCTTCTTTTTCCCCCTTTTTTTTTTAATTTGAAAAAAACTCAAACAACAAAAACCCCTATACCTTTAAAATTGATTTTCCTTGCAGGCGCAAAACATAGATGACAATATCAGAATGAGTCTAAGGGACAACTTTTCAGTAAAACTTGTCTGTGTTTGCAGTTCCTGCTTAGACTGCAGTCATTGCTGCTGACAACAAGAGACCTAGAGTATGGCAAAATGCAGCTGGCACAGCTCACTGCTGCAAGCCAGCATCCCCATCCACAGGCCAGCAGTACGAGGAGCCCTCACAATTATTTTAGTTGCCCGTGTCCCCAGTGACGAGGATGGGAGGCGGTGAAACCCAGCTAGAAATTTTAAAAGACAACACAGCAAATGTTTTCATTTAACCACATTTCTAATATCTCAATGGAAAAGCTGTTTGTTTTGATAAGACCTAACATTTTTACCATGCAAAAAATGAACAATAAAATTGTTCAGACATGATCCAACTCTTCATAACATAAATTTTCCAGTCCATACCTTTGGTCGGTTCTCCTGTAGTGGAAAGCAGTATGTCTGTAAACAAAGCAAGTCGCCAAGTTTGATCAAATCCTTTGTCCTTTATGGAAATAGGGATGGTCTATGCAAAACTGCAGGCTCACAACAAAGGGCAGGTTGTGGCAGTCTGAAGCAGAAGGCTATGCCACAGAGAAACCACTGTCTGCTTGGAGAATGAGGAAATAGCAAGAAGAAAAGTAGCTAGGTGTTTTCCTCTCTGTACATAAATATATATCCCAGCATCACTGCTCCCAGAACCTGGGAACCTCTGGTGAATTTATCCTTGCCAGCCCAGCTGACATCCCGTTACATCAGAGGAAATTTTTTCAGGATCTGTTGGATTGGGTCCCATTCAACTGGAAAATACTACTTATGTTCTAATCCACACTTACAGTTTCCTATGGTTTTTAGGCAGCAAACTACCTTGTTCAAGGCTGCAAAAGAAACTGTAGAAAAATCCCCGAGATGCAGTCTGTACCACACTCCATCCTCCTAATCCTTTTTGAAAGCTCCAAATATCTGTCACAAGATAAACAGTAATGTTTCCACTGCCAATTTATAAATAACATATTTTGAACTCCCAGGTACAAGGTCTAACTCTGCAAACAGAGAAGGAGCCCAGCCCCCTTCCCTCCACAGCTACTAACTGCTCATGGTTTTGGACCGGGTTCTCTCTGGAATGTTCTTTCTCCATGCTAACGGGTAAATAACAACCTTTACCTACTTCTCAAGCATGGCAACAGAGTCAAGACAGGATTTATTAAGCATTTCAGGGTCCTTGGAGAACAGGAATTACAGAACTACATGCTAATGCAGCATCAGGCAGAACATTTATCTTTTTTAGGATAACAAACAAGTTGATCTGTCTTATGGCAACATGAAGAACTCAGCTGAGATGCTCGAAGCATGAAATTGAGCCCATTTCTCTCCTAACAAAAGTCCCTTCATCAAAGGATCATAAAAGGATGAATCGCTTTAACCAGTCTGTGTGATAAGACAACTGTTATGGGCTATGAGCTTAACTCAGAATTTCCTCAGATTTGTGGGTTTAAGTTGGAATTGGGAATGCTTTTGAATGTGTTTGTGCAGAACTGTGTGCATACTGGAGAGAAAAAGAAAATTTGGTGGGAGCTGCCAGTATCTGGCTGACAACCCAGCACACAGGGTATGTTGGAACTGATTCAGCATCTTGTGCAATAAGTTTGTTTTGGGTTAAAAGAGGGCAGAAAAGATGAACTCCACTGAGACTGTGTTATGTGAGTCCATGGACAAGGGTTTGACTTCTGATGTACATATATTTGGCAGTCAGCGCTGGAGATTTGTTTCCAGAATGTCATTTGAGGTTTGCTCTGATATACCCCGCAGGACACCCAGTAGGGTTAATTTGCTTGGGGCTTGCCCTTTCCAGCTGCCTTCTTTAACTTTCTTCAACTGCTCAGGAGAGATTTCCTAAAGGCAACTTACTCCTACGTTGCACTGGGCTCAAACATTTCTGCTGTTCATCCCCCCACTGCTCCCTCTTAGACCTTGCCTGACTAAGCAAATAAACAGGAGGCTTAAATATGTTCTTATGTATGCACATGCCAAAGAAAATACACATTAATTCACCCAAGGCCACACCGCCCTGCTCGTGGAGGGCCTGCAGACCCTCCTGAGGGACTGTGAGCTTTCCTTTGCTGAAGGTCCCTTGATTGCTGCAGTGTGTTCACCCTCGAGGAGAGGTTACGGGTATTACGTGTTGCTCTAGATATGCTTCAGATGATGTAAGGCAGAGAGGTTTAATTTGTGTCAGGTAAGGATCTAACTCCAGAATATAACCTGACAGACAGGGCATTTGAACCCGGTCTCAGATCCGATTTCAGTTCTTCATCTGAATTGTTTAGTCCTTCGTCTCACTGTGAGTTATTTTATGATTTCCATCTACAGCTTGTTATTAAATCAGTGAGTTCAAAATCTGCTTGTATTACACGCTTGATGAATGTTTCTCATAATGTTACTTTTATAGTTGTGTAGCGTGTAAGAAATCAGTTGTTCTCACTTAGCATGAGATTCCAGTAAGAGCCAGTCGGGCACACAACATCCGTCAAAAAATGTCTTTGATCTCTGCTGGCTGAATCAATGATATCAGCCTTAAGGGACTAGAAGGATCCTCTACCAACAGAGAGACTGAGAGTCACAAAGTCGTTGCAAATAAAAGCTAAGCACTGTCTGGTGATGACACGGTCTGTTCTTGCTTTAGCCCCGTCGTAAGTACTGCGCAGAAATGTCACTGGGGCATGACGGTGGTTCTGTGGCTTTCCCACTGGAGACAGCACAGCCAGAGCTGCCCTTACCACATCAGTCGCTACAAATTCCCTCAGGTTAAAAGGGCCACGTCGCATCATCTGATGTGGCCACGTGTGCTACACAAAGTCTTTCCTGTTACTTGCAACGAGAGATCATTGGCCATGGGGCGAGAGAGAAACGAAGGCAAAACTTGAACTCCCAAACCCTGAGTTGCTGGAAGGACGAGCCGTTTTCCTCTGCTCCCTCTTTTTCCCTGGTGTGGGCTGCTGTGAATCGTTTCATCGGGCAGTGTGGCCGGGCAGGGGGTCTGCCCAGGTGGGAAACACCTCCCTGGGAGGTTTAGCATGTTGTGGCCAGACCCAGAGATGGGGCAGGGAGCAGGAATGATGGGGATGGGCAGGAGTGAGGAGCAATTCCCCTCCAGAGCACACGGCAAGAACCAGCTCAAGTGGCAGGAGAACAAAACACGACCTCAGAGCTAACGGCTGTAGCGTAATGCACAGGCAATTCAAGTGCTCCCGTGAGCTAGTCTCAGCTCTTGCATTCCCCGCTCTCAAGTATCACCCTTCTTTTAACATAGCTTAGGAATATTCAAGAGCACATAGACTAAATAATTTTCTACACACTTGCACGTGCAGTTTTTTTAGCCAGCCTCTTTTGGATCTTCTGGTCAAATGTAAAAGTAATCATTTCTGACCGACTCCTCTGACTGTTCTAACAACAATTATTCACGTTTCAATAACACTTTTCACATGGGCATGTCACCACTCGGTCCATGAGTGAAGGTGAAGACCACTCCTGCTGACCGGGTCATGACGCTCAGCAGAGGAAACATCCCTGAGCTGATCTCAGACAAAGACAGATCTAAAATCTGAGCAGATCTTATCTCTATAAAGCTTCCATATTCTCCCCAGTTACTGACGGAGAGAAAGAGCATTTATCCAATGGAAAAAGGGATTCATTTATATTGATTGGCCTTTCCCTCTGACCGTACACATTGTGTAACATCAGGGTACACTTATTCCACATCAGTAACTCTCAGCCCTGCTGCAATCTAAGTGCTCTCCCATTTAATTATTCAGGATGTCAGGACAGGCAACCAGCTTAAAAAGAAAACTCAGAATGATCTGAAAAGAAATGAATGGGTTTTTTCTTATAAAAAACAGGAACCTTGATGCTATTTTTATTTAGAAAGATTTAATTCTGGCAATACTAGCTCAGTCATTTCACTACACAGAAGTCTATAAAAGAAATCAGTGTCATCAACATACAGGCTAATGCTAATGTTTTTTCTTTAGAAATCAGTCCCACTTGCTGTAACTGAGGTTAAAAACAGAACTGTGAACTACACATTATTTTAATGTGTGAGAACGGAAGTGAAGGATGGGCTGGAACAATAAATGAGTTGCCTGCTTAAAAAAATAGCAGGGGAGAGAGATCACTGTCTTCGTCTCCTGGTCACATAATCTGGTGGTTGTTTTAAACAAATTAAAGTAGACTGCTTTCTTTCTGTGCGTTCGAGTAAAACAGAGTTTTCAGCCAGCAGATATTCAATTTTCCTGGCTAGTTTTTGGATACCGGCCATGTGTGATTAGTGACCTATTTTCACTGCAATGAGATCAGCTATGTTTGTAGGACCCTGAATCAGCAGATCTGTCCTTATTCCTGGCTCTGCCTGCCGGAGAGCCGAGCCAGGCCCATGATCCGAGCGTGCTGCCCTGCCGCCTCCGTACAGAGCTGTAGGAAACTGCTCAGTCATAAAGGAGCTGTGCTGGGATCTGCCAGGCCAGGAGCATCAGGATCCATGGTGTACAAGCTGCTGATGCTGCTGAACTTGAAATTTTCTTTGTCTAACTAAAAGGGCCTAGGAATAGAAGAAGCCTGTGCTGTTTGTGGGAATTATAATCCGTCCTGGATAATGATGTTAGAAAAAACAGAAGGGGCAGAAGCAGTGGCCAGAGAAGGATCCTGGGGCTTTAGCTTTAGACCTGAAGCAGTTCTGGTCACAAACACCTGTGGCAGACTCTTGTCTTTGGAAAACATGCATCATATCCCACAGTTTGCCAGTACTGCATTAATTATAATTTCCTAACGCAATTTTGAGGTCACCTCCGAAGTCTTCTGCTGCTGTTTGCCACCAAAGCCCAGCCCAGTGTCTGTGCAAGTTCGCTGATGCTACTTGGGCTGACCCGTACGGGGCTGATCGAAGCCTCACAGGAGAATTTAGGCTGGAAGGGACCCTGCAGAGGTCATCAAGCCCAAATTTCCACTAAGACTGGGGACAGCTGAGATTGGGTTGCTTGGAGACCTCTCAGTTGAGTTTTGGTGACTCAGAATTAAGTCCACCATGTCCAGGATCTGTTCTTCTGGGCTGAACTCTGGATTAGTATATTTAAAGATGGATTTGAAAGAAACCTTATACGTATAGGGCTGCAACGGAGACCAGAAATCTGACTGCAGTTCCTTTTCACTTAGCCCCGTGGCTGCCAGTGCCAGCAGCACAGGGCACTCGGCTGTCAGGGGGGAGAGGAGCTGATGGCAAACAGGCAGCGGTCAAAACCTATCCCCGGTGAGCAGCCAAGATTAAGAGAAGAGAAGGAAATAAAGACAGACAGATTTCCCTCCTAGCAGCCAAGAAAAGGAAAGAGATCAGCAGTGGTTGACATCCCGCCTTCATTTACCTCTTATCCTGTGGCTGTTGGCAAAAAGAGATGCTTCATGGGGATTAGAGCGCTGCTTCTCCTCTTCATTTTAACCCAGTGGATCACCTTTGGGATTAAGTGATATAAGAAGGGCTGAATTTGGTCTCGTGGTCTCCAGTGAAAAGTATTGCTGTGCATCACCTGAAATGTCCTCACAGTGCTCGCCGAGACCGCGTCACCACCAGCAACGCTGGGATTTCGCCCCACGTGGCTGTGTGATGAGGGCCTTCCTGGTGATGGAGCCGCCATCCAGACCTTTGAGGAGAAAATGATTGAGTCCATTGGCAGAGGTCAAAACCAGCTCTTTTGAGTGTTGTGTACCTGACTGCCTCTTACTGGGATCCTGCAGTGAGTAAAAACCACTGACTTCTGTGAATTTCACCCCAAAATACATACAATTTTGTGACGATGATCTGTCTGACATGTTGTCTTCTTTCATTCTCCTCTGCGGTTCAGACTCCCACACTTGCCTGGTAACCTTTCTTCTCCCCTGCCACCCCTGCCTGATCCTGAGAGGCCATTAAAATGCCAAAGGTACGCGTGTGAAGTGAAGACGGCTGACGTCTCTGCCTGTACGGCTTCATGGACGCCAGTAGCCTACAGAGTTGAGCTGTGCTGGGGAAGCATCTAAGATTTTAAGTTCGAGCAGGGTCCCCTCGGTGCCATAGCCAGGCTCGTTCTGCATTCACCGTGAGTGACAAGTTGAAATGCCTGCCCTCAGGCGTGTGACAACAGCATGGGATACTATGAAAAGCCAAGCTCCTTCTGAAACAAGAGGAATGATTTCATTAAGTTAAAATCTCCGAGGAGGGGTCGTTGAGGCAGACGTGGTAGTGAGAATGACAAAAGCCATTACGCAGGAGATGTGCTTGGACGGTAAATACAGGCAGAGCTGGGCAGGCGGTGAATACGGCCCGGATTAAAGCATTTGTGATCTCCTGTGCCAGGTCACCGTCCTGCTGCCACAGACCTTGAGGAATGTCCTTGAGCCTCTGCATGCATTTTACAAATAGCTTTGCAGTGACTGATGTGCTCGGGCTTTCCCTCCGGATAAGCGGCATCACTGCGTTTTAGCCATTTCTCTGTTGTTTGCTGCCTCCAAGAGGTTTACTGGGAAATTTTCCTCCTCCACCAGTGACAAAAGACCCGCAACAATAAGAGCAGCTGCCTTTGGTACTCACAGAGGAGGGCGGAATGGTCCTGAGAAACAAGCAGCAGATTTACAGAGAAGTCAAGAGAAGGCAGCTAGAAATTAGCCCAACTCCAGATTGAAAACTCTGTCTTCAGAGTTGTTGAAGTATTAACGAAACCACTGTTCAAAGGTTTATGAAGAGCAACAGTCCTGTTTAAAAAAAAATATAAAAATCAATTGTTTTTTTGAAAATAAAACAAGATGTTACTTGCATTCCTCCAAGGTCATCTCTATGAAAGGGCAGAGAAAATAGGAGGAGATTGCTGTGGGCCACGTCTCAAGGCAAATCTTCAGGCGCTACCTAAGCCGTCTCCATATTCTTACACACCTGCTAGCACAGGATCTTTGAACCCCAAGTGCAAAGTCTTGGTCATAAGGTTCACTAGAACTAATGAAACCTGAGCTTAAGTCCAAAGTTTCAAGAAAGGTCAACCAGATTGCTGCGTGCTAGAAAAATATGAGACTGCTGCTTGACTTGGAGGAGTGCAACTGCCAAACACAAGCTCAAGTGTGAAGGGGTTAACACACATGCATGTGCTTGCACACGTGCGCACACACACACATGAAGTGAGGGGGATAGAGGCAAAGACTCTGGGCAAGGACATGCAATACCCTTCATTTTCCTTGCAGGAGACGAGGCAAAGAGATAAAATTAAAGGGGATTTCTCAGAAGTGGAATATGAGCGCAGTACGGAGTGGTCCCTGGATGGATGAGGCCAGCTGCGAGCCTCAGCCTGAACCGCAGCCATCCTGACCTCCCAGCAGCACAGCTCCCTGGCCCGCGACATCCATCAGTCACTGCAATGATTTTCTTTCCAAAAAGGTGTTACGTGAAGAAAAACAAAATCAGCAAGGGAATCTGAAAGGACTTCTTCATTTCTGCATTTAACTCTGATTTTTCCATTGTGTAAGCAAGCTTGAACTTGGAGAGACGTACTGATCTCAGTATTAAGGTGCTTGAGAGCTGTGTGTTTATACAAAGCTGTATTTAGATTAAAACTTTATGACCTCTTAACATATACTAGTCTAAAAATAACATTAAGCACATGTTTTTTATCACAGTTAAAGCTATTGCAACAAACTCTTTTCCATCCAACATCACACCCAGCTGCTTGCTGTTATGTTGCATAGCAACAATATATAGCAAAAACAAAAAACACTTCTGGTCAAATGAGATGGGGAATGAAGACTTGAGAGTAGCCCCAAAAGCTCCATGAGGTCCTTGAAGGACGAGACGCAGCTGATGCTGTGGCATTTACCCTGCTGAGGGAGACACAGGAAAGAGGCAGATGCAAACTAGAGACCAAGCCCAGTGTCCCGATACCCAGTCAGGGGATGGGCTGGGGTGGGAGCACGCTTCCCTGGGGATCGGCAAACATTTTTTTGGTCCCTGGTGCAAGGGAAAGATACCGCAAGGCTGCACCCTGGTCCAGTCTACTCCACTCAGCCAACGAAATGAGGTGAAGACAACTACATTAAGTGCCCTCCAGCCTGGCTGTGCTCTGGTCCATCTTGCTGGGAGCTGGGAACCAGCGGAGGAGCCCTTATTTTGAGCTGCTGTGTGCCTGGGGTATTTGGGAGAAGGACATTAGTGAAGAGCAGAAGGAAGAGGAGCAGGTTCTGCCTACGTGAGCACATCTTCACGCAACCAAAGCAGCATGAAATTACATTAGTGCAATGAAGAATCAGTTCCCAGACACAAAAGCATCAAACCCTTGGAAACAGCACGTCTATGACCAGCCCTGATGGCTGCCTTGTGTTTTCAGCGTCGCCCAGCTCACGCCCCGGAGTCTGGTCACCTCCAAACTTTCAAACTCAGTTTTTCCTGTATGGAGAAAGGGGTTAACTCAGAGGTCAGACACTCCAACATACCTCCATTGACGTGAACTTCAGCATCTGATCTACTTATTTGAAATCCAACCAATGCTTCTCTTCAGCTAATAGGAGCAGAAAAACACTTCCTCACATCTTTCTGTTCAGCTTAGAGGCAACAGCACACGCATTTGGCTCTTTGTCAGTCAAGTAATAAAAATAAGGAGTTTATAAAGAAAATGCTGACACAAATGCTGGCAGCGCTACTGGGCATCCCTGTAATGCGGGTGAAGATCATGAGCTGTTACTGCAATTGAACCCACCCTGGTGAAGGCATGCTGCTTATGCCCACGTAAGAGGCACATTAGTGCTCTCTTTCTGCTGCTATCAGCTTTGGAAAGGTTGCTGACAGTATGTTTGATCTTAGTTGATCCTAAGTTAGAAGCTAAATGGAAGCAGGTAGCTAAAGGCTTGTGAGAATCGAGGCTTAATTACACCTCATCTCTGCCAAGGCAATACTCCCGACATTATGTCCAAGGTGGTTTTATACCTTTGTCATGTTTCTGAACATCACTGGTGCCCCTCACAGTCCTCAAATAACCGTTTAGAAACCAGGAGGTGAAAGTCAAGTAGCATCCTCCCAGCTGGTGAAGAATTCTCTCTATCAACACTGAGCTAAAATGCAATCATCGGGGCACCCTTCCTGGCACCCACACTGGAGATCTCCTTAAAGATGTCCTGATTTTCCCCACCTGCCTGCTGCAGAAAAGCAGCTTCCAGCATTACAATGCATAAGTTTTAAAGGCAATAAATACTACTCAGTCAGTTATAGATGTAGCTGCTGTTCTATCCAGTTGGGTACCAGGCTGCTTCATGTCCCTCCCTGCGGCAGTGCACCCAGGGTAGCACCGTGTTTGCTATAGGAAAAGCAAACCTGTAAGCACAGGGAAGCAGTCGCTGCAGCCTCTGCCCCACGACGGCATAGAGGAGGGCTGCCGGAGGAAGGAACAGCCAAAGCAGGCTCACGCGGAGAATTTGCTTCAGTCCTTCAGTCCAGAATTTGCTCCATCCTTCCCTCAGCCCCTCTTCATCTCAGGTCCACTTCATTCCTGGCCCTCCAACTTGCTCCTCTTCGTCTCCCTCAGTTTTCTTTCTGTATTGCACATCCCTTTGTCTACCTTCACCTTCCCAGAAAAAGCTGGGGAAATAATAACCTCGCCTCTGCCGCTGTCCGATGATCCACTTCACTTGGCTGCACCTCCCCAGCCCTGTGTATGGCTTGTTATTGAACGGGCTACAGCAGGGTGCATGCCCAGCTGCTCCCATTGTCATACACAGAATAGGCTTTTTACCAGTACTGGGGCTGGATTAGTGGCTTTGGAAATGTCATTTGGGACAGTCAGCTATTTTTATTTTTTTTTTCTTGCCGTCCGTAGGAATTCCAGCCCACCCATCAAAGATGCAGTTTGTTGCACAGCTTCCCACACCGACCAAAGGCGGTCACTGATTCCCGGGCTGCGTGCTTGGAAGATACGCTGGAAATTACACGCTCTCTTTGCATCTGATTTTGTTTTTCCCGAGGAAGAAACCACAGATTTTGGTCATTTCTGCACACATGCAGAGAGGGCAGGACAATTCAACGAAGGGCCTCAAAACCACCCAGAAACAGGGCACAGCCGCTGCCTGCTTAGGAGCTACTTCCACTTCGACCTACAAAGCTTTCGGTGTGGTTTGGTCCCGTGTGCCGTCCCGTCCCGAGGGCTGAGCGGGGGCCAGGGCAGCGCAGGAGGGTGCTGGGGGTTACGGGCTCCCCCGGCTCGGAGGCCAACGAGAGCAGCCCCGGGGCCGGCGGCCGCAAGGGCTCCCCGGCAGACCCTGCCCACCTCACGCGTGGACCAACACTCCTGCTTCAGGAGCGGCTAAAGGCAGAAAATCCTTATGACCTCCATGTGTTAGTCTATTATTGTTAGTTTTTTCTCTGCGAACTCAGCTTTTGTTTTCCCAAGGAACTGCACGGTGCTTTCTCTTCCCTCCCACTTCTGGGAGCAGATAACACCGAATTATGCAAGATTTGTGTAAAACACTACCCTGTGTGGTACTTTCTGAAAGCTGCTGGAAAGAACAACCGTGGCTTGTCCTCTGCCAAAGAGCTGGGCTGGCGGGGAGGATGGAGAGATGTCCCATCTTCTGTGTGCTGCTGCCCCAGCACCTCCCAGCGCGCTCCACACCTCTCAGTCTTCAAGGGACGTGAAATGCACCCTCGGTTACCCCGACGGAGCGATCTGCCCGCTCCCAAAACGCATCTCCAGCCTTCCCTAAAACAACCCAAGGAGGGGTTTGGGGTCTCACGCACGAGGCGTCTTTCTCACCGCGCAGCCGCTTGTCTCACGCGTTCGCGGGGCAGCACCACGCCGTCCCCTTAGATCCACCACCCACTCCCACGCGTGATTCACCAACTCGCTGCACCGGGTGCGTGGGGTCCCAAAATTAGAAAGCAGACTTGGAAAGCAGGTGATTTTCTACCACCGGCTGCCGGCTGTCCCGTGACCCGGCAGGTCTGCGGGGTGTCCGTGGGTCCCCAGCCCGTGTCGGCGTGCCGCCTGCGGGACGGACACCTCCCTGCTGAGAGCCGGAGCTCTGCCCATCGGCTCCTTTCATACTGGCCACAAAGAGCACCCCCGGGAGCACAGATTTGCCATCGCTTGACCTGGTTTCTAACCACCGGTCTGCATTTGAAACACTCGGTAGGTTTTATTTCCTGTGGAAACAACACAAATTCGACTTTGTAAACCAGTACGTGTCACTGCAATGCTGTACCTACCCCCTCTAATTAAGAGACATTTTCAGAGAGGGGGTGAAGCAAATGAGAACAGTAATTAACTGAGAAACAACTTGAGTTGTTCTCTCAATTCCCTACACACCGAGCTAAAATTGTATTCTGGCTTCCTACAAAATTACATGTACCACTTCAAAAGTAAACACTTAATCTAATATTCTAATTGTGTTTTTAGATAAACATCACAGCTATACATCATTTTAATGAGTATATAAAAAATAAGCAAATACCACATTAGCTTTCATTACCTTTTTAACATCCCCCATGGATAATGCAATTCATTTATGGGTATAACAGCCCGCTCTACTATATGCTGTAGGTACACAGAGGAATGAAATAGTGTAGCTCTGGGGGTGGTTAAGGTGTTTCAGAAGAAGAAATGGCTATGACTTGTTGATGCACTGCTTGTAAAAATAAAGGTTATGCATTGTAACAAAGAAGACTGGGATGGAAACATGGATAATTTGATCCATTAATTAAAAAGAAGAGTTTTCTTAATTTCTGCCCCCATACAGAAAAGGTTCTTAATCAAAGGAAAAGCAAACTGTAAAAAACTCTGAGGGAAGTCAACTTTTCTTGACAAGCTGTTAATCTAAAGACTCTCGTGTTACAGTCACATAATCAAATACATCCAAAAAATCACAGTTAAGGCAAACTAAGCATCCCAATGGGTGGCAACTTCTTAGGCAATAGTTGCCTAACTTCAACTGCTTTCAGAAGTGTAGCCGTATACTTCCATAAAGAACAGAAACATCTAGGGAAAAATCATGCTGTTCTGTAACTCAGCAGAATTTCAACATTCACTTCAAATGTGGTCAGGCTTTGGGTGGTGTTTCCAGTCCTCTCTTTTAGGGAAAAGTCCCTCTTCAGAGCATTTGGTTGATAGTAATAGCTTAAAAACTTAAAATTTCGCTTATGTGAGCAAAAGCAGTATGAAGCTTCTGTTTCTTGGAAACGATGTAAGCAAATATCCCACGAAGCCTTCCTACAGCAGTACATCTATTGTTTCTGATCTTACATAATTTCTTTGTGCCTTACTCTAAAATTTATGTTGTAATATTTGTACAGGCAATAGGATTTCACACAGAGCTTTACAGTAGCTGAATCAAATAACAGCAATGGTGAAGAAAATAAACTCTTTCACTGTATCCTAATTTATTACGCTTGACTGAAATGGTTTAGAGCCATCTCTGAGCCACATAGCCAGTAATTCTCTGCTTCACGGACAAGACATATTTTCCTAGACATAAACTAAATTATTTATATAATGCGTGGAGCATATGAACCATCCATTACCTGATACCTCTGAAACAATAGGATGGAAAGCAGCCAGCATTAATTGATCATCCAACTGTCCAGTTACTCTGTGTGGGCAATTTATGTCAGATGCTATATAATCACACTTCGAAACATTTTCCAGAAATAAATCTTCCCTATAGAGGGAGGCGGTTGTCTTTGGAAAAACTATTTCGGCGCAGTGATTTGCCAGCTACAGCACTCGGGTAGGACATGAGCCAAGCTCTCGTCCCCACCGAACAGCAGGGCTGGTGTTCCCGTACAAACACACCTGATGGAAGGGCTGAGTTAATAGGGCTCTGCGTAATTTTTCTAAGACAGGTTTCTGGGAGGTGTCGGAGGCAGTTTGGTCTGGCTCAGAGGAATCGGTTATTAACATTACAGCTAGTTTCCAAACCAGCGGTTTGGAAACCACCTTCGGCGGGCTTCCCCACCGCGGCTGCAGCCCCTGGCTCAGCAAGGGCTGGGCTGGCTCGCTGCTCTGCTCCCGGGACCTGGTGGTCACCGGCCGAGCGGGACCTCGTGCGGCTGAACCAGACACCCCGGGAGAGGAACGGCTCTGGCCCCGGGGCAGAGCGAGCTGGCACCATCCCTGCCCATTTCCCAGGAGCATCCCATTTTAACTTGGCACGAAGCCCCGGTCAAACAAAACAGCAAGGGCAACGCGTCCCTGGGCACCAGCGCAGCCAGACCCCGGCCCTTACGCAGAGCCGAGCGGGCTGGTCCATGGGACCTGGGCACCTTTTGCTCACCCTGGGCAAAATCAGGTCCAGCAGGACCAAAGCATCACCACGTCCTATCTTGTGTCAGTACAGACTACTCCACCCCGTGCAAACACGGTGATTAATCAATTAATCAAATAACAAGTTATTTTGGCTAATGAAAATGTTGGAAAACTGTTTTTTCTTCCTCTGATCAGGCCACCAGTTTCAACTGTGTGCCCCACATGAACATTTGGGAAAGCTTTCATTCCGACATCTCAACTTTCTACTCCACCAAAGAAAATATATTTACATCAAAGACAAGCTGCCTCTTAAGTTTGCAGCCTTCGTGTCATTTTTTTTTCATCTCACAAGAATTCTTCCTTTGGAAAAGTCAGCCTTGGAGCATTCCTCAAGCTGCAAGGTGATGAAATGCTCCGCACAAGGCAAACTGGGGCAAGAGATCAACATTGTATGTTTTAATGGACACTTACAGCACGTCCACACAAAGTTTCTGTTTTATCTGCTAGGATATTACACATAATATTTTTTTACTGCACATAGAAGAATGCAGACAAATCCTATTTGTTACAACTGCAGTGTAAATCTTCAGGTGGCCTCAGCAGGACGAGTGCCTGTGAGGCATACAGAAACTCTGTAATACATGAAAGATAATTGCCTTTCTTCATTTTTTCCTTGCTGCTCCCCAAGACCCTGATAACAGGTCACCTTGATAGGCTGAAGACTTCACAGCTAAGTCTTTACAATGACAAACTTACCTTCCCACATGTGCTGCTAATCCCGGTTTCCCCAGCAGAGCCAGCTTGGGTGGCAAAGGTTCCCGACGTGAACCTCTCGGGATGCTCCGTTGCCGCCTACAAAGTCAGGGCCAGCTGGCGTGCAGGGCCCTGCTGCTCTGGGAGGGATTTCTCTCATTACCAACATCTCCCACAGTTGCTCCGTCCCTTCCTTCCATTTGCAAACCAGCCCATCTTTTCCTCTATTCTTGCCTCTCTCTTTTCCTTGTTTTTCCAAGTCTTTCTAGGACTATATTTTCCCTTTCTTTCCTCATTTAAACTTCCATTCTGTTCACTTCTTCCTTTATCCTCCTAAAAATCGCTCCCCGACATGCACTGCTGATCACCAGGAGAGCAGCTGGTGGTGGCAGGACCATCTCGCTGCTCTATGACCTCTCCTCCACTGATCCTTCTTTCCCACAAAGGTCGTTTAAATCCTACAGGAAACAATGACTGTGGAGATTATTGGTAAATCTGACAGTATCCCTTTTTCCTGTACCTTAACTTAGACAGAGGCTTCAACTTAGTAGGGGTTTTGCTGAAGTGCAGGAAGACCTGTAACTTTTCTGGACTTCCCAAGTAGAAAAGACAAGTTTGCACTATGCAAAACTACCATCCGACAGCTCCAATACACAAAAGCTTGAACATGGGTGTTAAAAAGAAGTGCTGCTCAAACCAGTACCTGAAGAGGTCTGCAGTGAACATGGGATGAGACCTGTCCACACAGACTTGTCTGAATATTGAGCTCCCTCTCCCCCTTGGCACAAGGTCAAATGCTCAGATTTCCATACAAATTTACCATGCATGGAGCTCGCTCTGGTGGCAGGCAATATTCTAGAGTTAATTCGCTTCCCCCCCTGCTGCCATCTCCAAAGCAAACTGTTTGTCAAGTTTTCTGGTGATACTTAAAAACAGAGGTGAAATACATACAGCTGGTGACCTGTTATTTTTTAACAGAGGGGATCAGACTTTGGTCTGAATCCTAATGGCAAATCATTGATTCACTTGGTATCTTCACTCACTGTTAAAATATAAGTTGAGGCTCACAGGGCAATGGTAGAGACCAAGGAAAGCCACCAGCTGAATCCTCTCGGTGTGCAGGAACAAGAACTGCAGCCGGTTTCCCACCAAGCAAACCTGACCAGCAGCTGCCCTGGGACACACGAGTCCTTAGCAAAAGGTGGGCGAAGACTCAGCTCTGCTGGGTGCAGGGAAGCTGCCGGTACAAGACCAGAATCCAGCCAGCCCCAGCAACCTACAGGACACGTTCAAAGCACGCTCTCACCAGCCCCAGCAATGAGAGAACAAAGCACAGAGCTGGTTAAATCACTTCTACACGGGCGAAATCCTACCCAGTTTCCAAACCAGCTATTGGATATGTGGTGGTCTGGACATCCCTGGGGTCTTGTACCCAAAAGCAGATTCTGTGCTTGAATTGACCTGCAGGCATGTGAGACCCTTCAGTCTCAGTGAGGAGGTGGGATGTGGGCATCCCTCTGCCCTGCCTCCTCCTGGAGGTGAGAGGCAGATCGTGCACCTTCCCTCTGCTTCCAGCACGGGCACTGTGCATCCTCCTCCTGGCAGGGGCATAGACACAAATCCAGAAGGCTCCCAAAGAAGAAACCAGAGTGCATGCTCACCACAGCACCAGTGAGAAAGGGAAAGAAGGGTTTGCTTTGCTCTTCAACCCTTTGCTTAGACCTTTCTTTTGATGTCTACTCACACGGTCCCAGGGAGCTCCAGAAAGTCACAGAAAGGGGATGCCGAACTACGTAACCTACATTCGATGCAAGACTCTTTCTAAATATTATTTTCTTCACACTCCTTTCTACAGCAGAGGAATTTTCACATTTTATCAGGGCCTCCTTATCTTTGCAGGAGAGCCCAACTAGCTAACTAGCAAAATATAGGGCCATTACAAAACAGGACAATAACGGCTTGACTGCTTATCTCAGTGATAATTTACCCTCTAACTAAAGAGGCATATAGCTGCGAGATGGGTATTTATTTACAGTTCATGCCTGACCTTTTTAATGTCTGGTAAAATCATGTTATGGAACTGTTTGAAAATTTATTGTCCCCATTTAGCAATGCTGACATTTTGTGATTATTGGCTCTGGAAAATCTACTGGCACTGTCAGGCAGAGAAAGTTCAGAAATTGCTTCCAGGGAACAACAAAGCTCTGATTTTTAGTGTTGAACGCTAACAGATCCTTTTTATTGCATATTTTTAATATCCACAAAAAAGAAAAACAAGCTGCAAAGCAAAGCTGAAAAAGGAAAGGAGAAAAATACACTTGATTAAATGCAAATCAGAACAGGGCTTCACTCCCAGCTGGCTGAAGCCAATGGTAAAAAGCATCATTACTTCAAAGTGAGGATGATCAGGTCCAGGGACGCTCCAAGACCAGTTCTGTGCCAGTTGGGACTGGCGGCAGGTGGAAAATAGCTCAGAGCAGTCCAGCTGGCAGCAGAGCAGCCCCGCATGAGCCCCGGGCTCGTGGGGGGGCTGCAAGCGAGGACCCCCAGCGATTAGCGCTTGTGAAACTTTCCAAGTGCTCGGGCCACACAAGCGGCCCGCACACGCACGTGAAGGGGTGAGGATGGCCCCGGGGGACTCTTTCAATGGCCAACGGCAAATTATGCTTTTTGTACATGGCCCGAAGAGGTGCTCCTCGGCAGGTACCTAGCATGCAGCATTGATAAGGTCGGGCCACTGCACGAGTAAAACCTCTACAAAATTGTCAGTAGGTAGCGGCTTGACACGGGTGCTCAGGATAGCGTTGAGAAAACCTTTGTCAAGATACTTCAACTGTGTTCACGTACAGCAGCAAAACATTACTGCAGAATGACCACTCGCAGTGTTTGGTAGAAGGTGTCATCTTTTTCCTGACCTCCCATTTCTCAATTTTGACCTTCCTTTTTCAAACGTTACCAACCTTCGTTTGCAAAATTTTCCTTTCCTCCCTTAAATTTTTCCACCTAATGCTACAAAAAAGTAGCATCACAGTTGTAGAAACCAATAATTTTTTGTGCACCAGTAAAAAACTAGCTGCTCTGTCACAGTGCTCTTAAAATTCAGAGTGATATTGATTCATAAAACCCCTTCCATTGACGAGATGAGGCAGCAGACCTCAGCTCTTGAAATGCACGTGTTCATGATGCATCAGCATTTCTGAAGGAATTAACTATGCAAGCTTGCAGCTGCTATGGGCAAATACGTAGTTAGCTAACCAGTTTTCCACTGGAGGACATGGGTTTTCCAATACGCTTAGCTTGCTATAAAATCTTTAATGAAACCAGATAAAAATTCTTTCAGAATTGCAGCTACAAAGAGAACCAAGAAATAAAAAGATTTACAGCCTTTCAAAGATCCCATTTTCAGACCCAGTTTGCTATCACAGTTGCAAACAAAACCACAGGGTACAGCAGAGAACATGGCAGTACGTGACATGAAATATGTAAAACTCTACAAGTGGAAATGCTGAAAATTATGCTTTACATTGCTATGACAGTCCTTAAACACTGTTATTTAGAGCTAGCCAAGCGCTGCAGTGATTTCATTGAAGTATAATGATCTTTACAACCGTTCTTTTAAATGTAGTGGCTTATCTAACAGAATGATTTTATAAAGTGTATCGAGTCATTGGAAGCCCAATGGCCTTGACTCAGCTGTGCAGCCAGTCCATTTATAAGCTGCTGTGTTTTAAGTTGTATCTTTCTTTCTTCAGGTTTTGAGGAACTCTGAATGACTCTTCAGTTACTTCTAATTTGATGTTGCTACGTGGGATAAGACGCTATGAGTCTCCTTTCAGAGAAGGCTGCATTTGACTGCTGTGATATTGGCATTTTAATGACATTTTAATACTTCTCATTATGACTCCAGAGCTCATATGGATTAATAAAATTATTTCAGCATTTTAAACAGATAAGTATTCTTTGATAGTCAAAGACTATGCAGATAGAGCATATGAGCATCTCCTTTCAGTACACCAATCTGTGGTATAATTCATGTAGAGTCTCAGTCGATTGTGTCTGGTCCAGGTCTGAGTCCAACTGATGGAAATGAGAAAATGACCTGAGTGGTGACAGGGTTAGATGTTAACGCATCTCTGAGCACACCAGTACTGGAATTGGGAATTGCCACAGAGATTTCTGCTCTCCCTGCGTGGGGAAGGCAGCTGGCACATCAGCGTGACTCTGCTCGGTGGCATCGGGCACTTCAAGAAATGACCAAGAACACACCAAAGAGCCACTTTGAGGTTCAATATGTACTAAATAACCCAAAGACTGAGTTCTCACTGTACTGCTGAAATGAAATGTCTAGTTTAATGTGGCTGCAGTCAACCAGCAGATTTCATTTCTTCGTGTGTGGTTTTTTTTTATTTGGGTCCCTGTTACCAGTCGCTGGAGAAACTCTTTGCAGAAGGCAGGTTTGGGACGATGGTTTTGGCTGCACCGGTCTTACCTTAGCTCTCCGTCACCTCCGAGACAGGCACAGTTGCTTTTGTCCATCTTCTAAGTGGGATATGCCGCTACCTCAGCATTTTGAAAGAAAAGAAATACTGAGTACCAAGGCAAATTTAAATTCACTAAAATTGCCCTTACTAGCACGTAACCACCTCAACAGAAAGTTCACTGGCAAAGGCTGCGAGGTGGAAGCGACGATGACCCAGCTTTGCAGTCAGCGGCTCAAAGCAGTTGCCCGTGTACGACCAAGAAGGGGGGGACTGGAGCTGCACCGACGTGTCCCACCAAGCACCGGTGGGTTGGTGGACGTGCCAAGGGTCAGCAGGAGACCCGAGAAGCTCCAAGGTGGCCTAAGGCAACGCACCCATCCGTTCCTGCTCCCGCAGGTCCAGCATCACGCTCGCCTGGGTGGTTCTGGTGACAGTCACGCTCCGGTCCCTCTCGACCATGGCAGGACCTGGAAAACAGACTCGGCTGAAGCGCACTGCAGGGACGTTTCCATATCACAGGAGCATCTACGGTCTTTAGCCTGTTCCTGCCTTCCTTCCCCTGATCCAGCGAGGTACTGCAAGGGCTATTACCCGAGACCACCAAGCAGATTTTATTTGCCTATAGAAAATAAAAAGGCGAAGGCCACGCAGTACTGTAACGGCCATGGCGTGATTGAATTAAAATGCAACAGCAGCTAAATAATTATCACTTTACTCCATTAGTCCGCATTCATAAAGCAGAGTTATCAGCACTCAGTGACTTCCAACAATTATTTTAAATGTTTTTTAAATGTGGTAATGGGGAAAATTTATGGAGTGTTTCTAAAGCAGCTTGCTTCTGAAGGACTTATTCATCAACTGTTCATTTATCCCTATATTAACATTTGCAAGTCAGCTTTTAAGGAAATTTTGCATATTTCCACTCATAATAAACAGCATTTTAAAATATGAACTGCTAATGACTAAATGTTGTTTAGAAGGGAGAAGCATTTTGGATAGTCATTCAAGAAAAATGCTTGTGTCAAAACGGAAAGTGCTCTCCCTTTTTCAGGGAAAATGGAAAAAATGTTTGACTTTTTAATGCTAGGGGTGGATTCAAACACAAGTGGCCACAGGCAAGCAGACTTCTGTCCATTTAGTTATTCTCAAACCACCAGAACAATGGGAGTTTCTGATCTCTGTATCCAAGCTTTAAGAACTGTACTGTGTTATTGCTGCATTTAAAATCCACTAGTCTGCTACACGTTCAGAGTACGGCAGTGACGACCAGCCCAGAGGAGACAGACAGACAGGTTCTCCAGCTCCACGCACGAACATGGGAAAGGAAATAGAGGTCAATGGGAGAGAAAGGTCCGAGGCTGCCTGCAATGCCTTACCCACTGTCCCTGCTCCCGGGTCAGGAAAAGTTGGTGACGGCATTACGGCTCCTCTCTGCTGATACCGCACTAGAGGCAGGTGCCGGCTGTTCAGGAAACACTTTGGAGCACACTCAGTGCCCAAGTACCTGAAAGTGCACAGACCGCGTTACTTGCCGATTCTTTCCGGTGAATCTCCCTAATGAACCAGCGAACTGTTCGGAAATGCCCGTAAAGGAGAATGCATTAGAATAACAGCAGTTCAGCAGGCAGCATGGGTGGGTAGAAGACTCATCCCCAGCCATGCGGGGAGCGTGGGAGCACAAACACTGCAGTACTAAATTTTAAGTCGATTGTAAGAGATTTTCTTGACCATTTTTTTCTTAAAAAAAGACAGAAGGAGATGATAACTAGCAATAATGTACTGTAAGAGAGCTCAGAACGAATGCACAGAAACATTCGCAGGTCCAGGTGAGAAGGACGATGCTCTCCAGAGCAGCTGGAGGACACCTGCTGGTTTAGGAACACAATATCTCTTCACGCTCCTACAAAATTATCATAAGATAAAGTAATTGCAAGATATTTTTGTTGCACATTCTGTAAAGTCCCAAGTCAAAGATGTGGCTTAAAACTGTGTGCTTTAAAGAGGCAACATCAGAGAAATTCACACACTACGCAGCACCACAACAGTCGAGGCTTAAGAGGAAGCCTCCACTGGCGCCTTCCTGCACCCCTTAAAAGCCCCAGCCTCAGTCCTGCTCTTCCTTCCCCATGCAAGAAGCACGTAACGGTAGCCTGTACCCCAAATCAACAACCGTCAAATAGCTCGACTGCTGCTAAAACCCAGCGTCACATTAACTGGGACGGTCACAGGAAAACTTGCAGAAGGGTCAGAGTCAGCTTGCTCCCGTAGCAAACAGCCAACAGCCCGGCAGAAAGGAAAGCATGTCAGGGAGGGTGACAGAGATGGCCCTTCCTTTCGTTTGAAACCCTCCCAAGAGAATGAATAATAAACATTTGCTGCTCCTTCATCCCTCTCGCAGTAAAATAAACATCACAGGGCAGTTCTCCTTATTGCCTTGCTGCTAACCTGATGCTACCTGTGCTAGACAGCACTAATGATGCTCTCTGGTGGTCCTGAGCACGTGGGAGAAGCACAGTTACTTAAAAAAAAATTAAAAATCATAATATATATCATAGGACTCAAACTAATTCAGTGTGATTCTTGCTAGATATTAAGCAGCTAAAATTAAGCAAAGTGCTGTACTTCCACAGAGGCACTGAGAGGCTGTAAACAGGCAGAGCTGAAATTCCAGCTTCACAATCAAGCATGCTGCCACTTCACAAGGTCCACTCATTCTGCACTGCTTGCCACAAAAATTGCTGGCTTTTTCTCAGTGACAAGTATGCACAGGCAATTTTTATTTCACTCGATCTATACAGTGCACTCCCTTTAATTAACCAGTGCATGGAATGAGGAATACTCGCACTTTGATGAGTATAAAAATCAACAGAAATTGTATTGGTCAAGCAGATGCAAAGATATTGCTCAGTAGCACATTTTGACCTGTTGATGTTTGAGAGGACAATTCTGAATCACAGGCTCACGGGGTTCAGTCTGTTACTTTCTTCTCCCTGTCTCTGAAGGAGAAAACTGACAGGGAGTTACGGGTTAAGGGTGGGTGCTCTTTCCAGAGCTTGAGCCCTACCCCATTGGTGACGGACTCAGACATCTCTCACCTTTAAGAGCCTTCATCCTGTATTTCTTATCTTTCATCAAACTGTCCTTGAGCAGGTAGAGGGAAGCAATAGCCACTCTTCCTTCTTCAACAGAGGACATACAAACATGTTTTAAACATCTACAACATTTCATTTGAGCAGCAAAGCTACAATGACTGACTGGTTTAATTTACTTTTTTTTTTCCCACCTGTCCTTTGGTATTTTCATTTCTGCCAAAACATTCCAAGTTTCTATTTCAAAAGTTATAGAGGAATTTTTCATCTCATTTCTGCACTGAGCAAATAAGGAGGTGTTGGTTTGGCAACTTCAAGTCTTGCCTGTTCAGATTTTCTGGCTCAAATGCCGGTTTTATTCTACAAGCCAACACGTTTCTAGCTGGGTCGATACACATTGCAATGTTGCATTACTGTAAGGGCAATAGAAATTGCCCTTAACTACTTTTCATAAAATACAGAATTTGCACTTTTGAAAAAAAACCACTTTCATATGAAGCACACTGCAACTGTCCATAAATATAATAATATGCTCAAATGAGTTTTCCTTCATTCATGGTAGAATCAGATCTATTCTCTCTCTATTCCTAATGCACCAAAGCTATTGATCAAAAGCTCACAATAAAAAAATCCAGAAGAAATTTTGACTCAGCTACTCCAAGGGTCTGGGTTCCAACACGGATTATTGCTTGTGCACTACTAGTGTTATTTATACCACAGTAGAAAACTTCAATTATATTCAGCCATCCTGTTATGTCTGCTGCAGTGCAGAATCCCTATGGCTTTGTCTACACTTGAATGAACATTACCAATAGCTGTTGACCTGATGCAACAGCTCAAGCAGCTGTTAATTGTAGGCCGTGATCAGCATCTGTTCAGATACAGCAGTTTGGTCTGGGTCCCACTGAAAGCATTTTTGTCACCATTTTTCAGCAGAGATAAAAGCTGTATTCTCTGGTGATATTTTTCATAGTATCAGTGCTTCATTCTTTCTGCAAAATGCACATCTAAAAATTGATTGCTCTATTATGAAGGATTGGAAAAGTAACGCACAGTAATAAATCACTTATTCACAGTGTAGAAACAATTGTAACAGGCTTAAACTCAGCTAGAGAAACATGAATAACTTCTGTGTAACTGAAAATTTATAGAGGTAAGACGTTCAGAAGAGTGACTGTTGTAAGAACTTGTCCTACTTTACAGTGGAAAGTGATACAGATTTAGCCCAGCCTACACTTCTCTTTATCTGACTACTGCCAGCCCCACAGTGCAATGCCAAAGCGGCCTCTGTGCCTGGCTGGTAAGGAGAAAATTAGGGGTATTATTTAAAATAAAATGTGATGGAGTCCCTGAAGCTAATCCAGTGTGGAAGGAATGTCCTTCTGGCCAAATACAGACACAAACAGTGTTGAAAATGATGCGACAGCTTGTTTCTGCAAAGAGCCAGCGACTACTGCAGTATTCACGGAGCATTCACGTTAGCCTGTACGCTAACTATTACTGAAAATAAAATTAATGAAGTTTTGGTGTGTAAAGTAGTTGGTGGCTGTAAGGAGCACTGCCAAAGCGTGGAAAGCCCTCCCCACGCATACTTTCTGCTTCAGGAGCCTGGCGTGCCTCAGCCAGCATCCTCAAGGAGGTACGCTTGGTGCTCCTTGATCCCTACGGACACACCGGCACCAGGGAACAACGTCTCTGAGCAGGAAACAAAAAATGAAAGGGAACTGCAGCACGGCGCTACATTCACATTTAACAGAAAGAGAAATACTTAGGGTGACAGAGCCTACACGTTGAAGATCTATTTGCACTCGGTATAAATTAGTGACTGTAAGAAAAATAAATGCCCTGATAGAGAACACTGAGCTATCCTCAAAGTAAGAACTGAGTGGCTTTTAGCGATGGCTACAGCAAAAGATAAATACCAAGAATTTTTTTATGTCCTTTTTTTTATGTCCTACCTTTTCATAACTATTTCCAATTTTGTAGTCAAATATTTAATCCTTGATGCCATTTACCCCTAAATTCCAAAGCGTTCCCGTTACGAGCATCGTGTGCAAGCACAGGGGTAGGCACTGAATTTGCTGCTAGCTGGTGTGCCAGGCTCCTGGGGCACACGGCGCGGAGCTGTGGGGAGCGGAGCCCACTCTCTCTACCAGCTGAAGGGCTGCTAACAGTACATCCCACCCCAGGGATGATGTTCTGTAGATACCAGCCTGTATCTTACTCCGTTAGCCATCCCCTATCTAGCTCTGCTTTGAACTGTTCTGCTTTCCAGGAGTAAGGAATACTGACGGGACAGGGGAGAGGTCACCCTTCTGTTGGGGCACTCAGAGACAAAGGTTCAGGTCCCAGCTCCACAATATATCTGGTATTTTTTATCTAAATAAGAGCAATTAAACAAAGCAGAACAGCTCTAATAAGGCACCTTGAGGGAGACTCACCTCAGACTAATCTGCAGTCTCACGTTTAGGCCACCAAAACTTAATTTCCTGATCTGAATCAAGCAAAGAGCAAAACTAGACTACAAGATGAAGGTGATGCTCTCACTACTGCCTGCAATATCTGTTTTAGAAATTAATAGAAACATGAAGTGCTGTGAAGACATTAAGCGTTCTTGTAATGCATGCAAATATATTAACGTACAGAAAATGATTAAGAGTTATATTTCATATTCACTCCTGCTCACTGTCTAGACCTTCCAATGATTAGTCTGGATTTTTAGCATTTTCCAGCACAAACACAAAGACAGAAAAATATTACATCTGTTCTAGTATTCGAAGAGTCTTTGTGCAATTAAACATGGGATATATTTTCATTTAATTTGTACAATTAATCATTTTCCACGAGAGGAAACAGAAAATATGCTACTATTTGCAAAAAAAAAAAAAAAGAAATAAAAATCACATAATGAAATGTGGTAAATGACCCCACGACAATGGCATCTCAGCCATTGGCAATACTGGGAAATAACTGGCCTTTCTTTCACTAGCACCTACACCTGGCTGGTGGCTTGCTCATTTGGGCATGGGTAGGAAAGGGCTACGTTTCATTCTCATATTTTCTCTTGTAGCTGTCAACATTAGTTAACTATTTAAAAATAATACTTTATCTCCACATGGGTTGGTTTTTTGACAAGGCACTAAAACCCAGCCCTTTGTTCTTTGAAGGCTGACATTAAATCAGCAGCAGGATCCCAACTTGGCAGACACTACCGTACCTCTTGTTGGTGACGTTTGAATGAGAAGCTGGGCCCGGCGTTCATAATTCACTTAAACGTGCACTTTGATAAATTCCTATCAAGCAGCCCTCTGGATTTTAAAATAATAGTGCTCTGAAGTGATTTTGCAATAGCACAGAGAGAAACCTAGTGAGGAAATTGCAGTGGTAGCTCTACTGATCAATATTTCCATTACACTAAAGAAAAAATAGTAATCTCTGATTTTTGTGTAGAAAGCGATTCTTTCACCTGAATTTCATTCTGGACAGGACAGCCCATTTTCACTCCTAGCCACATAAAGGGAAACACTGGCAGAAAAGCGCCTGGGGGTCCTGGTGGACACCGAGCGGAGCAGGAGGCAGCCGCGTGCCCTTGGGGCGAGGGCGGCCAAAACAGCCTCCTGGGCTGCATCAGGCAGAGCGCTGCCAGCCGGTCGAGGGAGGTGATCCTTCCCCTCTGCTCAGCCCTGGGAGACACAGCGGGAGCGCTGGGTCCAGTCCGGGGCTCCCCAGTACAACCCGGACAGGCACGTCCTGGAGAGAAGTCCCACGAAGATGATGATGGGCTTGGAGCGCCCGACGTACGGAGGGTGAGAGCTGGAGATGTTCAGCCTGGAGAGGAGAAGGCTCAAGGGGATCTCATCCATGTGTGTAAATACCTGGTGGGAGAGGTGAGTAAAGAAGACAGGGCCAGGCTCTTCTCAGTGATGCCCAGTGACAAGTCAAGGGGCAATTGGTGTGAGTTGCAGTATAGCTGAAATAAAGAAAAAACATTTTGGGTTTTTTGTTTGTTTGGGTTTTTTTGTTTTGGTTTGGTTGGGGTTTTGTTGGTTTGTTGGTTTTTTTGGTTTGTTTTTTTGGGTTTTGGTTTTTGGTTTTGTTTTTTTTATGGTGAGGGTGGTCAACACTGGAACAGGTTTCCCAGAGAGGTTGTGGGGTCCCACCTTTGGAGATTCTCAAAACTCAACTGGACACAGCCCTAGGCAACCTGCTCTAGCTGACCCTACTTTGGGCAGAAGGTTTCTTTCCACAAGCCTCGCTTTGCATCAGAAAACTGGCAACACCACAGAAAGAAAGAGGCAAAACAGGAAAAAAAGCAAACAAACCCAAAGAGAGCTTTCCTTATTAGCAGTCAGCATTTCTGGAACGGTGGACACGAACAGAGTCTTCATTACCACCACTGACTACCCAGACCTCCACAGCCGTACCCCCCCGAGGACAGATTCGGGGACTCGTCAGGAAACACTCTAGAGACTTGATGCTCCCCTGTGCCCAGGCTCAGCTTGCGTGGCCCTTTTGGGGGGCTCCACAGACAGTTATTTTTGACGTCCCGTTGCCAAAGGATTTTATATCATTGGTATGGGGTAACTCCTTTACTGGTATTTCACAGGTAGCTTGTAATCTGGGTGGATCAGGGAACGCCCCGTCTCGCAGCAGCCCACAGCCACATACACGAATTTATTAATCGCAGCCATATACAGATATTTAAAGCCCTGGAAGCAGTTATCTGTGGCTCCATAGCAGCCTCACAAAATCTCACTGTTTCTCCTCCAGCTGCCTCTCTTCTGACAGTAACTCACTCCCAAATTCAGGATGCTTCCTCCCTCCGAAAGAAAATCTTTATTGTCAAGTCGGTGCTGCACAGCTGATAAAGCAGCCCAGATCATAAGAGCTGAGCCAGATAACCTCTGCAGGGACAGAAAGGGGAACGATATTTTTCTCTCTGGCTTCTGCAGTTCCTGTAACTGAGGCTAAAAGAAATGATTTATAAAGTGTGAGATAATATGAAAATATGATCCTCAGCAGTAACTGACATGACAGTCAGAGGATGTTATATCCTTCTGTTACCCATTAATACACTTCTTGTGCATTCATGGCCTCTGTGGCCACACCGCGATGTTAATTTGTTGAAAGACCCACCAAAGTTAAACCAAAATAGATATATTAATGCTTGTCAATATAAATTGAAACTTAAAAAATTATAAATACTTTGGATATTTTCTACCTAGAGAAATTAATACAATTATGCACAAGGTAGATCAGAGCAGACTTACGCTCTCAGTTGTTCACTAGAATAAATATCAGCATGAAACTGGATCTGAAAGTTCAAACTGAGCCCTCACACCCAGCAAACCACAATTCGGGCAGTAAAGCTGTAAAAACTGCACATAAGGCCCATTTTGGCCCCAGCCTAATGCAACGTAACCTCTTCGCCATTAGGAAAGCGAAACTTTTTCCCGAAGCTTGCGATGCAGGCCCCGCCAGCGAGGGTCACCACCCAACAGGCGGCTTTTCCCACCCGTTGCAGCAGTGATGTTCCCGAGTGAAAGGAGCAGAGAGCCTGTAAACATGTAATCAAACCAGCCTTTATGTCTGTTCCATTCAGCTCCCAGCTGAATCGCATTCAATTGTTGCCACTGGTTACACCAGTACGAACTGTTTCAAAATGAATTTCAGTTATTAGAAAAGAATTTAAACTTCAAATTATCTTTCTTCCCATTGACTTTCAACATTACATAAACTCAGTGAGAGGTTTTTTGCATTGCCAGCTAGACACAGGGTTTTTTAAAATGAACAATTTATGTATATTCCAATATTTGCTGTATTGTATTGGACCTCCACAATAAGAGGATACATTTGAAGCCTGAAAAAAGCTCCTTATTGCCTGCTTGTACATCTAAAATTACCCATTCAGTTCTTGATAGCTGAGAGCACTCAAGCATGGCATGTTTATGGCATTCCCCGTAGCTTTATATGCTTTGGTTCTTCTAGAAACATCACACACATGCTAATAAATACAGAATTGGTTTGTATTAAGTATGGAGCAGTTAACTAGTGCATATTTAAAAACAAGTTTCTTTTCCTTTTTGAAATTCACAGAATCACAGAATGGTTTGGGTTGGAAGGGACCTTAAAGATCATCTCGTTCCACCCCCCCGCCATGGGCAGGGACACCTTCCACTAGACCAGGTTGCTCCAAGCCCCATCCAACCTGGCCCTGAGCACTGCCAGGGATGGGGCAGCCACAGCTTCTCTGGGCAACCTGTGCCAGTGCCTCACCACCCTCACAGGGAAGAGCTTCTTCCTTGCATCTAATCTAAATCTACCTTCTTTCAGTTTAAAACCGTTAGCACTTGTCCTATCCCTACAGGCCCTGACAAAAAGGCTTTCTCTGTCTTTCTTACAAGCCCCCTTTATATACTGAAAGGCCACAACAAGGTCTCCCCAGAGCCTTCTCTTCTCCAGGCTGAGCAACCCCAACTCTCTTCAGCCTGTCCTCATCGGGGAGGTGCTCCAGCCCCTGATCATCTTCGTGTCCCTCCTCTGGACCCGCTCCAGCAGGTCCATGTCCTTCTTATGTTGGGGACCCTGGAGCTGAACCCCGTACTGCAGGTGGGGTCTCAGGAGAGGGGAGTAGAGGGGCAGAATCACCTCCCTCGATCTGCTGGTCACGCTGCTTTTGATGCAGCCCAGAACATGATTGGCTTTCCGGGCTGCGAGCAGACGTTGCTGGCTCATATTCAGTTTTTCATCCCCTAATACTCCCAAGTCCTTCTCCTCAGGGCTGCTCTCAACCCACTCATCGCCCAGCCTGTATTTGTGCTCGGGATTGCCCCGACCCACGTGCAGGACCTTGCACTTGGCCTTGTTGAACTTCCTGAGGTTCGCCCAGACCCACCGCTCAAGCCTGTCCAGGTCCCTCTGGACGGCATCCCTGCCCTCCAGCGCGTCGACCGCACCACACAGCTTGGCGTCATCGGCAAGGATTTTGTTGGTTAGCCCAAAAAAAAAGCTCTCAGTAGCCATGGTAACTTAGAATAGAAATATAAACTAAAAATGCACACACCCGCTTTTTTTTTTTTTTTTAAACTCTAGAGCTGAAAAGCAAACCAGTAGATTGTTACCCAAATTTTATCTCAATTTTAGCACTTTCAGGTAAGACGTTAATGCACTCATTCAGAGGAAGGTAAATGCTGCTGACACATCAGTCTGCTCACCAGAACCTGGTCCCTAGTTTTGTTAGGTCTCTCGTGTTAAGGGCCACCATTCCCATTACAGCTGCCTGCTGAAAGCCTGGGAGAAGGGAAATCATTAGCAAGGTAAAAAGAAAATATGGAATTATGCTACAAAATCTGCTTTTTCAGCCACGTAACTCAGCTGGTGGGGCCCAGTGGTTTATTCCACTGCTTGCAGCAGTGCCAAGCCATCCAGACCATACCTCCAGCAAAGCCCTGGCTGGAACATCGCCATGGTGACCACCTACCTGCACAAACTTTGCCAAACTTCACGAAGTTTAGAAACGACTTGTGAAAGATTGAAAAGGAACTTTGAAGTGAGCCGGTCATAACAGAAAGCTTCAGTACCTTGTCAAGACAAAGACAATTACAAGATCCATTTCAAACCCATTCTTCAAATACCTGCAATTTCTTCCTTGCGAAATCTTGCCGGTTCCCCCCAGTTTGTGTGGCATTGGTTAATGAGGTTACTGCGCCATCTCCTGGAAGAAAATAACTTGCTGGAATTGCTCCCGAAATCTAATTTTCATTTAACTGTGCTCATGCAGCCAGTTAATACACTAGATTCTGCCATGACAGTGCAACAAGGTGAAGTAACCGGATGGACAAAAAACTCTATTAAACTTTTTTTCCTTAGTAGACATACTGTGAACTGTTATAATAAACACAGGGAAAGAATGGAGAAGTTGATTTTAGCTATACCCTAGCTGTTTGAGAGGAATCATTTATGCTCTATTTTTGTGGCAACAGCAGATTTACAATTATAGAACCAGCAGTGGAGCAGCACAGACCTGCTCAAACAGATCTGGCCATTTGTTGATCCAGACAGAAATTAAAAAGGGTTTCTGGTTCAAGTCAGAGGGTGTAAAACCAGAGTGCCCCAAAGGCTAACACTATGATGAAATTAAAATACCACCACCAAGTTATTTTACATTTGTTTGATTTCTTTACAAAAACACCGAGAAATTAATAGTAATAAAGCTACTTTCACATAAAAATGCTCATCAGAATTAATTTTAGCTTTTAAAAATAAAAGATTACTATATGGTTTTATTTAACACTTGGCATTGGAAAAACACTGAAGAACTCATTTTTTTCAGATGACTGAAATAACTTCCACAAATGCAATACTGATCACTTGCACCCAGGAGGAACTGTAGCTTCAAAAAATTAAAAAAATTTAAAGATTGAAAAAACAGAAAAAACTCACCCATTCTCAGATACATGTGTATACCTAAGCATTGGTATCTAGTGGAGATTTTAGCGTGCTAACTTAGAGAGCCACTAGAAAGAACAGAGCACATTAACCAAGAATTACTAGCAAGCAGGTATTTTAATCCTGCAGCTATATATGATGTTAATACTCCTAGGTACTTTGTTATGTTCATGGTGCATTCTGAAAACTTTGTTATGTGGCAGAAAGAATGTACTTTATTATCTGGGGTGACTACTGAAGTTATCATGAAGAAACAATAGTTGTTTCCAAGAGTATTAACATTATTTGTGTATTATTCCATTGAGTGGGATTGTATGCAGTACACTCGTTACCACATCCAACTCTACAGCTGTCAGAGGACAACGAAAAATACAGCTACAGGATTAAAATACTTGTTATTTAAAACAACTCTTCATTAAAAGGTTTCAGGGCTTGATATTTAAGGCTCTTTCTGAAAAATGCACAAACGAGGAAAAATTACAGTTATTTTTATGATCTAATCAATGTAATATAGTAGTCTTGGGCCATCATCTCTCCCTCTGGAAAAATTGTAGTGTCTGCAATCACTAAAATTTTACTCATAAACCCCTGTCAAATGGGTAAGTTGGGGCTACATGAATACCTTATACACAGTGCAGCATCTTGCTTTTGAGCACAAAAATAACCTTCAGCACTGTGCTGTATTTACTGACATAGGATAGTGTATTTACTGGTACAGCCAGGCAGAAACATTTGGATTTTTCTTCAGCAAAGGCCATTGATGAGCAATGAAGACAGACTTCACTGTGAATAGACTCTTCTTGTGAATAGACCAGCTGTAAGAACAGATTTATCAAAGATGCTTCTGATGCTGTTCTCAGATACTGTACTTTTAATAAATCTATTTCCACTACTTCGTCAAAGAAATAGCTGGTCTGCAAAATGGAGTGCATTAACTATGACATCTTTGTAGTCAAACATACTATTCTGCATGCAGACCTCAGACATTTCCTAGGGCTTCTCTGTTTCCATAACATTAGCTTTGTCAGAAACGAATTCTGCTTTTATTGCTATAGGCTGAACTCTGGCTAAAACTACAGAAAAGTATGCAAGATATAATCAAGGCAAGCAGGACTGGGTTTTGTCGTGACATAAAGCAAACAAACACAATAAAAGATGTCATCTGTTTACAATCTTACAGTGCATGCATTGGAGCGTTTCTCTTGCAAACAAACAGTACAACAGCACAGAAACAATGTGGTGACATTTAAGGCTAACTTTGCAATTAAATACTTAAATCTTGTATTACATTCTTTGCCTTTTCAAAGCACTAGCCAGAGAGATTGCTCCTTGATGTGTTCAAGTATTGGTTGTAGTCTACAGCAGCGGCAGGTCACTTTCTGAGGAGAAAAGTAGCTTCCTTCAAAGCTGATATAAACAGGTTGCTAAACATGGTCTGCAAGTAAATGTATTTTTTTTAAAAAGCATAAGCATTCTTGGTTTCAAATCACATTCATCCACTAGACCATGTTAAAATTCAAATAAAGGAGATGAACATAAGAGTAAAGTGTTCTCCCACTTGATCTTTACCACTTCCAAAGGCAGGAGGTAAGAGGAACATCTAACTCAATGTTTTAGCTGATCCTGGGAATTGTGCATTGTGGTTGCTTGCTTTACTTCATTAGTTGGCATAGCAGCATTTTAAAGCTTCCTTTTTTGGAAATAAGTTTCATTTATTGGAATGATTAGAAGTATTATTAATTCTTAGTTTCAGCTATTAAATGCTGCCAGAGGAATTATTTAAAATTGTATTATTTGAGGTGAATTCTCCAAAAGGAGAACAGTGAAGCAAGCCAATTTTTAGGATGAACCTTCCCTTGAAATGCAATTGTGCACTTACTAAAAGTACAATTAAAAACACGTGTCAAAAGAGTATTTTGACATCCTTACAGCAAACTGGATACACCTGCAAATGAGCATAACTCCACTACCTCAAGCAAAACACAGCTCCCTTCCATCTACTTACTTACCTGTTGCAACATGAATTGAATGAAGTAGACATGACCAGATTTTTTTCTGCACCATATTGTCCCCACCTTACAACAGTGTATTTTGCTTAGCATCCATATTACACACAACCATGGACCCTCACTGCACCCCAGGACAGCAAATACAAACCACTTTGACCAAAGAAAATTCATTATATTCCGCAGTGCTGCTCTTGACCTCCTTCTATAGAAGTGCCTAAAAGTGCCAATGAACCTTCTTCGTTCCAATCCTTCTGTAATTTAAAAGATATATGGGAAAAACCAAACCCAGTCAGTTGCCCAACTGTTTCTGCGCTCTTCCCAAACCATTCTTCAAACTCATCCTCCTTTAATCAAAGAGAACTTTGATAATGTGTAGAATATTTTGTTGATAGCTAAGCTATGAGGAGTCTTGGAGCAATAAATACCTAATGACACCAGTACTAAGAAAAACCAGACCAACAAATATTAACCGTTTGCTAAACAGCAGTATAAGGTAGATTCACATTTGTATGTGATAGTCAGCCCTTGCCCTCCTTTTAGCTTTCAGCCATGTTCAGCCACCCAAAAGACCTGAAATAAATCATTCAAGGACAACCAGAAATTTTTACAATTTCAGAAAATTCTTCGTCCTTACATAGCTCTTGATGATATCCAACTGTTTCGACTGAACACATCTATTCAAACCACTGAGAAAACATTATTTTCTCTGCGGATAAATAACCTCTCTTCATTTTCCTTTTAAGACTCCACATAGAACGACTGAATGCACAAGACTGAAAGACACTCAGCCAAACTTCTACTTTAGACTTTTTTTCTTCCTGGAAAAATTTAAAAGGGGGAAGAAAAAAAAAAAAAGAAAAAAGGATAGTCGTGCAGAAATCAAATACCAACACCACTACAAAATTACAGAATTGTGGGGTTTTTCCACTTATTTTAAAAAGCTGAGAGTGAAGGAGAACTGAAAAAAATTGTCAACTTCTTAGAAAATGACCTGCAACTAAGGTCACTGTGTCTACATACATACTCTCCAAAAATCAAAACAGAATAGCGTATAAACTTCCATGTCAAACAGCTTTTTAATCCTTCATATCAGCTACCTGGAGATACAAATATTCTACCATTTTATTAGAGCTGAATTCAACCCACTTTATATGCCAAGATTGGTACCATGTGAGAAAGCAGCACAGAGTTTAATGTTTCACTTTGGCTGCCCCCTGCCCAGGTACTAAAATCAACTATCTTGTCCATCTGCAGCTTCAGTTCCACACTTCTAGTCTTGATGATGAGGTGGTTTTTGTAAGCAAGTCATGATTCAACCCAGAGATATGGGTTTTCAACCTGTAGTGTTAGGAAAAACAAGAACTCAGTACAACTCAGTCACTTGAAATTTAGTATCTTCCTCCTAATAAAGACTCATTTGATCACCTTTGCATTTGGAAAAAAATACAGTAATGTTTGACTCTGAAAAGTAATCAGGATGATGGGAAATCCAGGGTGTTTTTTTTAAATGCTGGTCAGTTTTTACCATTCTGTCGAACATGTCTGACATTTCAAAGTTTGCCATCTGTGTGAGGATCAGTAGCTGTGGAGGGAAACAAATCAAAGTAGCTCCTCCCATACGTTCCATCAGTAGGCAGAACTTAGCTGCTACAACGCAAAACACCTTCTTACTGGCAAGCTGGTCTAGACCTGCAGATCATTTGATATGGTGCAAGCATTAAGAAATTGAGGGGCAAGAGAAAAATTTACATTGAGCCATTAGCTGTGCTGCACGTGGAACAAATTGTTTTATTTTGTCTTTAGGTATGTTTTTAAATAAGGAAATGTGCATTATTTTTTTAAATACTCTAAATTCCAGTGAATTTTAGACATACTGGATTTTCACTGCAGAGTGGAGTGGCTAAACTATGAACTTGCTCAAAAAAGGCATTCAGCTGCATTTAAGCATAGTGTCTCTCAGAAATCCCTCCATAAAATGGGTATTACATGCAAGTCATGAAAGAATTGTCTTCATGCACAATGTAAATGTCACAGATACGGGAGATAAACCTGAGCCTTCTAGCAAATGATCTTATCAAGGACTGGAGAAAGAAAAAAAAAGGTCCCCTAAAGGACTTGAGATTACAACATCAAGAATCCCCAGGAAGGGTGGCATCCAAAATAACAGCAATCAGATGATTAAGAGTCCAATATTTGTTCAGCTGAAGAGAAGAAATGCTGGAGGTTGAAAGGAAACTACAGTCATAGGTGAACTGTGGGGTTTTTTTAATCTATTAATAAAAGAATTGGAAAGAGTGAATTGCAAACTTTTTCTACTACAGGAATATCCTTACTGCACTGAGCCAAGTGACACAGCTTACTTCCTAAAGTCTGCAGCAGCCATATTGAACTGCCTCATAACTGTCAGGTGGGAGAAATCCATGTGTGAAGGGAAAGAATTTCTTCAGAATAAAACAAAAGTATAATGAAAATATAATTAAAAAACCACTTTTAACTCCTTCAGAATAAAAATCTTTTAGGAATTACTATGTACTTTTGTCAAAATACCTCTGGTTGGATATATTTTTTTTTTTAAAAGGAAGCAGCAGGGAATAGATATTACCCCTTAAGTTCTGGGATCACAGAAGTTCACAGCTTGCCAATTACTTTTTTTTCCTTCTGTATTTCCCATTATTCAAAAATATGACCAAAGGCAGAACACAAAAGAAAGGAGAATTACTTAACATGAAAATATTCTCTAAGATTTCATTTTCTCTTTTAGTGCTACATTTCAGGTAACATCTGTCTTCCAGCCAGTGTCTGCGTGGTTCTCAGAAACATGCTCATTTCTTCTCTGGTTCAAGGTTATCTTCTAAACCACAATATAAAGACTAAAATCAACAGAAACCCTTTTGTTTGTTTTGGGGGATGGATGACCTTTCTGAAGGCAGTTTTCTCCTCATCAAAGATTATGTGGAAACATTAAAGCCTCATGGGGTGGAAACGAATCTAAAGAAGTCTAACTCCCTACCAAGACAAAATTGCCTGATCCTCACAAAAGCATCTCTTGCAGAAAATTTCCCCACTTCACCAACACTGGTCATGGAAGATTAACTTACTTCATTATTCTCAAGAACTCTGATTTCCTTCTCCTCCCCCAAACTCAGATACAATGAAAAATTATAAATGGATACCAATGAAAAAGGTCAGTTTTAGTGTAAGAGCTGTAAGTCTATACTGAAGAGCTCTTCCAAAGCAGGGGGCAATGCTCGCTGTCACAACGCCTGCCTGTTCATGTTCAGTAGTGCAGCAAGCAAACCTTCCCATCTCACAGCAAGGAGGAAACAAGGACAAAAAAAGTAATAAGCTGACTAGTACTTTTCATTTCTATGAAATTAATTTTAAGAACAGTAGCAACAAAAAAAGTACTTTTTATCTGAAGTTTAGAGCAACAGAGAAATAAAATCCAGAGGTTGAAGGCTTAACCATTTTGTATTTGGCAGAAACAGGTGTCATTTCAGTCAGAATGATCAGGATTAACACAACAAAACCAAAAAACCCCACACACTTCCAAGGCCACATGTTACTTTGCTTTTAAAGTCATCTCAAGGGGAGGCAAGGGAGGGGAAGTACCAGTAAATAGGAGAACAGTTGCTAAATCACTACTAACTAGTCCAGTAGAGCAGGGTGAACTTGTTCCTAGCATCACTACTGAGTATATCTGTTAAGCCAAATACAATAGTAGCAGATATGAACTTTTAATTCATTTTTCTGATTTGAATTGATGAAATGTTAAAATAATCCTTCATTTGAGAGAAGCAATGCTGCTTACATGCCCATGTACTGCTTTGTTCACCTCATAAAAATACAATCTGGAAGTAGTTCAGGTCTTTTTATTTTGTCAACTGCTATATTAGATGTAACATTTTGAAGGAATATTATATTAAAAAATAAATTTACATAACTGAAGTGCAGCATTCTTAAGGTACTTGTACTTTTCAAATTATAATTTTAGAAAAGACCTCCCTTGCAAGGATGGCAAGATTTTTTTATGGAAAATCAGAGCATCAAGTATTTTTGAAATACAAAAATATTTAAAGGCAAGACTCTACAATGCAAGGAGTGGCCAACCATTTCTATATTATGTGCAAGCTTATTAATTGGTCTCAATTGCCTGTGTGCAAAATGATGAAAAACACTAGAGGAAGTTCTAATTATACCAAAAATCTTTAAGGGCAGCCTTTCACAATTCTGGTTTTGTTTTAGTGAATTGAGCATTTAAAATTTAGCATTTAAAGAACAGCTACAGGTATTCCTGACATTATCCTTAACAGAATTCCCTGAACCTAAACAAGCATAAATACACCAGGTTTACCCAAATACTTGGATATACAGTGGGGAAAACAAACAAAAAAACCCCCTAACTTGCAATCAAGCAAGTCAGTGGAATTTGAACATCTAACCTGGTTAGATTTTATAAAACTAATAAATAATTTCAGTAATTATGGTGCAGTTACAACCTTTGAGTCTGTCTTCCTGCATCACTGAAATAACCAGCTGCTACTTGGAGAGAACCATACTCTTACAATTTCTGTAACTTACAGGGAAGACTTAATTCTTATGTTCCCACCAGCTTCATCAGTGGTCAAAGTGAAAATTACTCTCTTGCAAGAAAGCATTCACTATGTAATATAGCTCAACCTTCTCTTCTGTCCTTAAGCTTGCTCCACTATGTACTGTAAAACAAAGTGAAGATTATTCGCATCCATCATGTTAGGCTTTATGGTAGTACATAAACACACACAAATCTCCCAACTATGAATACAAGTATTCTGTTTACTTACCATTGTCACCTACTCCATTTACATATTTTGGCCTCACATTTCATGCTTATCATACCATTCTCACACCTAGCTTTACGTCTACAAAACATTTTAACACACTCTGAAAACTTAATGCAGAAGTTCTAAGATTAGTTTGACAATCAATTAGCACAACGGATTCTTAATTAGGAGGCCTGTATATTGCTGTAATTGAAGTAGATGAGTTATACAGCAACATAAAATGCACCTAATTCACAGTGCTTTTTCTACCATATGGTTTCTCTCTCGAGTCATCCCATTCTTTTTCATGACATTTAGATATGTTGGTACGTTTAATCTCATTTATTTCTACTTCTAGAAGACAATTGTTACATTAGTATGAAGAGTTTGGAGACAGAGAAAGCTACAATTTCAAAAATCTCTACAGCATTAAAATTGTTACTACTGAATGAGTTCATAGATTTCTTCATTCAGGTCCTTTTATTAAAGTAAAATGCACCAATATCTCCCCTGCTTTTCCCAAGCTGCAAGCGCATAAGGTGAAGAATTTGCCCCCGAAACACCAGTGCTCACAGGAAACTGTCTCTGAGGTCATAAAAACGTATGTTTGTTTACTCATGTAGCAGCTTATGCCAGGTATCCATGTAACAGGTTCCCAAAATATCAAACTAGCTAAAAAATACCAGTTACCTAGAGAAAAATCAAATTCAGATCTGACTAAAAAAAAGACAACTAAGCAATTGCATTAACCAAGTAATGACAAGTCTCAATTTGAGGCAGCGGTTCCCCATCTTTTGCTATTAAATTCCCAAATCCAGTTCATTGCGGGACTGCCAGCTATCACCTTCTGGTCCACTTCTAGATTACTTCAGCATATTCATGGCAGATTTTTTTTCTTGTATCTGTTTGCTTTCTATCTTGCTCCAGTCTGATGACCATTCCCTGTTTCCTATCTCACCAGAATACCATATGACACTTGCAGCATTGCAATCTACTGGTGGTTCCATGTGCCAGAAAACATTCTGACAGGCACAAAATGATGGTCTGGCAATACTTGTCTAGGTAACACCGTATATTAGTGCCTTAACAAAAGCTGTTGGATGAAGAATAGGAGGTAGCAGCCACTGCAGAAACTTCCTTTCATACTTTTATAACAAAAACAAAGTTGAATCCAGAGCTTAGGAGCCACTGAGCAGCTATTGTTGTTCTCTGCTCATTTTACCTCCATCTCATCCTATTTCCCTTCGATCTTCGGTTTGTCCACCTTAATTCCAGGGGATCCAGCCTTTGGGAATGAAAAACCATGAAAACTGCAGGAATTGTCATATTTACTGTAAGAACATCTGCAGGGTCATACCACCAGCATTTAAAAAAGCCAGGTTAAGACAACCAACCTTCGTTCATCCCTTCCTGTATGAATGGTCTGTATGTCAAAATACCTGAAAACTGCACTGATACAGTAGAACTTACTTTAACTTGCATTACGAATAAACTGCACATGCTGTTTTACAGACAATATATATTTGTAAACTTGCTCATGCAAAATTAGTGTGCACAACAGGGGTATTTGTTTTCTAATCCCCACACCTTTAAAAATGACATTTATGTCTGCTTTTTTTGAACTGTGCCCAAATCCTCTCTTTAATATAATAAATCTTACACAGAATTCATCTGCTAGCCAAACCAATTTATGAAGCTGAAACAAAAAAGAATAAAAAGTTATACAAAAACATGGTGCACCTGGATGCTTGATTCCCACCTCCCCCCCTTCTTTGTTTACAAGTAGAAAGAGTGAATAAAAGAAAAAAAAAATCATGGTCACAAAATTTTGACATTTTAATCCTAAACGTTACAGGGCAAATGGATGTTGGAACCTATTTCCATACACCATGCGTCAACTTTTTGATTCCCAAATGTGGCCAAATCCACTAAAACGAGAGTGGTTAACAAACTCTGGATTATGGAAATACATTTCTGGAATAAATGCTAGAAAAGCAACAATGGGAAAAGCCAACTGTCTCCATAAAGGTAAATAAAGTGGAACAATGTGTAGATTAGATACTTTTTCTGTTTCTTACTCATAACCTGTCAATTCAGTGCATCATATGGTTCAACATAATGGTCCCCATTTTGGACAAACATCTAAGTAGTGTCCATTGATTCCAAGTTAGTGGATGATGAATCTTTTTGGATACTTTCAAAGATGGCTGCCAGCTCAGGGTTAGAGCTTATCTGTGACTGAAATTCACTCATTAATGGACTCTTCTCTGCTTCTGGAATGGTTAGAAGCGCTGCTACTGCCCTCATAGCAGAACGTTTCAGTTCATCTTGCTTTTCAAACTCTTGTTTCACTGAGTTTGCCTTTACCTAGGGAAAAAAATGAAAGTATGTTTGAAACTTTTGCTTAACCCTCCCTCTACACCCACCTTAAAAAAAAAAAAGTATCTTACAAAGACTTATTTCCTTCCATACTACCATTTTGCACAGCTTACAAAATGAAGCTGTGATGAAGGGGATGAAGTGATGAAGGGAAAAAAAAAACCCAACAAAAAACAACAAAAATAGGACTATTTTACACTGCCTCCATCCTTCATCACCCAAATGTTTGTCTGAAACAACACAGAAGTCAGAAAAACTCAGTATTCCAGTTCCACTATGAAGTGAGACAAGTTGCCCAAGTGACAGCTAGATTTTTAAGAAACAAAAGAAATGGCATCAAAGAATCAGAGGATTTTTAAAAAGAAGCTAACAAGTCTACCCCTCCATTTGTAATAAATGTAATACATGTATAAAGGCCCACATATTTATAATATTCTGCCTACTGCAGCTTATCAACTATAACTCAGGAAACATTGCAGCAGTACAGAAGTATTCTTCATAGGCAAGTTCATTTATATTTCTATAAGACAACACAAAATAATTAACTTAACTAAGTTTAAATTTGAATACCTTAGTTGTACATGTAGCACGCAAAGGTTCAACAAGCCTATCCAACCTCTGCAGCACTGCGCTTGGACAAAGGGTAGACAGTCTCACCAACATTAAAAAGGTTAGCATCTAGGTTGAGAAAGAAACAATTCAACAATTAGTTATGCTCAGCACATATATGGAGCTATATTTCCTACAATGCTGTGTAAGCTTTTTAACAGCAACACTTTAATGAAAATGGCAAATATACTGAAGTACTTAAGCATATGAAGCAATGTTTTTACCATTTCAGTCTATTCACTATTTAAAATATTTTTATGAAGTCACTGCTTACACAGAGAAAAATGACAGCTAACCTTAATATCATAGTGATCCTTCAGGCCATCTTCAACATGGTTTAAGAATTCAAATATATCTAGTCTATCCAAACAGCTATCCAAAAGAGTATACATGCACTCAAAAGCAGCTTTCCTTATGTCCAACCCATCATCAACTGTATGCTTAAATGGTCCCATTTCAACCTGTCAGCAAATAAAGAACAAAGTTATGAAGTAATATATTTAGAAAAACAAAGAATCTACTTGCATATATTTAGCACTGTTTTCTTAGTTAACATACCTCTCTGATTAATTCCTTTCTGACTTTTGTTTCATTGTAAAGATGAGGAAGCACAGTATCTAAGAGGTCCCTTATTAATGATGGTTTATTGTGTGCAGCTGAGTTAAATGTCACTAGGGCTACTCTCCTGACATTGAGATCTGGGTCCTCCAACGTTTTCAGAAAATCACCTGCAATCATGTACAGAAATAAATCAACCTATGAGGATCTTTTTCATTTGCTACTTTAAAAATATCTTTGCTTAGTTTTAACCTTTCAAAAGGATGTATTTAGTGCAGGAGTTATTTTCATCTAACAGAGACAAATACCTGGTATTTTAGCATGATTACACAAATAAATCTATTAATTATAATCATATGAAAAGTATTAATATAATTGATATATAATGAAACAGAAGTAGAAAAACCGCCATCAAAAAAATGGCCATTTAATTATATTTCAACTTTTTTCTAAAGGTATAGCATGTAAATTAATGAAAATTATATTTAACCTTTCCTTTTCTCCATTAAAGGTCTCTCAGAATATGCATTAGAAAACTAATTTCAATTCTGCAGTTGAAGAATTAGAGAACACCTCTTAAGAAAACTATCAACACATTGATTTTTTTAATCCCTAAATTGGCCTATGCTGACAATTCCTGAATTAGCACAAAATAAGCCTACTCAGTATATATTAATGTCGCAACACCTCTCTCATCCCACCCCACCCTTGTGCATTTTCAAATTTGAATTTCTATAGTTCTATAACAGCGCCTTGTTAAAATAAATGCCTGCAGCAATATATCATATTTTTCCTCAATGTTTGTGAAGTTTTACTAGCAACTTCCATGAGTGAAATTTTTAAAAGGAGAAGAACAACAAGGTTTAAACATCAAAGTGACTTCTATACACACAAAAGAAACTAGTAACAAAACTAAAGATAGCTGAGATTTTTTAAATACTAGATGCCAATAGTTTTTTGACTGAATAATCAATAAATATTTCCAGAAACCAAAGGGGCAGGGCAGCTTCAGTGACAGGGACAGCAGGGGGAAAAACCCACAAGCATAATCAATTCTTAAATATATTATTAAAAAAAAAATTAAGCTTAGTGATGAAAATAACACATAGGAACTGACTCCATTTCCCCATAAATAAAAACCTTGCTCTCCACAAAACTGCATGTTTTTAAAGATTCATCCTTTTCCCCCCTCTTAGGTTTAGCAGTATATATCATTTTTTACAGATCTTTACACCTGTAATTAATCCACTATAAAACATTCACCATAGCATATTAAACAAATCCACAATATTTTGTCATACAAATGAGAAAAAGATCAAAAAGCCACAGCATTGCAAAGCTCTTTATCATACTTATGTTACACTGAAAGCTCCGATTACCTTATCCCTGTAGAAATATACATGCTTCCAAATGCTTTCAGACCACAAGCATTATAGAATCCTAAGGACCTAAATCTACAATTCACCACCTGGTAATACTCAAAATTCACATGTGCATACATATTTTAAGTGACTGAATGTCAAATACTTCCAAGACTTCTGGGTAAAGACAATTTCTTACTACATCAAACTGGTATAATTTGGCAAGAGCATAGGAAAGGAAATCAGCTTTTGGGTCCCACCTTCCTAAAAGCCCTAGATTTTCATACTGCCCATCACAGATTCAATACATGTAATTTTAAATCATACAACTTTTACTGCTCAGAATTCAAACAAACTAGGATTAACAGAAATAACTGGCTATTATGGAAACATTTTATAACTGTTCCAACAGTTATCATTAGCAGCTAACTCTAGTACCTGTAAAATATTTTCTTCTGAAAACACAAAGAACAAATTTTAAATGCAATTCTATTACCAGAAAACATAGAAGCTGCCAGTAAAAGTAAACAACTTACCTATGCAGTTCTTCAAGAGTGGGTCTATGGGTTGTGGATGATCAGAAATAGTGAACTTAACAGCAGTAACCACTGAACTTCGAGCATATGAGGACCCTAATATGAAACAAAAGTGGAACTATGTAGCATTAAAACAGTACAACTACAGAATCTAAATCATACTCAGTGCCATTCTTTTTAAACTTCTAATACTCTTAAGAACACTAAACAAGAAATGTTATTTATTACTAGCAATGCAATATGTAACTCTAAGTAAATCTATGGAGAAAATGTTTTAAATGGGGAAAAATATTATAACATTTGTAATAAGCATTTAATCTTATCTGCTACAGAAAATTCAAGTAATAAGCCTGTTAGAACATTTTTTTTTTTTATGATCACAAATAGGCCTACAAATGACTCTCCTCTTTAAAGCAGAAGCACATGAAGAAAATATGTGAATACAGTTCATAATATGAAACTGATCCATGAATTATGCATAACGATCCTTCCTAATCCTTAAAAATTTCAGAATTCTTATCTGAAAATTAAGAATATTGTAATTTACATCAAAAGGTCAACACATTGCAATTGGTTTGTCAATTTGTCCCTTTGTCATCCATGCTCCTTCCCCTTTAAGTTTATAGGTCTTTGTTAAACATCACAACATTAATTGAAATATCAGTCTGAAAGCAGAACATAAAAGTAATTTGTGTTACGTATGACTAACAACTTCTAGTAAAAATGGAACTATATAAGCTTCACATGGGGGGGGGGGGCAAAACTTCCAAGAATATCACAAAATTTAAGGAAATAATTTGCTAAACGAGATCAATCTATTAATAGATAGCATAAGGCCATTTGCTACAATACGTACATGAGTTACTACTACTCACCTGATGCCAAGTATCCCTTGAGTCGTGGAAGCAGAGTCTCTGGGTCTATTAACGTAAGCTTGCCCAAGCATTCAGCAACAACGTTCCTTGTACCCTCTTCTGCACATTCGCAGTGTTTCAGGAGTAAGGCCCAGATGTTCTCAACATATGGTTTGAGACCAATCACTGATGCAGAGCTAATTATTTCTTTCAAGGAATGAAGAAGAAGGTATTGCCTCTTAGGTTGACTGGTTATTTCTTGTAAGACAAATGGCAGATACTCAGGAAGATTGCCAACACTAATACTGCCTAATGCGTAAGATGCCGCTGATTTGACTTCCTCACTAGGAGAAGAGAATGCTTCTAATATTACAGATTTCAGCTCAATTTGTCCACTTAAGTCAATGTGATGCCCAACTTCCCCAAGAGAAAGCAAAGCCAAAAGCCGAATGGAATCTGTGGACCTTGAGTTCTTGACATCTTGAATGAACTGACCTACAACAGCCGGTCCTTCCTTAGGGCAGGCTCGAGTAAGGGCAGCAACACATTTGGCAATGGAATAGTAAGACTGCTTGTGAGTAAGTGCTGTGCTCTGCGAGTAGACTGGACCCGTTAACATGCGCAGTAAATCCATATAGCCTAAGTTATTTGTACCAGTCACAACCAAAGCTTGGAAAAATTCTAGCATGGCACTAAGTGCTCCACCCTGAAGCAGAGGTGATCTCACCAGCCCAATAAGTTCATTGAGAATGGACCCACTAATCTTTGACAGGGAGGAAGGATATACTTTAGCCAGTGTTGTCAGAAAACTGATGGCCATCTGTGATACATGCATATCACTTTCACTAATCAGAGGTGGAAGCTCATCCAGGACAGCATCAATCATGGCAGCTGTCAAGCTGTCACTGTAATTCTTAATTAAAATATCTAGAGCAGAAAGAGTGCCCAGTTTCAAAGCTCGCTGGTTCTTTCTCAAAAAAGAAGCAAGAATAGGAACTCCTTCCCCAAGGATTGGTCTCAAGTCTATCTTCAGAGGAGAACCAGCAATCAATGTCATGGCCTTCACTGTAGTTAACCGAGTGATCTCATTCTTCAGTCTCTCTAGGAAGATCTGAAGTGTACTAGGCAGGTCTGTGCCTAGGCTGTCACCAAGGCTACAAATTATTTGACCCATGCAAGATATTGCCCTTTCTTTCACCTCCTGATCAATGTCAGCAGCCTTTAATCTCTTGATTGTACAAGTAAACAAATCTTTGATGTAAGGAGTAGCATCAAAGGAAGAAGGCTGGTCTAAAGGACGAATGACCTTCACAAGTTGTTGGGTAACCAAAAGCGCCTCTGATGTTATCTTGTAAAATGGATCTCCAACACAAGCTACAACTGGAGGTACCAATGCTTGAACATGAGGATGAAAGACTTGGGGAGAATGATTGCAGAGGATCACATACAAACAGGACAAAGCATCTATCTTCAGATTAGAAGAACTTGATTTGTCATTCAGTGAAAAAATTATTCCTGGAAGAAAAAAGAAAAATGTATTTTTAGGTTAGGTATTTATATTCTGTTAGAACACCTCAAAATTTCTCAACTAAGGCAGGTATACTGAATTTATGTTTTCCTGCTCCCAGCCTTTCTTGAATGCTTCCAAGCCCCTTTCACCATTTTATTCAATCAATTAGTTTTCAAGCTTCCTCTACACAGAGGACATGGGCCATTTGATGGTTTGTGATGTATTTTCTTAACTATAAAGGAATTCTGAACCTTTAACTTTTCCAAACTTACTTTTCCTTGTTACTTCAAAATTCAACACTTTAGTCCCAAAAGCTAAAATACGGACAATATTTCGCTCTGTTGAGATGAGAAATAAGGCAGTTTGATCTTGCAATTAAGAAGGAAATTAACTCTTTTATATAGAAGAAAAAAAAAATCTCAATCTTAGAGCCAACCCTTGTTTTCAAGATTAATGCAAATACATCACTAAAATATTTATATGGATCCACACAGTAGCTGATAATTTTACCAATTTCTTTAAATAGAAGCAACACTTCAAAGCTTTTGCAAAAAGCACAGTCACGATTGTAAGACTTCAAAATTTCACATCCAATTTACTAATAGATCTTTAAATTAATAATATGTTTCTCATACCTGGTACAAGTACAGGAACATGTTGTGTTAGAGCTCCAGGTAATACATTTACTAGCTCAGTCAGCATGTTAAAGCAACACTGACGAGTCTTCACACTTTTCTCCTTCATCTGTTTGTGCAAGGCTTTAACTATGTTGGGGACCTGTAATCATCACACATCTGTTAGTTAATTCAATAGCTGACATTTCTTTCATCTTTGATCACTGGCGGGATATAAAAAAAGTTGTGTGTCCTACCCCTCTGACTTCTCTACACAACAGAGGAGTTATATAAACACTGGGAAATGAAGATTCAAAACAATTGCTATCCCCCAAAAAACAGTAGTTTAACTTTAAAAGGTGAGCTGAAACAAAGCAAAACTAGATTTGCATTAACAAAACTGTAAAGAGCAACAATTGAGAAGTCACCCAAATAATTCACTTAGAAAAAGTTTTTCAGCACTATCCTTCTTATTCTGCAAATAAAATATGTTGTAGCAAATCAAGTTTTATCTTGATCACTAGAGCTGACATCTGCATTACGGAATGCACAAAATAGTTATTTTGCTTTGGTAATTTGGCTAAACTACATAGGACATTCAACTTTTACAGGTGATGGTAAACAAATCAGATAAGCACATTTGTATGAGTTGGTAATTTCAGTTTCCAAGACTGCTGTTCTTTTCTGGGCCAGTTTACCTGGCTTGCTCTCTATGTTAGTACTACAGTAATAAACTGTAAACTGTGTATGAAGAAAGTATGATATGGCACATTTCAAGAACTATCCTTATGAACAGGGCACAACTTCAGTGAGTCTTCTCAAAGGTAACAAAAATCTTGACAAATAACCTGACTCTGAAGCATTGTCAAAGGTGTCTCTCCTTGTTCCATTGCATCAGGATCACAAAGCCAACTTTGCACAGGTCGAGTTTGTTTTAAAAGAGAAAGATATGCATGAAAAACATCTGCTTTAACGTTCTCTTCACGTTCTTTGAATCTGGCTATTAAAGCAGGAGATACAGTTTTGTAGAATTCTGGAAGCATTTCATGTCGTGTGCTAACCACTGCATCCAGACATTTAGCAGCTGCGCGCCTCACTTTCCAGCTCATGTCATCATCATCACTATATTCATCATCGCTCCCTTGAAAAAATAAATTATGCATATGTTCAAGTCTAGACAATCAAAGCATCAAGTTTTATTTTAAACAATTAATAAGAACACACTTGCGTTCTTTGCATAAGACATACCGAAGAAATACATTCAGAAGCATGTTAAAAATCATACATAAAAAGCCTTCTGAACTGCCTAAATCGTAAAGCTAATTATTTTCTCTGATTATTTTTTTCACAATAGTCTTACACATGTATTAATCTAAACTCCAAACAGGACAAGGCAGTTCCCATCATGCTTACAGCCTGACTACTGATTTAAAGCCTATTCCTCTTTGTTCGTGACATAAGAGACAATGCAACAACAATTACTAGCTGATCAAGATTCAACAAATTACTGTTTGTTTCTTTCTAGGAGTAAATCAAACCATATTCTGCCCCCCAAAATGACAAGAAAAAAATATATAATAAGCAATACAAATTGACTTTTTAAGCACTAAAGCAACAACTATGCAGCTCATTCATTCTTACAGTAATGAGAATGTTATGCTCTGGGTTCAGATTACTTGTGTGTCCAAGTTTTCATAAAGCTTACATAAGGCAAGGTATTGCCACCATATTAACAATAAACACCTTATCTCTTTCAGTCTAAAACATTTTTTATCCTATGAGTATTTTGCAATTTTCAATCTATTCTACTTTTATGCATTAGGTAACAAAATATTATAGTGGAAAGTAGCGAGAAGCCTTTCTCATGCAGAATACGTAATTTCAATTCATTAACTGATGTTCTTCTCACTTTAGTTATATTATCCTACATGCTTCTGCCTTTTTCCAGTTTTCAAGTATTATTTTAAAATATTTGTCTTGTACTTTATGTTCACCCTTGGAATTACTTATCTCCAGCAACAACATCCTATGCTTTTATTCCAAGAAATCAGTTCATAAGGTATGTTTAAAAACAGTATGAAAATTGAATACAGAAATATATAAGTTATTCAAATGCTGGTACTTGGTAGCAATACCACCCATATCAATTTTCTCAGATGAGTGCAGGTCCACAAGCTCTTCCTCTCCCCCAAACCGAAAAGAGAATGTACCTTGATCATCATCATCACCACCATCAGCATCCATAGCATTTTCATCTTCATCTTCATCATCATAATTGTAATTAGGATCATAGGTAAGATATTTCAGACAAATGTTTATAATAGTAGATACATGAGGATAAACTTCTTTAGGACATCTGCATAATACAAAAATATGATCAATGTCAAATTACTTTGAAGAATTAAAATATTTCTAAAAGACTTTATGCCACATACTGTACTTTGGAGACATTAGCCAAACCAAGTATCATCAGTGCATCTATCTGAATTACAGAAATTCAGAAAGGAATGTAAGAAAGGGCAATGCTACTATGTGACTGGATCTGCTAGACTGGAAGGTTGCAGAGGACCAAGACATGCCTTTGGATATCAATTTTTTTGTCACCACCACTGGACAACAAATATTACTAGAATACTTCCCCCCTCCTATTTGCGTAAGCGGTAATGGCACAGTAGAAAGTTTCTAAACTACAGACATAACACAATGCTTAACAATTAAGTTACAAGATAGTTACAGGAACAGTTCCAGCTCAAAGCTTGCAAAAATATTTTGTCCCAAGGAGATTGTCTCTTGACAGCTTACAACCAAATGGCTCACTATTAGATCTTAAGAAGGCCTGCAATAGGTACTCAAGAATAACTTACCTCCTAACAAAGGATTCAAAAGCTTGAATGCAATACTCTCGTAGTTCATCATCATCTACATTACAAAACTTTACAACCAAAGGAATTATTTTCTCGAGATATTCACCTGGTAAGAGAAAAAAATTAGCAAAGTAATTACTCTCATCTGAAAACTTTTAAAGTTACAGATAATTTATATATTTTACTTACCTATTCTATGACCTGCTTGCCTACTGATAGCAGCAATACACTGTATATAGGTCCTAGTTGTTGACATGGAATCATTTTTAGACAGCTCTGTCAACAGATGTTCAATGAGGTCAACAAAAACCATATTGCCACAACTCATAACCAGGTGACCAAGAGCAATGATGGTTCTTTTCCTCACAGCAAGTCTGGGGCTAGTCAGCTGGGGGAGCAGACAGGTCAGAATTGAAGGATGGAAGTTAACAAGCAGTCCTCCTTGCCTTAAAACAGACAAAACACAAACTCAAACCAATTGAATCTAGATAACTTTGTTCATATACTGTACAACAATTCCTTTAAATATTACCAAAACATCACAAAGATTCTAATTAAGTCTTTAAATGTAAGCTTTTGGAACGTCTAAAAAAAAGAAATCCATTTGAAATACACCCTCAAAGCAATAAACATTAAAATAAGCTTAAAACTACAGTTCTCAGAAGATTAAATAATAACCTATCTATCAATCAAGTTCTCTTCAGTACATTCACTTTTTTTCTACATGAAGTTTCACCTATACTTAATACCTTACCATAGTATTTCACATAAAGTAATTTAAATTTAACATTTGGAAAATTAAAGTTCAAGCTTTAAGGAGTATTTATCAGCATTCACCAGCATTTTGGAAGAGGGATGTTTACCTGCTCAGCATATCAGCCATGATATCCAGCGCCTCCAGTTGAACAGACACATCTTCCTGCTTGGCTATAGCACTAGTGAGACGCCCTGTGATCTTTTTACAAACATTAGCCGCTAATGCAGAACCTGAAAGCACAACAAAACCTCCGCATTTTCATAACTAAATAAAATACAGTTTTTAACACAAGAGATCATGTTTGTGACTACAGAAAGCAACCTGATCTCAACACAAAGAAGCTTTTCCAACCCAACAAAACAAGCTTGAACAGCCAGTTTGTTTGCTAATGTAATGTATGCTCTACATTAGAGCTGAAAGACTATCTATGTAGAAAAATACTGAGGAGGAGGCCCTCTTAATTGTCTCATAAGGTATATACAACACAAAGGACAGTGCTTTTGGCAGGGCGAGCAATGGAAAGTGAAGGCCAAGACAAGACTAGAGCAATAAATGAAAAGACCATAGGTAAAAATAAAAAAATAAACTAAAAGGAAAGAGGAAGCACAGAAGTAGATAGGGCCACCTCTAAAGAACAGCTGTATAACAAAAAAAGCAAAATAACATGATTTTGCACAAGAAGCTACTTAAATAATATGTACCTGAAATACTGCTGAAACATTTGAGAAAGGGGGGAAAAAAATGTATACCCAAAGTATTTTAAAATTAAAGTAAAAATGTTTTTAGCACAACTCCACAGTTCCCCCTCCCCCCAACTGTCTAACATTGTTCGGAGTAACTATGAGAAGAGAAGAAACTAATGTCATGGTAACGGCTACCCAATGGCTAGTGCTCATCTTCATTTGCATTAAGTTTTTTTAATCACACTTTGGGAATTTCGATGTGAAATTAATACCATTCCAACCTATATTAAAACTGGTTTATATATATGTTTATGGTTTATTCTTAACTCTATGACTAAAACTAAACATAACAATTGGACAGTCAAATGCATTACCATAGAGGTTAAGAAAAAAGACAACAATCTATGTTGGAGTTGAGAGCAAGAAATAACACTTAGGTTCCTTTTGTATTAGGAATACTAATTATATTGAAAGATTTTGCTACATTTTTGTTTGAGCTTTACCTCCACCCCAAAATCTCCGTTTGCTTTGTGTAGGCAAACAAAAGAATAAAAGCTTAAACTGATTTACTTAAAATTAGTTATTTATTTAAAGTTTATGCATCTCACTACTACTTGACAAATGCAAGACTTATATTTGGACTTTCAATAAAGGATGTTAAAGTCAGAGCTTTTTTCTTTTTTTTTTTTAAAGAAACCTTAGTCTCTAAAAACTGCATTTCCATAGCCTTTTTAATCACTTCTCTATTCTCATTCATATCTTACACTATGATATCTGCAAAGCACTTGAATAAAAAGTAATGCCATTAACTGATGAACTGTTCATTATTACTATCTCTTTTGGAGGAAAGACTGCCTTCATTTAAAACTGCAGGTAAGTATTTCAGTAATTTAACAGGGGATTGTTAAAAACACAAGGTACTTCCCAAAACACTTACAAGAAACTGAGACAATAAATTGGATCATTAAAGAAAGATACCCAAGTTATAATCAATTTTAAAGTATACTATCAATCAAAAAGAAAGATGAAATTTAGCTATTACTACAGCCTAGAAATGTTCCACCAGGCAATTATTAAAATAGAAGCTTTTACACTCAATTTGTTATACTGAAGTTCATACACTCTAAGTTTGTTTTTCACATTAATGCAATTCTTTAGTAAAAAAGTTTTCAAACTAGTAAAATCTGGAAATACAGTCAGAGAAGAAACTAAAATTTGTGCGGTACATTTTTCCTGACAGAAATTAGTTCCAATGTTAAATGAACTGAATCCTCTTCACTAAAGGACCCAGCTTTTGCATTCTTTTAATTAGTAATGAAACAATAAAACTAGATAGTCTTGAGTACAAAACGCCTTACCACTGGAAGCTGGGGGGAGTTCTCCAATCACAGTTTTAAGGCCAATGCTTGAAATGTCACGTAACTGTTCTTTATCTGAAAGCATGTTTGTACAGAGGGTATCTACGATGGTCTCCACTTGATACTCCTTCACTTTACTCACCAAAGGGCCAAGGCTGTACAAACAGAAGAAAAGTATTAAATCTGCAACCTTAAATAAAACCTCTCATTTTATTTCAGTATTTTGCATTCAAGTCACAAAGTTAAGGTTGGTTTTGGTAGCAATATAAGGCAGAATTTTAAAATTTTAAACCCTTCAACTAGTTGGGTTGGTAACCTGTCTCCATATATCTGGTTTAGTACATGTTTTTTATCTAGTGTTGGAAACGGGTTTTGCATGACTGGTCTGCTTCAGTCTCTAAACCAGAGTCCTTCTTACTTCTCATTAACGTCAAGATTTACAACAAAAGTTACATAGGCAGAGCCGTCAGTTTATGTGCTTGACCATTAGTGCCTGCTTAGTTCCCAGACAAGTAAGCAACCTTCTTAATTACTGCATCTTTATTCCACACAATGCTTGGTTTCCATCTGATACATACTCAGACTCATTCTATACCACAGAGTGCCTTTCTTAAAGAATGCAAACCATAAAATAAAAAACAATGACATGGCATGCCCTCCTTCACACAGACTCCAAGCCCCACTGTACACACAGCACATCATAACATTTCCTCTCTTTCCTCTGAATTGTGAGTTTGCAGTCATTCCAACTGCTCTGAGGATCATAACAATCTTGTATTCCTTTGTCAAATGCTCCCATGTGTCCAAAATACTAAAACCGCAGAGGTCCTAGTAATGGCTAATTCATTGCTAAGAAATATAGCATCTTCACCTTCTTCCTCACCTTATCACCAAATTTCAGCATCTCTCCATTGTTAATGTTCTGTTCCAAAAGGGCACTTATGCCAAAACAGAGCCTTATATTGCCTCTACTTCCTTCCATTCACCTGTGGAAAACCTCCATAAGAACTCCAAGAACTTACTCTTTCTCCTACTACCCCTCTGACTTCTCACTCCAAATTTGCCTATCTAGTTTCTCCCTATTTTTAAAACACCTGCCTTCAGACAAAGCATCTCAGAAATGGGAAATTAATTTTTAAAGACTTTAAAATACCAAATATTTTAAACTAATTCAACTCCCTCAAACATACTGCATTAACAACAAACACATCAAATTCTGAAAAAAAGTGTTACAAGTTGTGTTATAGGCATTCTCACCACGTTCCATCAAAAAACAGTACGGTTCAACTATGCATACAGTAACTACTCGGAAAGACATAGCTCCCTTGTTTTGTAAGCTTCTGTTCTCTGTATGTTGATCTTGCCAGCTGTTCTCTCTTTAATTCTCTGTGGTGACATCCATATTACTATTCAATCAAGAAAGCATGCTTACTAGTAAGACATCAACACTAAAGGTGAGATGTGACATGAAACTAAAGTTCTACCAAGCTTGGGTTCTGCACTGACACCGACAGAAGTGAGGGCAGGAGGACAAGCTGCTGTGTGCAACAGTCACATAGGAGAAAAAGTAATGGCTTGAGGCCAGAATGGAGACGGCAGTAGTGAGGACCACCTACAGAAAACGTGGGAATTGTGAACCGGAAGCATAGCCCACCAGCAGAATTAGGAGAAACACAGATGTATCTCCAAAAAACTACTATTTATTTTCTCTTCCATCTGAGTCAAAGGGATAATGAATAACATTCTGACTTCGTCTTGTGCACAGACCGTCCCCTAGTTGTTTTGCAGCTGCTCCAGATGTCCCACCAAGGAAATCCTAAAGCCTGATTCTCAACAGCGCCTCAATGTCTCTCCTCCTATGAAACACACTTCAAGGTATACACATCACCATCAAATTCAACTTCAGCCACAGTGAGAAAGCACAGAAGATTTTCAAGAGATTTTACACATGTGTTCTCACTGTGAACTTTGATGAGCAGTGAAGTGTGAGGATTTTAAATGAGCCCTTTGTATCAAAACAACCTGGTTAAGATTTTGAGGAGTGGAAAGACATGGGCAAAGTTATTATTTTTTAGGAAGCATTTTTCAAAAGCTTAAGTTTTGTTGCTCTTTTTGCTAAAGTCAAGGCCCAACTTGCAGTACAGAAGTCAATGCGAGCCCATGCAATGGTTCCATCAGATTTGTGCTGTGAGGAAGCGTTGAAGTGGTTTCAAGTGGTGAGCTAAGAGGCCATGTCTGCTACTGCAACTGACAGAGCCAAGCATTACAGATCAGAAATCATCGATGTTTCTGTGGCTTAAAAGGGAGGGTCCAAATTTTGTATCTGTCCTTCAGCATTGTACACAATGTACACAATCTCTCTATAAATCAGAAGTATAAAACTGAAATATGTGGAAATCAATGTATGAAAAAATGCAGGAAAAGGAGCATCTTAAAGCCAATTACCAACTGATTATATTAGGACTACACTAGAATGTAATGCCTCCATATAAACTTCAGGTTTTTCCACACTGAACTTTAATACTGTACACACCTGCTTTTCAGTAAACTTGATTCTAGCAAAGCTAACTGAGACCAAAATGATGTCTATAGGGTTAGTAAACACTGATTTTGGAGAGTTGAAGTCAAACTGAAACCCTAGAGGAAAAATGAACCAAACTAACTTGTTATCAAAACAAGACCAAGATCAAGAAAGAAAACTTTAAATTTTCAAATATATGCCACAATTCACTGTATGTCAGACTTTTGAGACTGCAATGATTTAGAACCACATGGTCACAACCTTACTAAAACATCAGAAGTATGCAGAAATTTTACAAGCAGATGATGAAATTATTTGTAAAATAGATTAACATAATTAACAATTAAAAAAAACTTTCAACTCTAATATGCCTAGTTTAACTCCTTGTCAAATGCAAAGGAGTATGCTGTCCAAAGATGGACTGTTTTCCCATGCTTAGAGAAAAAATAGTAATATTTGAAAAGTTGCAAAAAATTAATTTGGACTTGAATTTTCATTGATTTGAAACAAATAGCAAATATCAAAATTTTAAAACAGTTCAGCCACAAGTTAGTTTGATATATAAGGGTAAATATCCCCCCCCCCAAACTAGCCTTTCAAAGCACTTTACGAAAACAAAACAAGCTCAAGACACAAGGAAAAAGGTGGAAAGAGAACTTCCAACTTCATACATTTGATTGTACAAAGTAATAATGGAGTTGCCAGTTCATGGTACAGAGCTAGACCCTGATTAACAAATATCAGTATGCAGTTCTAATAAAATTAATAAATCCAATACATCATATTCTAACTGTACCAGATTACTGGAAAGAAACTATCTGGATGCACAGTAATTCCTTTCAGACCTCAGTGATTACAATGGGGGAAAAAATGTTTTTGTTTTCTTTTGTAAGATTTTTAAAATTATTCTGAATTAAGAGCAAGTTTCACCTTAAAAAAAGCACAGGCATTAAGTCAACTGCACAAAACTAGAGGGAGAGGGCAGAAATCATCTATAGGCAAGCAGAAATTCTGTCCAAGCTAGCAAGATACTAAGCTCTCAATGAAGACTATTAATCTGAAAGTAGACAGTCCAAAATCCAAATTAAGTTATGCCACTCAGGCAAAAACTTACTTTACACTTAGTACTTAAATCATCTAATTCCCACATTATTGTAATACAGAAACCCACAAGTGTTTTAAGACAGAAAAATCACTCCTGAGTCTTTACAGTCTACAGGAGAGTTCCTTTCTTCATTTATATGTATTGAGAGACAAGCACACAATGTACAAGATGACAAGCGAAACAGTTTTTCTTGTTTGACTGGAAATGGCTCTGGAGTTTAAGTCTAACTCTCCAGGAACACAGCTGGACCCTGGGTTCACTACTAGCTAATAAAACTGTCAGCCAGGCAGCTGCAAGGGAACACACAGGTCACAGATCACTACTCGGAAGGAAAGGCTTAAGGCTATGGCATTCAGCATAAAGGCACTGAAGTTTAGGAGCTCAGTACTACATTTGCCACAAATGACAACAAGACACCCCCACGTTTACTATCTTGCTGGTACTGCTGAGGGGAAAAAAAGACAACTTCCTACATTGCTTTAGCAGTGGAGATCTAAGGATGTGTAGCTTAATTCCAAAGTGCTGTTAACAAGGAAATGTTACCTCATATTAATTTTACTTGTTGACCTATACATGCTTTGCACTATCTCACCATTTTTTTTTATGTGACTTGGCACATTGGACCATACTGAATTAACTCCTCAATGTATAGTCAAACTTGACAATGAATTTGTTCATTTTGAACAAGTCACTTTAGCAATCCCCACTTCTGGTCAGAGCAATTGTCCTTTTGAGTGTGCATGGGAGAACAAGAGGAACAGTTTGGTCAAACATAATTTAGAAGCACCTACAGGGTAAACCAAACCCCCATGTTCCAAGTTCCTCTGAAACTCAGTCTTCTCTTCAGCCTCAGATCACCAAGTTTTCCATTCCTCCTGGTATAAAGGCTCCAAACACACTCAGAGTTCCCCACACCTTTCACGCTTCCTGCCTTAGAAGTCTTCTCAGTCATTCCAAAGCCATCCCTCTCCACCATATAGCTCACACCACAGGACAACTGTAGACCCTCAAAAAACATTGTTCCTACCTGATCTGGTCACCCATTTTCCCCACTCCTAAAAAAAACCCACCAAAAACCAAAACCAGTGTTCCAACACCTCAAACTAAACTGTTACATGCAACTGTTGGAGGGAACTAGACCGGAGGACTAGGCTCAGATTCAGAAGACTGCAAGCCAGTAATTCCAGCTGGACTCAAAGGGCAGAGATCTATGGCCTTCACTCTTGGACAGCTAGTGGACACGGCTCTATGTGGTAGGCCAAAACCAAAATACATCTTCCATCCCAAAACCTGTTTTATGTATCCCACTGCTGCTACCCTTCTCTCCCAGGTCCAAGAATTCACAGCAGCAAGAGCTAATTATCATAAAAAATGCCAAACAGAAGCAAAAGGCAGCAAGCAAGAAGTACAGACAGAAGGAGGACATGGATAAAGGAGACTCACCTATTATATAAAGCAAGCCCTTACATTCAAGCACTAAGTGTGACTTACAATAAGACAGTAACCAGAGTAAGGTGCAAAGTTTTGGCATTAGTGGTCTGTCACCATATTAGGCAAACTTAGGAGCTTCTCTTTCAATGGCCATGCTCATAATGCCTTACCCCCATGAACTCAGAACAGCGCTTGCACGCGAGGCACAGCACTTAGATTAACACCCAGGAATACGCAATTCCCAAGACAATCACACCTACCGCTTTCCATGCCTTCCTTCACAAACTGTAACCTGCTTGGTTTCCTTCTCTCCTTACCCACCATCACCCTGCTTGTGTGGTAAAATGTGCTGAAAATACTGGCAATTTGGGAATCAAAAGAAAAAAGAAAAAAACCAACCCCAAAACCAACCAACCAAAACAAAACAGAAAAAAACCCAAAGCGGCAAAGGCAAAATATATTTACCAAATCCATGCACTGAGATATCACATACAACTAACTCAAGTTTTGTTAATGCACAAAACTTGGAACTAATTTGACATTAGACCTAATTGGCCACAGACATCTGAAATTGATGCATTATGATCACCCCAATGTCACAAATTCAGGAAGATTGCAATTTACTCATTTTGCAGAGTATTTTACAGAGATACGCAGATATCTTAATAATAAATACAGAAAAACAACTTTTGTGCAACATTTCTAGAAGATACAGCATACAGATAATCTCAAGAGAACTGTTACTTGAGATACTGACTGGTATCTGATGAAAGGCATGAAAAGAAGCCCTTTAAGAGCACAGAAACGAAGAATGTTATGGAATAGTTTCTCACTTCCTTCAGCAGGTACACCTACTCCTGCAGAAATGAATATCTGACAGAGCACCCTTTGTTAAAAGCAGCCAAACCTCAGGCCCTAACCCGACACTGCCCTTTAATTTAGGAAAAGGGCACTGTACTGGAATCTTTAGATTCCATCAAACCATCTTCACAGCTACTAAACCCCTGAGAGTAGGGGTTTAAAGGACCATATCCACAATCTAATCTGGTCATTTTACTGCTTCAATCATGTTAAATTAATACTGCAGTCTTATTAAAATAATTTCTGGACCCTGATACTGGTAAAGACCTTTTTCCTCCAACAGATAAATTCCGGATAAATCTATACACAAGCATTTGCCAACACACAGATTATTACCAAGCATTACCTCCCAGACTCAAATACATCGAGCCATCCCTGACTGCATTCCTAAAAGTTGAAACATTTTCTCCAGTTGCTCAGAAAACTCACAGCTTTCTCCACAACTGGATTTCACTCTTCAGCCAAGCTTTCCCTTCACAGTGTTTCATTGACACATCACTAGTGTCTCTTCAAATACACACCACTGTCAGTCAGCAGCTACTCACAGCATTGTTGCACTCCTCTACCCTTGCTGCGTAGTAAATTGTTTTGCAAGTGAAGCAAGCACAAATCATCTAGAACAGAAACAATCACAATTCCAAGGTATGGTGACTGTCTACAGTAGTCCAGAGAAATTCCCTGTGCATTTCAGTCAAAAGACTATGGTTTACAAAGGTGCAAGTGCAGAATCTGTAGAAACCATTTCACACCTGTAACACTGCATGGTTCGACAGAAGTACTGTAAACAGAAGCACTAGGAAGCAGGAACAAGCACATGTACAATTACAGAAGTGTATTCATACAAAACTCAAACTATTTTTGAGTATCCTTTCAAAAATATGGCAAACCTTCAGAGTAGCAATCCTGAAAGTTTGCTTTTCATCAGTACCGAGAGAGTTTGCTATCTGGTCGGTGAGATTCCAGGTGGCAACGTCATCCCTCCTTTCACTGCTAGAAAGGTCACATCTTCTGCTTTTTGCAGTTTGCAATGATTTGTGCAGCTCTATGAAAATACATCTTCCACACCCTAGAGATCTGCAGCTGACACCATCCTTTTATACATCAACTTTAACAGACCAGAAGCAGACCTCCACCAGAAAACAGTTGTTCCATAAGTGAAAACATCTGAAATGATGGTAAGGATTTTTTTTTTAAACCTGAACTATTGAACAACTACTAAATTCTTTTAGTTTAAATATGTTTATTTTTCAAGTGTAACCTATGAGTAACTAAAATAATCACAGTGAAAGCTGGTAGATTCATCTCAATTAAGTACAGGAAATACTTTTTTGCTGTTTTAAAGATGACCAAACCACCAAAATGACAAAGTCATTCAAATAAACACTTGAAATTACAGTTTCTAGAAAGTGTTAAACCAGATTTTACCTGAATTAGTGTCTTCATCCTATTTATTCAGCCTATTGGTTCAATAAAGCTGACATACCAACTATGAAGTAAATTTTTAAAAAGACTGCCTCAAACTTTTCTGGCCTTTAAAATCAGTACTTTATCCCTTACAGACCTTACTAAAAAAATCAGAAGTAAAAAATAAACTATAACCTTCTGTTATTAAATCAGTTCTGAATGCAAAGCTTTTGCACTTAAGCGTGTATTTTACACATTTGAAGACAGTTTCAGATATTGTTTTGAGTGGTCTTTGATATTTTCCCATTCACTAGCCAATAAATTGTGTCCAGTTTCTCTTAAAGTCAAAAGCTCATTCAGCTGCCTATGGAAATAAACAGCAGCTATAACACACTGTCTCCTTTTAAGTTACATACATTTGAAAATAAAGGTGCTCATAGTGTAGCTCCTTATTAGGAAGGGGGACACCAACTCATAATCAATTATAGCTGTTAAAATATGCCAGTTTGAGACTATCAAATAAGCACACTTACTTACAGGGAAAAGTTAAAATTCATAAATGGGAAAAAAAAAAAATATTCAAATCACCTGTATAGTGTCATGTGCAGCAGTGTATTACCACAGCATCCAAAACTCTTTAAAGCTGCTGAACCGGATCAGCCACACAACAGCCAATATGTGCATCATCCTGCTCACTCTAATGACTCACACTCACAGCATCAAGCAGGGTTCCCTATATTGAACTACTGCCCAGAGAACTCACCGTGATAAATGCAGAGAAACTACAGTGTCACAAGGGAGGAATTGCTGAAAGTACTTACTTTAACCCCATCTTCCTTTATTTTTTCCAAATATATATATATATGCATTTGTTTGGGTTTTTTACAGGTTTCAGGAAACATTTCACAGTGTGGAACAATAAAAATTTGTAAGAATAGGTTTAAGTGGCAGAATATCAAACCATAGATAACTGTTCAAAATGAGAAACAGTTCATCTTTAAACTGCAACACTGAACATATGAAACAATTAATGTGCAATTTGGTTTAACGAAACATTATCAACATTATCAGCAATGAAGAACAAACAGTCCATCCAACACAACACCTATGCTTAGGCAAACCATACTGCTTTTCTAATCCAGATGCACATAATCTTGGATAGATCTACAAGGCAGTGTAACTACTACTGTCATAAGGTGCACAGGGTACCGTGCTGGACTACACTAAGAACCTTAAACTAAGAATATGCCGTAAGAATGTCCAATAGCATTTTCTACATTGGCTGACTGTAAAACAGCCTATGACTATCAGGTGAAGCAAAAAACAACTCCTCCAGGAAAAATGCAGACAACAAGAATACATTTAAAATTTTACATGCTCTTAAGAAAAACAAGGTGAGCAACCTGCAGTTACTGACCTAGTTTGCATCTGCTGCCTGCAGTAACAGAAGCTTGACAAATACACTCCCTTCCCTTCTGTAGAGTCAAAGCTTAGAGCTTTTACTCCAAGAGTACTAAGGCAGCTCATTAATTTTCGTTTTTATTCAGAAATGAACTACACAATCTTCCTGCAAGGTAGCTACCCAAATATCCATGAACTCTCAGCCTGACTTCTGCTAACCAAAAACCAACATGTATTATCCTGTCCAAAACCAGTGTAATATAACTGAAAGGATCAAGAACAAAATCACTAGTGTGCTTTGAAGAGATAATAAGAAACAAGTTCATCGGCATTTTAACCAACAGAGCCCTTTCTACCCAAATATGAAAGCAAGCAGCAGGTAAGGCAAAACCAGGAACACTGCTTACTTGTTGCTACACTTGCCTAAAAATAAATGCTGCTTTAAGGCTGCCCGAGTTGTTTTAAATCTGCTCTGTTCAGTGACCTCAAGAGTCAAACCCTGAAAGAGTGATCCTCCCACAAGACATTCTTACCTGCTCAAGGAGTGATCAATACCTTTGCCATTCACAGTGTTTCCATTGATCTACCTGTAGAGGAAGCTCCCATCCTCCCTTCCTCAAGGAATAATCTGTCTCAAATACAGACTGAAAGGTACATACAGTTGTCTTAAATCCTTTTTCTATGAGAGAGGAAATCTATACTTAAATGGGTCATCAAGCACCAGTGTGATGAAAGCTCCTGCTGATAGTTTCTAAAGTTCACCAGAGCATTTAAATTAATAGTGATCTAAACGCAGTTTATGCTTTCCTCAGCTGAAAGTGCCAGCAAATCCATAACAGAAATACACAAGTAAAGAACGACAACACAAAATATTTAAAAACCAAAAAGTCAAGAAAAATATGCTGGCTGAATTTAACTTCCCAACGAATCAGGCTTATGTCCAGTGTTGTAGTAGAGATGGAAGACTTTAGATGAGCTTGAACTGTCTTAAGCTCAGAACAGCTTAATAGTGTTCAACCTCTCCCATCCTTCACCCCCAACCACTGTTTCTACCAGCGCTCATCTGATTGCAGGAGGAGCAGTAAGCCAGAAGAAAACAAAGTCCCCAAACCACTCTACAACAAAATCAGAAACGCAACGGTGCAAGAAAAGGGACAAGGAGGGTGAGAACAGCAGAGCAGCAGCAGCATTAGCTTAGACTGGCTTAAAACTGTCATGGAACAATACCATGAGTATAAGCTGCCTTAAGAAGAGAAGACTCTTTTAGTGTAGGGTTTTTTTGTCCTCAAAGCATATCTGCAAGTGATTGGGACGCCAAAAAGAACTCTTTATGTTCAAGAATGTACATGTTCTAGATCAATGTTCACAATTTACCTGTAAACTTCTCCATCATGTTTCTTGTCCCACTACAGTAAATTTAACACTGTTATTTAACATTATTGGGATTTGTCGAAAAGACTCCAAACTTTAAACAGATCCTGTCATTTAATTAAATCCAAGAATTTTATCAGTGTGTCAAAATAAACTTTAAAAATACAAGAATGGTTAATAAGAACAGGATGCGGGCACATGCACACATACACATGCAGCCATCTATTTTCTCATTCTCTTCCCTTTGCAATCTTTCTTTCATGTTTTAATAAACATTACTTGCACTTTAGGTCCAAAATTCTAACATTGCCATTAAAGATTGTGATATGTAAGCTATGTCTACATGCATTAATCTAAACTTCATGATAAGTTTAGGATGTACATTAAAGAGGAGTACTGCATGTATGCTGCAACATAACTTTTCCACAAAATGCTATTTCACACAAAAACAATTCTAAGACTCAGCCAAATTTCATAATAACCTACTCTTCTGATTGAGTATAAGCAATGTTTCAAAGCCATAGTACTTAAGCTGTACCACAAGGAACTTTGACATTTCAGAAGTCTGAATTAAAAAGAAGCATAGTATTTTGTGTTGTTTGTTAAAAAAAAAAAGGTGGGGGAAGACACATTTTAACACCACTGCAACCCTGATGAGAGTACTGAAAAAGTAGTGATAATTATATTACTACACTGCTAATATTAAACTTTGACTACTTGCTATTCCTACACTAGTTTCTCTGTGCAAGGTTTTGGTTACTATCATTTAAAATATTTCAGAAGCTGAAGCAAGCACTGCTTCTAAATACATAAGCAGATGTACACACAGGCTTTAATCTTCTGCTTTGCTAGTCTGATAGGGCAAACTGTAAAGAATAACATGCTGAAGCAAACTAATTCAGCTAGTCACAATGTGAAACTTCTCTTCAAAGCTGTCCCAAGCTCTTGCGTAGCAAGTTTACTTCAATCCATGCCTCATGGAACATAAGTAGCATAGATGTAATATTAAAATAAAAAAAACAAAACTGACCTCACGAACAAGAAATACTCTCAGGAACATTAGAAGCTTAACAGGGAGACCCTCCTTAAAGGGCACAAAAAGTCAGAACGGCCAAGAACAAAAAGTAAGTCGTTAATAAATATAGCACCTCTTCAAAGGGTGCTCTGCAAAAGCCACACTACTTGTAAAGTTAAATAAAGTGAGGAAGAGAGGGCACTGAAGCAACAGAAGTCTCTGAAATGCAAGTAACTGTACCCTGACCCCATAAAACATTTACAGTTCCTGTAAGCATGTAAAACCATTAACACAGTATTCTGAATGTTAGTGAAGACCTAAGTTCTGTATCTGATAACTAAGATCATATATTTACCTTTTTATGTTTTCACCTCTGCTTGAAAACTATTCCAATACTGCAATTCTTCCCCTACACATCATCTACCTTCTCACAGTCAAATATCAACATGGCAACTACCGATGAATTATAATCTTTTAAAATCTATTCAGCATTCAATAATTATCACCAAAGAACAAGCATGTCATTCATATGCTTTCAGCAAGGACTGCATGCACTATTTGTCACCTGAAACCCCAAATGTTAATCTGTAATGTCAACAAAAGACAGTTCTGTAAGAAACTACAATTAAGGCAGGTAGCCTACAAGTACAAGGGTTCCTTTGTGGACATCAATTTCACAATTATTTTGCATAGCAATGGTCCTTTAAGTTTTTAAAAAATGCTTTACGTTGTTCAGGCATTAAACAATTCTTTACACCATAGAACAAGAATACCTACCATTTGACAGCTAAGTTTTGCACCTCACCATTTTTATCTTCCAGTAGTTTCAAAATCATCTTCACCACCTTTCTTTCACTGTCATCATCCAGCTTGATAGAATCTTTCTGTAGTTCTGTCATCAAGTCATTAGTAGCCATAAACCTGACAAAAGATAGCCAGATAATTATTGATAAAAGGATATGGGTTATTCACAATGCTCAGGATTCAAGATTCTCAGTTTCCACCATTTGTTATCAAATAAATCACGTTTAGCATTGGATTACTGTTGCCCGTTTTGTGATGCAACTAGCATTTATTTTAGTTCTAGAATAAAAAGGAGAAAAATTGTATTTAACAGTGACAATAACTTTTAGTTAGACCATCATCCTTCCCTGATGACAACAGCTACATATTTTACTTCCACTGTTTACATTGTATTCCAAATTATCCCCACAAAGAAAAACTGACACTTTCCCAGATTTTAAGTAATCCTTTCATTAGCTATGCTGATGTTGTTAAAAAAAAAAGTGCTTTTTTTTAAGTTTGTTAAAAAAATTAACCTCTGCTCTGAGTTTATTTTAAAGCAACTTTTAAGCAAGAAGAAAAATACAGTTTTTCAAACATCCTCCCATAAAGTTCACAAAAGCCAAACGTTAATGAAGGGAGAAATAAAGGTGAAGCTACATTTTACATGTTTTTCATTTTCTTGCCCTGTACAGACTAGTTTGTTTATAGTCCAGAAAACAGCCAATCATGTTTATCCAGCCCTCAATCCAGGGTGCCACATTAAAGACCAAGATTAATTCTGGAGAGATCAAGCAAACAAAATCACCTTTCATATCAATTAATTTCCTATTCAGTAACAGTCATATCCTCCAATATAAGAACACACTGAGAAACTACTCTACAAAAATATTGCTTTTATGCCTTTTGTTTCATTTCCTTCTGAAGTTTGTTTTCCAGTCTGTTCTTCTTTTGTAAGTGCCCTCTCTTCTCAGAAAAGGTAATACAGATGTATTACTTAATTACAAATCCCATGGGCTTCAGAACTCAATCCCAACTCCCACTCAAAGCCCCAGACAAAAATGGTTTGTAATTAAAAGTTAAGGTTGACATTTGGACTCCAGGCACATCAGCCTCAGGCAGACATCACTTCAGCTCAGGTCGTACTTGGAAGCTTACCTCTACAGCCTGACATGCTAGATACTTTTTTACTGAAAATGAAAGCCAAGACTCTGCATAGTCTTAATATGCATCACAAAAGCCAGATGCCTGCCCTCACATAATGGACCTCAACTTGTCCTGTCTTTTAACACAGTAATTCCAGTCTAATAGTCTCAAGGTGTTTCTAAGATAAGACCTCACTCATTTTTCATTCACTCCCAACAGTCCCACTGAAGCAAGCCTGTAATCTGACAGGGACCAGATGTGCACATAAACAGATGATGAATGCAGATGGCATCAGCTTTTAAGCACAGCAAGGAAAAAAGCCACTTGGTAAGTAAAGGTAATGGACAGATAGGATAGGAATAAGGATATACACAAAGTCACACAGTACTAGTACGTTAAAAAATTGTCCCCATGTTACTCCTATATTTACCTCCTTTTCTTAAACCTTCTTAATAGCCTCCTCTCACCTCCTTGCTCAATAGCTCCCATTTCCTAGCCTTATGAGTTCACATGCACTCATCACCTACTAAACTAAGCAGAGCTTGCACACCGACAGCGCATCAGCAGCTTCTGCACTCAACTACAACTGAGGAGTCCTCCTGGCAGACTCCTCCATTAAAAAAAAAAACAAAAACAACAAACCCAACCCAAACACCATGGTAGTGTGGGGAGCCCTGGCAACTTTACTTTAAGGTAGCTGGTATTTAGAAACATGGTTTTGAGTAGTTTAGATATGGCCTTTTGTCACAACTGCTTCCTCCTCAGGCACACCAAACTTTACCCAGTACAAAGCAGCAGCGTGTCAGCAGCTCCTCATACCTTGTACTCAGAGTAGTCATTCTCCTCCTCCAGTGAGGACACTACTTCTCCCACAGCAATGCAGTAAACTGCCACCTTACATTACTGCCCATTTTAGAATTTAAGTCCAAGCTTCTGGACAATAAATGCCAAAAACATTTGCATCGGGCAAGTCAGTTTATCCAAAAAATGGAGGATTAAATTTCACAGTAAAGTGGTTACTTGAACTGTGGTTTATACTCAGCTCCCAGATATCAAAAAGTTAACTACACTGTCCCTCTTCAAATATACATGATCTAAGAATAAATGCACTTACAATTACTACTACTAAATACTATTTTATTCATTATGCAAATACATTATACACATAGTTTCATAAAATGTTGTCCTGGTTTCAGCTGGGATGGAGTTAGCTTTCTTTCTAGTAACTGGTATAGTGTTGTGTCTTGGATTCTGTATGAGAAGAATGTTGATAACACACTGATGTTTTCAGTTGCTGCTAAGTAGTGTTTAGACTAAGTCAAGGATTCTTCAGCTTCTCATGCCCAGCCAGCAAGATGGCTGGAGGAGCCCAAGAAGTTGGGAGGGGACCCAGCCAGGACAGCTGACCCCAACTGGCCAAAGGGGTATTCCATACCGTGTGACGTCATGTCCAGTACATAAACTGGGGGGGCTCGGCTGGTGGGGATCGCTGCTTGGGGACTAACTAGGCATCGGTCAGTGAGTGGTGAGCAATTGCATTGTGCATCACTGGTTTTGTATATTCCAATTTTTTATTATTATTATTGTCATTTTATTATAGTTATTATTACCATTAATATTTTCTTCCCTTCTGTTCTATTGAACTGTTCTTATCTCAACCCACGAGTTTTACTTTTTTCCCCTCTGATTCTCTCCCCCATCCCACTGGGTGGGGGGGGAAGTGAGCAAGCAGCTGCATGGTGCTTGGTTGCCAGCTGGGGTTAAACCACAACAAATGTGTTATTGCCTAACAGCCCGTTTGCAAAGGTCTATCATCACTCATTTTTCTGTTTGTAAATTCAGATTTTAATCTACACTAAGAATATTTTTTTTTAATATTTGAGAATTCCAAAGTTGTTTAAAGCTCCTAGAACAGGTAATTTCTAAAGTGTGCTCTCCTAAAGCAACTACAAAACAAGTTTTAACTACATGTAGCTGGGAAAAAAGTGCTTGCTACTACTGCATTTGACAGGTGTGACCTATCCCTTTTATGCAGAAAGTTTTAACCTCATCAAAATCAGTATTTAGTCACTAATTCCAGTAGAAATTTTTGTAAGTCATCCTCCCCATAAGCACAAAATGGAAAACTCACTTAATCACAAAAACACTGAGTGCGATAAAGTAAAAACCACCTTCAGTACCATTTAGATGAAAAAAATGTTTGAACCTACTTTTAGTACAATTTAAATAAATCAGATAATTCTGGACTGTCTTTTTAGACTAATCAATATTTTTTTTCTACTTCCAAAATTTCTAGCCTGAATTCTCTAGGTAATATCATGCTACTAAAATCTGAAAGAAATTGACGTGAAAAAACCATAACTTTACCACATCTGTGTCCAGTGCTACAGCAGTTTGCCAAAAGCAAACCAGATGATTCAAAATCCAACTCTAAGGTTATTTGATCATCACCTCTGTTTTCCTTTAGATTCTTATATACTAACAAGAGACTTGTTTGGGTGTCAATGTGTTCTCTAACTATAAACTAAGCACTGTAATGCTGCAGCAAAGCAACAAAACCCGAGTGTACTTTATGCCTTTTCCTTGTCTGTATTCACGCACCCTCTCTGACAAATAAAGGCTTCAAATGTGAATTTTGGGTTGCACACAATATAAAGAAATACAATTATTTTTAACCTGATGTTTTGCTAGAACTACTGTGTAAATGCTATTATCTCTGCTGGTTTTTAATAGCTTGCTCACACCGTTTCATTTTCTTATACTCAAATGTTTGCATTTGATCTGCTATTAATTTACTACAAAGCAAGCAAATGATCCAATAAGAAGTAGTGCTCTTGCGACAGATCCTAGGCTCAAGATTACAGATGTCAGTCCTGTCCCCGTAAGACTTAACCAGACTTTTGTCTCTGGATGCACAGACTTTTAGAGGCAGTACCAAATCACGAGAAGGGGCACAAAACCCCTCTGTCTACAAGAGGCAGCACCCAGGAAACGTGTGAGCTTAGGATGTGCAAGACGGCTGTGCTGCGTGGCCCTCCCTGCTCCTATTCGCAGAATCGCACGATCCGTATTTTTTGAGGTCGGGAAGGGAGCCGGAGAGGTCGTCTCGCCCAACCTCCACTGCTCAGAGCAGGGTCAGCGACAGCAGGTCGCTCAGGGCTTCGTCCGTCCGGCTTTCGAGCATCTGCGAGGACAGAAATTCAAACGCTGACCTCCTCCCTCGCCTATCCCCAGGCGACTCAGCAAACCCGACGACGGCTCCGCTTCCCCCCCCCCCCCCCCCCGCGCCCCACGGCCGCCTGGGATCTCTGCCCACGACGCGTGGAGGCCTCGGCTTTCCGGGCCCTGCCGTGCCCCCGTCCTCCACGGGCAGCGAGAAGAGGCGCTCCGCTCCCGAGAACCTTCTCCCCGGGGGAGCGTCAGATGGGCGGCCCGGGGAAGGGAAGGAACGACCCTCTCCCATCCCGTGAGTCACCGAGGCGGGCACAAGCCGGGCCCGCGGTACCGGGCCCCGCAGGCCTCCCCGCCGCCGGGCACCTGCCGCCGCCCTGACAGCCGCGGCGCCAGGGCCCGGGGCCGGCGCGGAGGCGGCCGTGGGGGCAGGGCGGAGCGGGGGCCTGCGGCCGCGGCGGGGGCCGGGCGGCGGAGGTCGGTCGGAGGGTGTGCGTGGGGGGTTGCGTGGGGTGCGGCGGCGGCGGCTTTTACCTGAAGTCCTTGTCGCTGGACGTCATTTTCTCCAGCAGGTTGGAGATGTGGTACGAGGCGCTCGCCATGTTGACGGACCCGGCCGGGGCGGAGGGGGGGGGGGGAGGAGGAGGAGGAGGAGGAGGAGATGGAGAGAAGAAGGAAGAGGAGGAGGCGGCGGCGGCGTTGTCTTCCCGGCCTCGCCGGCTCCACTTCGCCCGTTGCCGCGGCCGGCGCTCGGCGGGGGCGAGGGCGGGCGGGCGGGCGGTCCGCCGCCTCCTGCGGCTGCGGCTGACACGGCGGGAGGGGCGGGGAGGCGGGCGGGCAGCCGCTCGCGCTCGGCGCCGGGTCAAAGGTCGAGAGAGCGCTTCCCTCCTCTCCCCCTCCCCGCCTTTTCGCGCTGTCGGCGCTTCTGATTGGCTCCGCCAACGGGCGGGAGGTGCCCGCGGCCGGGTGATGCCGGAACGTACGTGGCGCAGAGCCTGGGCGGGAAGTTCAGGCCGCCGTTGGAGAGTGGCGGGAGGAGGCGGCGAGGCTGAGGACGACTACGTTTCCCAGCGTGCATCGCGCCCGCGTCGCACCGGCGGCTATTGGCGGTGCGCGTCGGGACGTGTAGTTTAGGGGGAAGGGCAGGGGCCTCCGCGGCGCGTTGCCCGCTGGGATGCGGAGCCTCGTTTTGGTGCCGGGCCGGAGCGCGGGGCAGGGGGAGGCGGGCCCTTCCCTCAGGGCCGCCGAACGCCTACCCGTGAGGGAGAGCCGGCTGAAACGCGGTTGTACATAAAATTCTCCCCCAATCCGGGCGCTGTCCTCATCGGGAGGGTTCACCAGCCCTCTGAGTGCCCGTCAGTGCCCGGCGCAGGGCACCAGATACGGTGTTTTTTCACCTTGTTACAAAACCAGGGCATACCCTGGTGTTACAGAGGCTGCAGCTTCTGTTCCAGGCCCTTTCGTACGAGTGCAATGGCTCCCATCATAGCTGAGCGCGCTCTGAAAAATGTCTGATGGAAGCCAAAAGTAGCGATGTGAAAATTAATTTTCTTGGTAAATAAAGGCATGCTTCCATTGGTCGTGGTTTGCAGAAAGCAGGTTGAAAATGTGATGAGAGTGCTTTCAGAGGTCTTGGAAGCCGAAGGGAACCTTTCAGAGAGCTGTATATTTTTTGTGTGTGTGTACCTCATTGCTGTTCATGTCAATCTCACTACTTTTCCGGGCCTAACCCATGATCTGTCTGTGCATGGGTAGATGATACGGAGTAGTGGAAGAACTGGGAAAATATTTCCACGTTACATCTTCCTTAAGGTTCATACTAAAATACAAGAAAGTTAAATAGCCTTAATCCTTCTCAGTTACGTGCGTGTACAGCAAAACTCCTGAAGAAGTGCTTTTTGATCCCTTTATGCATATTAAAAAAAAAGACTTGAACTAAAAAGAAATTTTCTTTAAAATAGACATTTATTACATGGAGCTTGCAGGCAGCTTTGCGCAGCAGCTGATGGAAAGCATGTGCTCTTTACTCAGTTGATAGAGAGAAATCGTCTGTCACCGCCACAGCCTGTCACCCAGCCACAGTGTACAAGCAGCTATTTTGGAAGAGACTCATGCTGTTAATTCTCCGGCAGCAGTGTTGGAGAGAGAGCTTAATACGTACTGGTCTCATTCCCCAGAGCAGCTCAGTGGTAAGTCAGCACCATGCTGCAAAATGATGGCCGGGGTAAGAAGGAGGTGGGGAGCGTGGTGGTGGATTAGTGGCATTGCAGTGGGGTGTGATGTGGGGATGGAGTAAGGAAGATGGGAGTAGTCAGGAGGGGGATGTCCCCTCCAGGTGGGTGTCCCGAGGAGAAATGGGGGAACGTCAGTATGAGTAGAGGAACTGCAGTGAGGGGAAGCAGTCGGAGAGCTGGCCCAGTGCTGACTGATTTTCAAATAGGCCGTTCACTCCTTTGATTTGGGAATACTTAATTTAGAGGTTAGCTTTAGAGAGGGAAATTCTTTACTTCATTTTGCTTGGACGCTTGTGTTGGATATTCAAGGAAGCCAGCTGGAACTATACAGATGAAGGTAGACTCAGCCTTCACTTGGTTGTGACAGCTGAAAATGGTTTATGAGGTCTGAGTTGTGATGATATTATACCACACACAGAAAAACTGTGTAGCTCCTCTTTCAAGTACTGAGACATAACAACTTGAAACACAAATGTTTGACATTTGGCACATTGATTCGTATTTTGCCATGTGAATGTTAGTGCTATTCTAAATCATTTTGGTGACTGTGACTTTTGAGCATCTTACAGTTCCCAGGAACAATTTGTTTCTGAGATGTCAGTGTCACATTATCAGTTCTCACATACTGCAGGAAAAGACTGTTCTAACCCGGTCTTTATTTACATTCAAGACTTTGGTATTAAATGGGGATTGGGTTGTTATGGCGTAGTAAAAGATCATCTGTTCCAAAAATGTTCTGCCCATGTGGTGACCGTGATGCATTCTACTGGATAAGCATGTTAGACCAACCAGACGAGAGAAAATTCTCTACGGTAGGTAAGGTCTTCATGTTGATTGTTGTTGTGGCGTAAAGCATTGCCAGTGGTCCCTGTAAGCAGATCCATTCAAGTTGGGATTTAACTTTTTAAGTCCTTACCATTTCCAATTAGACACTAAACCAAGCTACTTCCCACTTTGGGAATCCTACATACATTTACTTATAATAGGAGAGTGTATGAGAGGGAAAAAAAAAATCAGAACAATTACAGAACAATTCTGCTCTGGTCTGTTATACAAGCTTGAACACTTAAGTTATTTTAAAATCAATTAAGATCATCCTTCCCATGCTAGTTTCTATACCTCAGCCAGCTTACCCTGCCACTGCTTAAACCTAATTTCCTATTACTAGCAGAAACTCAGGCCATCATGGAGGAAGTCAAAGTATTTTTTTATTCAAGTACATTTATTACAATTGGGATTCAGCTATAGTAGATGCAATGTTCCGGAGGAAGTTAAGACACAGAGAGAGGCTAATTGAGAAGAGATTTTTTCTAGCTGATAGCAAACAGCTTCACAGATGGAGTGGTACTCCTGATCTGTTCCCTGCAGACACACATATTAGATGCTCTTGGTTCATTCACAAAGATAGCTGAAAGCTTAATTAAATGCTGGAACCTGAAAGGATTTATCTTGCTTTACACTTGCAAATATATTCCCCAAATGCTGAAGATGAGAGAAGAGCAGAGTTAGTTTAGAGATGCAGTCACAGTACTAGAATTTGAACCCTCACCAATTTGCCCTTTCACTTCACACGGGAGTTGCAAGCCCACTGATCGGCAGAGGACATCAGGAATGTGCTGCATCTTCATCTGTCAGCATGGAAAAAGCTATACCACACAGCTTTACTCAGCTTCAAGGGAGTCCTTTAGGATGACAAGTTTAAAGCTGGTTATCGTTTTTTACAGCTGGTTTTGGGGAAATAAAAGGAAAATTTCTGCTCTAAGTCAAAAGCTGCTCACTGCTGCAAGCAGATAATTTGAGTCAGAGAACCTTACAGTTGTGGTTTATCACATAGATACGTGACTGACTTTGTACATCTGAACTTTGAATTTTTAAAAAGATGCCTGGAAAGGAAGTCTTTACAACTTTATTGGCTGATTATATTAACAAACCACTGATGGTGTCAAAGAAGTGATCTAGATTTAAATATGAAAGAAACAAAAAGGAATGGTATGGCAATCTTTACCTTAAAGCAAACAAATTGAAAAAGCAGCATAACCTACACTAGAACAGTCATATGGGTAAATCTGTGTTTCAAGGCATTAAGGTTATCACTGTATTGCCTTGTATAAAATAATATGCTCCAAGAGATGAAGATGAGTTAACTGTAGAAATAAAAACATGGCTTTGGGATCTTAATCATAGCAGTGCTGTCTTAAGGGTGGGAGTATTTTCCTCTTTATTTTCTGTTTTCCTTATTTTTAAAGTTAGATGACATTCCATAGCAAATGATAGCAATTTCCAAAGTAGGGCACGTTTGGAACTAAATAAATCATCATCACTGCCATTCACCTCAGAACCCAAAGTTTTAGTTAAGTTTTTCTTTCTTCCTAAAGCTGAAAATTTCTTCACATGCAAGTTAAGAATCCCAAAGCATCTTTCCAAAAGCAGTTGGTGCTACTGTGCTGATTCTCACATAAGACTATTTCATTTCTGGACAATAGAAGATACTGTTGGTTTCATTTAGGAGAGAATTCTGCACATTTACCAAGAAGAATAAATATCTACAGCTGTGAACTGCCTGGCCTTTCCTTCCTAACCCAGATAATCTGCTTCTGTAAAGTAAAGTAAAGCAAAGCAAAGTGTTTGGGTGTCTGATTCCATCAGCTTTAAAAAGACAAAGATCAGGAAAACAGTGCTGAAAATAAAATATGCATCTGGTTAAGTAATGGACTGAAGCAACTATCAAATGGGCTGAAATTGACTCTAAAAGAACAGAGCTCCAGTAGCACCCTCATCATAAGATTAAATTTCAGGAAACACAATATCTTGGAAAAAAAAACCCCTGTCTTTTAATTAAAAGAGAAAAAAAACCCAAACACAACAATGCTAAAAGAAATCTCCCTGGTGATTGCTAAACACTGCACGGCTTTTCGCAGTGTCTGTGGTCAAAACTTTTCAAATACATACCACAGCCGCCCAAAAATAAAAAATAAAATTAATCTTTTAAATTAAATCTGATTTGAAATATGAGCCAGAAATTTAGATTCAAAGATTTTTATCACTGTATTATTTTCATTCCAAATGAACTCGGTTTACAAAACAAAAGATTTTTTTCTTCCTTAAGACCTCTTCTGAAAATCAGTCCAGGTTGTTTTTCTTTTTGCTTGACCATTTGCATTTTCATTCCTTATCACAACTCTAAATTTGTAATTCCCTCAGAGCCAATTATGTTTCCCTTTATGTCAGCACACCCAGCTTTCTTCATATAATGATCTCGGCAATACTTGTACTAGAGACGCTTGTCTCCAGTAAACTTAAAAGCCCTTGTTTAATTGGAACTTCTGATATTGAACAGTACTCTTTGTGTTTCAGAAGTCGTAAAAATACAGATTACTTTAAGTGTTTGGACTATTTAGGCTTATTAAAACCAGAGACAGCTGTGCTATGGATTTTGTTTATTCTGGATCCCACATGTCAGGAAAGCCTTGACCATACCGATAATTTAGAAATTTCAATGTTAGTACATTGGCTAATTACAATATGAGTCAATATTTGTCAAAGCGGACATAAGGGCTAATGTTTCATTTCATAACATTTTAAAGCACCACTGTTGTTTCATTACTTCTTGCTTAAGAGTGCTTCATTTCAGGCCAATAGAATGTGCTATCTCCTTCCCTCATTTATGAGACTGTCAGTGAGAGCAAAGATGAAAAAATACAAATGTAATTATTCTTCCATGAATCAAGGTGAACAGAGAGGGCTGAAATGAAATTGAAATGAATGAATCTATGGAATAGAGTATAACTTTGCAGAGTCTGCTTTCTTGGAGCAAAACTGACTCATCCACGGGATCGTCCAAGGTAAAGTGACTCAGTGAGTCTCCTCTTGGAGCAGATGATGCCCGTTGTCAGCCTACCATCACTTGAACAACGAACATAGTCTGCTGCCTGTCAAGATGTGTCTCTGTTGGCTGCCACAAACTGACTCATGTTTTGATCTTTTTTATACTCTGTGAACGTTTTACTGAAGGGCTGTATTTAACTCGCATGCTGGAGCTGAACAGCTTTTACTATATGATGTATTCTTTTCTTTTAAATTTGCTATTTGAGACATAAATTAATAGTAATGACTCAGTACACACTGTCATCCACATTCTCACAGCAGAAGAATCTAAAAACATCCCCTGACTTCCGTACACTCTGCAGGAGAGACTTCTCCAGGCATCCCTATGTAGTTGACTGCAGTTCTTAGACATGACATGTAATACCTGTACCGTTCAGGTCCTCCTGAGCAGGAACACACACTTACTGGTCTTTATTAGAGGCTCTTCTGGGACTGAGAAGGTCTGCTTTTGATCAATTCAAAAGTTCTTTGATTTTTTTTAGTGAACTGAAGTATATTTAACACATAGTAAGTGGTTATTATCCACAAAATCTTGTCAGAGGAGTACTAAGTTCAAGTACTGATTAAAGCTTGTCTGTGTCGTTTCCTTTTGGTACTTATTTTTGCAAAGAGAACAAGGGCATAACATGGTAACAGACTGGAAAACTGCTGTAAGATTGCTTTTGCTGGTTGCACTGACAGAACTACCACTTCTCCCTTAAAAATCTTTGGGTGCTTTGAATTGAAACTTTTAAAAGGACAGAAATCAAGATCCAACCCCCAGAACATATGAATCTGCTAATGTGAGAGAAAGCTACATACCTCCTTGTCCTCATTAGAGTTTTACCCAAACTTAGTTAACTCAGCCTAGCTCATTTGTGCCATGACCATTTCCACTTATCCTGGAGGCAGGGCTGCTGAAGGGGCTGGGGTCTCTGGGGTCTTTCCATTTTCTGGCTGTCTGCACACAGGTAGTGGTACCAAAGAAGAGACAACAACTGGTCTCTTCAGCTCTGCACTGAAGGGCTTTGTGGGTGTTAACAACAATTTGAGCAGAAACAAGAAGTAATTTTAATTGCCAATATTCTCACCGTAACCTATTGAACCTTGGGGCCTAGTTTCTTTCAACATCATTTTGCTGTGTGATATAATTCATTAACTACATGTTTGTCTGCTAAAATTAGTTAACACAGAGTCATAAGTGTGACAGTTGTTTAAATACATATTATTAGGCTATTCATATCATACTGGGATTAGTAGCCATGAATTATAATAGTAGTGTATAGTCTAAGTTTAGGAGATACACGAGACAGTGTATGTTTGAACTTGTCAGAGCCACCATCAGAATTTTTAAACCCTCTGGGTATGTACAATTTCTCTTCTCTTCATAATGAATATGTATAAAATTGAGTAGCACTGCCAAGTATTGGTGGCTCATTTGTGAATTTATGTATATGAATGGCAAATACAAAACAAAGTATCAAAAGAAGCAAGAATACCAGCCAAGAATCTCATCTATCTCATGTGCATTATTCAAGCGGGAAGAGGCTCTTAAAAGAAAATATCTGCAATTAGTTATAATACTTTCGAAATCATTACATGCCAGTAAGAAAAACATATATCAAAAAGAATATGTTTAAATTTCAAAACAATCTTAAGAAATGCCTCCTGTTGTTTCGTTATCTCTCGGGGGGGTTAATGATGCCAGTAGCTCTTACTGAGAGAAATGGCATTTTTTAATAACTTCTATCACAAACGTCAACCCACGCTGCTACAGTCTGATACAGAGGAATGTAATTTCCAAAACAAAAACAGCTCTCCAAAACTTCTTGGTCCTTTCATGCATTGAAATGTTGAGTCCTATTACTTACATTAGAAGCAACATCTCCTGCCTGTCACAGTCAAGGTGACCTATATGATTTTTAATTTTTTTACCACTTTTGTGGTACTGCCAGTTTAAGGGCGTAATTTTATCTCTGTATTCAGCTATAATGGTACCAGATCAGGGCTTTGTTCTGTTATCATCTTGTAGAGGCCAAAATTAGTCTTTTTTGTAAGATTTTTGCATTGCTAGCCAGTGCTTCAGAGAGCCTGGAACAAATATATTGTAGAAGCAATGTCATTTAGAAGGATAAGATACAGAGAGACAATTGTCTGCTCACATATCACAAGATAAAGATGATTTTGTCTCTCAATGATTTGTAAGAATGTCCTCAAAGTCCATTCCTACAGTGTTTCTGGAGGTAGTGCTTTCTCTAGCAATAGAAAGAAATAAGCTTGTTTCTTTGTTTTCTTGTACCTGATGTTGTCATTTATGCTGGCATGTACTCAGTGTGAAAAAGTTGATCTGATGGCATTTTGCAGTCACTTTGTCCTGCTGTGAATAGTGGCACTGTCTGCAGCTGTGATGGGCATTGACAGAAGGAAGACGCAGTTGTGCAGCCTTACCCTCCATCGGGAGGTCATCAAAGCGTGCTGCCCAGACAGAACCATGGTGAGAGCAGGAACTAGTGTCCCTCAGCTCTCCCTTGAAACCTGTGCTGCCAAGGAGCAGAGAAACAGGTGGAGAAGCACCTACTCTAACCGGCCAGCCTTGTGTGTGGCCAAGTTTGTTGTACTTTTGAGATACAGGATGCTCTCCATTCCATCTTTGCGGTTGTGAATAAACCAGAAGCTCACTGCTCTCAGGCCCTTTTCTTGTGTTGCTTCCATTCATTGCTTTTTTGTCTGCTCTGCTTTTCTATGTAATGTTAACAGGGTCATTCCGGGAACCCAGCGAGGGCCAAGAGCAGCGTGAGATTTGTATTATGTTAAATTTGCACAGCGTCAGCAGCTGAGGCTGAAAGAGAATTTTCATTATCCCTTAGCAGCGTATAGTCTGAGGCATCTAGCTGAGAAACTGTGATACCATCTTGGAGAAATAGTTTGTACATGCTTCAAGGTCAGCTTGTAAATACAGCTATTTTATTGCAATGGAAATATCCCATTTTAGTCAACGTTCAGGACCAGGTCATTACTAGAAGGGCAGGAATACCAATGGAAGTAATTTTTTTCTGTTCAGAACTATTTGTCCACAAACTGATGCAGAGAGTTTTTGTTTCAAGAGGCCAACTCCAAAATTACATTTCCTTGAGGTGACTCATCTGGTAGTGCAGTACCTGCAGGGCAGTCAAAGGAGGTTGGCAGTGGTCCATGGTATTTCAGACTTCTGGAAAAGCAGTGAATGCCGGAACATGGTTGGGCTGTGTGAGCCATCTTGGTTGATTCAAGACTGGCTGAAATACAACAAAGCACTTACTTAAGCACATTGCCTAATTTTAAACCAATCAGAGTATTCTTACGGCTTTATGTTAAGCATGCGCTTACATACTTTGCTGGAGAAAGATGTTATTGTGTATTGCAGGTGTATCAAGCAGGAAGAAAATCTGTATCACTGCTTGCTATATAAGGTCTGAGGCTCAGATCTTTCTTTAATTAGTGTATTTATTTTACATGCTTCAGAGGTCAGGGAAAAAAAAGGCGTTTTTCAGTTTCCTTAATGAAGGCCCAGTTCATCAAAGTTCTTAGCTCAAGTTAGCACTGTACAACTTAAATGCCATTTTCAGCATCTGGCAGGATAAAACCCTAACTGACACATTTGCAAAACCAAGCGGAGCCTGGGATAGCGAATACATTTCCAGAACTGTGGGAACTGATCGAATGCAGCATTAAATCCATTTGATTCTCTTTTATTAGCAACCACCTGGATGTCCAGATAGGTAATTCAGAACGAATGTGTTCCTTTGAGCGGTTAGAAACAACTGGAATGAAAATCCGGTTTTGCATCAATTGCTAAACACTGACCAAAGGAGCAAATATTATGCTGAACCATGTTCTAATCTGGGGGCGAGGGATAGAAGAAAAAAAAATATATAAAAAATCTTTCAAGATAAAGCATTGGGTCATGTATGATCCGCTGTTGGAAGACAGAAGAAAAAAGAGCTGCATGTCACAATTATTCCTACATTTCCCACCAAGTAAAACGTCTCCAATAAAATTGCTCTGTTTGTAGCTTCTGCCTCGAGATAACTTTTGCACCTGCTGCTCAAAGATTAAATTACATCTGTTAAAAGAAACTGCCACTTGGGGTCACATATGTTATCAAATGACATTTTTTGTTTATTTATGCAGCTAGGGCTACCGAATTAGGAATTCTTTCTCTTCCTTTTGATCTTTACTGTGGATCTTCATCATAAAATAATTTTTTGGAGCCAGTGAAAGCACTGAGGCTTTAAGTTTTATAGCAGGAAAAAAAAGAGGGCATATTTTTTTTTCCTAGATTTCTCTACAGTAATATATCTGTATTATTAATACTTCAGTCACATAAGTAATTCTATATTCACCCAAAACCCACTTAGGTACCCCAAGAAGTTATAGATTCTCATTGTTAAATACTGTATTCTTTCACTGTCATTTCTGGTAAGTACTTTACTCCCTGCCACCCTCACCCCTTTTAATGGCATTGTTGTTAAAGTAATCTTTATGTCAAGCACCAATTCAGCATCCTTCTTCATGTGTGGAGAATATAGAATAAGAGCAACAGGAAAGTAAGAACAGCAGCTACTTCTGAAAAATAAGGTTTATACATGGAGGTGTTCCCCAGCATATGTCTTTTAGAATATTTGCAGAAAGCTTATAATGTGGGTACTCTTAATGTAAAATAATATTATTCTAAGAAAGTTATTTGATGACAGCTATAGTTTTTTAAATTTGTACAGGTCTTATTCTAGAATAATTCCTTTATGGACATAAGCTCAGTAACATTCAACATTAGTAAACTATAGAATTATCTACAGTCACGGTTTTTTAATATGAAAAAGCTGACTAATCAGAGCAAAGGAGTAATGGCTGAATATACACCACTGCTTTTAACAAACTGATATGAACTGCTCAGTCCTTCAGTGTTGCCTCCTTAGTGATACTTTCTGTTTTGACAAGATCATTTACTCAAGCTGTCTCTTTTGGCACATACAGTTGGTGGCATATAGGATCGAGTAAGCCCCAGCTTTTCATCCTTTTTCCCATCAGGGAGTAAAATTTCTGTGAAAACAGAATCAGGTGATGATTCAAAATGGAAGCTAGTAATTCGACTTCATATGTTGTTAGACGTCACAGTCTTGGTATACAGGCAGTAACTTCCAACTGAAATCCACCAAGCTTGCTATCTCATGCGTATTTGTTTTGTTTACCAATAGTTCTTATGAAAATCTAATGCAAGAGGTTTAAAATGTATTTACCATAATTCACATGTCTCACCTTAAGAGCCATCATAATTTATGCTCAATATAAATGCATGAAGAATAAGACTGCACTTCTAAGAATGGGAACAAAATAGGGCTTCATCGAAAAAATACTCTCTGGTTAGGTCATCAAGTAGTATAAGATTTTCCAGGGTATTTCCAGTGATTAAAGGATGCAAATGAAGTGCAGAAGAAATGAATGTTGTCCTAAGTGCTGACTGATATCAAGAACTAATGGAGCAATCAGCCCTTCTTGTTCCAAAGAGTCATCTTTTACAGTAGAAGGAGAAAAATGTAGCAATCATAACCTATAATACGATGATGGAAGATGCAGTGAGAGTGATATTCCATTAAAGTTCATATTTCTTTTTTCACTGAAGATCAACAAGTCTAACAACAGCTGAAATCAGATTTTTATAGACAGTTATTGTTTCAGCTGTCATTACTTTTTCATTACTTGCCATCAATGAATATTTTCAAGCAGCAGATCTAGTCTTTAACTTAGCTGTGCTCAACTGATGCACCAAGACACACTTAGAAAGGAAATGCTGGAAGATTATTGAATAAGCAGTGATTTAAACATGGGGAATAGTTAAAGGAAATAATAAAACCAGTGTGCACTGAATTGCAAACAGGAAATAGTTTCTTTTTGCTAGTAGGGCTACATAAAAATAAAGACTCAAAGCAATGGATGTGCTTCATGTCCAATTGATGCTGACACAATTAAGGTTCCCAATATGTAAGGTTGAGTCACACTGGGTGCCAGTTGTGGTAGTTTTTCTCTTGCCCGTAAAAAAATCTTGTGATTCCAATAATAAAAACAATTTCACTCAAATGCTGCAGCTTAATTCTTATCCCTTCAAACGAAACCCAAGGAGCTGATGGCACAGAAGATACGGGAATTATATATCACGTCAGTGCAGAATGATCTAATTTGCTCTGATGCAGAAGTCCTGGAGAAATATGCTGCTAAGGCGATCCAATCAGCTAGGGTTTATTCTTTTCCTGTTCTAGTTTAGAAAGCAAAAAAATGATCTGAAAACTAAAGCTATGCCCTCCAGAGGGTTACCTTATCATAAAATCAGTCACAAATGGAATGCAGAACTCTTTCAGGGAAAATAGACATTGAATCCATCCTGGTGGTGTTATCTTCATTTTAGAGCTTCAGTAATGATATTTCAGAGGAATTCATAATGAACCCACAAAAAGGGAGAAGTCTGGAAGTTTCACTTTAATTTCATACATGAGTTACAACAACAGCCCCCAGACTGAGACCATTCTCTCTAATGGTAGTAAGCAAACCTATGCCTACAGAACTATGTCAAAAAAATCTTGCTGACACAGAGCATACCAGAATGTCTTCAGAGTTCATTTGGCCAAATGCAAAGGTACTGAAGCGTGATGTCTCTTTCTGCTGCTAATAATACAACCAAGTATGAAGATCTAGAAGGCTCAGTGTGCTCACGATTGGGCATGGCCTCTTTTGCATCTAGGGTAGCAATTCAAATCCAAAATAAGCGAGTACAACAGTGACTGAATTCTGTTGCCACATCTGCTCTCGGTGAATTGGTCTCAGAGGTCCTGGTAAAAAGGTATTATATCACATACGAAATGTCTCACTATAATTGTCACCCTCCTAATCCTCATAGAAATAATATGGAGGGGAGCAGGCAGGAAGAACAAAATTCTCACTAGTTCTGTAGGTTGTTCCCCTTTGGGCAACAGATTTACATTGAGGAACTGGGCCAGGAATAGCAAAAGAAAGCTTATAACACTTCCCACCTACAGCTTTTAGTACCAGCCTTATGCTTAGCCAAACTTGGTCAATTCTGTTTCAATATTCCTCATGTACATTAGGATGGCATTTCTAGGTCTACATAGAACCACTAAATGACAGCTGAAAAGACATCAACTAAGGAAATTAAAGCAAGAAATCTATTTTTTTTTCCACCCAAGAAAATACATTTCAGATTTGCATTCTGCTCATTCTTTCTCAGTAATAATTTATTCTTTAGTCTTGTGCAACAGGTCATTAACCTGCTTAACAACCCTAAATCTCTATGTTTTCCCTTTAAAGAAATGTAGTGAAAATACCAAATCTTCCTTCCACTTCATTTTCTTTGATAGCTTAGGGGAATACATGAACTGCGATTTTTCTCTCACAGTGGCAAACAGTAGTTTAGCTATTAACTACATGGGATCTAGATTTGGGACCCTTACCATGTCTGCGTACAGTCTTATTATCTGCTGAGTCTGATTATATTCTGATCAATATTATCTAATGACTGTGACCACAGGTGGGACGTTTCAAGGATATTTCAACTTCCATTGCCATTTGACAGTAGGCAGAAAGTATTACTGTGAATTTATTTGTCCATCTTCACCTTTTTTTCCTAATCAGAAACAAGAGGAAAATCCTTGATAGGATAATTCATTTTCTTCATCCAAGTCTCCCATGTTTTACCTGCAGCATAAACCATGTGGTTGTTTAAGAGAGAGACCATGTAAAGAAGGCGAAAGCTAGAGCTACTCCTACTGACAGTTCAAAACCCTTCTAGGTTTCACCTATCATTTGAATTGGTGCTTTGTTAGAAGTTACTGTTCTTAAGATATGTTAAAATTTTCTGTGTTTCCCTTGATCTGTTTAGTCCTGTTCTCACCTATATCGATGTTCTTTTCAAATTCATAACCTGGAGGCAAAGGCCAAAACCTTTCTAGCTGTAGGAGCAAATGTATTACTTGTTTTGCTTGAAGTATTATAAAACCCCATGTCTCTGCCAGAGATGTTCACTGAGAGAGACATCAGCCAATATGGTGTTCCAGGATTAATTAAAGAGCTTGTCTGCCAGACATTCTTTAAGTCTGCTTTTTCTCATTTTATTTTTACTTTTTGGCATGTAATAGTATTTCCATACTTAATAAATCCTCACTGATAATGACATGCAAAAGAGCAATTAGCAGCAGACAATTCAGTGGCAAAGAATTTATAATTTGAACTGTTTACCATTCAGAGATGACTGAAAGTGATGGCAACTTGTTTCCAGCCCGTTGGACTTCTTGGTTGGGAGAGTGATGGGACCCTATAAATCGGTGCAAAACTGCACCAAATGAAACTTCATGTCAGTGATGTTGTTTGGAGCTTCCAGCTGAGGTGGTCTCTGTTTCTCCAGCCCGTCTTTGTATTAAACATAAAATGGTACCTGTACAGTAGACAGTTACCTAAATGGTGTGCAGCATATCAGGTGTTTTCTAAAATGAAAACCTAATTTCACTGCTCATCACTGTGTCTTGAGTGACCTGTCCACGTGCTGCCTCCTGTTCTTACCAGAAAATAGCCCAAGTGTCGTGAGTTCACGTAGATGATATTTCTTAGTTAGAGAAACCCAGTGGTGACTGAGATCTATGGAGGTTTTCTACGCTTGTTTTCTATACTCGTTTTAGTAGAAACTTTAATTACCTGTTAGCAGAAACATAGTTTCAGTGTTCCAAAAATAATATTGCCATTTGGAGCATAGTCACTAGGCCAGCAAATGCAGAACCGTCATCAATCAGTTCATATCTGAAAGAAGGAAAAGATTTGATGATTAATACAAAGAGCTCATCCTGAATGAGAAGTTCAGGACAAGTATTTGAACACCTCTCTGATCATGGACTCAGCAGGAACCAGAATGTCTCACTTTTTGGACAGCCCTTTGGGCTTGAAATGTTTCAGTCCATTTATGTATGGACAAGAATACATGCAGGCACTACCAGTTTTATAAGAATAATTATCAACTTTCTTTGCCTCTTGTGATATGCGTCAGAGAAAAGATTTGAAAATAGTGCTGGATAACCAAAAAGAAGGAGAATGCCTGGAAGAGAAGACACCTCCCAGGCTTTGAGGCTTGATTCCTTTCTAATATTGGATATTTCAGTCTGTTGCTTTTTTGCCTTGTTTACATTGCAGTTAGGCAAGATCACTTCTCTTGTGTAAACCTTGCTATCAATTGTCACTTTTTATGGTCAGCCATTCCACCAAAAACTGCATAGAAAACTTAGTACATTTATGATTGAAATCTAGTCATCTCAAAGAAATTTGGTGCCAGTTTGTATAGTAATACTAGGAAAGAAAAGACTGAGATAAGGACCGATGTTCATAGATCCCTTTAAGATGGGCAGGTAGCAGAATATAGTCGTAACAATTTTAATGCTCTTGCTCCTCTAAAAAGCCATGTAGATCTTAGCTGTCAATGTCAACCTGAAGACTTGCAGTGGCATAGTGCCCTTTCAAATACTGGTTTAAGGCTCATACAAAAGGGAGTCTGCTATCTACTGATGAAGGTTTCCTTTCTGATGCACCTGCTATGTCTTTCCAACCAAGTATTGACCTAATCAAAACTCATTTAGCTTATGAGATCTTATAGGACTACGGCCTGGCAGGTATGGTTTGGAATATTTCAGAACTCAGCAGAAGAAAACATGTCCACTTTTTATTTTAAACATCCAACCTTCAGCATGCATTTTGATTCATTATGAACAAGTACACTGGTGTTTTTAATAGGAAAGCAGAGGGGATCACTTTTGAGGCTGTGGTATTTTTTTAGAGTTATTTGCATGTGTAAGTACTTTTTCAATCTAACTGACATAACAGGAAACTCTTGTTTGCTTTACAGTTTAAGTGTAATGAAAAACATCCTCCAGCATCTATCATGAATATATACAACTGTGGTTCCATGAGCTTTCAAGCCAAGATCAGGGAGCCTGGGAAAACTTTTGTATGGCTATACTTCTTGCATCAAAGTCCTATAGATCATTGCATACGTTGTTCTTACCAGCAGTTTTACAACACCAGAAGTAGCCTCCACACCTATGATCTATTGCCGAATAACTGCGTACACTTGATTTAATTCCTCTGAAATCAATGTTCACTTCTAATTTGCTAACCCTAATGTGAAACAAATAAGGACAGTAAACCATTCAGACAAGTTTGTTTTAAAGAGAAAGGGTGTGTTTCTTTAATAAAAAAATAAGGGACAACAATGCAATAAAACAGTTAAAACTTTTACACCTGAACAGTGGCTAAAAAGCATAGTTAGCCAGGCAATATTACTCATTTATATTATAATAGAGCCTCCTGCTCTACTGAATGGAGGGTTCTTTCTGGAGGAGATCCCTACCCCCAAAACCCAATGCAATCTGTGTATACAAAAAAGGCACAAAACTTCTCAAAATACCAGAGGATTATTTGGGCATTGAGATGTTATGACTTCTCTGTCCTAGTCTGGGAAAAAAATTAGTCTTTATGATAGATTGCAGGAGTCCATCTGGTATGTGTGGGGGCTACTGGTCCTTTCCCCCTTTAGTGGGGAGATGTCTGTTCGTTCTTCCCTGCTCGGCTGCCTGCGCATTAGTAACAGGGAACAGAAACCGTTCAGTGGTTGATACCAGTTCATGCTAAACAATTTCCCCTCCTGTTTCCAGTAAACATGGGTGTTCAAATAGATTATAATGTCTCAGAGCATTCACTCCCCCCCCCCCCCCCCCCCCCCACTCCCAGCCTGCCTTAGATGTCCTTTAGCTGCTCCTTTGTGATGGTAATGAAACCAAACAACATTTCAAAGCAGGCTTTGATTAGCATGATAACCGTGTAGTGGCTTGATGGCCAGCATGGAATGATTGTCTAGCCTTCCAGCACCAACAGCTTCGAAGAAAAGTTATACAAGCTGTTAAAACGCATGGATGTATGTATATATGTAGGTATGTGTATGTGTTTGCATTCACGTAATACATACAGGTATAACTCAGGTATCAGTAAAGCCTGACAATGACCATTCATTGATACTTTAAGTTAGAACAGTGTTTTCTTGATGCACAGGCTAATTGCACCAATTTGCCACAATTTGCCTGGGTAGTGCATATGCATTTAAATAGGGGACAGGAGGTGGGATTGCAGCAGAGCTTAGTAATTACTCATCATGTAGAGCATCATCACATGCTGCTAGTCAAGCCACTGGGCATCACTGGAGATGGGACATCTGGAAATGGCGTACAGCAGGAAGACTGCAGAAAACTCAGTGTCTCGAGACCCATGTAACAGTGTCAGCATGCACACCAAGGGACAAAACTAAAATGCCATGACACCACTAATATAGCCTTCCAAATCAGATCATTTAGGGCAAGACCATCAGCTGCAGCAAAGAGTTGCATCTTGTGATGGGTTGACCCTGGCTGAATGCCAGGTGCCCACCAAAGCCGTTCTATCACTCCCCCATCCTCAGCTGGACAGGGGAGAGAAAAATATAAAAACTTGCGGGTCGAGATAAGGACAGGAGAGATCATTCACTAATTACCGTCACGGGCAAAACAGACTCAGCTTAGGGAAAATTAGCTCAATTTATTACAAATCAGCCAGAGTAAGGTAATGAGAAATAAAACGAAATCTCAGAACACCTTCCCACCACCCCTCCCTTCTTCCTGGGCACAACTTCACTCCCAGATTTCTCCACCAAGCCCCCCCAGCGGCACAAGGGGGACAGGGATGGGGTTTACGGTCATCACACGTTATTTTCTGCCGCTTCACCTCCTCAGGGTGAGGGTTCATCACACTCTTCCCCTGCTCCAGCGTGGGGTCCCACCCACGGGAGACAGTCCTCCACGAACGTCTCCAACGTGGGCCATTCCCACGGGCTGCAGTTCTTCACGAACTGCTCCAGCATGGGTCCTCTCCACGGTGTGCAGTCCTTCAGGAGCACACTGCTCCAGCGCGGGTCCCCCACGGGGTCACAAGTCCTGCCAGAAAACCTGCTCCACGGGCTCCTCTCTCCGCAGATCCGCAGGTCCTGCCAGGAGCCTGCTCCAGCGCGGGGTTCCCACGGGGTCACAGCCTCCTTTGGGAACCCACCTGCTCCAGTGTGGGGTCCTCCACGGGCTGCAGGTGGAGATCTGCTCCACCGTGGACCTCCCTGGACTGCAGGGGGACAGCCTGCCTCACCAGGGTCTTCCCCACGGGCTGCAGGGGAATCTTCGCTCCGGCGCCTGGAGCATCTCCTCCCCCTCCTTCTTCACTGACCTTGGTGTCCGCAGGCTTGTTTCTCTTACATGTTCTCACTCCTCTCTCCCGCGGCTGTTTCTCACTCTCCCAACTTTTTTTCCTTCTTAAAAATGTTATCACAGAGGCATTACCACTATCGCTGATTGGCTCGGCCTTGGCCGGCGGCGGGTCCGTCTTAGAGCCGGCTGGTGTGGGCTTGCTCTCTCTCGAACACAGGGGAAGCTTCCAGCAGCTTCTTACAGAAGCCACCCCTGTAACCTCCCCCTGCTACCAAAACCTTGCCACATAAAACCAATACACATCTCCATCAAAATCAACAAAGATGCCTGAGTTTATGCTGAGAGCATGCCCCTTTGTCCTTTGTAATATTTATTCCTTCATTCTGAAAAATAGATGCAAGACAGAAGTTTATTTCTGGACTGTTGTTTTCTGACATGGGGCATGGTTTTAAGAGGTTATAACCACCCAATGTGATGGGATGAGCAGTAGGCCATTGGCTATTTCGCAGTAGTTAGACTTTATGATACATGACTGACTCCTCTGGTTTTGTTTCTTTTTTAGTTTCAACTTTCATTTTCCCCTTTTAAATTATTTGGAGCATGAACATGAAAAATTGCCTTAACTGAAATAATGTTTCCTCTGGATTTCTTTTTTATGATGTTTGTACATATTTTGGCAGCCCTTCAGGGTGCTGCATGTTAAGTGAATGTATGACAAGTGACATCTTGGTAGTCTGCAAATACTTAAATGCCTAAACATGGAAAAGCTTCATGCCATCTATATTAGCAGCATATGTATCTGCAATCCAAGCAGAAAGTACGAGATGAGTAAGTACATTACAGAGGCAACACCAGGTGAATTCAGCAACATCATGAAGCTGATCACTGTGATAAAAAGCAGTGTGTCTTCTCTGTAAATGTACTCAGAACTGGGGACTATGGTTACTACAGAATATCAAAAAGCTGTACAAAGAGGTTTATCTGTTTTATCTCCAGAAATATGAACAGCATGAATCCAATACGCACTTTGCAAATGTTTTTTGATTTATTTCTTGTGTGACTGTTTTTACAAAATTCAGTAACTGGACGTTAAAATAACCGATAAAATTCAATAAGTCCAGGTACGTTGGGAAAAACAGTCTTAATTTCACAAATGAAACACTGGGAGTTTCTAACTCAGGAGTTAGATCTAGGAGCTATAATATATGTGGGTTTAGGCCACTATTAGCTAAATACTCCAAACAAGCCAACAGAACACAAGGAGTTATGTGGAACAGAGAAGGAAACAGAGTGGCCTGATGCTGCTGTGCAAATTATGGATGTGGGGGGCCCTGGGTTAACAGCTGGATGGGTCTGGGGGACTGAGGGCTGGGGAGGAGCTCTGCAGGAAAAGGCTGGGGCTCCTGGCTGACAGCAGGCTAAAGCGTGAGTCAGCCATATGCCACGCGTAGTAGAGAAGGCCAAGAGCACGCTCAGCTACATCAGTAGGAGCACCACGGCCAAGAGATTATCCCCCCTCACTCAGCGCTCATTAGAGCACAGCTGGAATGCTGCATCCAGTTTTGGGCCCTACAGTACAAGAAAGACAGCGATAAACTGGAGTGAGCTCAGTGGAGGGCCACCATGATGGTCAGAGCTGGGGCACTTGCCCTTAAAGGAGATACTGAGGGACCAGGGTGTCTTCAGCCTGCGAAGGGGATGGCTCTGGGGGAACCTAACAGGAGTACCTACTAACCAGTACTAACTAACTAGTACCTACCGACCAGTACCAGTGCCTAAAGGTTAGGTTACTGAGAAGCTGGAGCCAGGCTCTTCCTGGCAGCGCATGGCAGAAGAACAAAGGACAATGGCCATGAAGTGATACAGAGCTGAAGTGGCAGATCTGACTGGGTATAAAGGAAAATATTTTCCTCATGAGACTAATGAAATGTTGGAACGAGGAGGTTGTGTAGTCTCTGCCCATGGAGGTTTTCAACACCCAACTGGATAAAGCCCTGAGCAACCCGGTCTGACCTCGTAGCTGACCCTGCTTTGAGCAGGAGGTTGGACTACAGACCTCCAGAGGTCCCTGCCAGCCTGAAATACCCAGTGGCCCTGTGTTTCACACACCACATTGCTAAGCTGTACAACTCCGCTGCAGGATGCTGCAGACACTGTAGGTCAATGCAGGTTTTAGAAGTTGGACAGGATCACCAAAGCGAAATGCATGGTCTGAACCCCAAACACTTGGAGGCAGGGAAATATTAAGAGGAAATATTACTATAGGTTTGCTATAATCTGACAGTCTTCCTTGGGCAGCAGCTTATGGCCACTGTCAAAGATGGGTTACTGGGCTAGAGGGACCGGCTGTCCATCTCCCAAACCATTATAGCTCTTTTTGTGTTCTTATTTCTGTAAAATGCGCCATCAGCGTGAGCTACTGTTTCAAACCTAAAATTTTGCAGGGCTTTTAATTACAGGGAAGCGCAGTTTTTAGAACGTCATCCCTACCCTTGGAAGGAATAGTAAAATAATGAGGCTTTTCAGAGGGGTTTTTTTTTTTTTCAGTCAATTTTCATAATGACAGTATTTGGGGGGAAATTGAAGATTGTAGCTTGTTACCAGAAAGTACCAGAAATGTTGTAAAAAGATCTATTTTTATTTAATTTTTTTACTTTTTCAAAAGTTCAACAAGTTCATTGCAATCTGCCTTTCAAGGTCATCCATCTGAATCAATGATCTTCTTAGCTCCACCAGTTCTGATTTTTTGAATAAAATTGTAATTACCAGCCTTTTAAGCACCAGCTGTTCTATTGAAACATGATACTGGTGGTGTACTCAGTCCTGGTGGAAAAATATCTGTGAGCTGCTCTTCACTGAAGCCTCCTAGCTGATTGCAAGAAGCATTTCTGGTCACAGAATTAAAGGGGCCACAACCAGATCCTTTATGGATACAGTTGCCTCTCTCCTTTTGTGAATTACCCTGTTCAAACATGCATTTGAACCTCCACTGTACTCATTTCTTATAAAATGAGGAGAAAAAGGAAAGTACAATATAATGTAGTATAATGTGCAAAGGAATAATCTGTTAGCTCGTCCACATAATGAGCCGCGTGGTATCAATGCGCAGAAACACCAATACTTTGGGGAAATGTTTCTCTCTCGTTATTTAGCAGCACCCATTATTTAGCAGTGTGTACTGTCTTTATCAACAGGAGACCAAGGTGAACATTTAAAGTGAAGGTTACAATCTGCGTATGGTAGGATATGGTGCTAGAGGAGAAATCAGTGATGAAAAGAGAAGCTGAAGATGTGCATTTCTAGCAGGATTTGCAGGAGAATTGAAAGGCTGATTGGCGCAGGAAGCGGCATGGGAAAATAAAAGCAAGAGGTGGAATTTGTCTTGGCAGGAAAGTGATGTTCTACTATTAGAAATGCCTGCAGGCCAAAAAGAAAAAAACTCCTGTGCTGAGATTTAACATAGATTTTCCAACTGCTTTAAAGCTCAGACCCTACACTAAATATCTTCCTCAAGCACACACAGTTTTAGCTGTACAGAAGTTTTCTGTCATGTTCAGAGAAGCCAGAGACCAGTGCTTATTTATTCTCTCAAACTGGGATCGTGGCAGTGTCTGGTGCAGGTGGGCGAGATGAAAGGAGCAGTCGGGCACTGGGGTGAGCCTGCCAACCGCTGCAGCCCTGCCTCCCCTCCCTCCCCCTGAAAGATTTTTGTTTACATACTATATTGTAGTGTATTTTCCTTTTTTCTCCTGTTTTTATAAGAAATGAGAGCAGTGGTGGTTTAGCAACACATCTGAATAGCAGCTCCTGCCAGGTCAGCGTGCTACCAAAGGGCACTCAGGCCTGAGGATGCAGGGGAGGAACTTGCCGTGTCAGCCACAAAATCTGAAGCATTGCATTAGCGCTGGCTGATTAGGCATTGCTATATTTTTCTCTATTAATTACATGGCCTTTTCTCTCTCTGAAGCCAGGAAAATGTCCACGCTGTCAGAAGTCTTTACGTACGAGGACGCTTACCCCTCTGCAGCGTGCTATCAGGAATCGCAGTGTCTGGCAAGTCCCTGCTCTCTGTAAATCTTTGCCTTACACAACAGACCTTAAGCAGTATTCCTGTATTCAGCGCTTCTGCCAGTCAGACCATTAACTCATAAGGTCTCAGTTCAAGAAGGCCTTTATGCACATAATGACATATCTCTTTTTCTAATGATTACACTTAGCATGCAATCATTATCTCTAAACCTGGCCTGAAGAAGTATTTATTCCTGAGTCAGAGATAAGTGAATACCTGGAGTGAAAATGCAATATACAAGGAACAGTGAAGGAACACAATACTGTATTTTTTCTTCTTTACGACACAGAAATTAATACAGAAAAAGAGAAAAGTAATATGTGTATATTTCAGTTGGAAATTCTAGTACAGTTGAACGGAGCTAACAAGGTTATTTCTTTTGTGCCACCCCTGTCTATCCCTGACTGCAGATATTTGCCATGGGAATTATATTTTACTGCTTTTGTATACAGCACCTTTTGCCACAGTAGTTCTTGATCTCATGCAGGATCTCTAGGCACTCCTATAGGACAGGTAATAATAACTGGTAACAAGTACAGAGGACTCCTGTTGCTCATCATTAAGGTATTTCTGAAAAGCAATGAGGGGAAATTCAGAATGACCATATGAATTAATAAAAAAAGATATACAGGCTAGAAAGCTCAATTTATTTCATTTAAGGTAATATAAAAGACTGAGGCTATATGTTTCTTCTCATAGATGCTCATTTTGCCACTTCTTTGATATTTGCCCTTGCTTTAAACAGTACCTTCAGGGGCTGTATCATGATAACTGAGGTTGAACAGAGAGTCTTTGATTTTGAGATACGTAACTAATGCTTCACATCTCCAGAAGGAGCCACTGCAAATAGTCTGAGCACTTCCAATTCCTACTTCTGCACGGTGCCTGGCTTCTGCTAGCCAACACGAGGTCATTTCATCTTAACATTTCATTGAATTGGTGTGTTAGTAGTACATAAAAGATGATGTCTTAATGAAATGCAAGAGTGAGATACGGTCATGGCATTTGAAGGCTATGTAAGAAAAAAATGGCTGTTTACTCTGCATGGAAAAGGAAGTCTGATATTTCTTCTTCTGAAAGTTGGAGGCTCCAGCTCTGGAGTAGGCGAAATGCACAATATACATTTGGTGTTATGTGAATTTTAGAGCTGGTGATAGACATGCAATCCCAGTCAGTTGGCAGGGATTCACAAAGCAGGCAGAGGCTGCTGCAACCAAGTAAGCTTCCATATGCTGCCTTGTCTCAAAACTAATCTGGGAGCAGGCAGAAAATACTTTGTCATACTATGGCAAATTCTTGGCTTCATAGCCAAAAATGCTGCTGGGGTTTGTGACTAGCATCAAACACGTGGTACTAGCGTTTTTTGCATGGGTGCTGGGCTGAGAGCACCCAACTCATCCCATACAGGTCATGGGGTGGTCTTCAGGGGCTAGCAGCCCCTGGCCAATAGTGACCAATGGTTGGTGTTGAAAACAGAGAGAGTTCAAGGTGAAGGTTCTGTATATACCACTACCTGTGCTCTAGGCTATCCATCTTTTGTCAGCACACAAAGGTATGGAAATATAAAGACCCCAAACTGACAATGGATATTTCATGAACTCCTGCTAACGATGTGATATTTTTTCCTTAATAAGTTATGATTTGTTTGCAGGAGTCCCCTTCTTTTTTTTTCTCTGTGAGATTATAATCTTAGAGAAACAAGGAAGGTCTCCTGTTACCTTTGACGACAAAAGGTGATTACAGGATTACTATATTTTGTTTCTCCTTGAACAGATTTCATACTTTTTTTACCCTCTGTTCTTGTTGGTCATTTCATATCTGAAAGTGTTTATCTCTGAAGGTAGCTTTCCCAGAGATCTTGAACAACTCTTTTCCTCCAGGGTCTTAGTTTATATATTACTTACAGATGCAATACACAAAGCCTATTCTCAAATGCAATCTCTTAAGCTTGCAGAATGACTGATGAAGCTGTTGGCTCAATTTGCTGTCTGATCATTTAGTTGATAAGGTGAATCTTGACTCAGTCAGATTTTCCATGGTGGATCGATCAAGTGATGGAAGCTGAATTTCTCACCGTAAGATAACCAGGGAAAGGATCAGCAACACTAGACATCTATTTTGGTAGGTAGTTTAAGCTCCGAAGCTTGATTTTTATCAGCTATTAATATGCATGAAAAATAACTGCATATCAGAATGACAGCATTTATACTCACTCTGCTGTTGTGTAAATAGGTATGTGAAGTGCACAGGAGCCATGAGCTGACCCTAGTGTGTTTCATACCAGTGACCCACTAAGTCAGTGTGTTTTACTGGTAAATGATTTTGCATGAGATTGCCTACAAATGACTAACAAGTGAAAAACACTCTGAACTGATAATAGAAAAGTGCAGTAGAACTGATCTACCTGAAAATCACATTTTGGCTTTTTCCTTTTAAAAGTAATTTGATTTCATCTGGACTAATTAATTCCTCATTAGTAAGAAGACAATAGGAAAATTACTTTTGGAAGAATATAAAGGCAAAGCCCCCAAAAAAAGGGAGCTAAATATAAAATATATCCTTGGATAAGATTATAGCTTGTCTCTTAAGAGTAAGGACGTGAGACAATTTCAAATTTCCCTGCAACTCCTCAGAACTGAATGGTAATCAAATGAAAAATGGCTTCCATCTTAATATACCATTATTGTCCCTTAATATAGAGTGTACCATCAATTATTGAAAATGCTATTGAAACTGTGCATTAAATTCATTAAGTATACTACATGACATGACTTTTGGAGAATATTTGTTTTCACACTTGCCTAGTTTACACATTATTCTTTCCCTTCTTCAAAAAGTTTGCGAATGACCAAGAAGTCCAGACAACACCACCCTTTGCTTAACTTTTCACATCTTGTTACAAAACATCACAAATCATATGGATCATTGTGGATCCCAGTCCCTTTTGAAAACAAAAATATTGTCCTTGTAAAGAAAATAAATAAAAAATGCAACTTTCTGAAGCATTTTAATTAATTGTAATAATTGAAAAATGAGTGAGTTCTTTTGATTTTGTAAAGATAAAGAGAATTTTTAGTGGTAAAAGACATAATAATTATTTTTAAATTTCTTCACTGAAAATTAAAGAACATAAACAAATACAGCATTCAATCCACTGGCTATGTGCATCCTAATAAAGTTTAATTAGATGTAATCACCTTCTGTCATTTCCACTTCTCCTGCCTTCTGAAAGTGTGGCATTATGCACAAAAACAGCTTGCCTTTTCATACAGGAATCAATTTCAGGAAATCAAAGATGTGTTTATAGAGGCTGAATTTCTGGATAAATAAAGGTTCTTGAACTACCAACCACTTTAAAAACCTCTGAGCTTCTTCCTTAGTAGATATTGCGTTCTCATTCTCTGTGACTTCTAATCTGAATGACTGTTATGTGATATTAAATCTGTCAAAGACGAAATTGTTGCCTGCAGCTTTTCTGCATCACATTTCAAACTTACCAAAATTAATACTCTTGCCAATCTCAGGCATATTTGGTTTTGTTTACCTAGATGGCCAGTTTTCTTATATGCATTTATATTAAAAAATTCCTATTAGTTTAAAGGAAACCATAAAATGGCAGTATTTAGATAAAGGAGATGTACTACTTCTTGAATGCAAAAATTATTATTCTGCCTTTAGGCTGAATCAAAAAATTCCCTTTTTTACATCCAGTCTTCTAGTGTGATTATGTTGCAGCAAAACTTCGCCCAAATCTACGCAAGAGTGGTAGTTTATATTATGAACTTTACTACTGGAAAGGAAAAAAAAAAAAATCCACACTTATCAATTTTAGACCTTTGTGGAATTCTTTGTACCAAATGGAAAGGAACTCTCTTATCTGCTTTAGAGACTGATGTGAGAAAAAGCAATATAGCCTGTGAATGTATTATCTGGACAAAATACCTGCTTTCCAATAATGTGAGAAAAGGATGATAGTGGCCATGATATCCTCATGCCTGTAAAGCTCTGCATTTTGCTGATATCTTTATGTACACACCAAGCAGAAAGATGAATCTTCCAGTTTCTAAAAAAAAGAATGATGCTGTGAAGTGGTTGAGAACTGGGTTTGGCACATTTTTTCCCCATCGCTCTCTTAAATTAGTACCAAAGTCTTATGCTTGCTTATTGGGCTTATAAATACAGACTGCTTCCTTTTCTGCTCTGGCTGCTTTCCACAACATTGGCTGGCTTCAAAGGACAGGGAAGAGGAAGAAGCATGCTGACAATGCCTGTACTTTCTGTGAATCTCTTTCACTTATTGTACCCTTTAGTTACATGAATTTCAGCTCTGAGGCATTTGCTTGGACAGCCGTCACTTCACCGACAGTTTCTCCAGCTGCCCCAAATCCTTTCCAGCTCCAACTCTATTTTAAGGTCCTGGTTGCACCACATCTTCTGGGCAAAGAGAGAGAAACAAAAATAAGTGTTTATTCGCCAGTGTCTTCTGGATTTACAACATCTTAGCAGCTAACCCCTGCAGTTATCTGTTGGGGAAATAGTTGCCACATTTGTTTAGTTCAGAAGCACCAAGCACCTTTCCTGTACTGGGGGCTTTAAGTGTTTCATAAATAAGTGATTCGGGATTTGTGCACTCAATCCTTTTTGTGTGGAAACCACCAAGGATATTATTCACTTCAGAGTTAAGAAACCTAAATGTATGTGTCTATACATTCATGTCGACACGTGGGTTTGAAGTGCTTGTTATAGGCAGCGGAGGTCTGGTCAATGCAGAAGCGCAGAGAGCATTTCAGGTGGCCTGCGCGGGGAGGCTCATCAGTTGCCCACGCTGAAGTACCTGGTGCTATCTGAGGTGTAACTGAGGCATCTGCACCATGATGGTGGATGAGGCAGGACCTACAGGAGACCCATGTCCTCCCAGAGCAGCAGTGGAAGGCCAGGAGGGATGTGCTAGTGCGTCTTACCACCAGCCACTTGTATGTAGCAGCTTCTGAGCCCTCTGCTCTGAAAGGAGTTGATTTTCCCTCTCACAGGTCCCTGACTCCATTGACTACCACATGGCTCACCTGTGGCCGCTTACACGTAGGTGTCTACCTTTAGCTTTCATAATCTGAGCTGAATTTCTCCATGAGACTCATCACTGGGGCCCTGCTTTTACCAGTTTGTACCACACCAGGATTGCACCAGCGGGTTCTGGAGAGCTCCTGGAGTAGGCGTCAGAATAAGACACTGCATTCAATAGGAAGACTAGAAATATGCAGTCAAGGAGTTTGGTTGTGAAACGTGCGGATTTAGAGCACCCCGAGCGCATGCGTTTGAATCCAGTCAGGCCTTAAGGCAGCTGAGTATACACAGGGCATGGGCAAATGTACACAGACAGGGCACCGGCTAAGGCAAGTTAGAGCCATCCCTAAGGCAAGTTGGTCCTAAATATTTAGTGGGACCAATTAGTTGTTTTTTCTGTATCACTCCTCAGACCCTGCACCAAGTATAGGTTGCAGGATCCAAAGACTGGACCATTGTTCTTCACTGAAAGTTACCTAGAGAGCAGGCACAATACTACCTAACTTGGTTGATGGTTAGGAAAACCATAAATATAAAAATAAACTCTGTCACCCAATATATTTAAAATAATGGAAAGCATTGGAAAGTACATGTTTAATACCTTGAATAACATTTGACGATATATTTACATTTCTCTTTCACACAACTCACTGTCAGAGTAATTGGTAAGAAACAGCAGCAAGGCTCATCTTATGACAAGACTAAGATTTCTGGCCATATTGACACCAGCACTCACAGACATCCAGACTGGCTTTTCTGGAGTTAACCTGATGAGGAAATACAAGACTCTATTGTGTGGGAACACAGAGAAGCCGTTCAGATCTGGAAATGTGTAGCTACTTTGGCAGGGCACTGCCCTGAGCTAATACGCTCTGCAAACACATGGGAACTGCCCTGAGCCTTCGACTGCTGCCTCTGTGTAGTGCCAGGCTACAGCCTGGCGATCTGCTGGCTCAGGCTGGCTGTAACTCAGGTGCTTCATTACATGGCAGAAATTTGGCCTTCACGTGTAAGCATAAACAGAGGAATTTCAAATGTGACCCATCCCTCTTTTCTTCAGCTCATCTGAGTCAGACTCTATTTAATAATACATATATTCAAGACAGACTTCATTGCTCTAGTGCCAAACTACAAACTTTACCATATTCTCTGGTTGTTTAAGTCATTCTTAGACATGGATGTTTGCCACCACTCTAATGTCTGGATACAGAAAAGAATGATGAAATCACATTCATTCTTAACTGTACAATATATTTCATTAGTGTTTAAAATAAAATTTCTTTGCTACATCCAGATTTCTTCTTCTATTGTTAACTGATTTAGTGCTATTTCCAGGAGGGCTTTATCTCTTGACAAAGACATGTGGTTTTTAAAATTCCTTACATTGTGTGGCAGACTTAACTGATGTGGTCCATTTATTCCCCCTCCAGCACATTATCTTGAGTATGTAAAATGAATTATTACCTCTTCTGCAGTGTAACAATGCATTATGCTTAACAGAAGACCTAAGACTTGTAGTCTATGTTCCCACAAAATGTTCTTCGTGATGTCTGGGTGTCTCTAATTATACTTACTTCACTAACTGGTCATTCATATTGTTCTAATAGTATTAAAATTATATATTAACATAAAAACTTTATTGAACTGGTTCCCAGAGGATGTTACAATCTGAGGGTGAAACTCATTCCCATGCAGCTCATTTGCCAGCCAGGAGAATACAGATTTTACGTGTGATTTATTGACGCATGGCCCAGCTGTTCAGTGTCTGCATAGGAGATTTTAATCCTGATTGCATAAACTCTGGGTAAAACCTTGCTGCTGTCTCACAGGAGTGTCATCAATTTGAAATAGTAATATTTAAGTGTGTTAAGTATGTAAAGCTCATGGCATTTATGCGAGAATCACTTTGCCCAGCCCTAAAGTCGGAACCACTGCTGACATAAAATACAGCTGCTATTTAATATCTCAAAAATGCTATAGAAAGTTTAAGATGAGGTGTGAAAAATACCATATTCCTATGAAACTGCAGCAGTGTAGTAGACAAGAAGCATATAAACATCCTCTCTGAAATTAAGACTCTGTTATGCTAATTGATAGTAAATATATACAAGTTCCTTCTAAACCCTCGCTGTGATCTGTTTCCCTAAGTCAGGCACAAGAGAGACTTACACCTATTGAATCATCAACTGTGTTTCCAATAGCATATGGGATTTCCCTCTTAAGTACCAATGCAGCCCAATCCTGCTTAGGCTGTGATAGCTGATTAGATCACAGCTTGAGGCTTACACAATAATTGCTATCAACTCAATTATTTTACCTTATATTAAACACACTACTGCATTTCCACTACTCTCTCTCCCACTATTCAGTTCTTATCTTTCCAGTTAGATGACAATATCATCCAAAAGCTAATCAGCATGGAAAAGAAGGCTATGAAACCCCTACTCTTGCTTATTCTTTCAGGTTTCTGGTTTTGAAGGAGACAGAGGAGTGCTGGTTGACATATGGCTACTGTTTAGGTTAATGCTTTTGTTTTGATGATGTCGCTAAAGTGGCTTAGAAGAACTTTTTCCAGTGTTTCCACTTAGTGCAGCTATTGCTCTGACTAGTGTGTAGGTTTATTTGTAATTAAGTGTATAGATTTTATATTAATCACATTATTGCATCTATTCAGTTAGAAGATCGATATGTATATTTTGCAGAAGTCACTAACAGTTTGGAAAGAGTGGACCTTCCCTGAGCCACGTATAGCTATCCATCTATCTGTTTTGTCTGCCTATCCATCTGCTATGTAGTCCTTGTTTTGTCTTTGGGAGGTCTTTTACTGGCTTTTCTCTTTTGAACTAACAAAAACTCAAGGGAGAAAAGGTCAAAGCAGCTTTCTGGTTTTGGAGACACATGGTAAATTGGAAACCATTAACAGTGTGAGGCACATTAAGCCTAAATTATATGTTGAGACCCTGATTAGTGGTGGTGAGGCACTGGCACAGGTTGTCCAGAGAGGTGGTGGCTGCCCCATCCCTGGCAGTGCTCAAGGCCAGGTTGGATGGGGCTTGGAGCAACCTGGTCTAGTGGAAGATGTCCCTGCCCATGGCAGGGGGGTAGAACGAGATGATCTTTAAGGTCCCTTCCAACCCAAACCATTCTGTGATTCTATGATTTGTGCAGCAGCACAGCACTGCATTTTACAGTGACATGACTTGCTGAAAAAACTACTTTATTTCCTTCAGTTTCATATGCACATTTGTAAATTTGTAGCAGAAATCAAAAATGCTAGAAGCTGAAACCAATCAGCTGTCCCTGCTATTTACTTGCACTGTAGCGTAGCGCTGGGATATCCTGATTATGGGGCTTAGGAGTCCTTGAAGAGAAGAGCTGCCGGCAGAGCCTGGGCAGTGGTATGAGTCCCTAAACTGCAGGAGCAGTGACCTGCAATGATAAGCCATGTGTGGGAGCAGGCTTTGCATCTTTCTACAGACACAAAGTTGTGAGGAAGGGTCCAGCTTTGCCCAGGGTAAGACCAACCCCTTTTCCAGTTGCCTTTATCCTACAGGCTTGGGGCTGAATAGGAAGGGAGGGCACATTAAGTCTCAATTATTTATTGAGACTGATTTGTGGCAGTGAGACACTGGAACAGGTTGCCCAGAGAAGTTGTGGATGCCCCATCATTGGAAGTGGTACCCATCACATGGCCAGGGTAGGAGTCTAGACAGTGGAGAGTCATTTTACTCCAGCTGAAGACTTTTGCCAGTTTTACATTACAAGAGAAACTCCTATTCTTGCTCAAAGTTCATTGAAGAAACAGCTCTGGGCACTTGTGCAATCCCTATCAGCTGACTTCACACCCGGGTAGCTAATGGAGACCGTACAGACATTTCGATCTGATGATCTTTTAAAGGCAAGGGATCATGGTGAGGTGGCCATTCTGAGTATTTGGGATCTATCTTCAGACTTTGGCATCACTTGCCATTGAGCATTCCCTGTTTGCAGGAGAGCGCAGCCCCGTACCCTGAGAGTCTGTCCTGTTTCTCGCAGTGATTACATATGAAAATGTCAAGCATTCTTCTGAATACCTTTACCAGCAAAATTACTCAGGCTAAAAGTCACTTCATCTTTTAAACTGTATGCATATTGTATATATATATGTATATATATGACATCAGGAGGAAGACAGTAAGAGCCAAACTGTCTGCATTCAGCCATTAATTTCTTCTGTGTCTCCTTCTTATGAAATCCATTTTGCTAACCATGATCTACCCTTTTAAATCCGTGCAGACTCTCATGAGTCACTTTGTACGTGTCAACATGTTCTAGCTTGTTGCTGACCAGTGGTACCAAACCTTCCTCCATATCAATGTCAGATATAAAAAAAATCCTCAGTTTTTTTCCCTTGGATATCTGCATTTTGGAGAAGGATTTTATTAGCCTATTTTGGGTTGTCATTTTTACTCCTCTTTTAGACCGTTATTTTGAACAATCTTGCCTTTTTAATGCTCATTCCAATGGAGCGGTATAAATATTTTATCTTAAATGTATTCCAGCAGAAGCGGAGTGAACATTAACTGTCTATAAGGGTTAACCCATTAGTGAAAAGGATGCCTGATAAATTGAAAGTGTGGCTCTTAGCCAAGAGAGATCGGTATATTCTGAGCATTCCTTTTCTGCCTTAGGAGTGGCAAATCATGTTGCCTGTATCAGATGTGATACAGCTTCTGAAAGAAGCAACCTCAGAGGCAAATTCATGCTTTGCTATTCAGAGAACTGTCCACTGACTGTGTACGTGAATTAAGGGCATGCCTTACTTACAAAGTTAGCGTTGTCTCTGGAGTCATAAATTGTAACTGGGAAACAAAAAGAAACCATAAACAACTTTAAAACAAGTCAGATTACATTTTCAAAATATTATGTGGTACGCATGGAAATGTAAAATTTTTAGGAGGCATTTATTAAGCACTCTTTGTCATATTTTAAACATTTTCAACCATATTTTTCTTCTGTTCTGAGTACTAAAATCAGTAATGAAGACAGTAGTCAGATGCCTTGATGGAGTTGTTAATCCAAAAGCATTCCCATAGTCTCAGTATGGATAAGCAAAGAACTGCCAATCAAGCTGTCTGGAAGTGAACCTTTCATAGAACAATGTACGTTTTAAGAATAATTAAACAGCAGTTAACCTTCCTGTTGTAAAAGAAAATAAAGATTCAACACTTTTTTTCTTTATAAACTCTTTTTTCTTTGTAATCTCTATTGCGTAACTCCCTACCTGCAAACTTCAGAAGCACGGTATTTAATTTACATTGTGTTTAATTTCCATCAGTGTAAACACAAGAGCAAGGAACAGAGGTCACTCTTTGACAAATCCGGGCCATACTGAGCCTAGTCAAATTCTTTCTGAAGGAAAAAATATGCAGAGCTCCACTGCTAATACTGCTTTGACACACAGAAATTTACGACAGATCACGCTGCTTGTGTTCTACAGCCACAGAGGGCTACAGGGAAGATTTTGGGGGGCCTTCATTTTCTTCTGGCGATTATACAGAAAGCAAAACCCACCTCCTGGGCATGGTGAACACCTGTGCGCTTGCTGCCCACTTCACCCAGTCACGTTGAATAAAACCTTTGCCTTCACCTTCACCTGCCCCTTCTCAGCTCATGAGGTGCCTTTTGCCAGCACCCAGGCAGCCGAGGGCTGTTAGTGACAAGAAGGACCCCGGTCCCTGGGGCAGGCGAGGCTGAAGAGGACAGAGGTGGACAGGGGTGGGGAAGTGCATCCCTGGAAAGAGGGGTGGAAGAAGGAAGGAGGAGAAGAAGGGGAAGGGCAGAATTAGAACATTATGCTCCTGAATATTCTTGAACTCTTTAGCACTCTGCAATAGCCCCTTTTCACTTACTTTTCAAAGTTATTTTCCATAATTATTGAGAGGTGATTCTTATTTAACCACATGCCTTTGTCTTTCCTGATAAAAGATGTTGCATTTGCTTTGAACGTGGAATTGCCTCAATTTTCTCTATAAAAGTACTTTATATATTCAAGTGTTGCAGGACAAGCTCACACATGAATATAGCAGGCTCTAAAACATCTGAACTCTGCATTCCTGGCATGCAGCCTATTGTTCATGAAGGAAAAGCTCAATATATTTTAAAGAACGTGGAAAATTCATGTGTGCATACAGTTACAGAGGATGTATTCATTTATATATCTTTCATATATTTAAATCATATTTGTAGAATAGGCCTAATATATAGAAAGTGCTTGTTTTGAAAGACGTGAAATGCACTGTCAGTATTCATTTTCAAGATTTTCTAGTGGATGTTTCCTATTGTTCAAGCAATGCAGGAGGAACACATTTGTTGCCATTTTGGAAAACACAAAATAATTTCCCAGTGAATGTTCTTTATTTGCTCTGTTTTCCTTAAATTTTCTGGCATGGAGAAAAGCGTGACAACAGTTCATGTAGAGCATGCAAGTAAAATTTATTTTCCCCAGTGTGATTATGTACTCTTCATATTTCAGCCATCTATGAAGAAACATCCTGTATATTCATGCACTGACTTAGGAAAATTATCATTCTTATTGGCTTCCAGCTGTTCAATGACATTATGTACCTATCCACAAACAAATTGTAACCACTTTGGGCTTATAATTCATCATTCATTAGAACTTTAATACAACCTTCTTGGTTTTTTCTTTCTCAGAGACCAGATGAGATTTGCAAGTTTGACAAATAAGAACAAAATAGCCTGAAAGAAACTGTACTAGAGTATGGCAATCAAACCTCCAGAACTAAAATTCCAGCAACAGCAGTTTTCCAAGATGTCTTACATATAGATAGTATTTTCTAATTCATTTTCTTTTGTCATGTATTTCAATTGTTAGACCACTTTCTACAGAATTTCTGGGCACCTGTGTTTCCTTTGCTATTTATAATAGGAATACAAAGTGGCCAGAAGTCCAAGGTGAATCCATCTTCATCTTGCCTTGAAAGAGAACATCCAAATGCACCAAAATGGCTTTCAGCTTTTAAATGTAGCATTTTGTTTGAACAGAAACTGCATCTGCAAACCTTTTTTCAAATAACAAGCTGTTGGCTAAGAGAAAATGTTGGTGCGGGGGTTTGTAAACAGTTTCCCCGTTTTGCCTGCCAAGTGCATTTTTGCAAGGTGAGATTTTTCCTTCAGGCCTGCTCGCAGTCCAGCAGAGACCTCCTGAGCTGTAAGAAATCCCATAAAACCTCCTCTGGACCCTAGAAGAAGGCTTTCCTTTAGTAACCTCTAAGGCCTGGATCCCCCAGGGACCTGCTTCCTGAGCCCACAAAGTTTTGGCAGAGCTGCAAGCTCAGTCCTTGCTGGCTGCCCCACGTCCTTCATACCCCTGCACCCTTGAAGCCTCCCCTCCTGCGAGTACTTCGTTGCCTTTAGGAAAAGTAAAACTCATCTCCCTGCAAAGGGAGCGGCACACACCGAAACCAGTGTGCTGCTGGCAGGGTATGGTGAGCAGAAGCCTTCCTTGCCACCCAGCCGTACCATGTTGAAAGGAGATGGCGTTGCTGTGAGCAAAGTAAAACAAATGCCGTCCGTCACATCTTGAAACAAGCCCAGCAGTGTGTTTGTGGCATGAGAGCAATCAGAATTACACATATACTAAACAGGCGGTTACTTTTTGCTAGCTGCTTTTTATTCAAAACCAGAATTCCCAACTGGTATAAACTACCACAAAGAAAATACAATGCATGGAGCAAAGAAAAAGATGGGGTAAGGTGTACTCTGAACCCTTGCCATACTGAACTTGCTTTATCATGGTAGACTCTTCACGTTTTTCCTTTTGTGCAGTTACAGTTCCTGTGTGAATTAGTGATTGCAACCAGTGCTTTTACAGCAGCACCTTAAAGATTCATTGTTTCAGTCAGGGTAAAGCAAATCCAAGAACTTCAGCTTGTCAAAGCCTCTGAAAATTAATAGTGAGCTTGTGTGCTCTGTTTTTAAACATGGGCAGCAATATCCATTGGAAACCTTCTATATTTAAATGCAGACAGTGATTATTTACTCACTGACCACAAATGCTCCATAAATGTCTGGGTACAGTAGCTGGTGTGCAGGAGTTGGACTGAGATGCTCGTATCTGAAAATTGATGTCCAAATATCATTGGCAGAGGTCCGCTGGGGAGAGGCAGTAGAAACAGTAATTCCCTGATGCGCCGTGCATGCTTTTCTGTAGGTTTTGATTCTGCGTGAAACAAATCTATGCTACAAATCACTGTCATATGCCCCTGGTGCTAGCTGCTACTGCAAGGGGCAGCCGCTTCCCTCGCAGACCTGGGCGAGGTTTGGTATCCCCAGCAGCCGCCCAGTTCAGTGGGGGCTGGACGCAGCCAGCGGTCGCAGGGAAGTGCTGACCGCCTACAGCAGCAGCATTACTGTTATCTCACTCTGTTAACAATCACTTTCACGGATTCCGTCCTTTTTTCTCTCAGGAGTGTGAGAGCGCTCTAGATCTCTTTTCAGACCCTGAAGAAGCATCTCAGAGTCTTGCTGGGCTGGGAGGAAGAAGAAGGTGACACGTGAACAGAGCAGGATCCTCTGCCTGGTGGCTGCTTCTCCTTGCCCCTCTGAATTTCCTTTTCTAAAGCTACGAGTGTGGCAGTGGCACGGCTTAACGTGAGTGCTTACATGAGCACAAGCACAAGTCTGAGTTACCTGTATTTGTGCCATAGCAAGCACACCCTGATAGTATTACCTGCAATATTACTCAACCTAATTTGAGTTAAAAGACTGCCGTGCAAGTAAGCGGCATCCACTACCAATGTGCGTTGGGAGGTGTCTTGGAAGATGTTACAGACCTTGTCAGGCCAGTTTTAGCTAATAGTTGGGTGTGAAAGCAAGGACCCTACCAGGCAGAGGCTCCAGCAGCCCCGGGAGATGGGTCAGGAGCAGCACCGCCGTGCCCCAGCCTGGACCATGCCTGCTGGGACCTGCCTGCTTGAGGCATGGCCCTTCAGACGGAGGGTGAGAAGGAAGCCAGTGGTGGGTGAAGGGCTGGCAGAAATGCTGCCCTAGATGACTCCCTCCCTCGGAAGCCTTGTATGGTGAAGTGTAACATTGGATTTCTTTCAGAGGCCTCAGAGGCTATCGTTTTGGTAAATCTGAACTGGGGTGTTTTCCCCCAGAAAACATCCAATGTAAACATCCATTACAAGCCACTGGAGTAGACTGAAACACTGCATTTAAATTGCTTTTAATAGCTAATTTGATGATTTACACAAAGGGTTAGCTGCAATTTTTGAGCTGGTTCTATTAGACTTTATTTAATGAGACACTTTATTACATTATAAAACTGCAGAGCCCCTTGTTTGTGCAGTTTCAACTTCTTTGTTGTTGAGACATTGCCATCACACTGTTTTGGTATCTGTAATCTGTTCTATGGGTCACAAATGGGCATCAAAGGGTTTGGTGGTTTTGGAGGGTTTTTTTGAGTCAGGCTTTGAGAGAGTTTCTGGTATTTTTGTACAGGAGCCTTGTAGGAGAGAAAGCAATGAATAGGCTGGAAAATAAAAAGCTCTTTCCTAAGTAGCATAATATCATGCTACACTCAATTTGTATCACAGTGAAAATTACTACCTAGTGAGTTTTATTAAAATATTATTTGATATCAATCTGCTTATTATATCAGAGAAGGTTCAAAGTGACATGTTTGCATTGGCTGCCACAGAGATGCCATTTTCTCTGACAGGTGTATGTTACTCAATTATAATTATCCTCCATTTCTTCATTTTCTAGACCAACCCTTAATAAGGTTTCCAGCATGGAAGGCTCTATTCAGCAGCAGGCTGGGTATCCTCCTCCTGCTCTTTCTCCAAGGGAACTGAGACCACCCGGCTCTTTCCAGGACTCGGTTGCCATTGAGAAACGATCAAGTAGTTCCCCAACAGTTCAAGTTTCTCAAAAACACACTGCTATTTTAATGTTGGTGGTATTTTTTCCCCTAAACATTTAGACTGTGTCATGGTAACAGCTACTTTTAGTTTTCCCATCCTTCATTTCAAAAAAATGATGGCATTTCAGTTTATTCCCTTTAAATGTAAAATTTACTATTTTTAACTTTTAGTGACCATAAACGGTTATACCAATAGTTTGTGAACTGCTTTGGATTTCCTATGCAATGTAAATTACTATATTGATTGCTAAAAAAGATGTTTGCGATAACAATTGATCATATTAATTATGAAGAGTTCATAATGTTCAAAACAAAAGCAAATGTACAGTAAGTACAACATGTGTTGTAAGTGTTTTAGCAGGGGGGTGGCAACAAGAGGGGAAGCAGCAAAATTAGCATTCCCAGTACATATTTAAAAATCAAAAAGTAAGCTAACAATAATCATATCATAAATGGGTAACAGGTAATCAAGGGTCCTTTTTTTTCTGTCCAGTTAACTTTAATAGGTTTGCATGGGTGCAAACCTGATTGAATAATCAAGTGTACAAATTCTTGATATTAACAGTTGAACATTTTATTGTCCAAGCCAGGGCTAAAGGAAATGACATTTAAGATCCTTCAGTGTAGCCCTTAACAAATGTACCACAATTATTTGTTACTACTATTATTATTTCTGCTATATTTGAAGAGTGCTGGAAGTAAAATGCAGTGGATTCAAAAATAGGTACTTCCCAAGTGCAATTGGATGATTACTTACTTTGCTCAAACTAAAGAGAGACTTAATTCTTCCGTAGAAATCCAACATTCCTTGTTGGAGTGGTCTGATCAGCAAGTAAATTACAGATAACCAAATTTAAGGAAAATAGTGCGTCCAAGTCTTTTGCCTATATAGGCAAAACACGGGATCTTCATGGTTTTTATTAAAAAATAAACTCTACTCAAATTCTGATTACCAGCTGATTCTTAAAAATCTTTATTCAACTTGCATATATTTATAAGGGAATAGGACGATGTACTTACTAAAATGGTGCCATTAATTCATTTTATAAAGGAAATCAATATTTTTGTGACCTTTTTTTGCACTAAGTCTGAAAAAACCCAGCAGTACTACCTAGTAGTACTGAGACTTTACAATAAAGTTGAAACGTGCTACTAGTTTTAGCTCTGAAGTGGTACTGCTTTATGCAGGATGGTTAAGGCAAGATATGTGCTAGTATCTAGTTTAAGAACAAAAAGATTTATAAATGGATTGTGCTTATTATCAAGAAACTACACCTTACTATAATCTAAAGGAGAAACAAACATAATAGACATAGATATGGATATTTCATATCAGTTTATTCTATACCACACCTTCCCCTTTTTGTTTTAAGGTGAGAGTCGAAATGTCACTGAGTATTGCTTTACACAGAACCTGCTGGATGGCCTGATCCAGGAAAGCCCTTTTCGCTCCGTTGGTGGAACTAACCATATCATTAAAGTTACAGTTTGTCGTACATCCTCTTCTGGATCAGGGCTCTTAGCATTGGATAATAGTAGTAATTAATACTAAATAGTATGCCTTCTTTGTAGAAAACTCATGATAAAATACTTATCTTATTATACCTCTCTAATCTTAATGTTCTCTGAATGTTTTAAACAATTTACCTAACAGTCTTTGCTGCTGTAAAGTGTAATTGCAAGTTTTCTTCCTTGTCTGGTGCAAGGGTTACGAACACATTCTGTAAGATCATTACATTATCTCAAATACCTTAAGAAAAGCTTCTCTCTGATCAGCTCAATGTTCTGTATATTGTAGGAGATGCAGATAATAGTATAATTCACATAAATTTGCATTAATGATACTGAATTTCCTTAAAAGACTAAATTTAATCTACATTTCAAAAAGTGAAAAAGTGTGACCAACATTTTTCTGACAGGCACCCCAGCTAAGCATCAGCTTTACAACTGTTAAAGTAGGTAGAAAATAAAAACCTTTTATTTAAGATTTGGGGTAAAACTCAAAAACTGTAAATGCATCCAGGCAGCTGGGGTCCCATTCTCAAAAGGCACGGGGAGCACATCTACAGTGTCGTGTGCTGTCATGTTCCAGCTCACCTGCTTCTGCTGGCATGATATCAGGTCTTTCACACCCCTAGTGCAGAGCCTGCTCATAGCTTTTGAGGGCTCTTCCTCATGCCTCAGCTGCAAAGGTTTGGTGTTAGGGACGCTGGGCCATGTAGTGTCTGAAAACTTGCATCCCTTTTAGGAAATATTTCTTAGATTACTGTGTAAAACTGAGTTCCTCTTTTCTGTCCCTGTAAAGCATCAGTGGCTTTAACTCAGCTCTAGCCTTCCTTGAGGCACTACCGAGTCATTTTCCTTCCCTCCATCTCGCTGCTGTTGATTCCAGCTGCCCTCTATGCTTGCCAAGAGCTCATACAACAGGCAGATGTTCTGGGAGATGCTGGATCGTGCACAGATTAGCTCTTCGGGTGTAAGGTGCATTCAGGAGGGGTAGGACCGTATCAGTGTGGAGATCTGAGGTGACAAGCAGTGGCTCCAGATCTTCCATCTCAGGAGGCAGATACATTTCATGAGCTTGCCCTAAGCCTCCAGGAATGGGACACTTACGCCCTGCGGTAGACACAGTTGCCCCACAGAGCTGGTTACCCCTAATTGCTGTAAGTTCATGACCGGTTCAGTACTGGCAAGCCGTTATTTCTGGGCTAGCGAGGATGCATGAGACAATCAATCATGTGGCTTGTGTGTGGATAATGGGTGTAACTAATGTGCCTGAAATAGCAGCTGGCTTTCCGATAATGGGCTTCCCAAAGTGTGCCGAGTGTCATTAATAGTATTCATGGCTGCAGGTCACTTGCCAGAAAAAGTAAGTAAATACATTTATCAGAATTCAATGCAGACAAGCATCAAAATGAAATATGCAGGAAAGGCACATGAAGTAAGCATATCCACCTTGGGAATTTCAGGGGCCAAATTGAGTTTGTTTTGCATGGGCTGTTCTCTTGTACTCTCTCTTCTGGAGACACCAGAGCAAACCCTGACGGGCTGCTGAACAAGGAGCACAGGAGAGCTGAAAGCACAACTGGCACCCTCTAAACCCTCTGTCCCCATCCAGGCAGCACGCCGAGAGAGAACAGGCAGAACCAGCACCCCAGGAAAAATAGCTTTGTGAAGTTTACCACTCAGGTTACTTGTAATCCTTACCTTTGTAAGGAAAGATTGTCAGTTAGTCTCTCTCCTTCATTTTCCCTGTCCCTCCATGGAATCTGCCTTGGATCACAGAAGACCAAGGGAGAAACAGGAATTAAGTGACCTGTCCCCAAAACTGAAGCAAAATCCCATTTCACTACATGCGGTATCCTTGACAATAACAATCAAATTGGTCACAATGAAACCACAAATCATTCCCTGAAACTCCTGCATCAATAAACACAATCAATGGCAGTTACCTGGATCTGGCAGGTCCAGGTCTTCTTCAGTCTTTTCCTTAAGCCATCCTCATCTTGGGATGCCTCACAGCCCATTCTTTTCTGCAGGCTGATCCTGAACTTTAACTCCCTGGGTTGTTCCCAAAGCTGCATTCCTTTTCTGCTGCAGGCTTTATCTCCTCCCTGTAAAACTCAGCTTGACTCTGTGTTGAGAGCCATGCCTTAAAATGAAAGTCTTTCCTATGCTGACCACAGAAATCAAGTAGAATTCTGGAGCCTTCCTCCAGGCAGGCGGCAGAGCACCGAGTGATGGGTATCACCCAGTTTGGGGCACCTGAGCAAGGCTGTACAGAAGGTTGTGATCAGTGGCACCACGTCCAGCTGGAGGCCATCACTAGTGGTGTACCTCAGGGGTCGATACTGGGACCAACGCTGTTTAACGTCTTCCATGACCTGCGTGATAGGACCAAGTGCACCCTCAGCACATTTGCTGGTGACACAAAACTGGGAGGAGTGGTGGATACACCAGCTGGTTGTGTTCCATTCGGAGGGACCTGGACAGGCTGGAGAAATGGGCGGACAGGGACCTCATGAAGTTCCGCAAGGGGGAGTGCAAAGTCCTGCCCTTGGGGAGGAACAACCCCAGGCACCAGGACACACTGGGGACCACCCAGCTGGAAAGCAGCTCGGCAGAAAAGCGCCTGGGGGTCCTGGTGGACACCGAGCGGAGCAGGAGGCAGCCGTGTGCCCTTGGGGCGAGGGCGGCCAAAACAGCCTCCTGGGCTGCATCAGGCAGAGCACTGCCAGCCGGTCGAGGGAGGTGATCCTTCCCCTCTGCTCAGCCCTGGGAGACACAGCGGGAGCGCTGGGTCCAGTCCGGGGCTCCCCAGTACAACCCGGACAGGCACGTCCTGGAGAGAAGTCCCACGAAGATAATTATGGGCTTGGAGCGCCCGACGTACGGAGGGTGAGAGCTGGAGATGTTCAGCCTGGAGAGGAGAAGGCTCAAGGGGATCTCATCCATGTGTGTAAATACCTGACTGGGGCAAGTAAAATGGATGGAGCCAAACTCTTCTCAGTGGTATCCAGTCAAAGGCCAAGAGGCTATGGGCACAAATTGAAATACAGGAAATTCAGTTTAAGCATAAGAATAATCTTTTTTACTGTGAGGGTGGTGGACCACCACCAGAGATGGGAGTGCCTGCAGGTGTCAGTATGTGAGGGTCATTCATGGAGTTTTAGTACTGTCAGTAATTTGGGCACATTGGCAATGTAGATATATTGGTTAGGGGTTTAAGTTATATCGAAAATTGTTAGGTATTTTCAGATACTTTTGAATGTTTTCCTGTATATCCATTTTAGCTGCTTACTTATCGAGACATCTTTTGCAAAGATGAAAGTTTTAAGTATTTCCAGTTTTTTAAGTCTTTTTCTAGTTAATGCTCTCATTTTATTTATACTTCAATATCAGCACAAAAAGGCTGCAATAAGTCAGACTATTTAATATTTGCGTAATTTGGTTTTTTCATTACATTGGTAATTGTGCAGCCCTTTGCAACTGATTTACAAAACTCATTTTTGTGCAAACAAAACAGTTATAAGCACTAATTGGAGTATTTTATTTTAGCAGCATATGAAAAACAAAATCTCAGACTTGGGTACCTGTATAAGTCCAGAGTGAAAAGCCTCAGCATACTGGGAAACGGTGTCTCTCTGTTTTGGGGTAGGATACAGACATAGGAAAAGGCAAGCAGGTAGCCCCAGGCAATCTGCTGTCCGGTGGGCTTTGTATGTCTGTTTGGCACAAGGATGCTGGCGTGACCAGGAGTCTACAGATCATCTTCTGCTGACTGTTTGTTCTTCTGCTTGTTTGCTGTAGTTCAAGGATCCACAATAGAACCTCAAAAATATTGTCTTCTAAGGGAAATAAAGAAAATCTTCCTGCCTCCTCAAAACATTAGACAGCTAAATCCAAAGGCAGACAGACACATAACATGGGCAATGGGTAGAATGTAGGTTCCTAAACCCACAAACACAATCCCTGAAACTTTCACCTTCCCTTTTGGTTATTTGGAAGGCTGTAGCTACCAAAGTACTTATCTACAATTCCTCAGGTACCTAAATTTCTGATACTGAGCATACACAGAATTGCTGCCAACTTGCCAAAACTAATTGTGCTCGTGTTTTATCTGATTCCTAAATCTATTTTGGGACTGACAGACAAGGTAACCTGAGTCTTAACTTCCTGAAGGGCCCATTTCCACAGGCGGGCTCAGACGTCCTCCTCTCCTGCTGACGTCCGCTGCTGTGCCAACGTGAGAGATTCATGGGGCCACAAACAGAGCAAGGGAAAGGGACCATGTCTTCTGCACTGTCGTGAGGTGGATAATCCCCAGTGAGGCTGACAACAAATGGTTACCGCTCTACAGCAGGACGTCCTGCTATTTTTTGTTAACGTTTGTTAAGAAAAGTGCTAAAATGGACCTAAAAAAAATCAATTGTTAGTATACTCCTTATGTCTCATCTATGAACTTTTTGACCTGATGTTCAGCAATGTGACAAATAGCTCTCAAGATAAGGCACCTTTTTAATAAAAGGAAAATAAAGAAAGAGAAAATAAAAGAGCAGAGTGCAGGGAAGATAACGCTGTACAGAGTGCATCTCTGGTCTGCCCAGTGCTCAGTTCTGGCAAGATTGGTATCACTTTTTTAATGAAATCACGTCACATTTTAATGTGACTCATACACATTTATGTAACCCTTAGCAGGAATACCTCAGTCTCAGGCACACATTGGTGACCGGTCCATCTAAAAGGATCAGACCCTACCCTTCCTTCCCCCCAGACAGGCATGGGCACATACTACAGAGCCACCAAGAGCAATGTGGTAGGCTCAAGCATTTTCCATCTATTCAGAACGATATGGATGTTTCCAGGGCTTGAATGACCAGAAACCTGTAGCAGTTGTAATATCTTACTACTATCAAAGTAATTTTAGGTCATTTTGGATTTTTATTTGCAGGGGATATTCTCCTTGCCACCTTGTAAAGCTCTTTTAAATCACAAACGTGTATGCAAACATGGATAGTGAGTGTCAGTCACTGAGCAAAAAAAGTGAAGTTTAAAGACCTCAAAGCTGAGGCATCTCTTGTAAGTTAGAGGTAATTGTTGGCACAAATCTGCTGTTACTGAGAAACATTCCAGTCCTCCAGAGCTGAACCCTCAGCCCCACCTTCTGCATATTTCTCCTACCTAGCTTTTGGGGAATAAATAAGAACAGGAAATAAAAAAATGTATCTCTTCTTTAGAACACTCACAGAATAAAACCTTTCCTTGGGAATGTTATACTTCTTTTGCTTTTGATTAATTCTAGGGTGTTATTATACATGCTTCAGATGCCCTCCATGCTGCAGCATCAAGTCAGAAGAAAGGGCGCTTCCTTGAAAAGCAAGATTCAATTCATTTAACATTCTCTGGGGGAAAAGCTGTAGACAGAAAAGAACTGGCAGGAAGTTTATATGCTGCCGGTGCGATATATTCACCATAAAATGCCCATTGAAATCAGGTGACCGCTCTCTTCCATTGCTAGCATTGGGGTGCGCAGAAGCAGTTGTTCAGTGTAAAACAGCTCATGTGAGTAAGAGAATGCAATTAAATTAACTTGAGCCAGGCACCCATGCAAGCTTTTCCTGTAGCACAGAAACGGGGAATTACAGAGTGTCATTGCCTAAAAGGATTTATTTGTAAAGTCTTGCATGAGACAGAGAGAAGCACACATATTCCACTCAATGATGCAAATGTTGTCGGCTATTTAATATGCGGCATACTTATTCCTGAGAAGCCAGTGATACTTAGAAAAATTAGGACTTATCCCTCATTTTGAAACACATTTCTGGAGCAAATCCAAACCAGCAGCTGGGATTTTATGACTCCTGCAGGACCCTGAAAAATCCCACGTTCAATCATAAGGAATCTTTACTCACATTCAAAGTGATGGCACTATAAAAAAAAAAATAGCTAGAAAATGGCTTATTGTGGACTGAAGAGTAGGGCAATCTACTGCTTTATTCCCCTGACCTGCAATTTTGCAGAACTCCAATGCTGGTAAAAAAATTGACTGGAGGATCAGAACTACAATGTTAAGGCTCAATGTTTGTATTTTTTTTTCACTCACAATGGAAAGCCTAGGAGTAAAAGCTGGACATCAGAGGTAGTAGGTAAGATTTAGGACATGGATGACACACAATCATCTGACGTTTTGTTTCATTCCATAGCACTTGAAAGCCCAGGTTTCTTTTAAGAAATGGCATAGGTTAGGAGAGTAAGTGCCAAAGCAATATTTTTACAAGTTGTTCTATGGCTTCTAAACCACTTCATTGCCTTGAAACCTGTTCCCTTGCTGTGTGTTCTCCAGCAAGTCCTGGGACAGTTTCCAGCACCGGCTCCTTGTGTGGGTGCCTGCTGGGCTGAGCAGCCGCACAGTCTCGTCCCCCTCCCTTTCCTCTGAACCTGCCTCGGGCGGTGCAGTTGCTCTGCCTGCACGCCCCAAAGGCATCTTCTGGAAGCTTTGCCCTTTGAGAGAAGAATCTGGTTGGGACCCTTATTTTATACTGCTTAGAAATTCACATGCAGACTCACATTTTTCTTTAGAAATACCAATCAGAAACCCCCAACATTGTTTAAGTAAAGGGACTATGAAAGGAAGGAGAATATTAGCATAAATATGTCTCTTCTTGAAGAAAGGACACAGGACTGTGGTTCGAAGATGCAGGAAATCCAAATGTAGAGCCCCCAATAATGAAACAAAAATATCAGTGGTCACATGATCCAAACCTGACATAAGCCCAGCCTGACACTTCTAACTTGGTAAAATGTTTTTGGTTTGTTAACGTCGTGCTGTTGGGTTTTGTTCTAGACCAGGTATCACCCGTCCTCTCACAGGCAGCAAGAGAGTCGCCGGCAAAAGCAACTCTTATTGCATACTCTTAATTGAGCAGAAACACAGGATCTGCCCGCTCCTCGTTTGGATCACTGGTACTGCTCGGTGGTGACCCTGCCACGCACGACTGCAGCATGACCGGCGACGGGACCACGGCCCGAGCGCGATCCAGGAAAAGCTGGTAGCTGCGGCCCTCGTCAATGGGATTTTAATCAAGGGGTTTTCGTGAGTACGGAGACACACGTTCTGCTTGATGCGCTGGCACAGAGTCAACGCAGAGAAATGCTGCGTCAGGAAACTGTCATTATGTTTACAGCAGAAATTGAATCCAGAAAACCCTTCAAATCTTCATCTGAATGAAGGGTTCAGACGTCGTTGTTTGACCATGTGAAATCGCATAGTTTCTATAAATATGAGGAAAGGATGGACAACACAAAAATGATCCCAGCCTAACTGGTAGGCAGGATGAAGCTCATACAGCAGTCCACCCCCAGAAGTGCCTCGGAAAAAAACCCCAACTTCACTTATATTACTACCATTATTTTAAAATAACATCCAAACCTGCTGCTTTGGATTTTTATAGTGGGGCTTGGTTTTTTTTTTCTGTAAAAAATAAAAGGAATATTTAATCACCGCAGCGTTAGTCTCCTCTTAGGACATGGCCATGTCAGAAACAATTTCAGGGGCGAGATTCGAGGTCTTTTGGTCAAAAGGGACCGGCTGTAAGGAGGACAGAAACCTGACAGGGCACAACCGGGCCCCGGACGCTTTATGGTGCAAATTTGGGGTTATTTGATCAAGGGGCTGTCGGTCGGTGCCTGTCCTTTTCTGGTAACTCTTTTTTATTTCCCAGCTTTCGGAACCGAACTGGCCACTCGGGAACCGGGAAGGGGACGAGCCCGTCCCAACGCGGCACCCGCGAAGCCGGAGCCACCGGGCCTCGGGCCAAAGCTCCGACCCTTCCTCAAGTGAAGGGGACGGACACCCGCGGCCGTGTCACGGTCAGTCACGACCGTCCCCACAACCGACCCGCCCGCGGCCGTGTCACGGTCAGTCACGACCGTCCCCACAACCGACCGACCCGCCCGCGGCCGTGTCACGGTCAGTCACGACCGTCCCCACAACCGACCCGCCCGCGGCCGTGTCACGGTCAGTCACGACCGTCCCCACAACCGACCCGCCCGCGGCCGTGTCACGGTCAGTCACGACCGTCCCCACAACCGACCCGCCCGCGGCCGTGTCACGGTCAGTCACGACCGTCCCCACAACCGACCGACCCGCCCGCGGCCGTGTCACGGTCAGTCGCGGCCGTGTCACGGTCAGTCACGACCGTCCCCACAACCTGCGCCCGCGGCCCCCGCCCCGCCCGGCCCCGCCGCCCCCTCCATTGTGCAGCCGGCGCTTCGGCCGGTCCCACCTGCCGCCGGCGGAGCGGGGCGGGGGGGGGACACCGGGGCCGGGCGCCCCCCGCCCCGAGCCTCCCCCTCCCGCAATCCCCCCCGCCCACCCCTCTCCTGTCCCCGGCTGAACCGGGGCGAGCCCGCCCCGCGCCCTCCCTCCGTCCTCCCTCCCTCTCTCCCGTCCCCCGGGCTGGCGGAGCTCCGCCGCCTCCCCTCCCCCTGTCTTCCCTCCCTCCCTCCCTCCCTCCCTCCTTCCCTCCTCCCGCGCGGCCGCCGCCCCTCAGCCGCTGCCCGCCGGAGCCGCCGACTTCCCTCCGAGCGCGGGTCGCCGCCGCCTCCTTCTCCTCCTCCTCCTCTTCCTCTTCTTCCTCGCCCTGCCATGAGCCGCCTCCCGCCGCAGCAGCGCTGAGCGGGGAGCGCGGAGCCATGCCGGGTTGGAAGAAGAACATCCCCATCTGCCTGCAAGCCGAGCCGGAGCGAGGTGAGCGCGGAGCACCGGGGGCGGCAGCCGGCGCCTCCAGGGAAGAAGGAGGGCGGGAGGAGGGGGGGGGGAGGGGGACGGGGAACGACGGGCTGCCGGGTGTCGTGTGTCCCGTGTGTTCCCGCATCCCCGGGGCACGGCGGCAGCCGCCCCGCGGGGGGACGGGCGGACCCGCGCCTTCCATCTTGCTCCGCCGCCGCGGCAGGAGCGGGGGGCGCGAGGGGCGGCGGCGGGGGCCCGGCACCCGGGGCACACACCCCCCCCTTCACACACACCCCCCCACTTCCACACACACACCCCCACACACACCGGGCCGGGCCCCCCCACCTCCGCAACTAACTTTTCTCCGCTCCCCCGGGCCGGGCTCCTAAAACCGGGGGGGTGTGTGAGGTGGAGTGTGTCTGTGTGTGTGTGGGGGGGGGGGGGGCTGCGAAGTGACTTCGCGAAACTTCTCTGCGTGGGGGCTCTGCCCCCGGGCCGCCACGCGTGGGGCGAGGCTGGACCTGTCCCGTCCCGTCCCTCCCCGGACGGGGGGGAGGTGAGTGTGGGTGTGTGTGTGGGGGGTGTCACCGTCACGGGGGAGCCGCGAAGCTGCCGCGATGGCGGGTGGGTGGGCGAGGAGCTGCCCCCGCCGTCGGCCTCGGAGCGGCCTCGGGGTCCCTGCAGCCCGGCGTGGGGGTCGGTCCCGGCTTCTGGAAGGCGGACAGCTTCTGGTCACTTCGCCAAATAAACGGTCCGTTCGTTCTAATGGAAAGGTAACTTTTGCCGTTTCCTCAAAGCGGGCTTCCTCCAGGGGAGGTGGTCGTGTCACGGCTCTGTCCTCAGTCTGTGAGTCAAAGGGAAAAAGGCCAGCACGCCGTTCACACTCGGGACCTTCCAGGTATGACCGTCTCTGACGGACAGGTCGTTCATTCCGTGGTAGCGTCCGGAGTCCTGCCGCAGGACGTCACGTTTCGGTTGCCGCCGCGTTGGTGAGGTAGCCGTGCTGCCGGGGCCAAAAATTCACTGAGCGTTAAAAAGGAGGAGGTTTTGGTTGCTCGTGTTGTGGAAGTCTGTGGCGGAACTGCTGCCGTGCTTCTGACTAGTAAATCCTATCCCTAATGGGAAGTTCATCGCAAACATATGACATCATAATAATAGTCGCTGAAATGGGAGCAGGTATTCCAGCTGCGAAAAGCTAGATTTTTAGTCTTTCCTCATAGTAAATACCATCATTACTAAAATCTGTGGTCATACTTCTTCACGTCAGGGGTCTGCATAGCTGCGGAATCGCAGAAATAGGATGGACGACAGCTGTCAAAATGTATCGGATGCTTTTACAGATGAGGAAACTTTAGAAGGGGTGTCATCTGGCTATGTCAGAAACTGGAAAGATTTTCTCATTTCGTTCTGCGTAAAGGTTGTGTCGTGAGCTGTATAGCGTGTGGGCTTGTCTTTAGTCTAAGTAAACAGTGGTAATGGTTTTGCTCTGATGGGTTTAATGCCAGTTAGAATACTGATTTGTTAACAGTTCTCGTTTATTCCTATTTTCTATTTAATCTCTTTCATCTCCATTATGAAGCTGGATATATTTATATGCCAATAGTCTTATCGCTGATGCTTTTCTATATTTTCACTGTGTAAATAAAAAAGCTTTTCTGTGCCTAAAGTAAATGATTACCTTCTAAAGTATGTTGCATTGTGTATTGCTGAAGTCTAGCTAGTAATTTAGCAGGACTCCAGTTACTGGAACTTTTCTGCTTTAGACTCAGAAAAATATTAAATGGTCAAAGGAGTTAATCAGTGTTGAATTTAATAGTCCTTGAGTATGAAGAATAGATGACATAAAGCTTTCAAACTTGCCAGAAAAATGGCCAGTGCAGTAATGAAACGAAGGTGCATCTTTAGCTAATGTAGGAGTTTAGTACGGCATTGAGTTAAAAGGCAATTACAGATACAGTTAAATTCTGGTTCAAAGCCAGTTGTGCTAACATCCCCCTCTGCTGTTTCTAGAAAATATCTCCATTCAGTTACTCCGCAGAACATTTTACATACCTTGTGCTATCAGAAGACTTTCATGAATGTATATGCTGTTATTTTAAACTAACATTGTAGCCGGTAATTTTCTGTGATTTAGATATGGTGTAACATTGTGTGTGAAATATTTAGTAACATAAATTGTGTTTGTCACATATACCAGCACACTCGTATATAGGATATAAAATATCCATTTATCCATCCATCCCAAATGCATGTGTATATTGGGTAATAATACTTATATAGAATATAAGAATAAGGAACATTTCATGCGTGTGTATTTTCTTTGATTTTATGTACCTGTAATCTGATTGCTTAAACTAGAGTTTTCTTCTAGTGAGAGGAGCTAGTCTTTATTCAACCCCATGAACACCAGCAGGACTGACTAGTAGTGATTTTGCTGCATTACAACATGAAACTGCTCAGTTAATTTGGTGCTGAAGTTTCTTGGTGGTGAATACTCCCAAAGCAGACTATAAAAATGGGGAAAAAAGAAGTATCAACCACTCAACAACCACAAAAGAAACAAAACCTCAGAAAACAAGTGAGCAGCTAAATAGTCCCTGTTTGTCTGTGGCTTCCCGCTGGCTTTCCCCTTCAGCCTCAGTTTACGGTATCCATGGTCTGTACACCCCTTCTCTGTCATAATAAACAGTTACTGTGCAGCTTTCGATTTCAAGTCTAATTGTAGCAGCAGGTTTGAACTGGAAAAGAAGGGGTCGCTGGAGGTGCTGGGAAAACTGGGAAGGCGAAGGTTTCCCTATGGTGAGCCACAAGTGGTTTGTACAGACCATCTTTCCCCAGGCTTTTTGCTCTTAAACCTCACAGGCTTCGTTTTAGCCTCTCCCGGGGAGCTCTGCATCCTATGCACGCACCTTTATGGAGCTGATCAGGCCCCTCTGTCCTCAGCTGTGGAAAGGAGAGAAGTTGCAGGCGCTGAGAGGTGGGTGGATGTGTTAGAGAGGGTGTGGGGGCTGCATGGAAATCTCACTGTATCCCCTGAGGCAGCGTACAAGGTTCGCTGGGTACTGATACTCCTGTCTCCATCCAAATCAATGCAGCGTTGCTTTGGGGATCATTTCCAACTCTGTTGTATCTCCCCTGGTGCTCAGTTCATCTAGTGCGTCAGGAGCTAGGTGGTGGTGCTGCCGCAGCAGCATGTTTCTGGTGCAAGGACTCAACTCAAAAAACTGTCTGTGGAGCTTTGTTGTTTTGCTGTGAGGAGCTGTCGGGATATTGCAGTCATATCCTTGTGCGGACACACTGGGTTGGCTCCAAGCAGGGTTATTTTAGTGGATCAGTATCCTTGTTTGCCCCTTCCTTGCTTCAGAGCCTCCCTTCCATGTTGAATGCCTACCTCAAAAAGTCCTTAGCTCAGCCTGTCTTTGTTGTTTCTACACGTCATGTGCTGAAATGGAGGTTATCCAAAAACTCGACAAAACCAGAATTTTGCTAATGGAAATTGGCTGGTCGTACTGATATAAAGTAGCAGAGTTGTGGTCAACGCTGTTGGCTCACCTTGGCAATAATGGATGCCCTGAGTGAAGGAGAATAACCTGGGTTAGTGTTTTAAGCATCGGAGCACGCATGTGTACCTGGGGTTTAGCATTTGTGACAACGCTTTGTTGCGGAGAAGATTCTCTTCCAAGGGGTGGCAATCAGTGGTATTTCAACAAGTATTTTCAGATGTCTTCACTGCGGAAATTATGTGGAATACTTACGTCAACTAAAAAATCACATTGTGCCAGTTTTCAGAGGCTAAAACCGTATTTAAAATATGAAGTGGATAGCTGCTTTTTTGTGCATGCTGCAGCACAGTTACTGGGTTTCTACTGCCTGCTCCGTAGTCGAGCAGTACTCTGCAGCGGCTTGTGCCGCTTCTGGCTTCCACTGCCACGATTATCACGAGGAGTCCTCTCCTTTAGAGGACAGGAGTTGTGCTCTATGTTGAGTAAAAGAACGGTAATGTACGCCTGACGCAGTAAACCCTGTCATTTCAAAACTGACACGGGAAGGCTTCCCACTGTAAGACAGTGTCATTAAAATTTAGGGCACACTTCCCCCCCTCCCCATTTTTCTGCCTAAGATGCTAAATCAAATCTTGTTATAAACCACCTAAAACACTTTTTGAGGTGACATCTGAGCAAATACCTTGGGAAGAAAAATGTTCCTGGAATTAATTTTGTTCAATATCCGTTCCAATCAGGTTAAATGAAGGCGTTTTATGGAACTCCTGTTTCAACTTTATAGCTGATCAAGTTTGACAGGAGTACAGGAAATAGTATTTGTATATCTTGTATGTTCACTATGGGACTACTTGAGATCCCTTAATGTACATGGTTATTAATTTTAAGAATGCATCTAAGTATACTTTGGTCTTGGGTTTTTTTTTTTTTTTTTAACTATTATGCCTTCTACGGTTGTTCTGCCTCTGTGTTTAACAGGGTAGCCCAGTTATATCAAGGAGGAAGGAAAGACTGTGTTTTTATTTTCTGCTCTTCCGTCCACCTTCACAGTTCTTGACAGTCAGAGAAATTAGGTGAGCTTTAGGAAGCATTTTAAAGGAAACATTAGTAAATGTTTTAAAACCCAGGACTCAAGGATAAAAAAATACGTAAGTAGTTTGTGAATCCTGCCTCAAATACAAAACTAGCATGTTCTCATGGAAGATGTTCTGACAACAAGCATCTATCCCCGAGGTTACTGCTGTGTGAGCTTGTCTGCTTATCTTAAGCTGGACGAAAATCAGTTTCTCAGATAAGGGAGAGGTATGGGCCCGTTATTGAACTTAATCGTGTTATTGTGGGTTAGCATTTTACATCTGATCAAATGAGGCCACTTTAACAGAGGATATGCTTCATACTCTTTCCAGGTGCATGTTAAAAATTAGCTTATATTTTCAACACAGAAGGCTGGGGGTGACTGTTCATTGTATTCTAAGCTCTGGCCTAATAAGGCGGAAGGAATCTTCTCCTTCCTGAGCTTAAGTGGGTCCTTGGAAACCGAAGAAAGTAAGAGCTGGAGAGCTAGGATTGGAAACCTTGTGCAAAGGCTTTCTGCCTGTCTGTATCTGTTTTCTCACTTGCGTCACGTGTCTCCTGAGAAGTTAAAGTATAAACCGGATGGCAGAAAGCCTTTTGTGAGGAGGGGATGTGCTTACAGCGGCAGCCCTAAGAATCAGGACTGGGTGTTATGGGCGAACGTTTGGAGAGGTGCTTGGAAGATCATCTCCACCCCAGTGAAGGCATTGCCCAGACTTAGTGTGGAGTCCAGACAGATACCCAGTGAGTGAACAACTGGGTCGTTTGGTCAATTATGCTCTGCAAAGCACGCTGTAGGTGCTTACATTTAAGGTGAAGAAGTCATGAATAACAGTGGTAGGGAGAAAACTGGAAGGAAAAGTCACCGTATCTTGGCCACTGAGCCAACGTAAGAAGCTGGCTTGCCTAGCTGCCTTCCAGTCCTCCAGTAGCATCTGAAACTGTAACTAAATCTCAAATTGGAAAACACTAATAATAAAAGATACATTAATAACAAAGTACTAATTACTTTTATTTTTACTTTTTTAAAAAACTTTTTTATTTTATTAATATGGTATGTATTTTGTCCTTGTTGGGGCTTCTGCCTCTTTTCACCTCAGTCTGACTGGACTGCGTCTTGGACAGTTGGTCTTTCTCCATTTGCTAAACTGAATGCTGGTGAAGACCATTTGCCAGGTGGGATAAGATAACAGTCTAGAGCTGGCTTTCATCAGTGTGCGAAGGACACGGATGCTGTGTCGGTTTTTTCTCATTCTTTCTCTTCAAACCAGCTGGGTCCAGGAGGGCTCTAACACAGGGATGGAAGGGAGGCAACAATGGCTCCCTAGTGCCCTTTTAGCATGAAAGGAACTGAGAATGAGCAAAAAGCATCTACATCTCTTGTGATCTGCACAGCCAAGTTAACAGCATTTTATGACCTGCAGTATTAAAAGAATTTGATAAATGTTACAGAATCTTCATGAAGATACAGTCTTCGCTGATTGCTGGGAAATGATCGTCTGCTGTGTCTGGGTCGTAACCAAGGTTTTTTTCCCCATAGAGAAAGAAAATGTGAGATACTGAATGCAAAGAAACAATGTCTGTTTTTTTGCAGAGGCAAAACAGCTTTTGCTAATGTGCGTCAAAAATGGAGTTAGATTTGGCAGCAATGAGTGATGACTTACTGGTATCGCAGCAAACACTCTAGCTTCCCTCAAAGAACAGCAGCGTGTAGAATTTGAAGCACTAACAATATTTGCCACTGACGGGCACAGTTGCTTTTGTGGGTATCTGGGAGCTGTGAAGGGTACAAGTGCTAAACACAAGTTCTTGATCAGAGTTTCCTGTGAACTGAGATGTAGAGACAGATGTAACCTGAAACACAGAAGCTTCACTGTTAGGTCCTTCAGTAATTTAGATGTAGGCAACTTTTCTTGAATCTCGACGCATACCCATATCCCTACTATGGGTTGTTTTTTATATTGGCTGAAATTAGCTGAGCTGCCGGTGCTCAAGGTTCTCCGTGCAGAGCTTCCCAGACCGTGTTGCGCTCAAGTGGCTGCAGTAGGCGAGGCTGGACGGTACGCCTGCTCCACCTCACTCATGTCCGACCCTATTCAGTCATGCTGGTGCTTACGAAAAAGGATGTGCTGAGTCAGCAATTGTCTGTAAGGGTCTTATGATTGTGGCTGTGGTGTTTGAATGTTTTTCCTAAGCTGTTTGAATTTATGCACATTGAAATGTGAGAGCGCCGTCCATCCTGACTTACACAAAAGCAGACTAACGAGATGTGTCGGCATCCTAAGTGGTTGGGGACAGGGTGGTCACCTGCTCAGCCTTTTGGTCTGGTGAAATGAGCGTGACACCCTGTAAAATTTAGGGTGAAATAGTAACGTGTATGTTGGATGCAGGTAATCTTGATGACTGTATCACCCGACTGATTCTTCTTTCCTCCGTCTCCCCTCTGGCACGGGCTGTGCCGGGTGGCTGGGCAACACAAACCATTCTGGCATGTCCCGTAGCACGGGGTGGTCAGGTTTTATGGTTCTGAATGAGGCCAATGATCTAATATTTTTTTTAAAAAGTCATTATCAGTGCTAATTCTGCTTTTCACTGATTCTGCATCGCAAGTGAGAAGCAATTCTCTGTGCTTACTATTGAAATATTTTAAAGAGCACATGCGAAGGAGAAAACACGTAAGCAGGGGCTGACAGCTTTGATACTGCTACATGTTTCACGTGGAATTTTGGTATCTTCTCTCTTTGGAAGTTACCACAGGAATTGAGAAAGACAGGCGTGACTGACACAGTCTCGGTCTTTTTTGTGCCTTATTTAATTTCTCATTATCAGTGAAAATCGCTGCTGAGAAGATTCTGCTACTGTGCAGGGAAAGCTGCAGAGAATATTTTAATAGTTTTACTGTCCTCTTTACATACTGGGATCTTACAGACCTTTAGGGAGTTCCTCAGTTGTCTCACTAAAGTTTAACTCTTTCTCTCCCCCCCCCTTGCCAATAACGTAATTTCTTTATTCCCTGAAATATAGCTAAAGATAGAAATATAATGATGGGAGTTTAAAAATAACTGTCAACGAAACTTACTCATATTTTTTTTTTTTTTTACCAGTGGGATGAGACTGAATTTTTAATGCCACCATTTTGTGGGGTGCTAATTGAACATTGTGTAACTGAACATGAACGTTTCCTTATTAACAGACAGTATTTTGAACATTGTAAAGTATTGCCAGAACATGTCCTTCCAGTAACTATCTTTCCTAAGAAGGCAGGCACTACATAAAATGCTTATTTTTGTTTAGTGAGCCACACTGTGTAGTGCAGTACGTTCTTCCTGAAGCAGTTTGATGGCAGATGAATGTACAGTGAGACGTGATTGGTTTATCCCACGATATAAAGTGAATTAAACCCAACGCATTTATATTTAACAAACAAAATGAAGAAGAACATATCGGTGACTGGAGCATGTGTTTAACTGAGCCAGATCTGAGATGATTCCTCATGTTTCAAGCTTTTTGTTTCTATGGATATCAATTAGCAAGATACAGAAGTGATGCCAGCATTTCTACAGTTGCCTGTGATGGAGACCAGGTGTTCCGCAGTCAGTTTAGCCGCTTCCTTTTTTCAGGCAAACAAATGACGAACAATAACTGGTACTTTTTTGGGGGGGGGAGGGTATAGTAATGGCTAACATTGTGCCAAATCCTTTAAGAGCGGTGAGAAATGTCTGTGGGATCTGTGTGTTCTGCATGGGCAGGAGGTACCTCGGGTCCTCGGGCAGTGACTGCCAGCGGTGCGGAGCAATGGTGTTTGCTGGCGGGAGGCCTTACTGAACGCTGTTATTAACATAGGATTAACACACCTGCGGACTATTTGAATTATATCACTCTCTTCTATTTGGATTATCATCTCAGCAGACCAGATACTGTGTCTTTCATGCTGCGATGGCAAAGCGGAGCTTCCCCTGCTGCTTCTGCCTTTGACCACCATTGCCGGCTCCTGGTCGGGGACAGCCAGTGAGGAGCTGATGTTCAAAGGTGCCACCTCTCAACCGAGAAGGTTGTTTTGGTGTCTGAGCAAAGCCAGGATAGTTCCAACAAGTGAGTTCCATCAAGCTGCCTGCTATGCTCTGCATTCTCAAAATCTCTTTAAAGCATTGGTAACTGGCAGAATTTTGTCCTCACTTGTACCCAGCGCTCCTCGTGGCAGGGTTGGGACCCGAGCCCGAGATGAGGCTGTTGTGGAATAAACAGACTGTTTTACTACTCTGACAAAAATTTAATTTTAGTGGCATTTTCAGTGAAGTATTTGGGTTGTTTCTGTGTTAGGAATGGATTATTTACACAACAGCTGGGCAGAAGGTAGAGCAGTAGTCACACAGAAAATACTCTGGGGAGTGGAATTCAGAGCCTGGTAAATGGATGCAACTCTCCCGGATTCTGGAGGTTAATTCACTTGTGCCAGCAAATTTACTGAGCCCTTGTAGCTGCTAGTGGAGGCCATTTCTTAGTCCAAGGTCTCTTCTTAAATATCAGAGAAAACTATTGCCCAAAAATATGTTGCCTCCTTCACATATATCTGCCAGTTTTGTTCTTCCGTGTTTTTAGGTTTCCTCGTGGTTTTGTAAATACCGCAATGTTTTTGAGTGCGGTGAGAAGATTTAAGCCTGAGCCTTTTCAAAATACCTGATTTATTTGATAAAACGTCCAATTTTATGAGGAATATACCCGTAAATCACTTGACCTTTTTTTTTTTTTTTTTTGTAAGATGAACCTTTCCCAAACCAAACAAACAGTGTAACAGATGTAGGCTTTAAGTAGACTGTGTTGTAAAAGGTTCTATGTACATCATGATTTGGCAGGACTGAGGAAATGTGTCTCCTCTCTTACAGAAATGTATTTTGAAATTATAATTTGTAGTGCTTTTAACTTCACCTCTTACTAGGACTGTTTGCAAAATGTGCAGGAGCCAGATAAACTTGCAGGATTTGCATGTCAAAAGTGAAGCAGTTGATTAAATGCTTTCAGCTGGGCTGTGGGTGGCTGTATGGAGAGGGGAGAGAAAGAATGAAATGGGTAATGTATAAGGATAATTCAGTAGCTTTATACTTTTGTAGCTCTTCTGAGTCAATAACTTAATTCAGGAACATTATTAGTAGCACACCCCAACACCCCCCTCACACCTCAAGCACAAAGTGCTGAAACACGGCTGGTGCTTTTGTGTGTTCACATGTGCATGTTGAACAAATGCATCTTGTAGCTTAAGTTTCATGTTATCATGATTTAATTATTATAAGGCCTTAGTATTCCCAAGCTTTCCTCTCGTTACCAATGCTGATAAAAATGGTGAACTAACTCGGGCTTTTCTTATGGTCTCTTATTTCCTCTGTCTGTCTTGAAGGTACTAATCCTAAAGTTTTTGAAGTTTCCTGTCTGCCTCAGGTGTTGCTTTCATACGTCCACACATTCAGACATGCATGGGTACCTGTGATTGTTTAAAAAAAAAAAAAACACCTTAAAAAAAATCAGGAATACTGTATATTGTATTCGTTTGTCATTCCGCTTAGACACATTTTAGATGTGTTCACTGCTATTTGTTTAAATATTTAGCGTGAACTGATGCTTGCTTTTCAGAACACTTTAATATGAAAAGAGCCTTAATTTTCAGATGACTTGCCCTCTGTCATTAAATATAAATTTTTCAAACCAAAGAAAAAGAAGTAGTTTCAGCTGCTGGCTCTATATCCTATTTTCTGCTTTCGTCAAAGATCAGGGTAGTAGGTAAGTAGTGCCTGAAGCTATATTCCTATACATATGTTTCTTTTTTGTAAAGTAATTGAAGTAATTTTAAAAAACACAACCTCTGAGAATTTTTATGATGACCTCCTCGGGTAGGTGGCTTAAATATAGGAAACATCCTTGTAGTTGAATTACGGAGTTCCAGGTCATCTGAAAAACTTGTCTTAATACTTTTCTTTTCCAGCTTATAATATACGTCAGGCTAGTTTTGACATTTCTTTCCTCTTCCATCACTCCTTGCTTTTTTCTGATCTTACCAGGGTTGGCAGCATTTTTTTCTGACTGGCATAAAAAGAAAAAATAGCATGATGGGCCTGTTTATTGAAACTGAAAAACTCTTTGGTGTTTAGGCTGATACTCTGAAGAAAAGTATTGAAAAGTAGCTTTTAATTGACTTGTTTCAAGTGTTGCTTATTACTTCCTTAGTGCTAACTGCCTGTAATAATTACATAAAGTGTCTTTTTGTAATTTGTACGGTTTTTCTTTCAACTATTAAAATGAAAATTCAGTATGTTTATGTGGAACTTCTAAATGTCCTAATTGGCAAATTCTGGCTTTTATGCAGTTATGTGAATGCATTGTAATTTTCTGGGGAGTTTGTACTGAGTTGTAGGTTATTCCTACACAATTAGGATACACAGCGTTGTAGTTACACATACTTAAGGGTTTGCAAGGTTAAAGGTAAGCATTTTCATGATGTTTAAAAACGAACCTTTTGTGGCATGCTGTAGTAGTAAAGTAAAATACGTGGTGAGCTCAACTGAAGGGCTGTTCCAGGAACTGTTCTGAAGTCATGGTTTGTGACAGTTTTCTTTAAACAGAAATTTTTTTTAGCCTATTGTAATGAATCTGGGTGTTCAAGTTCAAACACATAAATTATCTTATTTGCATGCAGATTCCAGTTGATAATCAAATATTAATCATTCTACCTTAATCGATAGCACACTAAAGATTAAAAGAAAAACAAAAACTTGTCATGAATTGATAATATGTCAGAGATGTGTTTATCAGCAGAATTTGCACGTGAAAGGCTTGAACCAGCAAACTGTCCTGTACAGAGTCCCTAATCCAGCAGAGTATTTAAAAATATACATGTTTTTTCTGGATCAGGTCATGACACTCAGTAAACTGTTAAGCTCTAACTGTATGAATGGATAGTGCACGTGGTCCCAGTTCATTTGATGCTGATCTTAAAAGGATCTCTAAGTCAAGGCCACTGAAATCTTTGCTGCTGAAATGTACAGATACTTGGGAAGGAATAATCCCTTTGAAGTCAATGTACTTAAATTTAGGCTTATAAGGTATATGCTTAAGTGAATCAAAGGATAATTCCAAAAAGAAACTGTTTATTTTCTTTAATTAAAGATCATTCTTGTGATACGTGCTAATATCTGTTTTGTGGAGGAAAGAGAAAGCCAGTAAAAGGGATTTAAAATATCTCCCTCCCTTTTTATTAAAAGCCTTTTTTCCCAGAGAACATGTAAAATACATTTTTCTTTGGTGGTATTCCTTTGCTTATTCCTCATATTCTTTGTTGGAAAAGAAGTTAAATGTGTTTAACTGCAAGATGCTTTATATTATTTTTTTTTTCCTGGTGGAAAAACATCTTTTCATTTCCACTCACTGAAAAATGTCGCATCGTGAATGAAAGTAATGTGCAAAAAAAATGTGTACTCGGAGCCAGCAGTTTTATCACTGAAAGTGACGCATACCATTTACCTGAACAGGTCTGAGGTCCCAGTGCGTTTTCAGAGTTGCTTGATTCATTGCCACAAAAATGCTGTTGGGTATCATAGCAGGAGGAAAAATCTTTGTCAGAGTGAAGACATTGAGAGGTTTGGTTTTTTTTCCAAATTTATCTGTCATGTAGATCCTAAAACCCACAAGCTTTTTTCCCACTGCATATTTAAATCTTATAGCCCTAGAAGCAGAAGTTATCACTGTACAAAATAGGGTAGCATCTTGGTTGAAATCAATGAGAATTCTCTGTTGAATTTGTTCAAAGGAGGGTATCAGTAGGTTATCTGTGCTGTTGTCATTTGGGACAGCTGTAGTTTTGGCTTCTTCTTTTGGAAACTGGAGTATTGTGTGGGATGAAATGAGAGGATCACCTGTTAAGAAAGAGGGATTCAAATGCTGTGGGGCTGTTACTATGAATTGGCATTAAAGGTGTTTGGAGGAAAAATAGCAGCAATGCTGTTTTTTCTGCTTTGTGCCTTAGTTCCCAGACAGTTTAAAATACACATACTTCTGGATAATCTTTACTACTTTGATTTTGTATTCCAGTGTCTCTCTGTTTTTGTGAACTTCTGATGTTATTGTCTGTGCTCTGAAAATGCTTTGCCACCTGGTGGGTGTTACTGAAACCTAAGTAATAATGGAAATATTAAAATTTTCAAAGGAAGTCATAAAACACTCCCAGACAAATCTTACTGTTTTCTGCTTTGTCCAGCAGAAGAGAGAACTCTGAGTTCACTAGTGCATTTCATCTTCAGCAGTGGTTTATAAACCTTAGCCTTCCTTCTTTACAGTGAGGTAGGTATTATTTTGTGGAAAAAAATTGGGACAGAGGTGTGGTTCTTGGAAGATCACAGTATATGTCTGCTTTGCAGTTTGAACTCTCTCATGTCTGGTTCTTCAGTCAGTGGAACTCTGTGATCTGTAGTCTTTCCTATGTGCAGGAATTGTACAAGATTTCTCTTTAATAGTTGGTTAGAAAATACAATTCGAAGAAGGAGGCACTTTTCTTCTGGGAGGAGATGCTGCACCTGTGTGAATAGAATGCGTAGGAAGGATTGCAACTCCTTTTGCTCATCCTTAGAAGCAGGAAGGCAATGTCAAATGGAAACTCCATTTCTATGTTGCCGTACATGGAGTAAGCGGAATAATAAAAACCAGCTGAATAAAAGCAATATTATTCTGCAATATGACACTACTATAAATCTCTTCTAGTGCTCTATAGCTTTCCAGTCATTCTCTGTTAACAGAAAATACTAATGTATTTGTCTCTAAACAACTTCAGTATTGCAGTGGTAAGGAACATTGGTGTGTAAGTCATTAAACCATACAAATATGTATTTGTGTGTGCTAGTTTCCTGGTCTACTGGTGCATCTCTGTGTCTATTGAAGGTTTCACTGAAAAAAAAAAAAGTCCTCAAGGAATGTCTTTTGAACATAAGTGTTCAATCAGGGGAGAGATGCATTATTTTCATAATGAAAATGTCATCTTTTTCCTTGAACTGAGGTGCTGCATAAAAGGTAGACAAGAATAAAAGCACTTTTGCTTATTTGATCTTCTAGGAGCAAGTTTATGATCTGCTATTGCAGAGTTTGGGGGATGATGATCTATGAACCCAGTTGCACAGAAGAGAGGAGACAATTTTTTCCTTTGCATGTAAAATCAAGAATTTACATTTCATCTTGTAAAAAAATCTACTCAACTAATACTAAGATGTGAACGGCAAGGTACACAAGCGTGTACAGAAGAATAGTACTAAGTTGGACTTGGCAGTGTTAGGTTAATGGTTGGACTCAATGATCTTATGGGTCTTTTCCAACCTAAATGAGTCTATGATTCTACATTCATCTGTAAGAGACCAGTTTAGCTGGTAATCTTCACCCTTCCTCCTGATGTCCCTGTAATTTGGACTACACTGCAGATAGTTTCTGAGGTTGGTCTCAGACACCTTTAGGTTTTACTGCTGGATTTTTCCAAAGCCTCGTGCTGTACTGAGCTTCTACGGTTGTCTTTTTGATGGTGATGGACTTAAAATACCCTGACTGCTTCCCCAATACTGTGTAGCACAGAGCGTTTGCCGTTGGTTTTCTGTCTGACCTGAGTGGGTACTGCTCACTTTCCACGTGACCACCCTTCAGCACTCCTTAAGCTATGGGCATCATTTGGTAAAGAGAAGTAAATAGTTTTTACATTAGGTTCTGCATTCAACTACGAGCATCATGTTCTGCTTCTTTCTAAAACTGAGTTTGGAATGCGGTTTTATATAATTGATCCTTTTTGTGGAATTTCAAGGTTGCACTGAGTTAGGGAAGTTATGGGAAGAATTTGGATCTTCAAGGCAAAGTACAGGCTCAGTGAAAAACACAGATAGGCAAACGGGTAGAATCTATTGCCATGGAAGCCTTATTAAATTGGCAGTGGTGAGAACTCCAGGTTGATTAATGTTTCTTTGTAAGATGTTTTATTAAACAAAAGATGAAAAAAAAAGTAGTAATTGCAAAATGATATACAGTAAATAGGCATTGTACTATAGTGTTCAAAGATGTGAGCTAATATTTGCCCATTCAAGCAAATACTAACAAAATGCAACTTTGATTAGCAAAAAGAACAACTGAAAGGTCTAGTGGTTCCTTCATCTGCTTCTTTACATGTAGTATAGACTGTCTAAGCATAATTTGAGATTCAGAACATGATTTGTTTTGAAAAAGCATTTCTAATTTTTATTCATTGAAAGTCAAATTAGGATATTTAAACTTAGGAATAAGCAAAAAATCATGGGGTGAAGTTGTTTGAAACTTCTTTAATTATGTCTCATGTCATTCTGCAAATGTTTTAATTTCCTTTGTGGTGAAGTATTTAATAAACATAATCAAAATGTGTTTTTATATTTTATTATTTCTTGCTATGTTAAAATGAGATATTTCTTAACAGGAAAAACAACAAAAAAAATTGTTTTTCCAGTATCTGAAGTAACCCTAAGGCCCTAGTTTATCTAATATTTTGTATTTCCATTTGTTATGTTAACCTTGATGTCTTCACACGTTACTAGTCTTTTTTGGATGGCTTCATAACATTTCATTGTTTGTTTCCTTTAACAATCTTCAGCTGTTGCAATGCATCTTTTTTGTTGTGGTTGTTTGATTTTTGTTTTAACAAAGAAAAGGAGTGAGAAAATAATGTTCAAACAGGAAGACTCTGTTTTCCAAGTTCATTGGGGCAGAGATCCTTCTCATCTACTTTGTCTGTGACCATGTCTGGTATATCCTGCTTCAAGGCAATAAGCCATAGCAGTGAAATGCAGGGTAACCTTCCTCTTGGGGATGTTGGTTAGAAATTTATTGTTGTCCTGAAGTTTGAGAATTTGTATTACATTTGAAGCTTCTGTTTATATTTTACTGGTTACTATTACAATGCAAGTGTGCTTGTCATCTCTACAAATACCTGATTTAATCCTGTAATCTGTTGTCTAAGTAGTATTATATGGAAATGAAATTCAGTCTAATTTTGCATTGTGTGAAGAAAGTCTTTATGTTATTGCTTGATAATTCTGATGAATGTTCTGGTCTCCTTGAGAACGGGTACACAGAAGTTACCCACTGGGCTATGCCCTCACCTGTAGCTGTCCTTGTCACTGCTCTTCATGTTCTTTGCTGTAGAGCCCTGCTGCTGTTCTTAGGCTGCACCTTGCTTGACTCTCCTTCATGCCTGGGTAGGTTGGTCAGTGTCTGTTCTGAAGTTGGAAGACTGGAGCCCAAGACCGAGGTCCAGATCCAGACGTACCTTTACTGTAAACTTGAAGTTCTCCCTCACACTGTTCACAAATCCATCCTCCTCTTGGCTTTTGCAGCCACTTTGAGGAGAGCTCCTCACTGGATTGTCCATTGGTCCTCTGCTGTTATGTTACCCTTCTGTTAATTTTCCCCAGGTACGCTGACATTGCTCATAGTCTGCTGCTCTTTTCGTTATCCTTCAGTAATTCTTGTGTGGTCAGTAAATGTTTTAATCTCATCAATCATCCCTTTTCCGTGTTGGTCTTCAATGTTTTTCTGTATTTTACTTGTTTTAGAAGATCACTTTTTCCTAGTTTTAAGCACATTCCTAGTGCTTCCTGATTCATATAAGCTGATGAGAACTGGTCATGGAGTTAAGGAAAGTCAGATCTTGTCCATGAACATTTCTTTGAGTTCAGTTAAACCACTGATAAGGCTGACCATCTCTTTTTCCACTACTGAGTTGCATATGCGTTCTTGTGTGTGAACCTTGTAACTTCTTATCTTCAAGATGAAGACTTGAATTTATTTTGGCCACTTAAGATTTTTTCTTATTGCTTGGGCTAAATGTTTGATTTTTGCTTTCTGTAGGATTTTTTTTTTTTTTTTTTTTTTAAATTATCACAGTCAGTTAACTTGACTGTTGAGGAGATGGGTAAGAGAAGGAAGTGGGAGAAGAGGGAAGTTATTTCTGCCCATGTATCAGAGAGCTTGGAAAAGCTGGGGACCTCTGACTGAGGCTGAGGGTTTTCTGCTTCCTGATTCCTTGCTGTTGAGTTGGAGGTTATTCCAGCTAGAGCTACAACTCCAGCTGTGTGTTTCTAAGCTCTGTGGCTGGGAATAGGGAAGCCCTGAAAGCCCAAAGCATTTCAAAATCTAAAGCAGGAGCTCTGGAGCCCACTGTTGCTAGCCACTCTGCATGGTAGAATATCCTAAAGCCACGGATCCAGCAGCTCAGCTTGGGAATGACCAGAATCCATATATATATTTTTTAATAATACTTTTTGTATGTTGAGGTTATGTTTTTTTCCTTGAAACATTTAGTTTTTTACAAATGAGTAGTTTGTTGTAAGCATCAATAATAAATAACGTTAATATCGCTGGCAAGATGTGGAATTGCTGTTTGAACCCAGAAGTGTAAGTTCTGTGGCACTGTAGAGAGAGTGTAATGAGGAAAAATACCATCAGAAAAGTATACATCATTAATGATGAGAGAGGTAACTTCTAGGAAGGAGACCGAGTTTACAAGACCATTACTACTCTGGAAGTGGGAATTGTCTGCTTGGTACTGTCTATGATCGCCTCGCTGGAAGTGGGATAGGTGATTTATGTGCCTGGGAGTGCCTTCTAGAGGAATACTGTACACTGGCCTGGTCATCACACTGTAAGCCATCCATATGCATTGTGAGTGGTGGCAGCAAACATGTGCACAGCTTTTGCAAAGCCTCTTTTTTGCCTTGTCGTTAATTGGAGGTTAACCGCTACGAAGGACACGTGTTCGGTAGTGGACAGACCTGAGCTGCTCTGGCACTGTTCCTGGTCCATGCATTGCTTCGGAGCAGCAGGGTGGGAGTACTGTGGCACCTACGGCATTAGGAGTTTAAAAATTTTTGTGAGTAATTATTGATGGAAAATGAATAATAAATCAGTGTAGTAGCTTGTGTGTATTTTGATTTCACTCCACAGCTGGCTTGCTTTCTGGTCTGGCTTGTAGCATGAAGGAACATGCCTGGCAGTACTGGGATGTGAGCGCTCTGTTTCAGCAACTTAATGGGCACTGATCATTGTAGTTTGCACCCAGCAACAGGAGGAATTCCCAGCAATAGCTACAAAGCTTCCTGAACAATTTCAACTGTTGGTTTACTTGAGATGTCAGAAAGCTTTTTTTTCCACTTGGGATTCTGTGCATGAGATTTGTCATCCCAGGGCATTTCCCCTGCTTTCTCCTTCCTGCTTCCTAATAGGAAAGGCTCTCTGAACTGCTCCCCCTCTTCCATCTCACTTATTCTCCTTTTTTCTTTCTCTGTCACTCTTAATCTTTCTTTTTCCCATTTTCTACCACCTTTTATCCTTGTTTCTTCAGGTTTTTCTTGTTACTGAGTTACCTCTTTAGATGTGCATTATAAATAAGTTGCACTGTAATGATGGTGAAGACAAGCTAAATAAGATGTATGCTTGTTATTATCGGGGCAGAACTTACAGCTTTTTTTCCCCACCAGCACAACAATAACTAAGTGTACAGGCAAACTGCTACATCTACATAGAATCAAGAGGAGAAATGCCAAAAAGGGACGGAAAAGGTCATTTTGTCTAGTGTTATTCAGCCTGTGGTTCATGAATCACTGCTGGTCCATAAATCGTTACGGAATGGTCCTTGAAACAATTATAAAATGCTGTAGGCACACACATGCTCCCACACGCTTAGCAGGATTGTGTCCGAGTACGTGGGCAGGCACAGTCAGCGGTTGGCTCCCAGCTGCTGTCCAAGCCTCATTAAAATGCTTATTGCTGTCCAGTTCTGAATTTATCAAAGTTCTGTTGTTTTACCCAAATATTAGGTATCCCTGTTCTCAACTTCCCATGATGCCAATACAATAGTTAAACCTCAAGCTTTCTTGCTCAGGAAAGTCACTGTCTCTGACTTGCAGTCCAGTTCTCCTTCTGCAGTGAGTTACAGGCTGCTTTCCGTGTCTAACACCCTGCCTGCTCTTAGAATAGTTTTAGACCCCTAGTCTCATGATCCCAAGTCTTACAATTTTTCTTTGTAGCCTTTTGCTCCATTTCCATCCATACCTGGCTAATAAATTTTTCCTTACCCTGGTCTGACAGTTGTTCTCCTATATTCTTCATGTTTGCAGACAAGCTCCTGTTGGTGGTCATAATGATCACTGTATTGTGTATTTTCTAACGCCTACCTTCTGTATCTGAGTGTAAAGCTTTTGGCAGTAATCGTTACAGGAATAGTCCAGTTTTGTCCTTGTAGCCTTGGAATACAGCATGCTTCATGAAATCAGGGCTAATACTTTCTTACGGGCGTGCATCAGAAATCTGAGAAATTAATGTGCTAAATTCTTTCTAATGAACATGTCTAAATACCTTGCTTTGTGATTGGTTTTGTACTGTTGCTAAATTTGGGTAATTTTCCATGACACATTTGCAATGCAGATTTGAAGGCCTTACCCTAAAGCATGTAAATGGGAGGATGTTCTGAAGAAAACGCATTGCCTATGTTGGAAAATAAGACTTCAGGTATATTCACTTATATCAAGTATGATAAAATCCTTCCAACTCTCTGACCCATTTGGTTGAAACAAGAACGGTAGGGGCAACAATTACCCAGAGGCAATTAATTAGCACAGATTTCAGTCCAGTTAAGATCTGGCAAAGAAACAGATACCTACAGAAATCCTATGTTGTAAGTAGCAACTGTAAAAATAGGTAGTACTAATAATGAAAGAGTTGCAGGAGAAAGTAGTTCCTGCAGAGTGGCTAGAAGCTGATTTTCACTGTATTGAAGGGGTATCATAGAGAATGAGGTCAACTGGTACAAATTCTACTGTCTATACTTTTTTTTCCTACGTGGTAAGGAATAGAAGGAATTCAATAAAATTAAGAAAGAAAACTGGCATGAACAAATCCAGGTATTCTTGCTTTTATCCTTTCAAGGAGAAAGAGTTATCGAATGCAAAAAAATACTTTCTGATAAAGGCCAAAAATGTAATTAAAATTCTTGACATCCAAAATGAGCAGGAGCTGATAAAGAGCCCTTTTAGTAAATATTTCTCCTTAGGACCCACAAAGGAACCTGGCATTACTCTCCATTCTGCTTTGGGAGGATGTAATTAAAGTAAAATGGGAACTTCTGAATAAAACAGGCAATGTGTGAAACCTTACAGGTTTGAGGAAGAAAAATCCATTTCGTATTCATTTCCCCAAAGTATATGGAGCAGAGGCTTTGCTCACAAAAGAAACTGTTATACCAACTGCATGCATGGGGAAATTTGTTCTGGGAAATAAATAGATAAATATGTAGAAGTTCTCGGGAGAAATCATGTGGTATCAGCCATGCTCCAGGCATCATTGGATTCTGCGTAGGTTTTTCAGGGCTCTGAGCCTGAAGACCACAGCCAGAATGTCTCAGCAGTACGGGTTTTGTTCAAGTGGGTTTCACAAATCGGTGCTTTGTAAACGTATGTACTCTTGGAGGGTGCGTTTTCATGAGTGCTCTGGGACGTGTCAAGGTGGTGTGCCACAGAGCAGGACAGGGTTTTATGGCTTGGTTCCAACAAGTAGCAGTGAACTTGCATCGCCGCAGGGGATTGAATCTTGGTGTTGGCTTAACTGGGAGTTAAATTTTTAAAACTTTCAACCTAATATTTAACCCTGCTTTTGGGAGAGAGGTGGAAATCTCATATAGAGAAGTTCCAGCAGATTTCATATGTATTGAAGGCTGAGTAAACCAGAGAGGTACAAATTAATACATTTTTAAGGTAGTTATTAAAATAACATGTTTTATTTGACGGGCTGAAAACTGGCAGGTGTGGGTTAGCAGTTTTCATGTACGTAGCTCTGAACTGGGCACAGCATGCACCACTTTGCCCTGTGGGGATGTTAAAAGGGATGTGGAAATGAGCTTCCAGTTTGTTAATGGTAGAAAAGTGTCAGTAGTGGGGAAAGGAGCAGAGAGGAGAGTGTGAGATTCAAGGAGGAGACTTCATCAGTGGGGAAGCAAACTTCTCTGGTTCTGCTGCTCCTGGTACAAGTGACTGTGTTAAGTCCTGGACCTGCTGTCCTGCTGCTTCAGTTGTACTTTCCGCCCTCATCACTGTTAGAAAGGCAGAATCTGCCTTTATCACAGGTCTCTGGGAGGAAAATGTCTTTCCTGTTTCAATTTTGGTCTCTTTTCTTCTCTAAATTGTTTTTTAATTTAGCTGCTATTTAGAAACAAGGGGTGAATTCAGTCCATTGTGTTCTATATTGTGCATGTGAAATTTTACAAAGGGGGTAAAAGTCAAACTTGCCTTAGAAAAAGGCAGTAGTCAGACTGCACTGAGTGCATGTGTTACAAACATTCCTTAATTACTGTATATGTGTGGGATAGATATTATTGTATAAAGCTCCCCCCCCCCCCGGTATTCAGTGCAAAGATGAATAGTGATTACTTCCTGAGCAGTTAGTTAATGTCTTTTTTCTTCTCATTGTTCAGGATGTGGCCAGTGCCTCATTGTTCAAATATCCTTCTTCAAAGTCAGAATTTTAATGGATTCTGTGGCCCTCATCACCATGTTGTCTGACTACTTAATGTTTTATGAGGCTAGGTAAAACTCTGATCATCCCCACTGTATTGGTGGCAAACCATAGAACCAACAGCTTAAAATCAAAATTATCTGCTAATTTTTGTGGCCGTTGCCGAGATGCTTTTCCACTCCCCTTATCAGATGGCAGTCTTAGGTAAAAGTTTCGTTCACTTCTCCCCTTGGCCTCAGTTGCGGCTGCATTCAGGGTCTGGCGGGCTGTGGGGAGTCCCTGCAGGTAGCTGGTTTCAGGTCTTGGGGGGGAAAAGAGATGGAGACTGGAGAGGACGGGGTCAGTCTTGCTTGAAACTGGTGTGCAGGGATTTCTTGGGTGGAAATGAAATGTCACCTCGAAGGCTGTGGTGCAGGGTGGCAGGAGGACCAGCACGTGGCTACTGACACTGGAATCCTGCCTCCTGTAGCCTTTGGTCCTCTCCTTTTAGAAGTTTGCGGTTTATACTGGCTCCCCTGCCAGTGGTTCCCATTCTGTGTGACAACTGCATGCTCTTCAGCTTCTGCCTTCTTGCTGTAGCTCCTACCTACCTCTCTGGGTTTTTTTTCTTTCCTCTTTCTCACCTAATTTGTTTGCCTGTTGGTCCCCAGGTTTCTGAGGTTCTGCTCCTGCAACGCTCTTGGGCATGTTGCTCCCATCTGTGTGTTTGAGTTTTGTTACAGCACTGTTCATCTCATGGACGGAACAGGTTCCCTCGTGTCCCTTTTAGCTCCTGATCTGTTATCTGCCAATGCAGAATGCATTTTCTTTGTCCCTATAGTCCCAGGCTGACGGGAATGGGTGGCCCATTCCAGGCTTGGGCTCCCTTGACAGATTTGTCTGTGGATGGTGGGTCTGTGGATGGGCTTCCTAAAAGCATCCACAAAATGAATGGACTCTGCAAAAATATTAGAGCTTTAATGGATGAGTGCAAACTAAGATCTGTGAGAGGTCTGTCTGATCTGTCAGTCGTTGCTGTGTAGGATTTCTGAGCTCTCTGGAAAGTCTACTCGATGTCTAGTACAGAGCCTTCTCTGCTGGGCTTCAGGTCCCTGAGCTGAAGGGAATATCTAAAATTTTCAAAAGAAAAGGTTGCCTGAAAAGAAATTTAATGTCACATAAAGTGTTCAATTTCCCTCAGAATGTCTATTAAAAAATAAAAGAATTTGTCATTTAAGTCTAAACATGATATCATGAGAAATTGAGCTTACTAGCTAACATCCAACAAAGCAAGAGGCACATAAAGGCAGTGTCAGTTTTAATCATTGGCACTAATACCAACTAGAATAAATACATATATAAATTTTACAATTGGAAAGGTTTTAGTCTCTGGCTAAGAGTGGATTGGCTTCTGCTACCTAAGGAGCTGATGCTCATGACATCAGTCCTGGTTCCCAGAGGGAGAGCTGAGATAGAGTTGGTGTGTCATTTCTCAGAAAATAAATGAGCAAATAGGGTATTTCTTTTTACAGCAGCATTGATGGAACTTGCAGAATGCTGGTTGTGTAGGTCCTAGTAGTGTGCTTGACATTACTTAGTATGAGTTATGTTCAAAGCTAGTATACCTTCACCTTATGCATTTGTTTCAAATAGTGCTTTATTTGAAAATGGTCCTTCAGGTTCTCCAGAAACTTAAGGGTCTGCTGGGAAGTTGAAACAAAGAGCTTGGTAATGGATGAAGCTTGGGGTAATGAAAACATCCATTTTGGTTTTCTGTAGTCTTTTTCATCTTACCTATTATTTGAAGGTGTTTTATAATATTGCAAAGCAAAACTTTCCAGGGTGCTCTTTACAGGCACTACTCTGATGTTGGACTGTTAGGCAGTCTGACCTCATGGAGTTAAAAATACACAGTCCATAAGATTCTTCAGAAAAACTTGTTCGTTAAAATAATGTTTTGGGTTCTAAACTCTGTATGAGGTGTATGAGGTGGCACATTTGTTTTTCTTGGTTATTGCTTATTTTGTCCAACACATTGTTTGGTGAATAGATTTCTTTCAAAACTAGCATTCAGAAATTGGAGGACATGCAAAAGGAAAAAAAGTACTCGTACAACTCCTACCTGATTTTTGAAAAACTGTGATTTTATCAAATTATTAGATGAACGAAAATAAGAATATAAAAAGACCATGCTGCTGTAAAAACCTGGTTTAGCATTTCTGAAAAGCGTAGTTATAAATATTTAGAAAATCAAGCACTTTGAAAAACATGGGCTGCCTGACATCAGACGTGCACTGCATTTAATAACATTTTAAATTAACAGGTATAGTGGGTTAAGGGCTCAGCACAGATTGTCTTAATTTCCTGATGATTTTTAAGCAATTTTAGCATGTACTATTTGCTTATATAACAAGCACCATAAGCCTTGTCTGTCTTAAATTTTCTCTGAGTATTTTAAGTGCTTTCTTCCACCTGCTGATACTGAGCACAGTTACAATCCCAGGGGAGGGCACTGCTCAGGAATACAGCTAATTTAGACCATACACGGGTATTTTTATATGAGGGCTGGCTGCTGGCTTTAGCTTTGGCTGTCATCCGTGCTTACTGCTGGTAGCTGGAGACTAGACAAGCTGCATAGTCAGCTGGGGTTGGGTTTGCATTTATAGACCGCAACTGGATTGCGTGTTCTTGGACTGGCAGCCAACTGTTTAGCTTGTGCAGAGTTTACAGAGCATGTTACTTGGCTCTATTAGGTTTTATTTTGTAGTGGCTAAATGACGGATTCCATTTCTAACATTTAAAGCTCTCCTTTGGGCAGGCTTTCTTCTATCATTCTCTTCCAAATCCTCTTACCCGTGCTTCTGTTGGGTTTGCATTCACCTGTCAGTCTCAGCTTCTGCTAGGATCTGCTTCAGAAGTTCAAATTTTGATTCTTCTCTTTTCCTGAAGGAAAAACAGCTTTAATGAAATTCATGTTTTTAATCAACTTTAATTTTTGTAATTTCCATCGTAATATTAAAGGCAACACTCTACAATAATATTTGACTAATTCTTCTCTGCCTTTTGTAGTTTTTCCCTTGCAGTAAGGGAAAGACTAATATAAAGTTGTCCTTCTGGTAGCTTCCATTTTAAGCAATTAAAATCTCTATGTGACTTAAAAAGAAAGATACACACATCAAGCTTTTAGACACAATTGTGCTAGGCTGGGTTTATTACCAGTCATGCTTTTTTTTTTTGACTGGCTTCAACTGCTACCATGTGGCAAAAGTTCAGATACAGAATATTTTGTGGAAATGAGAGGCAGAAACATATCTAATTAATAGACGGTTCCTTTGTATTTTAGTCTGTATACTGGTTGGGTATGCTGAATTGGTTTTAGTTGTGGCCATGTAAACCACGTTGTTGCTGTTGAATTCTTTCTGCATGGTTTGAGAGAGTGATATGTATCTTGCTTGGGAAGAGGAGGTTTGGGTGGTATCTGCAAGAAGTGATGCCGTTCTCCTGCTTCACACATAGGATTCATCAGGACCTCCAGCTGAGAGTAAGATCTTCTTAAAACACTAGTTAGTGCTACACATTGGTTAGATTTATTCTTATATATTCTGAAATCAACTGCTTACCACTTATGGGGACTAACCTAATCTCAAGGGTAGAATGGTTCCTTAATTCCTAGCTTTCTCTATCATCACACTTAATGCTAGAGACTGCAAATGAAATGTTTTAATGTTTTAACACCATGGGTAGATTTCCCACTTCTGGTCAATACTTGGTCATTTTGTGTGTGCACGTTATTTATTTAATTATTTATTTATTTTTAAGTAAACCCCCAATTCTGCTAGTAAGTAAATTGTCAAGAATACAGCTGGATGAAGTTTTTATGCCAGAACTACAAAATAAAAAGGGATTTTGACTATATAGACACACATGCACAACACAGATGTGTATGTGCATATAGAAATTATTGGCAAAAAACCCCTGCTTTCCAGTTGCATTTTTTTGGTTTTTAGCTGGAAACAAAATTCAATTGGAAATTCAGTGTCAGCAAGCTGTATTTGCATTTTAGGATAATGTGAACATACTGCGTCTTAAAGGAACGACACTGTGCCGAGGCTTTCAGTGAGGTTTATCAGCTGTGTCTCAGGGCTAACTGACTGCATTTCCAGGGCTCCCAGTGCTCTGCTTTAAGGTACTACACGATCTTATGTTTCCCACTTCTTCCCCCCATGGATGTTGTAAAGCAATGAGTATCCTCACTGCTAGTTTGGATGAAGTAAATATTGTTGCCTGCAACCACCTGCAAAAGAATTCTGCTTCTCTTGCATCTTCTGTTTGAGCTGTCACAGATGACCTACTGTCATTAACCATCTGAGAAGAAAGTGGAAGTTTAGATCAGGGTAGTGCAGAGAGTGCCCAAACCCAGCGCAACGCTGTTGAGATCAGTATGTGCTCCTTCATCCTACTGAAAGTCCTATCTGTCATTGCAGGAGAGTTACAAATTACCCCGTCTTGGGTTTCTGTGTCTCTGCTAATGGTGCATTCTGTTTCCCTATGTTTGCATTGGAGAACTTGGGAAAATGGTTTGTTCCAAGGGTAGACTCAGGGTTTATGCATGTCAAGAATCCCACTTCTGTGAAGCTCTGGAAGACTTGGGCCTGTTCTGGAAATTAATTTCTCCCACTTGTCCATCTGACCCTAAGCGTGGTGAGCTTCAGTTTGTGTCAGAGGGCTTTTTCTTCAGTCAGGGTTTAGGCAGAACATTTTGTTCCTCTTTTCTTTGACTGAATCTGATTTATTTATTTCTTTTTAAAGTTTTATGAAGAGTATCCTTGTTTCTCTTTTGTATTTTAAATATATCTTAATGCTATTTAGCCTTTAATTTTTGGAAGTGGGAATGGATTACATTTATTGAGGTCTCTTATTATGTATGCTTATTGTCTTCCCATGCACTAGGGCTCTTGCTTGACCAGACTCAATGTCTGTTCATTGAAAGCTGCTGTCAATCAGTGGGCATTGTCTTGTAGATTTGCACTTTGAAATACTACCGTTATTGGCAGTGAGTTTTGTGAGTGCATGTTTGCTGTTTCAAGTACTTTGACTTTTTTTTTTTTTTATGCCCCCTTTTCTCTATTGCTTATTTACTTGCAGGCATTTGAATTGTCTGACTTCATTGAACTTGAGTTTGGAGTTGCTGATTCTGTGTCTTTGGTCTAGACTCTGTCCTTTTAAATAACACTAAGAAAGTGCTGTCATGAAGACTGGGTTGCTGTCTCCAGTATGGGAGAATTGTCTCTGCTGCTTCCGAAAGCTTTGCCTGAGGTGGCTCCGTGTAATTGTAACATTTTAGATAATTGTTTTAAGTTTCTACTGCACTTTTTATCTAAACTGAGAACTGTTTAAAATTAGTTGAATGAAGTCCCATCTCTCCCTTCTCTGCTTTGCTAGTGACATTGTGGTGCGTGATTGGGATTTTAAATGTTTGTCGGAGCAGATGCAGTTTGTGTCATCGTGCTTGTCTAAGGTGGATACGTTTTGTGGAAAAAAGGTCTATCTCCCAAAGTGTGGGGGTGAGGAGGTCCAGACTGGACCTCCTCTGTCACACAGGAGGTGGGTCTCTGGTGAGGCAGATGGTTTGGTGGAATTAATGGATTGTGATTTTTGGTTTCACTGTCAAGAGTCAGCTGGTGTTCATTCAGATGTTTATAGAGTTTATAACTTTTATCTTGTTGTCCAGTTGAAGCTGTACTGCAAGGACTACAGGCAGCACTGAGGTTACAAACCCATCACTGGAAAAATCTAAGCTATTATATCTGTGATTGCTGCTAAAGGGCTATAGGAGCTGGACCCTCTGCGATGTAAATGGGAGTGCAGGAGGATTCCTGTGCATCTGTGCCTTAACCTTTCTTAGCTTTTATCAGCTATGCATTTATAGCAAGGCAGGGGGTGCTTGGCTCCAGGCTGCTGTTCTGTCAATAGCAGATCTATCTAAAGTGGCATCGTTTTCCTGTTTCTCATTTCTCCAGCTGCCTTTTTCCATTTCCCCAGAGGAGGATGTTGGTTTTCCTTGTTGTGGCAGTTCTTGTGTTGGTCCTCTCTCTAACCTTGGTCTGTGAAATGATCCGGGTGAAAAAAGGAACTGCAGGCTGAGAAAAGGGCAGAAGCTTCAAACAAATCTGTCTACATAATAAGAAAAGTATCAGCACTGTGTGGAGCTGTCCTCTGTATTGTTACTGCTTTTAAACGTTTTAAAAATCAAAATAAGAACAGAATGTAGGAATTACTCGTATTGAGTCAGACCTGATGTCTGTCTAACCCCATATCCTTTCTGACAGTGGTCAGAAGTGACAGGCTCGAGAAGATTACAGCAACAAGGTAATGAGCCCCTCACCCCTCCTGTCCCACCCTTCAGTGGTATGTGACTCAGGATATTCTCCTGAGAAAGGGGTGATCTCTGTGTGGTTATTAGCCTTTACTGCATTTCTCTTCCATAAATCTGTTGGGCTGTAGGGTTTTAGTGTCCACAGTATGTTGTGGCAGAGTCCCAGGACTTAGATCCAGGTTTTGTGAAGGTGACTTCCATTTGTTTGTAGTGAACATCCTACCCTTTGCTCCCTAGCTCTTGGGTTACAAGAGGTACAACTGATCCCTCCCTGTCCTGGGTGTGCCGCCTGTGAGTTTTATCAGCTACTCTTACATCTCGGTTCCTTCGTCCCCTTTCCAGGCAGTGGGGTTTGAGCCATTTAACCGTTGATTGTGCGGGGAGAGGACCAGAACTGTAGGCAGCATTCAAGGTGCAGGGCCACAGTGGGTTTATCGGCAGTGTTAAGCTTGTTCTCTCTATTTTGTTCTTTCCTCTGCATAACTCCTAATAACCTGCTGGTTTGTTTTGACTGCTGAGCATTTAGTTGATGGTTGCCTGAAAACATGTATTTTGTGTTGGAGCAAAATATGTCATGCCGGGTCCAACAGCCCAAGAGAGGCGAGGCAGCTGCTGCTCCAACCCCCCAGGTCCATGGCCTTTCATAAATGTAACTTTTAATTTTTTTTTTTCCCAATAATATTTTTACTTTCCTGGCTAATTTAAATATTGTCAACAAACCTTCCACCTCACTATTCACCTTTTTTCCTATATTGAGTAGCATAGGTCTTAACACAGATCTGCAAAACTACTAATGACTTTGCTCTGACAGCTGATCATCACCCATCTTTTCTTATTTTTTAAAATTATTTATCTATGCAAGAGTAAATTAGGTACTGTTTCTATTTAGCAAACACAGAAGTTGTCTATCTTTATTTTCAGGATTTTTGTCTGGTGTAGTATTAGGCTTGTCACTGGCAATGATGCTTCTGTCATTTTCTTTTGGAAATTGTTTCATACTCTAATACCTTTTTTGTCAGAATTTATGTACTCAACAGTTTTATTCTGTCATTCATAATAATTTTCCCAATGCTTGCAATTTTCTGAATTAGTCCTGTCATCCTTCAATTTAAGGAGGTTCCTATGCACCTCTGTTAAGCAGATGAAATATTTTTAGCTTTTCTGACTTCTCCTTATAAATTCAGTGCTTTCCTCACTTTTTCTGGCTTAAAGACTTCCTTCCAGGATCCAGCAGATCTGAGTATCTAGTTCCATCTGTGTTCTTTTCTATTTGCAAAAACGCACCTCAGGTCAGTATTACACAATACTCCGCTCTGGTTTTTGGACAAGTCTGAGGCTCCCTATTTGATAAACTTTGTTTTGAGTGTTGGTTATATATATGTGTGTGTGTATTATTTTTCTTTTAATACTGGCCCTTGTTTTACCTGGGGACAAAACCCACAGGCATAGTATGCTAATTGTGAAAAGGCATTACTTTCTTTTTTAGAAAACTGTTACAGTAAGCTTCATAGCCATATAAACAAATAATTGATGTGTTCTTCTTGATTTACCTTAACCATAGTAGTTTTCACAAATTTTTTCCTTCCTGACAGTTTCTACAAGCATCTGCCTTGAGAAAAGCAAATATAAAATAATTTTAAGTGTTTTGCATTATCATTTCCTCCTTTATGAGCATAGCCAGTTCTGATCTTCTTCCTGAATTATTTTTGCAGAACTGTTGCTTTCAATTGAAGGTGTTATAAAATATGCCTTTCTTGATCGTTCCATATCGGATCCATATCTGTAGTGATTCCACTTGATTTTCTTCAGGTTTTAAGAATATTCTTTGTCAAGACTTTTGCATTTCTGTAGCATATCTGTGGCTTCTGGCCAGCCCTTTCTGAAGTCCTGCAAACTCCACTGTGGGAAGAGCAGCAGGGCAGTGAATCACCTCGTGGGCTGATGCACTGCTGCAGTGGCTGGCACCAAAGGCTTTGCTGGGTTAATGTCCTTTGGACAAATAAACATTCATATAGGAAATTTTTTCTTTTTTCCTAACCCCAGGCTACTAGCGATCGGTTCCTGTCTGGGAGTTTTTGTCATTGGAGATGGGGTGGGAAACGCTTGCTCTCTGCCAGAATCGAGCTGGGGCATTAACATGTTCTGGTATAGGGATCCTATAAAATTCTGCCTGGGGCTCTGGAAATAATTGCTGATTAAACTTAACATACTGGTTCTGCTAGGGTGACCGAGTATCTGTCATCTTGTTTTGCCAACATCAACTTTGTAGCCCCCCCTAGTTCTGTTACTGAAGTTGGAGCGTGGGTCAAGCCGAAAAGGAGGAGTACGCCGTGGAGCTCTGTCTGCTGTGCTGGTATGGAAGCGGGGGTGTACAGACACAAAGGCATCTGCATCTCTGGTCACCAGTCTTTACGCCTGTGCCCTGTCCCTCAGAATTGCTATTTTTTGGTTTCGTAAGCAAGAACGTTCCTTTCTGCCATCGTGGAGCATTGGATTTTCTTCTTCTGGATCAAACTTGTTTGCCTCAGCTTTGCGTCTTTCAAATGTCAGGTTCTTGCCTGCAGTTCCCTTGGAGCTCTCTTCTAAAACATGGAAGCTTGGAAGTTTGTCGTTGTGAATAAAGATGAAGGAGGATTTTTGAATCAAATGGGATTTTGTAAGTCAAAATGTTTTGCAGAGCTGGGAGTAGATTTCTTATGGGCTCTCCTCATCAGTGACGTCGTGGGCCTGGGCAGCTTTTGTCACCTTTTGTCACTTGGCAGCTGTTTTTGGAGGTAGCGTGGAGCCCGGGAATGCAGGGGTGAAGGGTCCTGATCGTCCGTCTCCTTGTATATTTAGTGACAAACGTGCTAGGACGGCACGTGTTACCGCTTGGAAGCTTTGTACAAGACCGAGCTCCCTCTGTGCCAAGCAGTGTGCCATACACACAAGAGCCCGTGCTTACAAACTGGTTACACAGAACAGGTCAAAAGTAGGCAAGAAAAAGCTCTTTTCTTTCCTTTTAGATAGATGGCTGAAGCTAAAGGTGACTTCACACTATGCAACTTCAGACTGGGAGCCCGTAGGAGGGGAGAGGATTAAGCCCAAGTATTTGGCATGGTAGAACATGACTTAATTGTAAGACCAGACTTTCCTATGACTCCATTATTGAAAAAAATAAAATAAAATTAGAATACCCTTTACCTGAAAGTTGAAGATGTTACTGGAATGTAAAAGGCAATGAAATAGTACATTTCATGCATCTCATTTAAGAAATATTTTGCACAGAATTAGTTGCAGCAGTACTAAACATGTTTACCAAACATGAACACTTTAGTTAGAGGCAAGCTTAGAGCTTGAGGTGTTGTTTCACATCTCCAGGCCTGGTAGAGGAGCTGTGCTTTATTCTCAGGGCAGTAAGACTGCAGCCATGCAGGACTCAGTATGATCTGTCTCTGGGGAAATTAGTCCACTCATCTCATCAGGAATTGATTCTGGCAAGTGACTGGTAAATGTTATGACACAATATTGTCTTTCTAATATATTCTCTCTCTCTCTCTGTCTCTTTATATGTGTGCATATAAAATGCGCATGGTGATTTGTGGTTTTAAACATATTGCAAGCTATTGGTATAATTCACAAATAACAAATGAACATCAGTTATAAAATTGAACTGAACCTTGCAGCAGTAAGAATTTAAGGAAGCAAGCAACAATATGAATCACTTAGCTGGAAAAGAAATATCTAGATGCAAATGGCGTTTGGCGAAGGAGTGGAAGTATAGCAATCTGAACGCAGTATAGACCAAGACCCAGCTCTTTGCATTATTTTTAAAGTGTCCTGAATTGTTCAGCTGCCACTCTCTTCTAAGTTTTTGGAACATTGTAAATACTTAAACTCATATTCACTGGTTTAGGATGTTGCCAAAAGCATTAAAAGAATTGCTGTCCTAAATTAATTAACTTCTGTTTGTTGAATCTGTAGTGTGGAACACAAATGTCAGTTTTATTCAGACAGAAGGGAAGATTCATCTCCAGGCCATAACTGATTTTACCCTGGCTTAACGAGTCATATATTTCCACTCGACCTGAAAGAGAATTTCTTTTTTCTTTTTTCTTTTTTTTTTTTTTTTTTTTTTTAAAATGATCGCTTCAGGCCACGTATAACCTCATCATTTGCAGCAGTGCAATTTAATGGATTTAATGTAAACTACTTGAAGCTGTTTGATGATACGTTTGACCCAACCACAGGAAAAAAATAAAAAAAATTTGCCTGGCCTTCAGTTATAGTAACATACGAAATAGAAGTCAGCAGATACGAAATAGCAGACAGACTTTGCCATTTAAAAGTAAGCTGGGCGGCTGGCCCTTCTCTTGCTCTGAGCGCGTCCTTGCCCACCGGAGGAGGTGGGCGACAGGCCCCTTGCCTGGGCTCTGCCCGCCCGGCAGCCCCGCAGCCCCCCGGCTCGGCACATGCACGCCTGCTGTCCTCCCCAAGAACTTGTCGTCGGGAGTGAGTACGGGGATGCAGAGCAGCTTTCTTTGATCTGCTTCGGTTTCTTTAAAGCGTTGTGTAGTCTTTAGCCATAGGGACAAAGCATGTCAAAGTGAGAAGGCTGGGGTTTGCCGTTATGCTTGTCCTTTTTGTCCTTTTTCTTTTTTCCCTGTCAAATCTACCGTCCTTTTTCGGTTTCCTTACGCCAGGTGGGGCTGCTTGGTAGGAGCTGCTGGAAGCCAGCACTGCTCTTACCTGCCTTCATATCTGTGTTTTCCAGCACAGTTCTCCTCAAATTAACTCAACATACAGACATGATAATTGGGCCATGTAACAGATTTGTAGATTATTAGAGGAGGCTTTGTGAACACACAGGGTTTCAGGCAGACCCTAAATATCTAATAATATGCGTCCAAAAAATGTCACCCCCATCCCTCCAATAGCATTGTGTACGTGCTTTCTAGGGTGTAGGGGGAGTGCTGCGATGCCATTTAATGGCAGAGAGATGGAGATGGGAAGGGAGGAGAGGAAGGCAGAGAGAGATCTGTATATTTGACTTGAAGAATCACACGGTGAGTGGTGGACTTACTGTATACTTCTTTGTCATACAGCTTTGAATGCCTCGTATGCCCTGCTCGTTATTTGGCCTCGCGATGTCTGCTTGCGAATTTTTTTTCCAAAACCAATTCCTCTGCTAGGATTTTTTTTTTTCTTGAATAGGCTTTTTTTTTTTTTTTTTGCGCAGGTCTAGTATCTTGTGGTCTTAAATGGCAAGAGATTATCATTTTATATCTTAGGAAAGGGAGATAATCTTTGTTTTCTACTGGGATGCCGTGTTTGGCTATACTCAAAAGAGTCTAAGTCTTGGATTTAAAATGCTGCAGCTTTTAAATTCAGAAAATCTGTTTTAGGATATTCTTAGAGGTTTTAAAATGATATTGGCTGTAATTTTTCTTTCTTTGGGAATCTTGTAGTGTTGAACATATAGTAGAATGAAGTGCTGTGCTTTGCAGATGGAAAGAGAAAATAAATGGTCCCAATAAAATATTGAAAGCTCTGTAAACCATTGCTCAAGTAGTTTTTCAGTAAAAGTATGTGGTGTCTGTAGAATATGTGGCCTACTGGACTGTTAAGGAATTTTTTTTCCCTTTTTTTTTCCTCCAATCAGGACTCAGGTGAGACGAACTGTGTACCTCACATGGACATTTGAGGTCATACCATCTTTGAAAAGTCTATACTTGGTACCTCAATGCTGAAGCATTCATTCTCTGGTTTTTCTGAATCTGTAATTTTATAAAATATTTTATTTTGTCCTGTAAGGATGATTCATTCTGCAGCAGTGAGTTGTACCTATATATTATTCATTACTTTAAAGTGTTTGTTTAAATATTTTATTTTGTTAATAGTGCAACATGCTGAACTTTGAATTCTGTGCGTATCTGCTGTCCTTCATGGGCTGAGCAGATAGTAGTTGTGGTACTTATTGCTGCAGGTTGTTCTAAAGATTTTTGTGTGTTGCTTGGTTCTTCCTGAGCTGGCAAGGTTTCTAACATTTTAAGCTACTTCGGGAAAAGTCAGGATGATTTGCGTCTTGGAGCACTTGGGTTTTAACAATGCTATTGGAGCCATGAAACCTTAAACAGCTGAGTCAACATACCCTGCCGAAAAGGAGTATCGGCTGTGTAGCATTGAAATGCCATTCCTTTCTTCATATCTTACAACGTGAAGGAATGGTATATGTGAACATACTAACTAATAGATGTGAATTTTTCCTGCTTTATTTAGTACAGATTTGTTAAAAGGGTTTAAAATCCTGTTGTGTCTTTACTATTAAGAAATACTATTTTAAAAATGGCAGCAATGATGCAGCAAAACATCTGAAGAAGATAAGTTTTGTGGCGTGTTCCTCCTGCTGGCTTTTCTGCGCTCGCTTTCTCATTAATGAATTCACAGTAACTCAGTTTATTTGGGTGAACTTTACATTACCTGGTGTGACTTGAGATTCCTTTTTACTTGTATGTAATTAACATAAAACCTCAAACTGGAAGTCTGGAATACAGTGTCTCATCACAAAAGCCAGCTAACTGTAAAAGCTGATAATGTTTGTAAAGGACGTTAAGCTCCCTGGGTGAAAGGTACCATAGAAATGCAAAGTATTAAGCCAGTAGTTTAATTATAAGATAAGAAGTAATTGAAATTTTCCAACACGGTTGCATGTAGAAGACAGTCTGGTGATTTGCTTTGTAATATTTAGGTCAGTGAATTGAGATGTTTTTCTAAATCCTTTATGAATATTCTCTCATTTAAGTGCATTGCTCGAAGGTGTCTGATACATTTATTTGGCTGGCTGATACTGCAGTTTAAAAATACCACATTTCAAGTAGGCAGAGAAGTGCTGTATAGAAACCTTTTGAAATAACCAACCTTCATCCTTCAAAATGACAGTTATTGTGCTATAATAATTGTAGAAGTACTGAATTTGCTTCAATTGATTTTTTTTTTTTTAATAGTATACTGCTCGTTTAATACACAATGCCTCCAGAATTTTAATCTCCATGTCCCTCTTGTGGTTTACAATTTGGTGCAGATTTCCCTTGAGGTATTTTTCCTTGCCTTATGTGTATCTATATAAAACCCGAACATTTTATCGCGAGTACTAAATCTCATTTTATGGCACTTACTGTGCTGTCAGATAGAACGATTCATAATTTGAAATCAGTACTTTTATATGACATTAGATCCTGAAAACTTCTGTACTACTTCCATTTACAAAAAAAAAAAAAAAAAGTGCCCTGTAACAATTGTGTGATATTTTTCACTTTGAGATGTCCAAGGCAGATGTTAATTTAATGCTGTAGTAGCTCCGTCCCTGGCGCACCAGTTGTGGCCGTGGGAGTGTGTCGGTTGGGCGCAGCTGGAGCATCCCAGCATCCCTGCCTCTGCTCCCAAGCTGCCTCCATGGTCAGTGATGCTGTGAAGCGGATACGGTGCGGGACAGGAGGAGGGATTTGAGGCTGCAGCGTGCTCTTGGACTGAAGAGGGAATTCCCTCCATGGTTCCCTGCAGCTTTTCTCCTCTTGCAGTCATGACAACACTGCAGGACCAGCAAACAGCCCTTTTTCCAGCCCCAAACTGTCTGCTGTGACTCTGCCGACAGGAGTAAAAAACTGAATGGAGACTCTGCTGCATTCTGCATGCAGTGGGTCAGTATTTTAGTTAAGTGTTGATTTGTCTTTACTAGGAAAAAGTGATGAAATCTTTGAAATATTTTTATCAATTTCCCCCCCCCCCACAATAATCCTTTTTCCTGAAGAGGGAAATCTCTTCCTTCTTTTCCTTCTCCTGTGATTTTCCTGAGCTGTCATGGAGGAAGACCCCTGTCCTGTGGTGCACGGCTGCAGCAGTCAGTATTTGCAAAGTCTGCTGCATAAGCGTGGTTTCTAAGGGTGCCTTTGCCAGAAAAGCTGGCAAGCAAAGGAGAGATACTGTTCTCAGTTGGTGGTCAGGCGGTACTTCTTCCTGCAGTAAAAGCTGATCTCTAAAATGTTGCAACCATGAGTTCATAGGATGCAAAAATTTTAGGGGGACCTGAATTTGGCAGAACTGCTTCCTGGAAGTGAAAGACTCCTGTAATTAGTGACATAAAGAGCTTTCTGGTTTAAAATTATAAGTTGGACAGGAGATTCATAATTTTAAAGTTTGAAAACCAAGCATTGAAGGGTGTCTGTACAGCTACAGAGATTTAATGATAAATTTAATTTTGAAAGGGAGTACCCATAAGTCTTTGGAGTTTTGAAGAATTTAGCAGATTCAGTATATTTTGGAATTCAAATTCAGTGTATTTTGGAACGAGAAAGCCCAGGACTGAGTGTGGCAATCTTGTTTAGTATCTTTGTAGCCAAAGTCTGTGGCCTCCATTTTCTTTGGCCATCCTCTGATGTGGTTGTGCCGGTGAGCACACGCTGCAAGCCTTATGGACCCGTTGCAGCTCAGTGCCTTTTTTTTGGAGTAGAAAGACTAAAAGGGCCATTAATTCTCTGAATTATGGTCTGCAGCACCAGGCGTCCTCCGAGGGATGTGGAACAATTCATACAACTTTTCCTGAGCTCTGGCTCTAAGCACCGCTCACAGGTGTGCAATCCTGTCACTTCTTAAGGAAAAGTGAAATTTCTGCTGTGAAGTTAGGGGCAAGCCTGAACGTCCCTGGAAGGAGGAGTTGGCTCCTGGCACCCCAGGAAGCCCCTGTTACCAGCACTCTTTGTTTCTCCCTCTCTCCGTTTCCTATCAATCCCTCCCGTCTGATCGTACTCCTTCACATCCATTCCCTGTCCTCTCGCTCTCTTCTTCATCCCGAATCCCAGAGGGGAAAAAAGAGCACTGCAGCCACCCTGCTTCCTTCCACCAAGCCCATCGCGTTTGTGATCCCTGTCCCGTCCTGTTCGTTTCCACGGCCTTCCGTCCCGCTCCTCCGGGTGGAGGCGGTGGCTCCTGCCGGCGGCCGGGTTCTCCGGCAGGGATGCGGCAGTGCCACGGGGATGAAAACCTTGGCTCTTGGGCATGGGACGCGGGAGCAGGTCCCCTGCAGCCGGCCAGCGTAGGAGGTACGGAGAAGGAAGAGGGCATGGTATGTGTAATTGCTGAGTACGGTGTCCATCAGCGGTTTGGTTTTTGCCTTATGTAATGGATTGACGATATACTTTATCAGAGTCTAATCCTGCAAATTATTTCACTTTGAAGGCAGAGTCAAGTGTAAGGATGTGGCTGAGGCCCATACTTCCAAGAGGAGGTAGGTCAAACTTTCAAGTCCAGATTTAGTCATGGCCAAAGAATGAGTTGACGTTTTTTTGTTTAAGTTAACACAGTAATGTTGCTTTGACTGGCTTCTGATTTCTTTGTCACCCCTATATTTTGCTTTGAATGACAAATCTTGCATTATTGTCTATGCATTTGAATTATCTGTTTACTTATTCTTTTTTTTTTTTTTTTTTTTTTTTTTTTTAATTTTGAGGTGACCCTATGTCAGTTGGAGTTCAGGCAGGAGCTGAAATTTTATTGCCTGCATATACAAATGAATACTATCATGCTTCATGGACTGTGAAGTTTGGATTGTATCTAGTAAATGAGCAAATGGTTTTTATAAATAATTAGTCTTCTGCTTAATTACAGGACTGTTTTCCAGCACATTTGTCATGTGATCTATGTATATGGTGATACTCTTTTTAATTGAATGTGGGAGAGAATCAGCTTTCTTAAACTTTTGAGTCGATACTGCCTCATCAAACTGTAGCTGATGGATTTAATTTGCTATTTACTGAGTTATTGATTAAATGACTGAGAATTCCTTGAGAGAGAGGTAGTTACCTGGAAACTTAGACTGCTGCTTCTCTTGAATGCACTGGTGAAAACAGCTTTCTAAATGTTACTGTTGCTTAATAGTTCACTTAAAAATAATAAACCTGGTTTATATTTAATGTAATGTGGTATTTCAGTATTCGTAATAGACCCTCTCTCTTTTGACTTCATGTTCGATTTACTTGCAAAGTAGCTTCTGGTTTTTGCAGAGTACTGGAAAGCTAAAATGCAATGCGTTTACTGTATAGGTGTTTCATCTCCAGTTTTTCACATATTAAAACCAACTTCCCCCCCCAGCCAAGATTCAGTTAGGAGTTTTTGCTGAAAGACCGATAGACTGGAAAATGGCTCAGTCTCTTAAAAATACTATCATTTCCATTTATGGACGCTCCTGAAAGATTTGCAGGGATGTGTATGTTGCTAAAAGACGGGCAGAATTCAAGACCTTTCTTCCTCGAGGAGAAGCTGCTGGTGGTGTCCGTGGCCCCCGCTTATATAAAACCTGCAAAAAAGCCCCCTTTCATTCCTCACGGGGGGAACCTGCAAGAGTAGCTTCTCCACTCCCATCCCAGCCTCCTCTTAGTGGCACTACCACACACTTTCTCCTTTGTCTTTTGTAGGTGATCGAGTATGATCCCTTGTGTGTATTTCACTCTTTCTTGTTCTGTATTTTTCGTCTTTGGGATGATGGAGTATTTGCCTTTGGATATCTGTTTACATAATCTAGCTAAATCAAGTATTATTTACAATTGGAATTAATAACTACATCCCATCCTTTTGTAATAAATACTAAAATAGAGCCTTATTTTTCCTAAAAGGCTATGATCTCATTTAAAGCTGTGTTTTAAAAATAAAAGATTTTTTTGTATGTCTTATTAGAATAAAAATTTTAAAATGTAGTTTCATTTTGTGAATAAGTTAGTGTTTCAGTTTTTTCTTTCTTTTCCAAGTGCCACCTACTGGTGTTCTTGAAGTTTCCTGTGGTAAAATTTGCCTCTTTAGAAAATAAGGCTATATATGCTCCTGTTTATTTGAAACTCCAGTAGAGTAAAATGGAAAGAATGAAAATGAAGTGAGTATTTTGCAAGTTTATTTGGTTAAACCTGTGTTCTGCTACTGATCTGGATATGCCCTCTCTTTTTGTGTGTTTGGTTTTTTTTAAATGAAAAATATTTATTAAAAGTACCTCCCTGTGTTTTTCCCAGTTGCAGTACTACTGTGTGTACATTTTTTTTTCTTTATTTGGCAAATGTGATACTGATCTAATGTGCATTTGATCACAAGCCTTGGCTTAAAAAGGAAAGAAAAGCAGTTTTTCTGGAGGTGCTCTTTCTAGCAGTGATTTTACAGTTCAATTTCAGCAGCTCATGGAGTTCTTTAGTCCCGAGTTTGCAATTAGGTTGAAGTGCAGTGCTGATTTTGTGGGGACTGTTACCAAAACCTCAGAAATCGCCACTAGAGGAGAGTAAATTACAGCTCCTGCTACTGTGGCCTGGGCTCGGTGGGAAGGAGAGGCTGCCTTCCCTCTCCACTGGTCCCATATCAACCCCTCCAGGGCAAACCCTGGTTGTTTTCGACACCCTTTTGGTAGATTTGTGCGGTTCTAACAGATACGAGAAGCCTCGTGCTTGTTTTATAGTGCTATTACTCTGGCTGACTCAGCAGGCTTTGGTATTTATATTCTTTTTTCCTGTGGGAGCATGTGATTTAGGTAAACCTGTACCATTTCTCCTAAATAAATAAATATTTCTGCATCCAGAGCTCACAGCATGCACAGTAAAGAAATAATAGGATGAGAAAAAAAGACTTGTATAGTGGAATCTACACTGCCATATTTTCTTCAAAACTTCTGAATTTTCTGCAGACCTCAGCAGTACTACCAGTTTTGGCTCTCAAAAGGTGCTTGCTGTCATTTCGTCCTCCTTTTTAACTTTTTTTTTTACTTTTTCCAGTTCTTGGCTTCTGATAAGTAGCTCTATTTCTACTACTAGGTCTGGCAGCTTTTCGACCGATTCCTTTCATCCTCGGTTTGTATCTCCGAGGAATGAATTTTGCTGGTGCGTGCAGAGCTGGGGACAGTTCTCCAGGTGCTGGGATGCCTTTGTTTCCTTACAGACCCCTTCTGCTGTTTGGCCTGTACCTTATCTTTCTTTACTTCCTTCTTCACAGCATTTTCCTTTTGGCATAACATCTTGGAGTTGGCAAGAATAAAAATAAACAAACTGAAGTGCATATGACATTTGTAAAAACAACACATTTGACCTCTTTTATTGTCTTGAAGCCCAAAGCAGTGTATGCTTTGAGGCAGCTAGTCCTTGGAGAGTGGCAAAAATACACCTTTAAAAATGAGACTTTTCCTTCATCTGTTTAGATATTGTATTAAATCAAAGGAAGAAATCCCTCAGCAAATTCAGATTTTTTTTTTAGTTTAAATTTTAAAGGCATCCATTTTCTTCTCATCCATCCATGACCTTTTTCAAAAACTCTATGATGAGCTGTCATCACCCTGTTGTTAAAATGCTTCATTAATGGAAACAAAATAAAATAACAAAAGAGCAAGGCAGCCTTCCGTTCCGTGGAGTGTCTCGCAGCATGGACTTGTTTGAGCATCCTGGGCTCAGAGTGCCCCGGCAGAGGAGCGGGTGGTCTCTTTTGTGCTCTATTCACTGCCAACACGAGGGCACTGGTGAAAAGCAGCCTGTGGGTTTTTCTTTCGCTCTCAGCTTATCTGGAGACAATGTGTGAGGGCTGGATTCCTGAAATCGGGCTCTGAGATGGTAGTGCTCTTTGACCTTGCAGTGGGCTACGAGACAGACGATGACTGAAACATTCTACTCGTAAAAACGTCTATTTGCTTCCATGACGTGCTGTTTAGGGATGCGTTGTACTGACAGATGCCACTGGAGAAGGCTGATGGCATTGCTGTTTCAACGTAAGACTGCAAATACGGTTTCAGAACGGAGGTTCGGGGGATCACGAGTGATGGAAGGAGCATCTTGGCGGATGGAGCCGGGCGCTGGGCTGATGCTGTCGGCGGAGGTGGGAGCTGGCACCGGGGAACCTCTGGGCAGGGCTGCTGGAGCCGTGCTGGCGGTGGGTGCCATCTGCCGTTCCTGCTGTCATCTGAGTAACTGCTGACCGCCACGAGTGGATCCTGGGAGTTTCAGAGTAATGACATCTTCTAAAACAGGTGGGAAGGGCTCTTGGCAAATCTGGGTAAGGTGCTGAGAATTGGGCTGCAGTACAGCAACCCTGGCTGGAAAAGTTCTTCTGGTTCAGATTAAACTGAATAATTTTTTTTCTTTCCTTGTGCCAGCCTGAGCACAAAGCTTCTCCCTGTTGCTTCCCCAGTACTGTAGGACAAGTAGTCCATAGACCGCGCTCCAGGACCAGCAACGGACCTTGATGCTTTTGTATCATTTTGAAAAGCTTCAAGGATGCGAGTCCTTGGACTTTATTTCTACCTGGTAGGTAAAGCTCTGGTAGACACATTGAAGCTGTTTCTGAGCTTACATATTCTTTACTTTGTGCAAAAATGTACTATTTCCAGTAAAAGGAATATACAGGTTTACTGTTTAAGTGTCTTTTCAGCTTTTATTCCATTTTTTCTATGCATGAGGTTTCTTAGAGCTCATAATCAAATTTCCGTGAGCATCCAGAAGCTTGGCCTGCAAATTTAATGTGGCTTTTCTGTGTTATGTGTGCTTCACTCTTTTCTCCACTGCCCAAGATTCATCTCTCTCTGCTTCACATCTTTCATACATGTACCACTTAACACTGTCAAACAAATAATGTTTTTTCTTCTGGGGGATTTCCAGTGCATTCCATTCTGCCAGCTACTGGAAACACTGGGAAAAAGCCTTGTCTCAGTCTCATCACCCCATTATTCAGCACAGGATGAGACTTTAAGCCTGTCAAAATCTATATGATAGGACTTACTGACGGCCTCTTGCAGTGATGCTCTCTAGCCATGGCTAATGGCCTCCTTAGTGAAAAAGCAAATGGACAAGAGGTAAATAGCAATCATAAGGTATAACAATTGGGTCTCTTGAGCATCAGAACTAATGAAGCCTGACTTCATTAAATGTCTGCTGGCCCCTACGTTCCTCCTTGCCAACATCCTGTCCAGAGCAGAGCAAAAATTCCTCTTCTCCAGCCTTAAAACCGGTCCCTTGTACAGCCGGCAGCACCTGGTGACACTGCCTGGCAGTCGGCCACTGCCAAGCAGTGCTTAACGAGCGGTCCTGCAGTTCCTCCTTTGCTCTGCGGAGACATTAGTTAGTGATGCTTTCCAGCAGCTGATTTTCGTCACATTTGTAGGACCATAATAATTTTGAAGGGTTTTTATCCCCCTTAAAATGTAGCTGGAATTCGCCAACAAACTTGAAGGGTGAGTGGGCAGATAAGGTGATAAAATAAGCTGAATTTCCTCAGGGAACCATATGGATAATTTTAAAAAGCTTTTTACATGGAGTTCTTAAATTGAGTAATTCAACTTATGCCACAGTGACAGGAAAAAGTTACAGTACTTGGAGATCCTAATTCATAGGTGTAATGAAAGATTGTCCCTAACATGAAAGTTTTACCTTCTAAGCAGGTATGACTTCATCCTTTTTGGTGGTTTCATTGCTGGTCTAGAATAGCCGGTTACATGACTACCAGTGGGAATGCCCTACTATATGAGGGTAGAAAATTAGGTAACCTTTAAGGGATGATGTATTGAAAAAAAAATCTGCATCCAGCCAAACATCACCTATCCTGTCAGTAAGAGGATATTGCTAATTTGTAGCATATCCCTGTAGCTAGTGTGTGTTTGAGAGTTTTCTCTATACTTCATCATTAGGTGGAAATCTTAACTGGATGCAGACATCAAATGCGATCAGCAGAACTTTGGAAAGCTTCAGAAGCGGACTGGAGTGGAAACCCTGAAAATGTGTGCAACTCAGGTTCAGAGGGAGAGAAAGTCTTCCCGTAACATTTCTGTACTCTGTCTGATACTCTGATAGAAAATGACATAACCTTCCTTTCATCAGCTAAAAGAAGTCAGCCACAATGAAGATGTTTCCCTCGTGGAAGTTGTTTTGTGAAAACAGACTGACAAAAAAAAAAATTGCTTTCATGTGTATTTATCCTCTACAATATCCTCACTGTCCTGATTTGCCCAGTTCAATAATCACAAGAATTATTCCTTCTACTTTGGTACTTGGGGTCAAGTTACTTTACAAATATAAATTGCTTAGTTTCCATACAGCTATCGTCTTACCTATATGCTAGGACATAAACCCACATCTCCCCAAAACACCACAAACCAACCAACAAACCCAGCCCTCGTGGTATCTGCATGTAGAGTAAGAGTTGCAGCTTACAGATTTGTATCAGTCACTTTGCTCATTGACAGCTTTTGCCCATGATTTCATTTCCAAGCCCATGCTAATTCGCTCTTTTCAGTTAAAGTTATGGCTACACAAATAACTTCCCTTGATGGACGCTATCTGTAGCTTTATGGTACATTGGCTATTTGATGGTAATTGCCTGTATGAATAGATTTGCCCCATCTGGTAAGTGCAGGGTAACTTTACCGTACTTCCTGGTGTAGTTGTGGTGATATATATCACAGGTTGCAAATCATGCCCTAGTTTATTCATACTAGATTGTTTTTTGTAGCTGTAGCACCGGAATATTTTGGAGTATTTATGCCCTGAGATGTTTATGGTCTCTGGGCGCTCTGATAGTGTGGACAGGCTGCCATGTGAAGCCTTGCTTTTTGGATGGAGACTGCAGTTAGTATATGACACTTCATTTTGACCTTGTATGCCCATTGGGCAAGTCAACCTCACTTGTTATTGCTTTCTTCCTTGAGGCTAAAGCAGTTTTCATCTCTTGAGACATGAAGTCAGCTTCTGGAAGCTTACGCTAACAGCCAAATCCAAACTCTAGTTGAAGTGGAACAAAGTAATGTGTTTATGAACTACAGAGAACAAATATAAAGAAAAAACATTTTAAGCTCAAAGTGCTCCTGTCTTCTGGTTGGATAAAGTCACCGTAGCAGTATTGGGGTATCAGGCTTAGCATTCATTGACCTGTAAGAGTGCTGGTGCATGTAGGTGTATGGTGTAAACTTCAGGTGTACTAGCTACGTTAGCTAGCTACACTAACATTTTTGGGTGTGCATGATTTCATTGTGAGCGAAGTCTATCAGTACTTATTCAGGGCAACAGCATTTGAGAGGCAGAGCTGGAACGGTTGATGCTGTGGCAGCTGTATGCAGATATTTAGGCCATGACTTTTTGAACATCAGAAGCAACCAGGCTGCTTACCGAAAGGACAGTGCTTGAATGGGAACATAAGAAAATTGCTCCTAGTTTGCCTAAGGACAATGTCCTATGTCACTTGGGAACTGTTCCTGGCTTTTTAAAGCGGTTGGCTCTGCAGCAGTTAAGCTGCTTGTGTGGGTGCCACCACAGCGTGCTTGTCCCGGTTCCGGAGGGGAGGAAGCTCCTTTGCCGCCGAGCGGGTCTGCCCGCACCGGTCCGAAATCGTGACCTCCTGACGTCTCCCCAGGCAAAGCCTGCTCTGCCTTCTGTCCCTGGGGCTGCCGTGGGCGGCAGCCCCCAGGGTTGCTATTGCTGTGCATCCTGCGTGGGGCCGGCTGCTCGGAGCCCGGCAGGCAGAGCCCGGACGGCTCGTGCCCGCTTTGCTCGCGTGAGCGGGTGAGCTCTCAATTGCAAAAGTTCGAGGCAGCAAAAGGAGAGGGCGTCAAGCTACTTGCCCGACTCTTGTTTTCTCTCTGTCCGTATCTGTCCCTTGAGCATTTCTTTTCTCCTCTTACAGCTTCATGGAGGAATAACTTTCTTCATAATCTTATCAGAGGCAATATATTGAGGTGCGGTGTGGGTTTGGTGGGGTTTTGATTTTATTTGTTTAGTTTTTCTTAGCAATCACTTTGGATGACACTTCTGTTTGCGCCTAGTATCTCAGTAGTCACCTAATTCACATACTTGTTAAGTTAAAGCATTTCAGAGAGGTTTGGCCTGCTTCAAACTTTATTTTCCCTTTGGGTTGCAGAAAGCTGTGGTTTATCATTTGGTTGGGCTTTGAGACCACACGGAGCTCCGTGTTTCGCTGCCCCCTTGACCACGGGTGGAATTCTGCAACCTTTCGCTGGGGCTGTACGCGTTTTGGCTTTTTGTAAAGCACATGTTGGTCCCTGGAAAGTGTGTGTGGGCTCCTGCACCAATCCTGGAGGGCGTTTAGTGCCCAGACTTAATGCTTGTGGAATTGCCAAAGTTGGCTGAGAAAATTAAGCCAAGTGTTTTGAGGAGTTGTTCGCCTGCAGAACTCCTGTTTTCATGGTTTCCTCTGGCTGTGGTCTTAAACTAGACCATGTGTGATTTTGAAATTATTTGACCATATGAACATTTAAAACCAGTCTCTTACGCTTCTGTTTATTTAAACTTCTTTTTTGTAGACTCCTGTACCTCAAAAATCCAATTCTGATTCTTTTGGTAAAACCATAACTTCATTTGATAAAGCAATTGGTTTAGGTTTGGGAAATTTTGAAGCAGTTTAAGGACAGCTAGTAATGAGCCAAAAGGCCATCCCTGTGTTGCCTTTCAGGTCACTTGGGCTGGAGATACAGTCCATGGATCTCAGCGTTTGGTCTGGTCTAGTAGCAGAACCACTTTTAGCAAGCTTGTACTAACTGACGTAATTTCAAGGAGACATGGAGCTCCTCTGTATTGCATTCAGATGAGCTAATGGTGGTTTGCAATATGCTGAAAGTAGAGAGCAACGCTCGTTTTCTCACCAGGTAACATCTGCCCAGAGAAGAGGGGCGGGCGAGCATGAGGGCAGAGACTGCAGGATGGTATAAATTATCATTCAATTCTGCTTTGATGTTTTTTTATTAGTACAATTTCTGCATGTCATATATCAAATATGTGGTAATTACATATTTGGAAATGTGTTTTAATATCCTGTTTGATGTTCTCTCTGAGAAAAAAGAAAGAAGGTAATATTGTTAGTGTTTTGCTGATTTGGTTTCAGATCCAGGAGTTAGGGATATTGCCATAAGTCAAAGGTAACAAATAGCATAGACAACAATGAAAGAAAATATTCAGGATTTTCACATAATGGCTTTCCTCTGGATGTTCCCTTTATGCAATAAAGCTGACAGAAATGAAAAGGAGCCTAAAACTTGATTAGCTACTGCAATGCGATGGAGTCTAAGTTTATTAAGGTATTTAAGGCTGCGTCTCTGTTCAAGCATGAGAATGCAATGACACCATTTGGTGTTTGTAGTAGACACATAACATTTTGTTCAGTATTTTTGTTTCATTTTAAGCAAAACTTAATTTTCTGTTGTTCAGCCTAATTTTCCATTAGGCAGAACTTTAGGATGTGTTCAGAATTATTTCAAATTCAAAGAAACCCTGTGTTCCTGTAAACTTCAAATGGATAAAAACAGGGTAACATATATTTCACAAAGTCATGGCTTATTTTACAACATCCTGGGACAACACATCTTCCCTGCTCTTCTGTTGTGCTTTACTGTCGCTCGTACAGACTCACATGTGGAGTCAGGCGTTTCTTGTGGCGTGGCTGGCAAAGTCGCTGATGCTCTGCCGTGGGCACGCTGATCCCTGTGGCTGTGCATCAGCTGCCCTTGGGGAACGTGAGCTTCCTCCTAGCAGTTGCATTGCTGAACTGCAGCTCAGCAGCTTTCTTTAAATAAATAAGTAAAACCAAAATTTTCTTTCAGTCTCACCAAGATAGTATTTTCATGTTTGCAAGCGCAACTTTAAAAGTGTGGGGAAAACCAGACGTGTGGGAGAGGTAGCTATGCCTTCTGAGTCTGCAAGGGAAGCTGTAATTATTGTCAGCATCTGTGCATTGATGGATGCCTAGGAACTTCTTACAGACATCAAATAATCTTCCAGGTATTTGCCTAAGCTTACAATTTCTCCCTCTGTTTTGTGTTTTTTTTTTTCTCCTCTTAAAGTCTAGTCAACACGTAAGCACTTTTTTTTTTTTTTAAACTGTGCTGCCTTGTCAGATGTGTATATATAAATGTAAGGAGTGGGAAGTTGTAAAGGGCTAAATATTTGTACTCCAGTTAATGTTTTCCAGAATTCCCTGTTTTAATGGGCTTTTGCTAGTCTTTGTCTCAAAAACAGGCAAGGTTTTCCTCTCATGTGTGCTTGGATCCTTTTTAAACTCAGTGGCACTCTTTTGCTGTGTAATGTTAAATTTTCACATATAGTAAGTGTGCCCAACTTCATTAGTCTTGTCTTTCTCCTGCAGTGCCGTACATGGTTTTCAGTTTCACCGTCCCCATTATCACCTAAACTTTACAGAAAAATCTGCATGCTCCAGTATTATGGAGGCAGGTCTGTGCTGGCCTGTTAAGTCTTGCATTACTGAAGACTGCATTCAGTTTTCTGTCTTAATGGTCAGAAATCATCAGATGGCCTTACCACAGTTCATTATTCTTTATAGTGTAGTAGCAAATATTTAGCTCCACTGAGAGAGCAAATGCTGGAATTAGTCAGGTTTGAATGCTATGCTGACAAACCTTACTTAAGGTGGGATTTTTTTTTTCTTACTTGTAATAAGGTGAGTGCAATTGCCTCATTTTTCATATCTAACTTTTTTGCTTTCTTTGTGTAGGTTGAATTCATGACCATGATCAGAGGTAGTGTGTGTTAAGTAAACAGTTAATAGTAAGTAGGTAGAAGAGCACTTAACAATTTGGGAAACTCAGAGTTTCAGAAGTAGTGAGCCTTGCATATAATCGTTTACTGAAGCACAGGTACATGCAAGAGGTAAATACGCATTTAAATTCGCATTGCCTTGGGTAGGCAGGCACTAGAGAACCCTCTTCACAGTTTGCAGGGGGCAAAAACTCTGAATGCTGCTGGCCCTTCCTCTGGGGGCATCTGAACGGCTCAGCCCAGGAGCTGCCCCTCTGTCTCTTGAGGCTCCCCAAAATATAGGGAGGGGAGGTGACACCCCCAGGGCTGCTGACAGAAGGTGTTAGGCCAGCGCAGGTCTTCCAGAGAGGAGCAGAAAGGCTCTTGCTGTCTGTGGTGCAGGTTAGCAGTGCTGGGCTCAAAAAAATCCAACAACCAAAAGCAAGCCAGACCTGGCTGGTGTTGTTTTATAGCTTCAGTTTTTCAAAGCTAATACCAGCTACAGAAAATCCTTCTAGCCTTATTTGTATATTTGAATATAAAGGTTTTGTTTATCTGTGTTATTCTCCCTCCCATCTTTTCCTGAAATAACTGAGAAAGTCTCTTATGTGTCTGGTGAGGTGAGGCGTTTGACCAAGAGATCTGCGCTGAGAACAAGATGGGCATCCATCCTTAAGACAGAGGGTATGAGAAAGTCTTGTGGGTCTCATCCAGCCCTGGTTTACACCATTTTGGTTTTGCTGTTTTGTTTTCTTCTTGGCAATTTCTTATGAAGGGTCTTTTGTATTTTGTTTGTGCATAATTCTCATTAGTGGCTGCGGAAGCGAAACATAAGAATTGATGGGAAACCAGATCTGTAACCTAAGGAAGTCTATATCATACACTGACAAATACAGAAGAAAATGAATGTGCTGGACTTCATGACAATATATAAAATGTATGTAGAGCGTATGGAAATTTATTTTTGAAGTGAAGAACAGCATTCTGAGTGAATAAAATATGCATATTTGCCTCTAATAGTAAATTCCTTTAGATGACTTTTTCTCTGAACCGAACTACAGTAGTTTATATCATTTGTTACAAAATAATATGTTCTCCCTTGGTAGAAATCATATCATAAAGTCTCAAATTGGGATAATTTGATACAACTGAACCAGAAATAGATTAAACCTGACAAATCTGTCATAAACTGTAAGTTTTAATAGAAGCTTAATCTAAGCTTTCATGACTTTGTCAAAACCAATAATGTATCAGCAGCTAGCTCTGAAACTGGCTGTATCATACTGCAGGACTGCAAAGGTTAACGGGTTTTTAAGACCCAGCTGTGAAGTTGTGTACATTTTAAAATGTCTTTAGCAGAAGGCACATTTTTTATCGATTAAGGAAAAGATGCTATTTGTTGATGTTTGTTTGAAAACAATGTTCTTTTACTGCTAATTTCATAACTCCTTTATTGAAATACACTACCGAATATGTCAGTGATGACTGAAGAGAATTTGGGCATGAAACAAGTAACCACCGTATTCTGTTTCTGTCCCTCAAATGCCTGCTGCGCTCATTTCAATGTGTGACATGTTTTGTGCCTTGTGTTTGAGTGGTCTCGCTAAAAGGGCAGTGATCATAATACAGGTTTGGGGAGCCCAAATGAATTCCCAAGATCTCAATCAATCATCCTCAATCTTTTCTCCCGGCACGTGCTACTGTCAACTCTCTCCCCAGCAGCAGCACTATTCCTTTCTTCTCCTCCCTGTGCACCCGTAAAAATTATTTCTAATGAAATAACTTCAGTGTCAGTGCACCCTTGTAATAGATAAGGCAGAAAAACATAATTTTAGCAGAATGATGCTTTCAACTTGGCACTAGAATTCTTGTTTCATAGATGACATGCATACGGAATCAAAGGTGTTTCTGACTGACGACATATAGAGACGTTGGGGATATCACAGCTTTATACCAACCAGATTAACAGAAATATTTCTGTTAAAAGAATGTTGTAGATTTGTGAAAGTGCTTCACAAGATCCTTTCTTCCTTAAAATTCAGTTCAATCTATGTGACTTCAGGGCGGGTTATGTTGAGTCAAAAGTAAATAATTGTCTGGGTCTTTTTTAATTAATTAATTTAATTTTTTACACTTGGAGCCACCTCGAAAGAGAAAACAAAAGCATTTTCCAGAGAGACCAAACAAGGAAAACTCAGGTCTCATCATGACTCAAGAACAATTATTTGCAGGGGGTGGGTCTGGTAGTAATTGAAGTTTTGTACCAGGCTAAGTAAATCCCCTAATTAGTGTGAAAGTGTCGTTGGTATGTGGCTCTTTTACATGGGAGGAGTTTTTAAGGGAATGGTGACTTAAAACAAAAAAAAATTAAAATAATATAAAACTGTGAATTTATGAATGATCTCCAACTGCTAGCGTGTTTATATTAATAAAAAAAGGTAGAAAAAAATTAAAGCAGTAAAAATTAAACTCTTCTGCTGAAGTAGAAAGAAAAAAACAATCCAACTTTTCTTCTCATACTAAGAAAACTCTTGTGTACCATAGGGAGCAATGTTCATTCATTTCTTTAAACAGCTTAACTTTCCAAACATCGAAACAGCATGCAATTGGTTAATATGCTTATATAGTACACTGTGGTAATTATATCCTGTTGTTTTTGTGATGTAGGATGAACTATGGCTGTCTTGGTTCCAAAACGAGTCTGTTGTCCTCAAAGCAACTCATATTATACACCTAGGAGATTTATCTATGAATATCAACTGAATGCATATTTTATAAGAAGGCTGTAAGAGTTTTTCTCCCTCTCACTCCCAATCCTTCAGAAAAATTTCATTTATTAAGTGATCCATTTGCTTAAGGTAAATCAGTAGCAGAGGTAGTTATCTCTGTCTTTGCAAAGGTCACTTCAGCTCTGGGTAAGATTATTTTATGAGAAGAGGTGCTATTGTAGGTATGGTTTTGCCCCGCCCCCAGTTGATATTTGACCTGAATCCATAATACTTACTTTTTTTTTTTAAAGAACAAAATCTGAAGTTTCTCTTCCAAAACATTGCTTCTAGCATAATAAAGCAGTGACGTGCAATTATTTTCTGGTAGTAACCATGACTTGAGGTAGTAAAACAAAGTGTAATTTCCTATTGATAGTGATGAAAATAAGTCCTAATTTAAAACAAATCTGTAAACTTTAGATGTTATTTTCTTTTTTCTCTCTTTAAAGAAAAAAATGCATCTTAGAACCTTTGACTGTAATCTCCATCCTCTTTGGCTTGCTACCTTCCACTTTAAATGGACCAAAAGCAACTGTAACTATCAAAACACCTATTAAACTAGGAAGGTAGAGGTGCATAAATTTTTAAAAGAAGTTTTGTTCTGGTGTCTGTTCTGCAGGACCAGGGATAAATTCTGGACTGCCTATGAGGAAATTAAATTCTGATGGCTTTAAACACCCTTGCACGCTTCTGTTTTAGGAGGAGGAGGATGCTGACAGCAGCTGTGCCGGGGGTTTCGGTTCAAGTTTCCCGGGGTGGTCTGCCACGCTGCTTGAAGGCTGCGTGCTCCGGCCCTGGTTCAGGGATGCCTCCTAGCAGATTTCTGAGCACCTCCTTCTAAGACAGCCAACATATGGTTGTCAAGTACAATATCCATGCTGGTTCCCTCCTTATACAACTGGTAGAGGGTCTGCTAGGATGTCGTTATGCCACATTAGCTCCGTTGCTGGTGGTAAAGCTGCAACCAGCGTGAAGGTCACTCCTGACAGGTAGTATTTGTTGATAGATCTTTTAGGGAATCTTAAATCAGAACACTTCAACTTGATAAATCTGCCTATTTCTGGGGTTTTTTGGTAGCTTAAACAAATCTGACTCGTATTTCACGTATTCATATATTCCATATATGTTATATTTCATAGTAACTATTATTGTTTTAACAGGGCACTGAGCTGTGGGACCCCTGCTTATATGTGCTCTTATGGTGGATACTTTAAAAATACATGATGTCATTTTGGCTACGTATTCCAGTAGTGCTGTGCAGGAGTGGATGTAAAACATTTCCCGCAAGTTTCCTCCGGCGTCAGGAAGCACTGGTGAGGAAACGGCCGGAGAGCGCGCTCTGGTCTGTGGGGCTTCGGCCGGTCGAGGCTGTGGAGAAGGGAGAGGGCTGGAGGCAAAGAGGAGCAAGAGCCTGAGGTTCTTCGGAGATGCTCTGCACTTCTTAAAAGTGATTTCTATGCTCAGCTGTGAAACACAAAGAGCTAAAGGATTTAGACTGGTATTTTTTTTGAGCAAGACTTTATCTTCTTGGGCAGATGGGATCAACCCATTACAGCTGTATTTTTATTTTTTTTAATGCCAGCCAGTCATCCTTGGATAACATGAAGCATTAGAGAAGCTTGTATTAGAGTTAACTCATGTGATGTCCTTTGTACCTCCCAGATCCTTTCCTGTTTCCTTCCCCATTTCCCATCTCTCCCTGGCTAGCTCTCCGCTGCCTGCAGCCTGTCTTTACCCATGGGAAGGTTGTCTCGGAGCTGGCTGGGAGCTGCGCGTGTGCTGCGTGGTGGGATAAAATGGAGCATTGCAGGAGAAGAAAACAAACCAAACAATGGCTTCTTGAGCCAGATTTATTTACTGTTTTTAAATGGGTGAAACGGCTACGTTAGTTTCTATTAGCTGCCAAGTTGACCAGCATCTTTGTTCTGAGGTGGAAAACATGATTTAACTGAAGTCAAGAAATAGTGCTGGTGGCAACAAAGCTGTAGCAATGAGGTTATGCAGAGTCTAAGACACTGTTTTGGGGTATGTGAGGATAACGCAATAGTTGTTAATGTTGTGCTGTTGGTGGCTGGATTTTTTTATCATAAAACATACAGTAAATGAAACATGCCCTCCCTGGGTATTGAGGAGGGTGAAGGGATAATATGGTTATCTTACTGCAGCCAATGGAAAAAGTCCAGTGCTGAGAGTTCTTAAGGTAATCTGTGTCTTTCTAGGTATAAAAGGGCAGTGACACCTATTTACTTAAAAATTGTGGACATCAGTCCTGGTGTCAGTATAAGAATAAAAGGCAGGACAGATGTTGCTTTTGTAATAAGTTAATAAAGATTTTTTTCTTAAGCACATAAATTTAGTCAAATGATTTGTGAAACAAACTGTAAAATTGATGTATGTCAGACATCTGGCTTGTGCTTAACTTCTAGTTTGCAGTTGGTATTTTATGCATGACAGTAAATAGGTGATCGTGATTGAGAGTCTTTCAAAAACATCAGCAAAAATTACAGGTTTCTGAAACTCTAATAGTAAGGGGATGACTTATTTATCATAATTGATGTTTTCTGCAGCTCTTTAATGATCATCATTTCTAACATATATTTTATGTTTTATTTCAGGCTTGTAAATCTGGTAATTCTGAGGTAGAAAGTTAAATGCTGAAATGGAAAGGGATGCGAGTGGCAATGGGCTGCTTGATGTTTGTCTTATTTCTCTATATGAAAGCTTGTGAAATTCAGTGAAAATGTTGCAGAAATTAATCTGATTTGTCGCCTGCTTTGATTACAGAGACTTTAATCAAAATCTTTCCAGTATCTGTGTGACCGAGCTGAGCGGCATGCTGGCTGGCTCTGTGCTGGCCTCTTGAGGGGCTTGAGGTGGTGGGTTTGTTCTCTCGGTGTCTCACACTGTCAGCATGAAACATGACAGCTGCAGCCCTTTCCGTTGAAAACTTGGGTGGTGGTAGGGCCTTATTTTTGTGTAGATTAGATGATATAAGTTATTTGTATAGCACAGTGATTGGAGTGTTTGTTCTGAAAGAAGGAAATGTGATTCGGTGCCTTTGTCAACTCAAGGGACTCACAAAAGAGATTTTACCCTAAGACGAGATGCTTGATTGTAGCAGGGTCGTTCTTCTCTGCTGGTAGTGAAGCTGTGCAGGAGAAACTTACTCAAGATTCATAGAGCCAGAAAAAACATAGGTGTGGAAGAGCATAACTCTTCTAATCCAGTGTTTTAGAGAATTTGGCTGGAGAAGAAAAGTCTCCACTTCTGGTCTTCAGGGCTTCATTTATTTAAGTGGCAGGTGGGGGAATTTTGTAAATAGTATTGGGGATTGTCTCAGGTATCCCCTCTTTCAGCAGAGTGCTCCTGTCGCTAAGCTACAAATTGCTTTGTGTTGTCTCTTTGTGGCTCCATAAATCCCATGTTCTTCAAAGTGGATCTGAAAGTGTGGCTGGCCTCTTGCCTCATTTGCTTCTGCTCCCGTCTTCCTTCCTTTCCTTCCTTCCTTCCTTGGTGGTCACGGCCCCTTTCTGGAATGCTGCTCTGCTGACTCGGGGATCGACCTGTGTCTTAGAAAGTGCTCTAGCCTTTACACCATTGAGTGTATTTAATGTATTTAAAATGTATTTAAAAATTCACAATGTATTTAAAAAAACCCCAAACAATGAGAAAGCATTTACGAAAGTAAGTTCCCACAAAAGAGACTTGGGCACCTGAAATCAGGAAGGATGTGGGGTCCTGAATCCCCGGTGCGTGTGGATGTCAGACTGAAGGCAGCGGAGAGACCCTAACCCTGGGGATGGGGGCAGTTTCAGGTGCCTGGCTGTCCTGAGCGTGGGCAGGGTACCCAGCTCGCCTGGCACTTGCCAGGGCTCCGAACTCAGCTTGGGTGCTGCTTGGGGAGCCTGGGCACGCCGTGCAAGGCTGCGGATTTGCTCCTCTTGGAGCCAGGCTCTTAAAAGTTTTAGATCTCCACCGTCTGTGGATCCACTCCTCTGTCATTAAATGGGAGTAGTCCCATTTCTTTCGTTAGGTTTTTAACCAGGCTTGAGAGAGTCCTGTCTAATGAATGCCTTGCTGAAACCTCGCTCTGGGGGATGAAGCAATGTTCTCTAGAAGTAACTATGGTCTGTCTTTATTCTGGTGAACCAGGATGTGAAGGTGCTCGCCAATTGGTTCTAACATTTTTGCAGAACCAACCCATCAGTTATCAAAGCTAACCACTGAATGGACTAATGCATGTGCTATGTATACATATTAATGCTTATATTAAAATTGTCACAATTTTTCATTTTCATCTTACACAAAAAAAATACCAGAAAACTCTGACATGATGCTTCCTTTGGAAGGTTTTCTCCTATTTTAATGTCTGCTATACTTGCATCCACTGATAAGCGTCCCCAGGAAGAGTGTTAGGAAACGTCTAATTGTGATGTTTCCACGACGTGACAAGAAATCAGAACCTATACGGATGATGGGCCTCCATGCAGAACGGGAGTCAAACAGACAGACACTAGTATCATCTTTAGCACTGATGGAAAACCAGAGAGCGAATTGTACATACCCATGAAAAATAATATGGGCCAACCCTTTCTCCATAATCTGTGGGGAATAGAAACAGTCACTGTCCAAGTATAATTTAGTTGGACATTCAGTCTGTTGGCTGCTTGGCTCTGTGCAATTCTCAGCCCGTCTGAGAAAATTAATGTGAAATGGATGTCCGTAATCAGGGTGACTTTGGTGGTTTCATAATCTCTTTCTTCACCCTTTCACCATTATATGTGAAGGAACTTTTTTTTAAATTTTTTTTTTTTATTTTCCCCTGGTCTCCTAGGTTAAAAAGGCAAAAAATAGACTGAGCTCTTGGGTCCTTTGAGGCTCACAGCTTTAGAAACATTGTCACCTTATTGGGACTAACTTCCACAGCCAGTTAGGTGATTTAGGAGGCTCCTGGCAAAGACAAAGTGCAATGTGAAAGTCCGTCTAATCAGTTCTGGATGATACATTGTAATTGCAAACTAAACTCTGCATTTGGGCAATAGTGATGAAGCTTAACTGTCTTCAGTGAAATTGCACTAGTTCTAGTAATTAAAGTGGAATTTAGTCTTACAGCTAAGTCATGTGAATAATGTGTCACAATAACATCCATCAGGTTTTGGCTCAAAAAGAGCGTTGCTCTACTAATCAGAGTAAAAACATTCCTATTGCTAAATATAGGAGATAACAGCTGACTGTGCAGAGGGCAAAACAGGTGAAACAATTTAATTTGTTTTAATGAACAACCAGCTCTTGGTTCCCTATGCTGGGATGGGTGGAGGACAAAGTTGTCTTCACCCCGGAGTCGCAGGGTCCCCTGTGCCGCACTGCTGCTTTGTTCTTCTCTCTGCTTCCTAAAGCTGTCCCCTCTTTTCACGAAGTCCTGTTACAAAGCTTTGTTAAGGATGAAGACGTGCTCTTGCAGCACACCTTGCATCATTCTGTATCAACCTTACGTAAGTTATTCCATGCATTCCAGTTTCTGTTGCCCTCAGTAGCAGAGGGTAGGCTGCCATCACTTTTCAAAGAGATGATGTTTTCTAGTAACTGTACTGGGAAAAACAAGAAGGGTCTTTGGGGAACTAGGATTTAGCTTGTCTTAGTTGGAAGACAGGAGTGGGTTATCAGTAGTTCAAATGCCTTTTTTTCCACACTGGTGTCTGACAAGATTGAAAATAGAAACCGGCAGCCTCCTGATTGTCTGATTATGTAAAACCATCAGCAAAACCAAACCCAAACAGGTATGATAGGATTATGTATGTGCATATATTTTGTTTGGGGATATTTTTATAAGGTTTACAAAGGAAGAAGTTTACTTTCAGCATTAGATCTTAGTGTTTTGGAGACTAAGCAAGAAAAATACCAACAGTCTTCCAAACGTAAACCCATATTTTTGATGCTGTTACAGGTTACAATGGTCATTTTTGAGCCTGATCAAAATACTTAATGCAATGCTTCTTAATTAGAAAAAGTAGATACCTTTGGCAAAATGATTTGGTTACAAGGCAGGAAGATTTTCAGCCTGTTGCCCAAAAGAAAACTAAAAGACATGTCTTATTCTGTCTACTGAAAGAATTTTTCGTTTTGGATCAGCTCTGGTCTGTCTATACAAAATACATATTAGAAGCAGTTCATCCGGTTAAGAGATAGGAAGGTACAAATCCATGGCACTGTTGTTACCCTGGAGGGCTGGGGACTGCTGGTTGCAGTCTAACAGAATGAAGAAATAATTATGAAGCCTGCAGGTCATGGCTATATGTAGTATTAATATACATCTAGACAACGACTTACTCTTTTTATAACTATAAGCTATCAGTCAGGAATATTTTTGTACTTACTGTATAAAATTGCAGCTTTGCTTTTGCTTTCGGGTACTCTGTTTAGAGTGACTGAGTGATTTCTTTAGTATACGAACCTGGTATTTCATTAGGCTTAAAATTCTTCCATTTCTATGTAAAAGGAAGTTTTCTTAAGAAAAAAGATACAATGTTACTTCTCATTGATATAGGTGTTGTCTTAAAACATACCTTTATATTAAAAACAATAGCTTTTTGAAAGTGAACTGGAGTAAATAAAGAGCATTTAAATACCACTTGTGAAAGTTCTCTGACAGTCAAAACGAAAGATAAAAACAGTCTGTGGTGTCCATTTCAAATGTTAAAGTTGCACTTTGCTTACTTATAGACACAAATGACTGTTTTCTCTTTCACTCATCGGTAAAATTTAAACCTGGGCAACGCTGTAATAAAAACACATGTTAATAAACCCAGATTACTGCTTGGCATGCAGTATGTTATTGCCGCTGAATTACTGATAGGCCTGATTTAGATAAGTCCGTTTTCCCATAGACTCGGTTTTAGTAAGTTTTATGGAAAAGAAAAAACTTTACATTTTGGAGGCAAAACAGTTTTCCTGGGAATAGGTGTTAAGACTGAATTTTACTCCTTCTTAATGAAAGCCTAAGCAAATTAGTTTTATGTGGGAACACTATGGAGCTGAGGTGGCCCATAATTCAGTCCCACACCCCTGGCAGGCCCTGGGGCTGCATCGCAACTATCCTTTGCAGGTTTGTATTCTTGCCTCGGAGACTGGATGGGCAGCCTTGATCCCCAGGGCTGTCTGCAGCACCAACTTCTCAAGAGGGTTCGTTTCTGAAGGCTAAGCCTGAAAGACAGACCGTGATTGCCAAATTCATGTCAGCTGTGTTTCCCTGTGCTACTCTTAAAAGTGACTCTTGTTATAATTACATTTTGTGAATGTGACTGAATAATTCCCCCCAAATTCATACTGATTTTGGCCTTAAAACAAGGAGCTGTCGAATCAGAAGCTGTCGTTCCAGTACATCGGTAAAAGAAATAATCAACTTGGTGGACTGAAATTGTACTAGGGAGTTGACGCTTTTCTCTTTAAAAAAACCCTAACAAACCGAACAAAAACCAAACAGACAAAACCCACAACAAAAACCCCCAAACCAAATGAAAAATGCTAACCTCAAAAACAAGCCTCCGGTGTGTTAACAGAGACTCGATTTCTTTAGGTTTGATCATGGGGATTTGTAATTTATTTGTTTTCCCTAGGAGTCCTCTTTCAAGCTAACAATTTTCAGCAAATAATATTGTGTACAGTGATGAATGAGAAATCTCCTTCTTTGACTGGTTTAGAACATCCTCAAGTGAGAGGTTGTTAAGAATAAAGAATCAAAGCAGCAGCTCAGCTAACACCAAGACAATTTCTCTGAAAGTGCTGTGTTGTCCCCCAAAGTTTTTTCTGCACAATACAGAGACACCAATTTCTGTTCTTTAACTCAACTTTTAATGTGTGTTTCCTGCTGCAGTTGCTAATGATCTGAACAGAATTAGTTGACCGCATGGTGCTGACTGCCTTAATTTCAGTAGGGAGAAACAGATCATACGGGATAAAAAGGGGAAAAACAAAGTACAGAATAAAAAGCGGATCCTGTGATTATCTTTCCCCCCACCCCAAAAGGACTAATGAAGTTTCACATGAGAACCTCAGAAAAATCATAATTCAGCTGTTGTTATGTTGTGGAAGCTGAAGAGTTTTAGGGGATGTTTTGCAGTCGTGCCTGAGTGGAAACAGTTATCACGTAAGGTGCCATCTGAAACTGCTTGAGAGTTTTGCATTTATTATTAGTCTGTTCACTGGATGAATGATGGAGGTGTGGGATTAACCTGCTGTGCCAAGGATCTGAGAAATGAACTTTCTGAATATACTACCAACAGCATTCATCAGCAGATTCCTCTGTTGCTTGAATTCAAGAAGTAATTTTATTTATTGACACCGATGGTTAATTATTATGTACAGGCCACGAAGGAGGACAATTCAGATTGCTGAACGAATGCATTACTTTAGGTGAATCTGTATTACAGGATTTGCAGCTGTCACACAATGTAAGTGTGAGTTGCATAGTTTTAGAGAGATTTTGGCACGTCAAGTTATTGATTGAAATAAGCTGCTTTTTTCAAGGGCTTGGGAGTCTGGATGACTCGCTCATGCTCAAGCCCTACTCGTGTTCAAATAGCCGTACAAAACCAACTACGCTCGGTTCTGTTTTCCTGCAAAAATGAGTGGGCACAGAGAAGAAGTAAAAACATGGCTAATAGAGAACATACCTGAACTGTGCTGTTAAGGAATCCGTATTTATTACCTTCACCTTTGAAACTCTTATAAGCTGACTTTGGCTGAAAGTAGGGGTAGCTCAGAGTAACAGTCAGCTGAGCAAAATGTGTACAGGGGATCTGTGTCTCGTGCTCCCGGGCTCCGCGGCAGCCAGTGGCTTTGGAAAAAGGTTGGGGGAAATCAGAGCCTGGCGGGTTGTCACCTGTGGGTAATATATCTGTAGCAATATTACACAAATATGAATGACAGAAACAGGACATGATGATTATTATTATTTTAATCAAAACAAGGCTTTAATTAACAGAAACTTTGTCTTCTGGATAGAAACGGTAATACTTCCTCAACAGATTTACTTGAAAAGTTGTCTTCTCAATTGAACTGCAATGTATCAATTTATACATGTACTTTACAAAAATCAGTTTAATTTTCAAATTATGCTTCCGAGGCCCAAAGAGGATACCAGGGTTGTAAGTGTGTCTTTATTCTTTATCATTTTCATTTATGTTTTTTTGGAGCAAAGGAAGTACCCTGCGTTTTCTGGAGTGTTAGTAGTTTCTGGCTATCTTCAAAACAGGTATTGAGTGTCCTGGTGTGATTGGCATTTGTCTGTGTAACTTCAGTGGATGCTGGCTGGAAAGAGGCACGGAACCTTTGCTTCTTGCTGAGACAGTGTCCATCAAGACTTAACTGTGATATTTTTTTCATCAGAATAATTTAGGTTTATCTATTTTCCTTGTTTAACTCGCAAATTAGCTATTTGAAATGTTTTGCTGCTTTAAAATTCTCTCTGTAGAGAACATTAATTTGCAAGCAGCATCAGTAATTTAGCAGCATACATTTCACGGTTGGCAGGGCTGGTGTGACTCCAGAGAAATATTTGTACCCTTCTATAGTTATCTCTCTGCATGTTCATTTTGTAATCGATGAAATATCACAGCGGGCAAATCAGATACATTTAATATGACAGCAGCATCTTTCATCACCTCAAAATCTCTTTTTTTTTCCATGCCTGCTGCTATTGCTGTGTAGAACTGAGAACTCCAGCTTCCTTCTCCATCCAAAACTGAGACTAGATGCACTTGCTGTTATTGCGATAGTCAAGAGAGTTCAGCTGCAGTGTTATTAACCATCTGCAATGCTGCCAACTCCAAACATTTGAAAAATCACAATGTAAAATTAATTTCATTGCTATTTGAAGTTTATCTTCCAGTTTCTGAGCACGATGTTCTCCAGCATTTTTGTGATGGTAAAAATGAAAACTTGGGGGTCACCTGATCTGATAAGAAATTTGTTTGTGATTAAATTCTAAGTAGTATTTGAAATACTGAGACACAGCCTCCTGGGATAACCTCCATGAAGTGTCTATGTATGCAGCACGTTTCGGTTTGTGTAATAAAGAAACTGAAAATGCATAAAGCAGTAGATTGAATTCTCTATTGGCTTAATGAAAGATGTTATGTTTTTAGGAATTAGTTTTCAGGAGACCAAATGCTCCTGAGAATGGGTTCATATGTCTAATTTAAAATACAAAACAACAGTACTCAGTTGCACGAATAGGAACATGTTGGAGGAAGAGAAGCTGGATCAGTATTTCCAAAAAAATCTCAGCGCTATTATAGCAGCACGGCAGCAGAACTTTGTGCCTGGGGGCTGCTGCACGCCTCCGGGTGCCCGTTCGTGCCGCGGGTGCTGCGGGTGCTGCGGGTGCATCCCTTCCCATCACTGCGGGGAGCTCCCCGGGGCTGCAGCGAGGCACTCTGTTAAAAACCTGGCTGTGTTTCCTTGGCTCTTGCACAGCAGTAAGTCATGGGGAGAGAGGTTTAGAAGTCGTGTGAGACCGCAGATATTTTTAATGTGTGCTTATACAAGTGCTACTGAGAGGGGGTTTTTTTCCTTTTTTTTTCCTCCTGTATTAACAGCTCTTGCTAGCCAGCCCTGTAGTCTCTCTAGTGGCAAAGGCAGAAGCAATACATCTGTTCTCCAGCCCAAAGTGAAGTTTTTAGCCACTTGAAAGGCAGGTCTGTTGGGGGTCTCCAAGGAAAGATAAAATTCTCATTGGAAAAGGAAGGGAGACCTTGAGAGTAATTAATTTGATAAGGGAGGGTGGAGTAGGAATATCTACAGATAAAGCAAGTGCATCTCACTTATTATTCATTTTAGTGCAGACTCTGATGAAGTAACTATGCTGAGATATATTATCCCAAAGATTCACTGTGAACATTTCATTGGCTGTCTCCAAGCACACAATTTTTTTTCCTTCCTGTTTTACCCTAAAATATATTAAAAAAAAAAAAAAATCAGGTGTTTATGATGGTCATTGTAAGCTGCAGCAAAGTGAACTCTGAAAATTGGCAGCTTTCTTACAGTCTGTGGCATCATTTGTTGATAATGAGGGAATGCAGTTAAAAATGCATATTAATATTTAATTGAAGAAGATTCATGTAAACCCCAGCTGTGACCATAAAAGTCGGCTTTTTTCTGAGAGAAATAAAAGCAGTAGTTCCCTGTGGGCTCATCTGATTTCTTTATGCAGCAGCCACCCACATGTTAGCATACATCTGTGTAGCCTTTTGTATACTTGTAGAGTAGAATATGTAGTGCTCAATCTTATTTTTGTATAAAATGCTAGTGACAAAACTGCGTATTGTAGGACTGCTTATGCTCAAAGATTTTAAAAAACCATCATGAGGTTTTCTTTGTCATTTTGGTGGTTGGAAGAATTGTACACAAAGAAACGTACAGCAGATGGCACTATGCTGTAACCATAGAATGAGAGGTTTGGGTAGGAAAAAATGTGTTCATTTAGAGTTTGTACCTATGTATGGAATTCATATTTTCTTGTTAATAGCGGTAGAAGATTAGAAGGCCAGAGTGTTTTAAAGCAGAATTTTGTGAACTTGTGTAGCATACATGTCAAGTAAAGCTTCAGTGGTTCTTTAGTGGTGATGTTTGGTGCTGCTTCCAGTGATCCTTTCAGCTTTCAATGAGGCTCTACTGCTAAATGCCCAAGAGCCTAGGTGTTACTGAAACACAGTGAAGCTAAAGTCAGACAACACACGCAGCTTTCTTCCACTGCACCACAGCATATCAAAGTGCGGAGAAATTTTAAACAAGAGAATTTCCCCAGGAGCTTTTTCAGCTGGGTAGGAATTGCCAGGACAGAGAGTGGAGAGCTTACCATAAATGGTTAAAAATTGTGCTAGAACTACCTTTAACGTGCAGTTCTGAATTTTATTTCTTCTTTCCCTTCAACTGGTAAAAACAACAACAAAGATCGCTTTGTAACATCCCCAGGTAACCTGATGTTGCGGAGGCTCACAAAATTGACTTAGGTAGGTTACAAGCTCAAAGGAAATTTATTCCAATGAAAAATAATTTAATATTCTGTCAACATTAGTAAACTACAGGTTCCAGATGCCAAGGGGAATCAAATACTACATGGCTGAGCTAAGTTTTAAAAAGGAACTAACCCAAACCGCGTTTCACTCGCCAGTTGAGATGAGGGCTCCCAACCTGGAGGATTTACCCCAGGCGGCGTCCCCCGACCCAAGGCGGGGGTCCCCGACTGCAGACCCGCTGCTCCGAGGGGGACCGACTGCCTCGACCCCTGCCCTCTGGCAGGACCCTGTTTATGCCCTAGTCGAATCTGATCGGTGGTCTCAATTACAGTCCGAGGGTCTTAGCTTCCAACTGAAGCGTAGGTCTAAATAGCCACTTGTGCAACCCTTTTGTGACCAAAATCAGCAGATGTGGTGGTTACCCGAGCCAGACCAAAGTCAGTAGATGTTTGCCCGAACTGGCAGATGTTTTTATATTTCACCAGAGACCAGAGTCAGTGGATGTTTTTATAAAGAGTCACCAGAGTTAGCAAATATTATGGCTCAGTGGTCTTTGCATCAGCGTGGGTGCAACTGCCACACCCGATAGTATATTAATCTATGTATTAGTATTAGTTGTCGAAATACCCCACAACAATTTGCCCAACTTAACTTAACCAGGATATAAAACTGTTTACTGGCCTTGGGGTGAGAGACCTGATAGTGCTAACCATAGTTTTCACAGTATTTGTGACTGACTTACTAAAAACATTTTTAGTGAGTATTTTAAGAAAAAAAATATATTCATTGGATGAAATTCATACAGAGAAAGGAATAAGCTGAAGTGTGGCAGATTTTCAGAGAATGGAATGGGCTGTGCCAGACCAGTAAGGGGAGAATAATAATACCATTATCTGCTGAGAATCCCACCCTCAATCTAATTCCTTTGGGTCTAAGAACTGTCATAACAGCCTGTGAAAGAGAAACGTCTTCTCGTTACGGATGTCTCAAATCATGTGAAAACTTCAATACCTTGAGCTTCATCCAGAAAGAAGAAGCCTGTAAAGACTTTGAAGTAGTTTCTGCTGATAATACTGTCAAACAAACGAGACGTCTCTGTGTGTGTTGGCAGTTGTTTCCAGAAGCAGTGTGTGCTGTGCATGGAAGTACTTCCATCTGGTAGTCAGTCGGAGTCTGCTCCAGAAGAAAAATACAAAACATTTTTAGGTTACTAGGCGAACACTGTAAGAAGTTTGCAGAGGGCCACTTGGAGATGTAGGGGCAACTGAGGTGCTAGGAAATGTGCCAAAACTGTGAATTTTATCAACAGATGAAAAACAAATTCAGGTATGAGGAAAGAGAGTGTTCTGTGAAGGTGCTGTCGTCTGCCCTTCAGTCGTCTTCCCACCCCCCCAGCCCGTGTAAGAACACCGACTGATCTCATGGCTCCGTTCAGAGGGGAACGATACACGTAATGATGATCGGCAAGGAATGGCAACCCTCAAACAGTCTTTTTGGTTTTTCCCCACTTACGTGTAGATATTGAAGAGGCTTGATAAACCTGGATAGCTTTTCACTGGGGGTCCTGAGCAATTACTCAGCATCACTGTGATTCTGTCACATCACTGGAATTTGCCCCTTCAACTAAGTGTAGCCTTGACTGCCTCTTGTGGTGAGTTGAGCTGATGGCATTTTGTGATCCGTAGTGCTACGTGACTTGTAAAGGATCCGAAAGGCTTAGCAGGTGCAAGTTTTCTTTGTCATTCATGCCTCAAAATTGGGAAAGTTGGGTGTCAATGTTATGTGCGTCCCATGCAAAAAGCAGAAATTAAAAGGTTTGGAGACCTTAGGATTATTTCCATTTGATGCCTTCCGAGTGTCTCTTCTGAAAGTAGATGGCATCTCTGCAAACTTTGAGCTACAGACAATGACCTCCTTCTTGTGAAGCTTACTGGTGGCGTGGTTCAGCTGCAGCCTGGTTCTTCTGCTTCTTGAGGGGTCTTGGGGTCGAGTCATGAACAGATCTGGGGCTTAGGGAGTAAAACTGAAATAAAAGAGGAGGAGTCGTTGGCCTTTTCAGAACTGATGGACCCCAAGCAGAAACAGTCAGCCGGTCTGAACGCTGGTAAATTTACCAGTTCACGTCCTTTTGGTTGGTCAGGAACGTGCCTGGTGGTTGTACCTCTGATACAGGAATAATCTGCTGTGGAGGACTGTAATCCTCAGGATGTTTCATAATGTCCTAGGAGGCTGTAGTTCTTAAATTCTCTTTAAAGTATCAATTCTTAAATTTTCATGTTTCATTGCATCCTTATTTAGCTTTATAAGCAGAACTTTTTAAGTCAGTGGAAGGTGTTTGATTCTTGTACATTTAAGTATATAGGAGTTAAAAAAGATACTTAAAGATCTAGCTGCTTTGCTGCCTTGCTGTTATCAGAATCAGAAATTTGAAGTCTGAGTATGACCAAGAATGTGATGAATGCAAGGAATTAACTGTTTGTTGTCAATAACCATGGAGTGGTGCAGATAAGGTCCTCTAAGCATGGCAAGTATCGCTTAAGAGTGTTTTCTTGTGTTCGCGTTAGCGTGCTGTTAAAGAGATTAAATCAGGCTGTATTTACGGTGAGTTTAATGGCCTTTCTTGTTTAACTAAAGTGGTGTGTGATGTTAATCACGAAGCACTTCTGAGATCTCTCCATTAAAAACTGACAGTGATACACATGGGTAACTTCTTACGTGTAAATCTATTAGTAAATTCATCAGCTGCGTGATCCTGAGAAAGGACACTAAAATGCTTTATTGGTTTGCTGTTCATTGCATTGATTATTGGGGGCTCTTCTGAATATATGCCTCTGATTTCTGCTGCTTGCCAATTCATCATGGCAATAGTTAAATGACATTCTGCTAGCTCAGCATTCTTGTCCACACTGGATTTGTTGCGGTAGCTGAAGGTGATTCCCTTTTACAAAGTGGACATAGTTCTCTGGAGAAGGGAATGTACTGCTAGCACTGATGGTCTGCAGTATTTTAATAGTGAATAGTCTTCACTTGCAATTACTTCTGGTTTAAAATAATGAATTAAGTAATTTTCTAAAATAAAAAGATTAATATATATTCGTCTAAACTTTATATTTTATTGATGATTAAGCAAACCATTGCAAACTGAAATCAGATGGGGTTTGTATTCATTTCTACCTTGTAGTATGGCTTTTGATTGTAGCACTAAGGATTTTGCAATGAGTAAATAATTTTGAAGGAACATCTGTTTCAATTCTTTTTCATGTCTTAAAAAGATGGGCAGGGGAGAAAACTTGAGGAAAAATCATTAAATGATCCAGATACAAGACGCTTAATTGACTTTTTTCCCCCATTTGAATCCAGCGAAGTTCTAATAGGGGAAAACCAAATCTTTGTCCTGTGATGAGTTTCTGGTCATGTTGTCTTTGTTGTTAGTGTCCAGACTGTATAGGGTAAATTATAGGATGAGGTTTCTGTCCTCTATTAGTATTGAAATTGATTCATGGGATGTAAAGTAGTATCGATTTTTGTCTTTGAATGTCCTAGATTATTTAAATAGAGGATCTTTAGTGCATGTTTATGTAACCAAACAATATAAAAGATTTTTCAGCTTTTTTTTTTTTTAAAGATGTGCATTTCCACTGATGAATTGGTATCCAGAAACCCTACCCTCAGCAAGTTCTGCACTTCCTGAGCTGGGGGAAGCTGATAACTTCCTGACATGGAGAACTTATTTCTGCATGAGATCTTTGGTCTAAGGAAATTACTTAGGGAAAAGAAAAAGAGAATAAAAATGGAGGGGAAAAAAAAAGTACCTGTCAACTGTCACTTGTTCACCTGTTTTATTTTAAACCTCCCAGCGTGTTTTCCTGAGGAACTAAAGGGTGTGTTTTTTTTTAATTCCTCGAAAGTCTGATGTAACTGTGCTGTAAAAGGGGCCAGACCCAGCTGTGGGGTGTTAAAGGGTTTAGAGCAGCTGGCTGTGACCTCTTGTGGGTCCCAAGGGCTCCCTGGGTTTGTGGGAATCTCTCAAAAGCAAAGTTGAATCTCAGGGAGAAAGCTTTCTACAAGCCTTCTGCTCCTGCGTGCAGTGTGTGAGCAGACAACCTCAGCTGTTATTTTATTAATTACCTGAATTTCATTGAGTTCTTTTTTTCACACAAAGCAGTAAATATTGAATAGCAAGTTAAAAAACAGTAAATGTAATTATTTCTGTTAACCATTGAATAGAGACACGTCATTTATACTGATGTAACTTTGGTTTCTTTGTTCAGGGCTGGTCCTCTTTTGAAGTAGCAGTGATAACATAATAAATCAGGTCAGTCACATAACTAATCGGCTGTGAACCAAGGCATAATTTTCTGAAGCAGGAAAACCATGCTGGAGGACTGACATCATCTCCTGCTTGGTCTGAGTTAAAAAAAAAAAACAAACAACAACCAAATGTTTCAATGAAGCTTGATTTAAAAACTCATAGCCTTCTTGGTTCCCCAGTGTTGGTTTTTTCCCCCCAAAGATTTTAATAAAATTTTAGCAGACACTTCACAATAAAATTACTGTTCAGATGGAAGCCTTAGAGATACAGTATATACTATAGCACATAGTATGTAATGTATTATTTGAAATAATGGAGTGATTCAAACAAGTCTGGTTCACAACATCAGAACAGTTGTCTCTCCCACCTTCTTTTTCTTTGTGACTTGAATTCAGGTTTGTGAGATTTGCATGACATTGATCCTTTCCTTGGGCAATGCACAATTTCATAATTCAAGTGCGACAGCTGCTGTAACCATCATGCCAGCTGTCCCTGCAGATGCTCAAAAATCTACAGCTTCTCAAAGATGCGTATATGTCCCTGGGGTAAACCTTTTTTCTAAGAGCTAATGTATGAAGTATCTTTAAAGGGTCACTATGCTGGCAGTTCTGAGTGCGTAGTGTGGGTAGTGCTGCTTTTCTTGACTAAAAGCACTTCTGTGTTTCACCCTATATGGCCCATAGCAAAACAACAACAACAAAAATTAGCTCCCAAACCCCCAACAAAACAAAAAAATCCAAACAGAAAAACCTTCCTGTCCATCTGTTATTGTTATTAACTAAAGGAATGGAGCTCTGAAAAATAAATAAATAAATAATTTAGGTGGTAAAATTTGCCAAGCAGGGCACAAACTTCTGTCCAAGGCAGATGCTTACAGATTTGGTTTCCCTGTTCACCAGCCTGCGGAGGGTTTACATCGTGTAGAAGAGATCCTGGATGAACTCTTGTGTCTGCCTGACAAAAGGCTTGTCCCTGCCTGGACATTTAATGGGGCAATCGACAAGCTCCGCTGCAGTTCAGCTGGTGAAGTTTCCAGTTAAGCCTTCTGAATTCCGATCATCCCTTTGGGGCTGGTTTGGTGCTCGTCTGTGGTCCTGATCAAGGTGTGGTGGGCACACGGAGTACCTGCCTGCGTCTCCCGTGCCGAGTGAGTAAGGTGGGCTCTTGCTGAACTGAGGGTCTCCGATTCCGTCCGTGCATCGAGGGCTTTGCCCAGCTGCTGGGCTGCGGTGCTCGGGTCCTCCGAGGCAGAGCCGTCGCGTTGTTGGTTGTTGGAGCTCCTTGAATGATTCATGGTTTATTACAGAGGGCAAAAGACCTTTCGGTACGTCGAAGAGTACCCTGCGTTCAGACTAGGTCTAAGGACCTAATGGGTCTCTATTAATTTAATTGATTATTTTGTAGTATTCAACAAATCATCTCCTTACCGTAAATCAACAATATCCAAAAAACGAGGAAGGCTTTAAAGCATTTGTTTTGTCATGAAATAATAACTTGATAAATAATAGGTACCCAGAACTAGGAAAGCAGGAATGTTCTACATCTGAATCCATAACCCATACGTTTTACTGCTTCTCTTTCATGACAAAGAAAGTGTTGGTCATAGGAATCCATTAATAAGGAATGCCTCTGGAGACTGACTTCCTCAGAACAAAGACTTGGAACAATTCATAGCTAGAATGATCCTTTTTTTCTCCCCTACCCCTGCTTACTGTGAGGTTGAAAAGAAGTAAATACAGATTGTATCTAAATTGGTCCTACCTGTAGTGAAGATAATCACCATGGTTGTGAGGCTAAGCCTAAGTTGGAATGGCATCCCTTTCTGTGACTTAAATTTCCTGGATCCTACTACTCCTAGTAATTTTAGTCTTGCTGTTGCCTCTTATTGGTGTATCCGCTTACCTTCTGAGATAATGGGAACAGCCAGAAATCCTTTTACTCTGCTGTCTACCATCCCTGTGGTATGGTGAATGTGGGAAGTGGGGAGGTGATTTTATAGTCTGGGTAATTCTCTATGTGGAAAACACAACCAGAGAGAAAAGAGAATGTATTTCTAATGAGCCCCAAAATTATAAAAAGGATTATTTTGGAAATGTAATTAGAAAATTAATTGCTTTTATGTTTTTCAAAGTGCCATGCCTAGTCCCAACCATCTGTGCTTTACAAATGTAGAATTTTCCTTTGGGCATTCTTGTAGTTGAAGAAATTCTTCATCTAGGGGACTGTCAAAGACATTGGTTATCAAAATCTACTTCTCTTTCGAAAGGGTTTCTGGGTGATTCATTTCTTCAGGAAAACATGTTTTCATTTTTTTTTCTCCTTGAGTGAAATAATTCAGAATTCCAAAAAGAATTGTGCAGGAAAGGGGAGACAACACGTGACAAAACTCAGAGTTTAATAAGACTTAAAAATATATATTTTATAATCTGTTCATTATTTAGAATGGGGGCAAAACTTGCCAGCCCCAGAGCATGGTCTTTAATAAGTAGGCCTTTGATGTTCTTTTATACTTTACTAGTAAGTTGTAGCTGTCAGGTGAATTTTTGCTCATTATTTCAGAAGTAGACATTGATTCTAAATTTAGAAACAATTTCTTAAGATCAGGAGAAAAAAATCTAGCTGATGAACAAAGGTTAAATTAAGAACAATAAGTCACATCCTCTGAATGCTTTTCATCTCGAGACCAGGAGATATTAAAGTACTATTTTGAAAGATCATTGTGCCATAAGATAATAATTTTATTAATCAGACTTTGTACTTGTGTCAGTTCTGCAGTTGGTGGCGAAAGCAAAGTAAAATGAGGGTACGAAAAAGTATTTCCAAAAGAGAATACAATATAAAGCAAATGTTGCCTGAACCTATAAATAGCTTGGGGCAAGAATGCCAAGATCCAAATCTAAGTCCCTGAAAGCCATGCTGTTTAGCATTTCCTTTTGATGCATTATAGACCTAAGGACCACGCCATAAAGTTTGCTTAGCCTAGTGGACCCAAGTTTTCCGTAAAGGTTTGGGGGTGCTTTTGTCAAAGGTGTGCTTTAAAAATGTATTTCAAATTATACAGTTCTTTCTGGAATGGACAGAATCAGTCTTTCATTGTAAATGGATGTGAAATAAGGAGCTTTTGAGAATAAACACCTCAATTTTGCTTCAGCTGATGTGAGTTTGCAGCAGCTGTTTATGTCTCTAGGCAAAATCATTAAGATAATTCACTTTGATTTCCTGTACAACGCGTATTTTTGGAGTTACACCATTTGGTTCCATCATTACTGTAGGACTTAATATGTCTGCAGTGATACGCGTCCACCATATGCTCTGAGCTGTGATCGGTGGGGCTGTGACCTCCCTGCTCCCTGCGCTCACGGCTTTGTAACCCAGGGACGCGTGCTGCTCAGTTCGTGTACGGGACTCTTGTCTGCCCCAGGGGCTGGGCTGGAGGAGAAGAGGGTTTGGAATCAGGGTAGAGCAGATACTTGATCAAATGCCAGCTGGGGTCCTGGCACATGTCTGTCTGTCGTCGTAGCTGTGCTAACGAGGGGTCTCTCTTTGCAAAATCAGATCTGCAAGCAGACTCGTCTCTACTTCCTCCTCCATTGGACTCAGCAGACAGGCTAAAGGCGTTGAGGACCTTTGGAGGCAAGCTAAGAACTTCGAGTCCCTGCTCATTACCAGAGGTCGGGCTATCCAGAAACAAATTTGATTTATAAGCCTTTATGCGACCATTCCATTTCCTTATGTTCACAGGATTCAGTGGTGTTCAGATAACACATTTCCTTTTTTTGAGGTGCCTCCAGAAGCCCTCGAACTAGCATCTCGGATGCAGATCCCTGCACCACTGGCATGGGTCTACCCCAGGAGAGGTGCAAGGTGCCCTGAATTTACTTCTGCTGTATGCGGTGAAGTGTGTGCTCTCACGGGCTGGCCTGAGCACCGCTTCCAAGGCCCCGCGTGTACAGTATGCACACAGCTGTCCCATCTCCAGGCTGCTACAAGGGGGTTATCACTCACCTCCTCTGCAAAATCAAACCTACTTTCTCCTCATTGTAATAACACATCTTAACCACTTACTACTGATCCTTATCAATTCTTGCTTGCTGAAAGAACAAACTGACTACAGATACTGCCATTGAGAGTTAGGTTTGTAGCGGGAGACATTACTACTCATTAGTGGGATACCTAGCTAATGGAGAAGGAGCTTCCTGGTTGGAGTAATATTCTTTTTATGGTTTGCTTTCATAAGATGGGATCTTATTTCTGCACTAATTTTTATCTCAGTACTGGACAGTTGCTATTTGCTCAAATAATGGCTCATAAAGTGTAAAAACTGTTTCTTAAATCTTCTTGTTTGCTTTGCTCTGGGTAGTTGTTTTATGACTGTAGCTAACCTTTCAATAGGTATTTAAGGTGGTGGACAAGAAGTCAGCTGTGGTATTATTGCCACAGGGAGAGAGAAAAAGCCCTTTGATTCCTCACTTGAATTCTGTGTGAGGGAAGAGAAGTGAAAAAACAACAGGGCTGAACCTGTAAAGAGAAAGGTATGTTTGTGTGCATTTGACCTTTATGCCATGCAGTGGGCGATGAAAGTGATGTAATTGCATTCCTTTAAAAATTCATAACATCACCACCTGCAGCAGTAATTTGTCAACTTCCAAAACCACTATGCCTTTTCTTATAAGTAGTCTTTGTGTCCCCTCGTTAAACAAAGAAAAAGCGATGCTTCACGGGGCACATGATCCATCTCTGAGGGGCTCCCTGTTTGAGGAGTTCTGCAGAGACCAAACATAAACCTAAAATCAGCTTTTTGACAAACTGGAAACCTAATGTCGTCCTGCCTCTGCATGAGGGTGATAATTTGGGATGAGCAAATGGAAGTTTAGGTGCTAATTCGAAGGCATGAGGTCCTTTCACACAGGCTTTCAGCCCGTCTCTCCCAGCGTTTGGTTTCTTCCCGCAGCTCTTACCTGGAGGACAAGTTTCTGCTGCTGTGCAGAGGGCTTTCCCCTTCCCCAGGGCTCTCCCGGAGGGCCCGTCCCTCCGTGCGGTCTATCTCCTTCCCATGGATGGTATCCAGCGTGCCTGCCCGTGGTCGTGCCGCGCGGCACAACTTCCCACGCTGGTACAACGCGTGGGAGCTGCTTTTGTCTTCCTTCTCCTGTAAGCATCAGGGTGGCTCCTGCCCTCGTGTTGTTTGCAGCCTTTAACATACTTTGGCCAGTTCCCGTGTTCTCCCCAGATGCACCTTCTTTCCTCCCTGCGCAGGCAGCTCCCCCCGGTCCCTAAGCAGATGTGCGTTCTTCTTCCCGGGTGGCAGCTGGCCCCTGGACGTGGACATGTTCTTCCCCTTCCCTCTCTACTTCCCCTGTTTTATTTTTCTTCTTGCTCTGCTGATGATATGAGTGAAGAAAGTGCCTGAGTCCAGAAGGACGCTGGGGACCAGCCAGGCACAAGCTCCCGTCTGCTTGCAAAGGGCTTTTGCAGTGACAGGACTTCCTTTTATTTTATTTGGGCCAGATGTTGCGACTTTCCTCGATGCCGCACTTGGATATCCTTTGCGCGGTCCTGACCGAGGGCTTTTGGGCAAGCACAAACCGGGGGCAAAGACGGCATGAACTGCTGAATGTCGTTATGCGAGGCGATGGCAGCCCACCAGAAACGCTCGGAATAACGATTCCTGTTACAGAGAAGCTAATGAAAAAAACACGGCTCGCAGAACCCCCTGCCTTGGCCGCCTGCTTTCTGCCCCGGCAGGGCCACGAGAGCGGTGCTGGCTCCGTGTGGCCTCTCGGGCTGCTGGCCTCCCGATCTCCCAGCCCTGACAAAATGGGACTTGGCAATCAGCTACCGATAATTGCGTCAGGTTTGTCACACGCGGTGAATTTTACCGTTCAGGGGAGACGCCAGACGGCACGGCTAGATGTCGGGGGGGTGGACAGAGTGAAAGGAATAGGAAGAAAATACTTGTCACATGATGGTTCTGCTTATACATAAGCAAAGTTAGGGCACGACACAATGCAATTAATGCGATGCAGGCGAGGCTGTAATTTTAATCCTAGTCTGTGCTGCTTATGGGTCCACGCGTACCATCCCAGCCCCCTTTGGCACCTTTTCTGCATTCCTGAAGACCTCTGCTGGGCTCTGACCCTGGGTTTGACTTCGTCTCTGACTTCTTCCTTGCATTTCTGTTGGCCTCTTGTCACCTTGAAAATTCTTGTGATCCCCCGTAGCACCTCCCAAACTGGCAAACGAAACACTCGAGGCACACGTGGTAAGACCACCACCGAAGCCAGCAGACCAGGAGACGGCTGTTGCCAGACCAGAGCAGGCTCAGGGAGCAGCTGTCCGGGTGACAGAAGTGAGGTGTTAACCCAGCAGTGGAGAAACCTTTTCTTCAACGGTGTTGGTGCTATTTTGATGCATCATTGGATTTTTTTTCTGCATATTTACAGGAAAGTGTGTGTTTGCACATGTACCAGTGAAGTTTAAAGCTGTTGTGTTTATACCAAAAGGGAGTAACATCAGACATTCCAGTTAATTTATATTTAACGAATTATAACTGAACATTTGGAAGTTAGATGCAACTGGTCATGCTGTAATTTCCCATTTTAGTAAATCTGTAGCAATATAGCATGTTCCCACTTATTCAGTCTTTTAAAAACTAGATTTCTACTCATAAGTCACCTTTTTTGGTTTTAAACACAAGTTTCATGTATCAGTTTCAGCTGCAAATTTTTTCCATTTGGTTCTGGAGGTCATCATCACCACTTGCATCCTTGAGATCTATGAAAGAATGAGGGTGACATTATTAAAAACATGTTAGGGGGCTATGTGATTGTTAGGTGGTTTAGGTATCATCTTTCAAGACAATAATATTAAGCGACAAAGCTCCTATTTTCTTGCTAGAGCAGATTCTTTTATGCTGTTAGGTGTATCTTGTCCTTTTTTTCCCCCCGTTCTTTGAACAGTTCTCCTAGATTTTCTTTGTACCGTATCTAAAGTCAAAGGATTTATCAGAACTTGGTTGTTTTGTATTTTCAGATCAGAAAAATTAGATTTTCTACAAAACTTGAAAGTGTCTCCCAGTACGTGTATTTCTAATATTTTTGTCATTCTTTCTCCATGAGGTTTTCTGTTTGTTTTACAGGGAGGGCCTTAGATTGAGCTAATCTGTCCCAGAAAATCTGTTATCAATATTGAAATGTTTATTTTGGGGCCTGGTGAATTTGAACAGGATCTGCCTGGACTGATGCACTGTCTGGTGGGACTTCTCAGAGACTGTGACCTGAATCTTTATGGCTGGGCTCATCTCTTGGCTTGAATATACCTCCCTTGCAATGTGCAGTTTTGTGTTCAGTGTAGTATCAAGCCAGTCCCATGATGCTGGTTGTATCATGGGAAATGCTGTCAAAGGAAAGATGGAATGTGAAGCATCCAGACTGCAACGCCCGATCTGTCTGTGGCCGTGCCGTGTGGGTACTACTCTTCCGTATTGAAGTAAACTGAAGGAAAAGACTTTGTCTGGGGGAGGAGGAGGTAAAGACTGATGAACCCAAGACACGGCGTTTCTCCGTGTGGTCAGTGGAGGAAGGCAGAGTGGTCGCGGTTCAGAGCAGACAACGTTAAGCCCAGTGGGGGAGTTGTTCCCTTCTGTGAGTCTACATAGAAGACACTAAATAACTGAAGTTACTCCTGCTAAATAAAGTTGTTATTTGTAAATATCACCTAAATCTCACAGAATTAAAAATGTTATTATTGGGAAAAAATATTGATGTGCAGTCTTGATTTCAAATGTTAATATTAAAATTTTATTGGATACCCTTTCTGATTTTTTTTGGTCAGCTCTGATTTTCCTGTTTTGCACTCTCTTTTCAAAAAAGGTGGGCTCTATCTAAGTATCAGTATGTAAGGTAGTGTTCTGCAGAGTACAACAATCTAATAGTTGGTTTGATGTCACTGATTAGTATTTTTAATGTTAATTCTGTATTTATTTTTCAGTGCAGAGACCAGTTCACTGAAAATGAACCAGCAGTGTGGTTTTTTTAACTAATACGTTCATGGATTCTACCTAAATGGGATGATGGTTAGAAGCTTTAGCTCTGTGAGAGAAACTGTGATTGGAATTTGTATTTTTTTTACTTTTGGGAATGAGTGTCCCCAACAACAATACAATCAGTAACCTCTGACACTGCTGATTTTTTGTCCACCTCATCTGACTTCTGATAGAGTGGGAGGATGTTTTAATTTAGAGCCTGTATTTATTTTGACAATAATTTAGGAAAGCACCTTTTAGCGACTGTCAGCTTTTTCTGTGTCAGGAGGGGACAGATTGTCTGACCTCCTGGAGATCTTCTGCTCCTCTCCAAGAGGGTGATTAATTCCAGGTGTGGGCTGAGCAGACCTCTTGGCTGGCAGAGAATGAGGAGATCCTTTGGTCCACCATTAAGCAAATGTTAAATACTTACATTTAAGGCGCTGTTGAAGGAATTTGGCTTGCTGTTTCTAAATTTAATGTTGAATATTATAGCTTACAATCCTTCAAGCCTTTGGAGGAGGGGAACATGAGACCCTACCAAGCTGACTGCCTGTGGGACCCCTCTCAAAGCGACAGAGACGTGGTCACCTTCTCGCTGGTGGTGGTGAGCAGGACTGTGCTGGCTCCTTCACCGCCCCCGGCGGGCGTCCCACCGCGAGACCTTGGCACGAGAAGACATTTCCCCTGCGGGCAGGAGGTCTGCGTGAACCCACACCGGGGAATGTGCTCCTGTTGCCCTGGCTTTATTTCCTCAGTAGTTCTGGTGAGATTTATAAAGCTGTTTTCCTTCTTCGGTTTCATAATTAATATTCTGAGGAGGAGAAATTCAAAAGCTAGAGTAAAAGTTTCATTGCCTGATGATTTCTGCTTGGTCAGTTATGCTGATATTTACGGGGCTACCGATGTGTAAGGCGTCAGGGCACGTTCATTGTGCTGGACGGGGGAGACGAGCGGAGAGCTGTGCATTTTTCAGACTTGGTTGCTGCTGGCTGCAGGAGGCTAGTTACTTCTGTGTTAGATTAATCAAAGTATTCCTGAACAGGTCCATGACAAGATTGTCAACCAGTAAGAGTAAAATTTCTGTTTAAAAATTCCTTCTACTCCAGCAGAAAATGTTTCAACCTGTTGATAGCTAACCTGAGTTTGCATGTTCCATCACAGAAGTCTCTTGTTGCTGGTACACGTACAGGGGTTTGGCTGGGGCCAGCCTTGACAAGCCTTTCCTACTGGAAGTTGCATGTAAACCTATTTCATGTAAGTTCTGACTGATTTGCATCTTAATTCTCAGTAAGATGACTATTTGACTTCTAAGGATGAGCCTTCTGTCTCCATTGCATTACAGTTTAATAAACTTTCGCAAGTTAGTTTAATAGCTGGTTTTGCTAAAGGCATTTCTGCAGTGAGCCATATGCTCCTTTTTCCTTTTCTTTCTCTGTCAGTGCCCATCTTTGAGGTCAAAAGAGTTAAAATTGGCTCTTTTATGTGGTTACCTGGATCTACAAGCGTATGCTGCCATTCTCTTTTATCCAGTCCCAGTACACAGGACACCACTCAGGTGCTGATTGAAAAGCTGTCCAAGTAACTTCCATCAGCCAATTCATTCATTGCAAACCAACTCCAAACACTTAACCTAGGACATTGTTTTGCATCTGTACATTGTTTTTTTTAAATTATTCCCTGAATCTCTCCTAGTCAAATCTTCTGACTTGATATTTGGGGTTGTATGTGGCCTTGCTGGCTGGGGGGTCACTGTGATGGCCCCTGGCTCTGTAATTACTGAATTACTGAATTACCGGCCCCTGGACAGTAATTCTGTTCTTCAGGTCATCACATCTTCAGCTATTGCTTCAGACAGACTTCTTTATTCTTAACAGATCCTTAACCTGAAACTTCTGTCCCAAAATTCAAGGTGCTTTTAAAATAATCCTTTGTCTATTCTTAGCCATCAAGAAAGTTGCAAAGTATCCCTTTTTTTTTTAATCTCTTCTCTTTTGGGGGTGGTGTTATGTAAGAATCAAGGACAGGATAGATGTGCCTGAGCGATGGAATTACAGTTAACAAGACAAAAACCAGCAAATCATGCCTGAAAGCTTGCAATAGTCTGTGGAAAGATGAAAAATAGCAGTATAACTTTCAAACAAATATTTTTTCATATACTATACCCTTTTTTCGCTGACAAGTTAATTCTTTCTGACAGACTTGGCAAGTGAGCAAGTGTCTCCAAGGCAGACACTGAAGCTGCTTCATGAATTCATGTTATAGTTTCTCTGATATTGTTGCTCTGCTCAGATGGTATTTTTAGCTTTATTCACACCTTGCTTTAACGTTTTTGTGACTGAGGATCATTTTGTTATCCAGCCCAAAAGAAGTCGTGGGTTAGTGTTTCTCATCATTATTGTTGTCACTTGAAGAAATGCTTGCAGGACCTAGGCTCCCTGAAAGGGAGCTTTCTGGCTTGGGAAACACTTGGCCAAGAATCTTACTCCCAAACTCAGACCTCTCACATTGCAATTTTATGATTTTTTTAAAAAATTGCAATCTTTTCAGAGATGTGTAAAATATTCAAATTCCTAATAGTAAAAATACTGTATCTCATTATTTACTTGGTTGCCATCTATTTAGACTGTTTTGTCACACAGCTTTGCTCACAGAATATGGTTGTTGACTGAAAGTTTTAAGTTGAAAGAAGTAAGGTCTTTCACTGACCTCTGCCTGTGTTCACTTCTACCTTGTGTGTTATACCGTTAAAGAGGTCTGGTCTGGGAGGGTGTTCAGCAGCAAAGCTCAAAGCACAGGAAAAAATCTGTGCAAGATGGAAGTGCAGAACTTTTTTTTCCAGTGCCAGTAGCGCAGCACCGTGTTCCTGCAGACAGCGTCATCACAGGCATGCCAGTCCCCAGCTTCCCACCACCCCAGCGTCTCCATCCTCCACCATCCTCTGAAAAGTCCTGTAGCTGATTAACAGGCGCAGGAGCAGCTCAGCAGGGCGTCATCACCCTTGTCCTGAGATAGCAGGGGATAGAAATGTTCTCCTGGGGTATATTAGGCATGAAAAGCAGGACAAAAATATAAACAGGTAGGAAACAGAAAGAAAGGCTCAGTGATAGAGTTCCCAGCTTTCACATTCATTTTAGATGTTCGTCACTCAATTCCTTGTCAAAGCCAAATAATTAAAAAACCATTCCAAGTACCTGTCTCAGCAGTGCATCAAGTTGGAAAGTCAAGCACTCCTGCATCTCTCCGAGGTGTGTCCAAAAGTGACAGATGCCTGAAAATTATTGTTGAATAGTCCATCCTCTGCCGGGGAAGCTCAGACAGGTTTAGGAACGGCCGTTTTTTCCTTGTGGTAAAATCCCAGTCCTCACCTGGGCCCCTCTCCTGCACAGACGGGTGCTGCCTTGCCCCCCGTGCGGAGCTCGGTGCGGGGCAGCAGCCTGCCCTGTTTGCTCACGGCGGTCAGCATCGCTCCTGGTGACGCCGAACGTCCTCCTCGTTTTACCTGGAGTTGTCATTATGGAGCAAGAGCTGGGGAAGAAAAGAATCTGCTTCAAAGATGACAGCGAAAACAACTTGAGAGATCTGCGTCGGGCAGCCTTTATAGGGCTTTAGGAAGAAAAAAGCCTACTCAAGAGGATGTGGAAATGGAGAATTTCAGGCCCTTTTTGTGAAGAGTAGGTTGAATTACATACATCAGCTGCAGCGGCAACAGAGAAGAGGAAGAGAAAATTAATTTAATATTGTAGGTTTCAGTGTTCCTACCAAAATAAGTACAGTCTAATGATGGAGAATGTCTTTTCAAGTGGCAGATGGCCACATTAAAGCTACAGCTGTGCTACCGTTTCGGAGTTTCTATAAGGCACACAGGAGGGGACAGCTGCCTATAGCGTGGGTGCTAAACTCTCCCAGGAAAGCTTATTTTTAACCTGGATCCGATCCCTGACCCGGTTGTCGGTGCGATGTCCCGGTCGGCTCTCCCAGCTCAGCCCAGGGAGCGGTGCAGAGGTGGTGGGGGGAGCGCGGGGGGAGCGCGGGGCTGCCTGCCCTGACCGCGGCACCGGCAGAAGCATCTCTGGAGCGGGGGCGCCTGGCTCGGCAGCGGGCAGGAGCTGCCGCCTCGTGCCCCGGCGTGGTGGGATGCTCGGCAGCATCTCCCAGTTCCTGGTGCGTTTTCATCAGCATGCTTAACCTTTAACTTGAAAAACAAAAGCACAGCTGCCTGTCACCCTGCTTTGAAAGTTTGCTAGCCTCGCCACTAAAGGAATCGGAAGGCTTTGAGCTGGAGACGCGGTTTTCTTGGGCTCAGAACAGCTGTAATTACTATTTCAGAAGCAATGTTCTCTTCTAATGAGCACAGTTGTTGCAATATCTGGAATATTTACCCAGGAATTAGAGTCTGGCTGTGTAAATTTTACTAGCTCATAAGAAAAGTAAGCTTAGTTTGTGCTGCTTTAGTGTGATCTACCATGACTCTCCTTGAGAAAAAAATACATGCAGAAATAAGGTAATAAGGAAAGGCAGAGGCTTTATCTTTTTATAAAGATGTATGTCAATACACAGGCGTGTGTGTGTATATATATATAAAATCTGAGTATTGGGCTTAGGGGAAAACGCACATATGGGGCATGGTAGAAAGCAGAAATCGGAGGCAGTGGAGAGTATAGGGAGGCAGTGGCACAACAGAAAGAAAGAGATGAGGGAGCTGAGGGTGAAGGGAGCAGGGAGGAAGGGCAGGTGCTGAAGGAGGTGGCTGAAATGCCGTTTGGCTGGAAGAGCCTTCGGCTTCTTTCTTACACAGAGGCAACACAAGGTTGCAGCTCTTTGCAGTTCCTGCTGTGTTTCTGCTGGCACATTTAACCTCTGAGTGGGAAAGAAAAGCAGTGGGTTGAATGGTCATTGGAAACGGTATGGGCAACTGCAAGAGTAAAACTGAGTTTGGAAGGGAAGAAGGATTGTTGGAGGATAAGGAAAAGATAAGGATGGCTGAGAATGGCGGGAGAATTGAAAGGGAGAAAGAAAAAAGGCAGACTGCAAGACGTCATGTATAGTGAAGCAAAGGAGAAGGGATGAACAACACGAGCAAGCACAGACACGTTTCATGTATGAAATGTTAAACAAATTTATTGGAATGGTGATTAGAAAGACAACTGGAGGCTATGACAATTCAAATAATTGTTTGTAAACATGACAAAACCATGTCTTCCAATGCATGTGGTTACTGTTTATATTTGAGTGTGTTTGTAACTAGTAGGGTTAACTTTTAATGCTTTATTTTTCTAGTCTCTTGGGTAGTTTTTAAGTTTTTCTTGCCTTTTGAATACACCAAATGGGTAAGCCTTTATTTTGATGTTATTCAGACCATTTTATTATTTTCCATGCAAAAGAATTCCATACTTTCTACCTTGTTTAAAAAATACTATTCAATGATTTTGAAGTTGCAAGTGTTTGAAGTTATTAGAATAGCACTGCATAATATAAAAACTGATGGATCAAGATTCTTATGTCTGAGAAATGAGAACAACAACAAACCCTCTGATCTGTTTCCTACCTCTGCAATGCAGAGCTTGCCACAAAGCACCTCTGTCTGATGACACTTCTGGTTTTGCACTTAGAATATCTAGTTAGTAGTCTAGGCAGTTTCTTGAAATTTTCTACGTATAAGTAATCCACCTAAGTTTTACACTGTTAACATAAGCCTACTACTGTTTTCATACCTCTCCTGGTCTAGTAACCAGTTAAGCCCAGACATGAGAACTCATAAATTAATGAAGATATGTAATTGAAATGTGTTAAACGCAGTGTTCAGAAGAGAAGTGGTATTCACTCAATCCCTTTCCTAAGTCAGTGCATTAGAATTCTCTCTTGCATGTCTCAAGTATTGTATTTTATGGGAACAGGTTACACCAATTTCTCCAGCAGCAATTATCTTGAGTTTCCTGTTTGCTAAGGAAAATACTTTAAAAATTAAGCAAGTCATTGGTATTACCCATTTGCCATACTCTGGAAAGCAAACTGATTTCATTAAAATGAATGGTATAAAAAATGAGGTTTTCTTTTTGTCAGAGGCACAATAGTTTATTAATGTGTAAAATCTCAAAAAAAACCCCACCACAACCAAACAGCATTTATGTGTGAAGTATCATTATTGACAAAGACTGCTGTCTGACTGTGTGCGTTGTTCAGTCAATAACTAAATGTCATCTTCAGAGAGTGCACAAAAATGTTGTGACAATTTCTGCTTTTCACAGGAGATCTATAGTACGAAGAAAAACACCTCTGGAATTTACACCTGTAAATAGTAGGTTTCCCTTGTAAGTTGAAGCAGAAGTTCCTTTTCTTGTAGGAAACCATTCATGCTAGAGAGAGCCTCTGCCAAATGTCTTGGCACTTCTCTCTATTTGTCATGTTGGGAATAATTTATTTAGCTTTCTGTGAACTTCTGAAGGTTATGTTTTTCTCTTGTACTGTTAGTTTAAAATTTTTGTAACAGGATGCTACTTGGTTTTGAAGAGTAAAACTTCCAGTAATGATTGCCGAAAAAAGTATAAGTATAAAATAATAAAATACGTGTTTTTCGTATTATTTAGGAGGGTTAACATTTCTCTTTTTTTACCATTAAATTATATACTGAAGTCATGAATACATTGTTTATGGTAATGATGAAATCTTTGACTCTGATGTATGGAAGTGAGAGAAAAATGACTCACTTTTAGTATATGTGGTTTCATCCAAGGCTTTTGAATTTTTGTTCATATTGCACATGCATTTGTTCTTGTTTCCTAGGTAACAAGATGTTTTTATAAAGCAAATTTTTACCATGGTAGAAGTAAGAAAAGTTAATCTCAAATAAGTATGGAACTACCGAAATCTTACTAAATCTTAAGCTTTTAAAATCTAGATTTCATATTTCAATCAAAGGTCTCTGTGTGCATGTCTTTAGAGATATGTATATAGGTTCTGGCGTATATAGGCATATATATTTGCTTAATTTTAAATTGTAGCAGAATTGTTAATTTCATTCAAGTTGTACATACACACTTCCAAGTTTAAAGATCATACCAGTTTCTGCCTTTATTCTCTGCAGGTAGTATGTATATATGCATATTTCGTATAGCTGAATCACCCAAAATAGTGAAAATTACTGTAAAAGGAGAGAGATATAGATATGTATATATATAATAGATGTTTATATGCAGGTTGAGATTTCAGGCTTCTCAGAAACTGAGTATTCTATTGTTTTCTGAATATATGAAAATAAGATTCCTTTTTTTTTTTTTTTGCCTGCCTATGAGGTGCATCTAAAGAGCTTTCTTCAAAGCGTTTGGGAACTATGCTGGAGTATTCAGTATAAATTGAACTGTAATGTTGAAAGACTTTTACAGGTTTAGTTCAAGGAAGGAGAATACTGCCTTTTAAAAGAGTTATGGAAAAAAAGTCTGCTGGCCAATATTTCAGCTGGTAGTCATGGGGGTTTTTCCGTACACGAAATATGACAAAACTACGGACCTTGATCATGCGAGCGATATTTATTCTTTTAAGCTGACAAAACCAGTCACATTAGGTAATTGGTATTCCTGTGGTCTCTCCTGCCACTAATGGATTAATGTAAGCAGTTCCAAGCTCTTTCATTTTTTTTTTTTCATGTCACATTTATCAACAGCTTGCTTATAGTGAGGACAAAGCATTACGTCCACACCTTAAAGGAAATCAGTGTTGGTCTTAAGTTTAAAGAAGCATTTTTATTTTGCCTCTGAACATTCAAAACAATATCCAGTTATGAGAGAGGATGTTACAGAATTTTCTGACTTTATAAAGTTCTTTTATTGGAAGGTATCAGCTTAAGGTTTAGTTCTCCTCCGTGGACTGTATACATCACCAGTGGCCACTAGACTCTGTGAGATACAGAAAATAGGGCGGCATGATCGTACTTCCAGTGTGAAATTAGTTTTAGAAAGCTTATAGGTGATCAGCTGGAGGGTTTTTGTTCCTTGAATCTTTTTGGAAGATCCACAGATAAATTCCCTATGCGATATAACCAGTCTCCCTTTGTCTTTTGTGCTGTGGAGGCCTTGAAAGTTAAAAAGGGTTTTTAAAGTTGCTTGCAATGATTGTGCACTGTGTATTCCTCTGTCACTACACACTGTCAGCCCAGTACTCAGTGGAGGTTCCAGCTTTGGCTGTCAGCAAAGTGTCTGTGAGCCTCTCTGGGAATTGCAGAAGGGATAAGGAAGTATTTGAAAATGTTATTTTATATGCTGACTATGGTAACTTTCTCCACTGTAATTTTTTTTTTTCCCCTCTTGCTTTTCCTGCAGTCTGGTACCCAAAATTAAATTTTCAGTTTATCAGTATTAAATTTCTAAGTATGTAATATTGTATATTTATTTATGGTTATAACCTGTTAGCTAAAATAGATGAGGCACTATTCATGCAAAGAGGAGAGAAGACATATTCTGTCTGAAGATTTATTAGTGCCTTTTAGTCGTCAGGATTGCAGAAGAAAAAAGCTGGAATGAACCTCTGGAGATTGTACAGTCGGTCTCCTAGCCCAAGGCACTATCTTTGTCATTCCTCACAGACGCTGTATCGCAAAGAATTACGGAATAATTTGGGTAGCAAGGAACTTCTGGAGGTCGTCTGGTCCAGCCAGCTGTCCAAGGCAGGGCCACCTTCGAAGTTGCGTCAGGTTGCTCAGGGTCCCTATTCAGCTGAATTTTGAATAATTAAGGATGGTAAGTTTTCTCTGAGCAACATGCTCCAATATTTTACCACCCTTACTATGAATCCGTGTCTCCCCCCTGCCCCCCTTCTATCTAATTGGAATAATTGGATTTTCCCTGTCTGCAACTTGTGTCTGTTGCCTTTTGTCCTTTCATGGTGAACCTCTGAGAAGAGCCTGGCTCCCTCTTCTCCATAATCTTGGAAACAGCACTTAGACTCTCCCTTAATCATTTTTCTAAGGATTAGAAACTAAACGAACTCAAGCCCCTCAGCCTCTCTCCGTACACTGTGTGCTCCATCCCTCCACCGGACTGGCTTCACTATGTCCACCTTTTTGTCTACTGGGAGGCTCCAGGTGGGACCAGACACCGCAGGTTGAGTCTCACAACTGCTGAATTGCGGAGAACGATCACTTCACTTTATCTGCTGCCTGTGCTTTTACTGATTCAGCCCAGCATGGAGTTGGTCTTCATTTCTACAAGGATGCACTGCAGGCTGATGTTCAGCGTGTTCTCCACCAGGACCCCCTGGTCCTTTTCCGTAAAGCTGCTTTCCTTTTGAGTTGGTGCCTGGGCTGTTGGGTGGGATTACTCCATCTCAGCTGCAGGACTTGGCATTTGCTTTAGTTGAGTTTCTTGGGGTTTCTGGCAGACCATCCCATGCTTCACTGCCTTATCTGCTGAATGTTTTACCTTATGTTCCACCTGAATCTTCCAGACATCTCTGTAGAGAATGGAAAATAGGTTTTCTTTCTTCTTCATAGTCTTTGACATTTCTGTACTGTTTATTCTGTTTCCACCTCAGTCTTCTCTGCTTTCTTTTTGTTGCTTTTTTCAGATGGAATTTCACAGATCTGTAATCCATGCACGCCTTTTTTTTTTTTTTTTTTTTTTTTTTTTTTTTTTTTACCGTAACATCTTAACTGTGGACAGAAACATCCAGCTGAGACTTTACCAGTGTAGAAGAGAGCAGAGAAATAACTTTGTCTGCTATAATCCTATTAAATATATCTGTATGTTTGCCTAGTTTGCAAATAGTGACTGTTATGGACTGGGGTTCAACTAATGAATGATTGTGGTAGTATCTACCTAATCACTTGTTCTTCATCTTCAATTTATATAGTTGAATATTCCTGCTTATTGGAGTATCTTGCATTTCTCTCTATTGAAAGGCATCTTGCTTCTTTCAGATGATTGTTTCAATCTGTTTATTTTATATTCTAATCTGCTCATCCAGAGTGCTTGCAGTTGGTCCAAGATTGGTGATGTGTTGGGATTTATTCATGACCTAGATAAAGAAGTATTGAAATTGCATGTAAAAGGTTGAATATGCATACTGTATAGAAAGTAAAATATTGAATAGCAGTGGATCCAAAAAGTTCCAATTTATTTGCTTTTCTGTTTGGACTCAGTATAGCTTTCCAATCAGTTTTGCATTCACCCTGAGATAGGCAAGCTTTCTTAGAGTGACATATATTACGTACTTGTCATTGTGCTAACTAAATATTCTCACATCTATTGTATTCTCTTTGTCTACATGGTCTAGTGTCTTGCTGCTGATTTGACATGATTTAATCATGAAAAATCCAGGTTGGCTGCTTTTTTTTTTTTTCCAGCTGCCTTCAAACTGTTCTGTTTCATTTTTTGATTCCAATATTTCCTTGAATGAAAGTTTAATTCCAACTGTATAAAGATCTTCCTCTCCCTCTCTCCCTGTCTCTGCTTTTTTTTTTTTTAAGACTGAAGTTGACCTTTTCTAGTTGTCTTGCATCTCCATGAGTTCTCAAAGATGACTACTAATGGCTTTGAGACTGTTGAATTGTCACAAGTCAAGCCATAGCTTCTCTAGTTGCAATAGTGAGGAAAATCTACCTCGTGCAAATGTAGTGGAATTACCAGCAGTTGCTGAGATTTTGTCCAGGGTGTCAGCAGTAGTCACTTGTCTTACATGAAGGTGCCATGGACTTTCTTAATGGCCACAGATTTCAGGTCCAGTTTTAAACTAATGGAAGAGTCTGAGTCATATTAACCATAATTGTGACTGGGCAAAATAAATTAATTCTCTTTGTGCTTAACAGATGTTGATGTGCCTGTTAAAAAGAAATACACGTGAATTTGGAAGAAGGCCTGCATGTGGCTTGAACATTACATTTCTTCACTTGCAGTCAGGCCATTAACATGATTTAAACATTATTCTGTGTAAATTTTTAAGCAAACGTGCACAGGCATTAGCATAACCCTGTTTCTAGACAACCCCTTGCAATGATTTAATATTGTTTCAAATACTGTGACTTCATCTGCTGGAACATTCACTACCTACTAACTTGCTGAGAGTGTAAAAAACGCTTGAAAATGTTTTCCCTTGGTGAATAATTGTCGGTCCGTGTATGACTCCTGATGTTGGGGATACTGTGATATTTGGCCCCTTGAGCTCAGACTGCCCGTCTAGGGGCAAAAGGGGGTGAATGAATGAGAAACAGAAAGTAGCTGGTAGGATGAGGCAGTGGTTAAGCTGTATGCATCATTTCATGGTTTCGAGGTGCTGGTACCCCTTGTGACTCCATGAGTCGCTGTGATGCTTGGCTCGAAGCCAGCGGTGCTCTGGCCAGTGCGAAAAGCGTAGTCCAACTCTAGTATCTCAGTCCTCAGCTGATTTGGCACAGAAATAGTGGAATGGTTTTTCACCTTCTGTTTTGTGAATGGGTGTGGATTTTGGTTTTCTTGTGTTTTTCCCCCTCCCTCTGTTTAGAAATACGGATTATTTGGAATGGTAGCCCACTCTATAGGTTAGCTTCTCATTGCGAAGATTGAAGGACTGAACTCAAGACAGTAACTCGATGAACTGAACAATATTGCCAATATAGGACTTCAAAATGTTGTAGAAGTGGGAAAAATAGCAGGGAGGGTAAGTGCAAAGAGTTGGTAGAGAAGGGTCTGGCTTTATTCAGATTTTGCCTTTTGACTTGAAGAATGTCTTTAAATTACATTTTCAAGCTTTTCTCCTAAGTCTTGTATGCTTTAAAGTTGTACTTGAACTACAAGTTGAAATTCTCACTTACTTTAGTCCAGGAGCTGGTGTTAACGCAGCTTACCAAATATTCTACTAATACACACAATGCCTTCAACGACGTAGTTTTCGGAAACAATGCTGCCAAGTTAATATTCAGTGCCACGTTGTCCCTTTCACCTCTTGGAAGTGGTATCAGAAGGGATCCTGGGAAGATTGGCTGCATTGGCAGGCAGGACCCATCTTATTAAATCAAATCTAAATCCTCATTTGGTAAACTAAAATGTGACTCATAATTTTTTCTTTCCCTCAAGAGGTTATTAAATACACTAGGTAAAATAGAAGTCAGAAACGCTCATAAATCATTAACGCATGCATTATTATAGGACTTGATTTTAGCCCAACTAGCGTGCATACTATTAAGGAGTATAGACTAGTCTTCCTAAACCAAATGGTTAGTCTTTTTCCAAAATTAGTGACAGAAATTCTTCCATTCCTATGTTCTTGTTACAAAAAAATGGTACCGTAATAGTTGTCAGTTCTGTAACGTGGATATTAAAGAGCCATCATTTTTTAAAGCCAGATCTGCAAATGTTCTTTCTCCCCCAACTCTTGCAGGCTTTGTTTTTGCCATTACTTGCCAGGTTTTGGCTTTTGGACTCTGTGCTTGTGAGTAATAGTTGATGGCATCAAGGACATAAGCAGCAAAAGGAGGGGTTTTCCCACCTGCCCTTCCATGCCTGTGATTTCCTTTAGGTTGCTGTAAAGCAACCCTGAAAGCTTGAATTCAGGATCTGACAAAAAACTTCTTGAAAGTCGGTGGAAGTTTTTCCCATTGGCCTCAGTAGATGGTAGCATTCCAAGAACTCATTTTAAAGGTAATAGTAACCAAAATAAAAAATTTAAACATACTGACCGAGAGAGTCTGGTCCAAGTATTTTGCATTTTATGTCTAAAATCAAAGTGTGGACAGCTTAGATGGAAGCTATGGCTGTGGGAATAAAAGGCAGTATGAGTCAGCGTGCTGGGCAGCGGTTTTACTCTGTTCAGAACGGGCTTCTCTACGTGAGAATAGAGGCAGGAGGCAAAGAAAGTGTGAGAGAGGCTGTTTCTAGGCATGGGCAGGAGGGGGCTTGATTTTATTTTCTGAGGAGTCCTTCTGATTCCAGAGTAGCTGTATGCCTTGCAGGGAATCAGTTATTGGGACATGTGTTGGTGGGATGGAGGTGGTGGATCTTTCAGAAGGGAATAATTTGGGACAAAAAAGAACGTGCTTAGAAGCAACCAAGCAGTACTTCAAATAAACTTTTGTTTGCTTTTTGTTTCCTTTTTTCGTGGAAGATGCCAAATGATTATTTTTCAGCTTCCTTGTTTGTTTACAGTAGTTTACAACTCATTGGAGATCATAAGTCCTTTTCAGAGTTTTGCAATTCTTATTCAGTTAGTCTTCTTACTTGGCAATTAGAATGAAATTAATTTTTATTCTTTGAAAAAAATGTGATTTAGTGTATACACTGAGATTTGAAGTAGTAATGAGTTATGATGTCTTGTAACTGAACAGGATTTTTTTAGCGAACAAAATCATTAAAAAATTAGCAGTTGTATATATTTGGTTATTTCTTTTGTATAGCGACTCTGGTGTAGTATATCAAATGCAGTAGGAATATCAGAAAATAATAGCTATCCCTTGAGTAAACAGCGTTGGAATTTTTCCTTTAATTTTCCCTTTAAAATACACATTGGTGTAGACTCAGCCCATGTTAAAAAAACCTGATGAACCGAATTTTACGTCTGCGTACTGTAACAGTTAGTCATCCCTTCACACAAGGGTATATATTTCCACTGGCTTCATAAAAAGAAAACTTGTAGTAGTTTTGTCACTGTATTAGAATCTCCACAAAAATAGCATATGGGTTTACTTTTTATGTTTCGGCACTAAAAGTAATTCTAGGAGTACTGAATATAAAGAAAATTATCTTCAGCTTCTGTATTATCTCAGCATTTTTAATTTCAAAACTGAATTTTTCATGACAGTTCAGAGACATGGTTCATTAATGCACTTTTGGTGAGTCTTACTGATGATGCAGTTTGTAAAGTTATTGTAAAGTGAAATTAGAGTAAATGTGACCTAACTTTGCAGTTCTGCAGGATCTGTAACAAAGTGGCTAGCAAATTAAGCGACTTCATCCATCTGTGAAATATTTCAAGGGCAAACCTTTATTGGCTACAAGATTTCTAACTAAAAAGACAAAGGATGACAGTGCTTACAGTTTGGTAATATTTGCTTACTGAGCGTGAAATGAAATTCAACAGTGCGGCATGTCTACATTTGTAAATTTATTGTGGTTGTTTAGACTTCTTGGAAAGTGAAATGTCAAGCTATCACCCTCAGCTTCCAGGATGTGATCTTTAGGTCCAACAAAAAAGTTGACTATTTTTCTTTTTTTCATCTTTAAATCAGCGTGAGATTATTTTCATTTCAGTTATGTTTTTCTTAAGGAAAACAAAACTTGTGGCACAACCGCACCTGAAGTTAGGACGTGCCAATTCCAGTGCAGCTGTGAGTGTCTGATGCAGCAACTGCTGATTGCCGTAGTGCTGGCTACCACGGGGCATCGTGTTCAGGTCAGTGGGACAGGGTGTGAGGTTAAGCTCTTAGAAGATTTGCCAGTTGAGATCCTATATTACAGAAGTACAAAAAGGCTGTGATCTCCACCTGAATAGGTAGTGCATGGAATAATTTACAGGCAAGCCAATTCCAGGAGTGGAGAGTAGGATGGTAAATTGTAAATACCTGAAACACCTTTTTTTAAGGGGTTAAACTCAGACCTAAGTTGTTTTTTTAAGGAGAAAGAAGAATTTCAAATTCCGAAATAGTTTATTAGAGAATCTTAAATGTCAAGTCCGTACCATGTGATACTCTGCATAATATGGTATGAAACCGGGGAGAGTGCGTGAGTGTGTCTGCAGAATTGTTTTAGTGCTTCTGAGCAAAATTTTAATGGTAATCCAAATAGCACTAATTAACAAGTCAGTTTGTAAAATGCACATCCTGCCTGAATTTTTATCTTTTAGAACTGTTATCTATAGATTGATACTGAGCATCTAAAACAGTGAAAATGCTTCTCAGCTGGGATATCTGCAGTTAGTTACAAAACTCTTTAGGATAGTGAAGTTAGCTGTGTCAGTTTTGTACACTGATAATAATTTAGCTGGTCTGCTGTAAAATTTCCTTAATTTTTTCTTTTATCAGTTTGTTACTGTTGGCAAAAACTGAAGTCTTCAAGTATCTTGTTCTCTTGAATCTTGAGGTGATTAAATACGAGCTCTACCACTTCATGTATGCGTTAGGAAATATGGAACTTTCTCTTTGAGCAGTCTATTCATCTTCTGTGGCTTTCATAATTAACAGAGGAATGCTATGTGTTTCTTGATAGGTGCATTTTTTACTCAGGTGTCCAAATACATCACAGGGAGCAAAAACTCCAGTAGTTGGAGTAGCAGATTCCTGCAACATAACCCGTAGACCAAGAAAGGAACAACAGCTGAAGATACGGATCTGGTTGAAGAGAACGGGGAAGAGAGTGGGGACGAAAATGTGTGTTAAAGTGGATGCGTTAGGGATGTCTTCCTGAGAACATCTTGACAAGCATTTGTACTTAACAATGACGATGAGGGCCACAAGAGAGGAATGAAGTAAATCCTGAAGTACAAAGCATCACCAAAGGGGGGTTTGAAAAATGAGGCTATTTTGTCTCTGCTAGTGCCACAGAATGTAAGTTTGAAGTAATCTTTTGTTTGGGAACTATCAACTTTCAAAGAGAAGAAACCTCAATAATCCTATCGCTTCTGGAATGTCTGCGAAGGTCAATGTTCTCGTAGTCTTTTACAAACAAAAATAAAAGTATTTGTTTTACCCTGTATCATTACCCGGTGAAGGGTGCAACACTGAACAAATAATCACTTTATATTTAGTCCCACAATTTTATATGGCAAAGCTGTTATTGTAAGACTGAATTTTCAGCAGAAAGTGTCAAAACTCGTAGCAGAAGTGGATGAGTTTCACAAGCCCAGGATGTAATGCATTTTTTCCCCCTGTGGTTTGCCTCTTAACATTCAAAACCAGACACACTGCTCTCATGGAGGAAAACAGAGCAGACAATTTTGAAGTCTATGTATTTGCTTTGTCTATGTTTTCTTTAACCTCTTAGCAAGAGCATAAAGCAGATTTTCTCTTTTTTTTTTCCCGGATGGAAGAAGGTGGACTTGCACTAGGAAACAAATTACAATCTGAACTGCAGAACCTGCTCTGTGCCCTTGGGATGGCGACAGCAGGGATGTCAAACCTCATCCGTAAAGAGGTGTCAGCAGCTCTCGTTTCCCAAACTGCTGTTTGGCGTGAGGGAGACGAAGCACCACACTAATGTTCAATGGGCCTTGCTATAGTACCGAGAGCTTGTGGACGGAGACTGTGATCCTTCAGTTCTGCAGACATGCAATACTGGCCCTCATTAATGTGAGGTTACCTGTGAAGCTGTCCTTTTGCTTTTCAGGTCTGTGGTGTTCTTACTTGCTACGCTTTGCGGTTTCAGATTGCGCAAGGGTGACAGGAGTTACTTAAAACGCAGGATTTAAAAAGAAAAAGGGAACAACTGGGTGAGGAGGGTATTTGGAGAGAAGGAGAAGGGTTAATCCATCTGAACAACTGGATTCTTCATTGCCATCATGTGGGCCTGTGCCTCTAGGGCAGTGGACTCCAGATGGATGGTTTAATTTGCATATATATTTCCATAGTCTTTAATTGTAAATTCACATGATCATAATGGCGAATTTGTCTGTAGTTGTCTTTTCTTGACTGTTGAGAAGAATTTTCTTTTTGTCAGAGCTCACCTGCAGTAAAATCTTTCTATTTATCCGCTGTGTCTTGACCCTGATAAAACATACGGGGCTCAGGATACAAATCACTTTCTGGATGCCTGTGTTTTTTCCCAGAGGGGCTTTTTCATTGCTCCAGTTCCCTAGTTGCAGTCTTCCCTGTCAGATTTCTTTCCTGTTGCCCATCCTTTACTATTTCTAACTGCTCCTTCAATTTATTAAGCAAATTACGGAAGTTTCTTGTTGCAATAATTCTTTGCTCAGAGAAATGCACAATACATGACTGGTTGATGTTTTCAATAATGAAACATAACGAGGTTTCACTGCTCCCAAATGGCTATTAAGTATTAGTAAGAGAAGAGGTAGAACACCCATCGTGGTGCTGCTGGGGAGTACAGCCATTCCTCTGCCCTAAAGAGTTTGCAAATCTAAATCTTTCGTATGGTATCTCTGCTACAGAGAATTGGTATCAGACAGAAGATGGGCAGAGAGGAGGATTTATAGGAGACGGCACGTGGAGGTTGCTGCTTTCTAATGTTCCGTGTCATGCTGGTCCTTTGTTTAAGATGAAACCTCTTTGTGCCCATGGAAGTAGGGTGGGATAATCAGTGGGAATATGTGTGCGTGTGTACTTGGAGCTCCTGCTCAATGAGGCCGTGACCACGGATGGCAGGGCAGAGCCTCGGCGAGTAGGACAGGAGGCGTCTATGGGAGGATGAGCAGGGGGCTTTTCCACAGCCCCCTTTGCTAATCTCATGAGGTAAAAGAAACTAAATCCACTTTATGTCACATAGTAAAAACTCTCCTGTATAAACTTTTACATGGAAAGAGATGCTCAGCGATGGATTCTCTTGTAGCCTACCTTAAATCTCACACATCCCATTGAGGTCTTCCAGTGTCAATTAACTGGGAAATCCCACCTACCTCAACCTTGTTTGATGGCACCCTATAGCTCCTGTATAGCCTAAGAAAGTATTTTGATGCTTTTGTGGAAGAACTTCATTTAGTGTATTTGCTAGGTATTTTTGTCCTAGCGAGCTGTAATTTAATTAATTATTCTTTCTTTCCAGTGGTTTATGTACATTTTAATTACGATTAGAATTGAAATGTGCAGTTTTTGAAGACTTGAAAATTAGGGAAATAGAATGTTTTTTACTCAGTGAGGAGTAAAAACCATATCCATATTCCAAACCACTTCTCCATATGTATTTCATAGTTGATTTGAGATATACTTTGTGCATAAAACAGACACAGTGTACAAAATCTTGGTAGTGTTCCCTCTAGCCATTTGCTACGTTTCTTTAGAAAGATGAAAACACCTTTAATTCAGACTTCTCCAAGAATTATGTTCTAGTTTTAGTATTTTAAAATATCAGTCTACTGCTTCAGCCCTTGAGGGGTTTTAAATATGGTTAGAGTAGTACTCTGGTTAGCTTTTCTTGTAGAATGATTATTGGTGTCACAAAATATTAAGCAAACTCGAACTTTTTTTGTACTTAATTTTACCTAAGCTGTATTGCCTTGGTGGTGGTCAGGTTAACATTTGTTTCTGTATACTTGTGTATTGTAATTAGTCACTTAAAGCCGAATAGGCTAGAAAGAGAAGAAGAAAAATAGAATGTATGCAAACTGCTTCAGCGGAATTGAAGGGGAAAAAAAAAAAAAGCTTCTTTTCCCCGAAGCGTACATTCTGCATAAAATTCAACTTGACAAGTGACCCTTTCAGAACAGTGCTACAAAGATTTCTCAGCATTCTCCACATATGAGAGGCAGCGTTCCTGTATTAAACCCACAAGCAGCCCCCCAGTTCCCTCTAAATGAATGTAGGCTCTTCCTCTATCCTTTGTGTTCTACTTTTTCCTCATTCACTGCATTGGCATTCACGGTTATGTGCACACTTATATGTGAGAAAATGTTGCAAAAAGCAAAACCATTGGGAATGTTAATATGAAATAATATATATATATATGATAAAATACAGTAAAGAACTCCTCTAGGTATTTGCTGGCAGTTGCAAGTCTCTCTTGGAAAATTTGAGTGTTCACTTGAAAAAAAAAAAAAAAAAAGAAAAAGAAAAAAGATTTGCCAGTTAATTTACAACTAGGTGACAGAAAAGCTGAACTCCAGCTCTTAAGTCTTGTGTTCTTTAATTCAGGAGCAGAAGGAAACAATGGTCTATGATTGTATGTCAACAGTGAATAACAAGAATGTATGAATGGTTTGTGAAACTGAGTATAATGCATTAAAATCAGAGCAAACTGATAATTTAAGAGTATGTAAAAAGTATCAGATCTTAAAAATGACAGTAGTGGATGAGCAGTATTTTATCCCCATCCAGTTCTCATGCAGTTCTCAACAATATTCCAGAGAGAATGCACTGGTTATTCTGCAATTTTTTTTCTGTTGTCAAATGAGAGAGATGTGCGGTGTAATATTTAGTATGTCCCATGCTTTCAGTGGTCTCTCGGGGTGTCTTTAGAAGAGCACAGAACTTGTGTTCAGAAGCTTGCTTCAGACAGAAGGGTTTCGGGTGGTACCTCGAGGGTGGTGGGCTGCTAGTTTCTCCTCACACGCAATATTGACTTTGTACACGACACTGCTTCTGCATAGATGGACCATATGTTCTTACAGTGCTTGGTAGATAGTAAATTACAGGCATTTGATAATTTTCAAATTGATAAGCCCCCATTTTACACCAAGGTATTTAGGGCAAATTTTGAGTGGAAAATTGCAGCCTTAACATGAGCAGTTATTGCACGTAACAAACATCTGCTCTTGAAAAACTAGAAGGTCAGGCAAGGCGATACTGTAAGATGAATAAGGGGAATAGTTCCTTTGTCTGTTATTGCTGGTCTCCAGAAACAATGACAGCAGATTATCAAAGACATCCTCAGTTGAAAGAGAGCCAGAGAAGAAACGGTCTGTTCTTCCCTTTTGAGGTTTGCCATATCTTTATGGTTAGGGGCTTGAGGGAGGAGGGAAAAGACCTGTTTTCTCTGTTCAGCCAACCTCCAAGAACTGTTTGTATTCATCTTAATTTTTGTATTGTGAATTTGTAATTTTGTGGGTTTTTTTCCAAGAGAATAACCTGAAGCAGGTGGGTCTCTGCGGCTGCCGTTGGGTGCTCTCGTACACGGTTGCCTCCCGGTGGGAACGTTCCTTCCCCCAGCAGAAGGCTTGTAGGGGCTGCCCAGAGAAGCAGGGGAGATGCAGGAGGGTTCTTCCATCTGAAATGTTTTTCTTGTAAACACTGAAACATGGTCATGAACAGGATGCAAAATACCTGCTTAGAACTTAATATTTGGTGCCGGTTGCATTCTGTATTTATGATACAAAATGTTAGAGAGGCTGGCTTCATACACAGGCTCTGGGTTCAAAGCATCATGTTTGGTAAATCAAAATCCTTGGTAAATATTTACTACCTTAGCGGCTTATCCTTGGATACCAAAATGTCTTTTCTACTGCTTTCGCCAAATACTGGAAAAAGTGGTGTAGAAAATAGGTATGTCACCTGTGAAAGTTTACCTGGATAACTGCATAGCTAATTTTGTCCAAGTAAAATGTTAAATGCAGGTGTTTTACATGATGAGAGAACTAATCTCTGGTATGGGTACAAAGGCAAGTTAAAGCTTAAATGCTGACATCTGTCTTATAGAGAATTATCCATGGCTGCAAAAGCATTTATGCCTCAGCTCAACTATTTGAAAAGGACAGTGTCTTAATGGCATATTTGTTTTATTACTGACATGAAGTCTTTTCCAGTAAGTCACTGACCTGAGACAGATCCAGTTTGACGGAGCTTCTTCTTAACTTAAAAAAAATTAGTTATCAGAATGGAGAATGTAAATATTATCTTGGCAAAATTTTTATTATGCAAATCATGCTGGAGACAGCATGACAATCCTTGCTGCTTCTAAGGAAGCCACCTTGGAAATGGCAATAGAGCACTTGCTTGGATTGGAGTAGGTGTGTTCCTGGAGAAAGGAGGAGCCAAAGAGCTTGAGACATCTTTACATTGCAACTTCTGTTGTGGCACTGTAACACCAGAAAGTTGGTTCTCTGAATTCTAGTTCTGAGAGCGCTTCAGAATATCAACCGACACCTAATTTTAGGCCCTCTGGACACAATTATCTTATTCCCTTTGTCATTAAGGGATGAAACTCGTTGTCATTGCTGATATTTTGCCTTTTAAAAATTTGAAAGCCAATGTTTGTTTCTTTCTCTGCTCCTCCCATAAAATCAATATGCCTTTTTGGAACGGCAGTATGTGTCTATTATGTTTCTGCTCTTCTATTTCTTTTCAAGCAGAAGGTTGCAAGAGCCATGTTCATTTCCTTGAAGGAATGAGTTGTTCACCACAAGAAGCTGCAGAAGGGTGAATCCTGAGCAATGGGGAAAGCAGTAGTTCACTGTTTGGGTCTTTTGTTCTAACTACAGTAAACCGTGTTTGTGAAACCAAATTCTCTGCTTATACCTTTGAAAGTAGGACTATGATAAAATATTTACAGGTATGGCATGAGGAGTAGCTAATGAGTGTCTCCAGTGTTCTCAGCGAAGCAGCAGAGGTAATATGTAATGCGTGTGAAACATAAGTTTTGTTCAGAAATCTTTATAGTACAGTAAAACACTTAATACTCTGACTCCAATTAATATATAACAACATTGCCCTCAGTTAAGGTATTGTATTCTCTTTAAATTGCCCCAAATATCAGACTATTTTAGGGCAGGTAAAATCCTAGCAAAAGCTCAGCTTGTTCTAGGTTTAAAAAAAAAAAAAAATTAAAAAATGCTGCAATTGTTGGTCTCTGCTATTTGTGTTCACGCAAAAGGAAACAGGTGTATAATTTGCATGCTGGCAGGACCGTCAGCTTGTGTGTTAGAACCTGTGGGCCTGCTTCTGCGCCTTCGGTGTGGGAGATTGAGCCTGTCCTTTGCAGACAGAGGTAGTTGGTGGGACACAGTGAAGGGCAGCAGAGCTCGAAGCCCCTATGCTGATGCGAGCAGTGCTCGTGCTCCCCCTCAAGCCCTTCATGGTTTTCGTAGAAGGGAGGTGGGAGCCATTACCATGAGCAGTGACCAGTAATACCATTTAGTGCATTTTTTCGGCTTTACGATGTTAGCCGTATATGAATGTGATGCACCTTGTGAACATGGGGAGAGCAGGGAAGGTGCATTGCGCAAGGTAATGACATGCTTTCCAAAGCTCAAAATTCACCCAAATTTAGATCAGTTCTTTCTAGAAAACGGTCAGGCAGTCGGTGTAGTACATCTGGTGCTTACGGTGCTAGCTGAGATCATTTGGTTGCTCCCTTGTCTGCTTATTTGCTGTGTTGGTCTTGTTAGGGAAAGGACCGACGTCTCCCTGGGGTGCGCTCAGGACCGGGGAAGCTGCTTCTCAGCAAAAGCTTCTGCTGCAGCAGCAGCGTGTTTAGCAACAGCGGCGCTGGAGAAGGACGTATTTCCTTGATGAAAGCCAAGTGTCTGCTCAATTCCAGTTTTCAGCTCTCGTTTGGAGGACAGTTTAAAAGCCAGAAAGTTCTACATTTTCTCCTTTTTAAAAAGTAGCTTTATCATGTTGAGTTGAACTTTATAACTTAACTTTAGGGAACAGCGAGGGCTGCAAGACGTCTGTCTTCAAGATGAATGTTTCTGACACCTACGAATAACTTTTTGCACATCTGTCGGGGAGAGTGTTCTACAGGAGCAAATGCAGCATCAAAACAATATTTCCCTCTCTGAAAAGAGAGTGCTGCCTCTGCTGTAGGCTAAGTCTTTGGTTTTTGTGTTTTATGATAAAAATGTAATGTTTTTGCTGCTTGGTGGCAGAGCACAGAAAAGACATGTGAATTGAAACCTTCAGAACATACAGCGATCCCTTCTTAAAGATCCATATAAAAAAGTTTTATTGGCTTTTTTATTTTTGGTAATATGCCTGTAATATTTCTCTAAGGTCTTTACCCTTTGAAAGTTGAAAGCTGTGTGATACAAACAGACTTGTAATAAAACACAACCTCCTTATAGAAGTTAACACTAAAAATAATTCTGGTGGTGCCCTTGGGGTATTCATCAGCTAGTGACAGCGGCTGCATTTTCACAGTGGAAAAGCAGGGGCTGGTAAGGTCAAGGAGGATGAGTCTGTGTTCCTGTGGGGAGCTTGGTAGGAGCATCCAGGGTTTTTTGAGCTTTTATGGATAAAATGGATGTGTTTTTGTGACAATAGTGTTTTAAAATACCTGGGAAGCTGGAACAAGCCCAAAAGAGTTCCAGTGCCTGCTTTCGGCGTGCGTTTGTTTTAGGGCCCTCAGATAGCAGGTCTAGCTGACCTCTGCTAATAACTTACATGTTTCAAAACTAGAAAATCCCAACAGAATTCTGATCAATCTCTGCATACTTCTGTTGAAACAATGATAAATGGTAACCTTGGCTTTTGCTTTACTTCTTCTATGCTTTTAAAAACACTGCCCTGGTTTGCTCTCTGCAAAATGACTCACTGAGATGTCTGCATCACCAGAAATTAATCCCACCTCTGCATGCTCTTCATTTTCCAGATGATGATCCTGTAAAATCTGTTTCACGGGAAGACTCTCTGACCTCCTTATGCTCATGGGTGCAAAATGGTATTTCGGGCGCGCATGGGTGCAGGTGACCGTGTTCGGCACGTGGTTTGACTGATGGTTCCCTGACTTGTGCCAGCAGACGGGAGAGGTCCTGCTGGACCAGAGACCTCACTTGGCTGGCGGGAGCACGGTCACAACCCCCTCCCGTGGCAGATGTCAATGTGATAGGATTCGAGCACACACTGCTTTTGTTCTCGTGCGGGAGGGAAACTTCATCAGAAACACAGATGAAATTCCAGCCTTATCTTAGGGAACGCGTGTGGGATTCAGGCATGCAGTGAGAGAAGAGAGCCAGCCCCTTTTCAGGCTTTTTGCTCCTGTCATCCTGTGCGAAGGGTAGTCTGCCGTACCTTGAAGTTCTTAAACTCTGCTGGGATTTTAAAGGAGCATCGGCGCGGTATGCTTGTGATGTCTCTCCCTTTGTTTGCCTATTGCCATATACCCTGGCCGGCTCTATAGGAGACCTGTCTGTGGAGTGCCTTTTAATGTTTAGATCCAGCAGTGATTAGAATACACTAATGCCCAGTGGGTATATGTGTCATTTTTTAACAGCTGCCGAGCTTTCTCCCTGCTGCTCCAATTAACACATTCAGCACACACTTGCCGGTGAGTGGGCTGTGTGTATGGATTAAACCACTTTGCTATTTATTCATCCAGCATACGTGATGCCAGAAATGGATCGGCGTGTTTCCTCCTCTTACACCAAATGAAATCAAACGGGCTCCCGAGCCTGTGCCCGGGTAAATACGAGGGCAGGGTTTAACTGGCAAACGAAAACCTGTTTTGCCTTGAGATGTGGTTCAGTCCATTGACTAACATCGATCCCCGCCTCCCAGCCCCTCTTCAAATGATGGAGACGCAGGACGGGGAGCTCTCAGTGCTGGGCTTCCCCTTGCTGGCAGGCAGGTCTCTTCAACTTTGTCCTCTGCTGTTTAGTAACTGCTTGAAATCCTGACTTTCTCCTTTAGCTTTAATATTTTCTTCCTTTATTTTCATGTTGAAATATTCTAGTCAGTAGATTTGATAAAGTCCATCCCCCTCCTTTTTTTAAAAAAAAAAAGGGGGGGGGGAACAATATGCTTCCTAGTCAGAGCTGAGATAAGGGAGGGGTTTCTTAGCAGTACCGGAGCGGCTGGTCAGAGGCTGCAGCTTTGCTCCGGTGCTTGCGGTCGGTTCATGCTGGGACAGCTCTTTGTGAAGCAGAGGGCGAAGGGGGCTGCCGGCTGGTGCTGCTGAGGAAGGAGATGGAGCGCTTCTTGGGCTTCGTCAAGCAGATAAGGAGATCGAGAAGAAGAAAAGGCAAAAAGTACCGGCCGGAGGAGGATTACCACGAGGGCTACGAGGACGTCTACTATTATGCCTCAGAGCATTTTCGAAGTAAGTATTTTGCATAACCTCATTTTCCTTTGGTTGTGATAAATGTTATGCTTTTAAGATTTTTAAAAAAAAAAAACGCCAAACCCCCAAAACGCAAACGATATCCCTCCCTTGCTAGAATCTGAGCCTCACGCGAGTATTAAAAGGTCGGTCCCTGATAGGGCTTTATCTGGCTGTGACTGCTGATGAACAATACAAAGCAGCTGAAGTGGCACAGCTGCTCGCAAAGTAAGCGGGGTCTGTCTGCAAACCCGGTGAGATTTCAGGTGCAGTTAATTGAGTCTGCTGGAAACCTTTTGTTGTAACACTTGGTGTTGAGAAGCGACAGGGTGGTGGCAGCCCTTGCAGAGTGCTTTTGGAAAGCCGCGTGGATATTTTTAAAGCTCTATAAAGACAGCAGTCGCTCGTCGGTAAGTTGGAGATTAATGGTTATTACTGAGGGAGAGCCAGTCCTCTGAGCCTCTGCTGTGACCTGGTCTTTTTGGCAGTAACTCAGGTGGGCTGCTTCCCCGCTGCAGGTCCAGGACCACTCGTGAAGAATTACGTGGTGGGTTTTGTTTGCTTTACGCTCACGTGACGGCAGCAGCAGCTCTCCCCAAACCAAAATAAACTGCCTGCTCGGAAGCCTGTGCAAAGCATGCCTTGTTCCCTGCAGCTCGTTTGGGTTTGTCCCCTCTTACCCGTCAGGCTTCGGAGCTGCCGGACTGCCTTGGGCTTCTCCCGGAGAGGGGGACGTGCCTCGAGGGCTCCCAGGCCGGTGGGAGGGAAGCCACGCTCAGCCCCTGCCCCGGGTATTGGGCAGCGCTGGCAGGGCGAGGTGTCAGCCGTACAACCGGTCATGCACGGAAATTACCTTTTTAAAAGGTTTCTGCTGTTCCTGGCCGGGGGTTTGGGAGCTTTGCAGCGAAGCTGTGCCTTTCGTTGAGCAGCTGAAGTTTGATGCACTTTTTTTTGTTGTTCTGTACTATTTTGAGTGGCTGTCGGGATCTTTTTTGTGTTGTTTGGCTTTGTTTCCACTTTGCTGAAATAAATCATAAGAACCTCATATTTGTTTTAAGACAAAATGATGAATGCGATTGTGCCTTGCAGCACCAGAGTACTGCTATCCTGTGGAAAATTAGGAAGCAAGAGATTTTCTTCTTGGTTTTCTCCCAGTGCTCCATGCTTGCCTGTCTCCAAAAGTAAACTAATGTAGGGTGTTTGGTTGTTTACTGGGTTTCCCTTTCATACAATCTTGATCTCTGTCCATTTTTAAGAAAATTCACCATGCTGATAGTCTTACAATTTATCTATGTTGTTAAGATGGAGTTCTTCTAAGAAAAAGACCTATTTGGGGGCAATACAGTCATAACAGGTAACACACTAGCATAAAATCTTCTACACAAGAACTAAAAATTTTAAATCTACTTAGCCCTGAAAAATGTGAAAATGATATGTGTTAGTGAAAGCACGTAACTTTTTCTTGCTTTAATATGCAAATCAAAGGAACGTGTCAAAGCAGTATGTCAAAATATTTCCCTAGCTGACTGTTGTTGAAGGTCTTTTAAATAAGAAAGCAAAACCCCTCAAAAACTGTCAGATGTAATAAGGATTTCTTGAATGCTGATTAATAAATTATTAACTCTTGACTTAATGTAAGGCACTAAGATTGAGCCAAATATTTAATAGGTTTTTCCTTTTATTCTACTTAGAAAATAAAAGGATAGTACATGCTTCACCCTGTGGAGGTCATAAGTATTTCAGACTGGATGAGTCTGTGTCAGATTTTGAAGTGGGGTGCACAACAGTGATCACAATCCTCAGGCTGAATGGTCAAAATAGTGCACAGTCCTATGGAGTTGGGTGCACAAGGAGTTTGCAACTTCTTGCAGTTTAACATGTCCCAGGAGATTTGAGCCGTGAAGTCTTTATAGAGATTCCACATCAAATGCAATTGCTCCTCAAGTGCTTCTTTTGTCTGGTCTTTCCATGTGCTCTATGTGTCACCGTTTTGGTTTGATAGGTGTGGTAGCTACTTAAAGCAATGTACAAAATGTGAAAAGATGCTGCTGGTGCTACTATAAATGCTCCTTGAAATTGAATTTCATGTAACGGGGACAATGAAATGTTTCATATTTAATTTAATTATGATCTGGTGTTATGCTGTTTACAGTGCAAATTTAGAGTAATTGCAGAGCTTTTACTAGCCATTCCTTCTTCATTTGCATGCTTAGAAGAACGCGTGCTTGAGAATAAGATCGTATATATTGGTATGATTTTCAGAATACCAGAGCTAGTGAAACCAGAGACCTGTTGTTCATTCAACTGAATGGAGTTGGAGCTTTTTTAGATTTAGTTTCCTCTCACTGCATTGTTATCCAGCCCTCATCTGTCGTCCTTTATGAGTTACATATCCAGTTAGCCAGTGCATTTGAAGATTGTCTGAGCTAATCGCTTCATGAGCTTGTTAGTCTCTCTTCCCCACTTCGTAGTATTGCTTAGAGCGTTGTATGGAGGCAGAATTAATGGAAAAATGTAGAAACTACATTAGAATAACCAAAGGATCAAACAGAAAGAAAACAAAGTTAAAAATAGAATAGGCCTCTGGGAATCAGAGGGAAAAGGTGACTTTAGTTTGTCCTCAGCCCAGCTGTGCCTGGATATTGGGATATTGTAGCTCCTGCTGTTAGGTATACTGTCTTTACTTCTCTGAAGCTTTGTCATGGAAGACCACATTAGCTGTGATATTGAGACAAAGCTGGATGAAAGGAAGGTGCAGTAGTGCTTAAAGCTCCCTAGGTAAAAAAAGAGACCCCAGCTCTCAAGTCAGATGTCTTTTTGCTTGGACATTTCATCCATTTGGGTTCAGTTAAATGGATATCCTTGTTTTGACATGCAACATCACCTCTCCTGTCTTTCTGAAGAGTCTCTTTCTGTGCTATGTAACGCTAGAATAACTAAAATAATTTTGGTACGCAAACACATATTGACATGAGTAGTGCAGGTGTCATACTCATTTCAGTGAGACTTTGCAGTGTGAACATAGTGGGTGATGAAATTGCTACCCAACCTACTCAGACAAGTTGGTGCTTATTGCATAAAACGCTTTAAAAAGCATTATATTTATCTTGCACAGCATTACGGTACTGCCATTCAACTTGTTCCTTTTAATGAGGCTTTGCATGAAAAAGCCCCTTGTTATATTATTACCAAGACTGATAGTGAACGTCAGGAATGCTGTGTAGCAGAGCTGCCTGGAATGCTTCCAAAAATGACATATGTCCTTTCTCTGGAGTCAGGGTGTTTTGCCAAGACCTTTGAGTTTCAGCCTAGTCTTGAGCAAGAAGGTGGTTTTGGGACCCAGCCTGATTTGGTCACCTCTGACCAAAACAAACACAACCCCCTTATTCCTCCACCCCAGTCTGATTTTACAACTAAGTCTTTTATTTAGCAAAACACTTGGAAGGGGTTGGGTTTTTTCCAAACGGTTTTGGAACCCCGCAGGTTGCATAAAATGTGATTGTCATGATCTGCCCATGCGGGTCCAGAGGGCATTGCTATGAACGCTTACTGTTAAATTTTGTCTCATTTATGTTACTTCTGGTTTCTGTAATCCATCTTCTCCTGAAAGGTACTCTGTTTTCATTGGTGGTGGTTCTTGTTATGTTGTTCCTCCCAACATGATGTCAGCAGCATAGTCCATTAGCATAGAGGTTTTATTTTCTGTGTTGATGCAGTGAAAATATTGAAGAATGATCCCAAAAACCAATGTCTAAAGAATTCTGCTAGTAAAGTCCCACTAACCTGAAAAGTCCTATTTTTTTAGCCCTGTCCTTAAAATGTTCCATTTAGTCACTCAGAGTCCCACAAATAACTTCTTCTATCCTTTGTCAAGGCCTAGTATATGTTGTTTGACAAGAGCATTGATATTTTAGACAAAGTACTCTGACGTAGTGTCTCTGTGGTAAAGTCATGTTATCGTTTTTCTGCTTGATGCCCTTTATTAACACTTCCACAATTCTTGTGTAAGAATCACCCGGTTCCTCAGTTTTAGGACAATAACCTCTTTGAATTTGCCTCCAAAATGCATGTAATGATCTTTCCCTTCTTTCCATTAATTGTCCCATCTCTCTCCCCGTGTCATCATTGGAAAGTGAAGGTAAGGTATTTGACTCCTAGCCTAGCAAATAAGGTAAAATGGAAAACCTGAAAGTTTTATATAACTCAGAGTTGAAAATGTCGTCTTTGTTGACTGAAATCTGGGAATAATTAGTTGAAATCATAGAATCATAGGATGGTTTGGGTCAGAAGGGACCTTAAAGATCATCTCGTTCCACCCCCCCGCCACGGGCAGGGACATCTTCCACTAGACCAGGTTGCTCCAAGCCCCATCCAACCTGGCCCTGAGCACTGCCAGGGATGGGGCAGCCACAGCTTCTCTGGGCAACCTGTGCCAGTGTCTCACCACCCTCACAGGGAAGAGCTTCTTCCTTGCATCTAATCTAAATCTACCTTCTTTCAGTTTAAAACCGTTAGCACTTGTCCTATCCCTACAGGCCCTGACAAAAAGGCTTTCTCTGTCTTTCTTACAAGCCCCCTTTATATACTGAAAGGCCACAACAAGGTCTCCCCAGAGCCTTCTCTTCTCCAGGCTGAGCAACCCCAACTCTCTTCAGCCTGTCCTCATCGGGGAGGTGCTCCAGCCCCTGATCATCTTCGTGTCTCTCCTCTGGACCCGCTCCAGCAGGTCCATGTCCTTCTTATGTTGGGGACCCTGGAGCTGAACCCCGTACTGCAGGTGGGGTCTCAGGAGAGGGGAGTAGAGGGGCAGAATCACCTCCCTCGATCTGCTGGTCACGCTGCTTTTGATGCAGCCCAGGATACGGTTGGCTTTCCGGGCTGTGAGCGCACGTTGCTGGCTCATATTCAGTTTTTCATCCCCTAATACTCCCAAGTCCTTCTCCTCAGGGCTGCTCTCAACCCACTCATCGCCCAGCCTGTATTTGTGCTCGGGATTGCCCCGACCCACGTGCAGGACCTTGCACTTGGCCTTGTTGAACTTCCTGAGGTTCGCCCAGACCCACCGCTCAAGCCTGTCCAGGTCCCTCTGGACGGCATCCCTGCCCTCCAGCGCGTCGACCGCACCACACAGCTTGGTGTTGTCGGCAAACTTGCTGAGGGTGCGCTCAACCCCACCGTCCATTTTACTGACAAAGATATTAAATGGTGCTGGTCCCAATACCGACCTCTGAGGAACACCGCTTGTCACCTCTCTCCACTCGGACATCGAGCAGTTGACCACAACTCTTTTTGAGTGCGACTGTCCAGCCAATTCCTTATCCATCAAGTGGTCCATCCATCAAATCCATGTCTCTCCAATTTAGAGACAAGGATGTCATGCGGGACAGTGTCAAATGCTTTGCACAAGTCCAAAATGAATATTGGGTATATGATACACTCTTTGGGATGATGTCAGCAGAAAAACTCCACTTGGGCATTATTCACCAACACGACTCAGTGTTATGGTGCAGAAACTCCCTCAGATGCCAGAATCTTACTGACGAATGTCTTTGCATTTCATACCCTGGGTGGCTTTAAAGCTGTATTAAATATTGATAGAAGAGACTTGGTACTGAAATAGTACTAAGACAAAACACCAAAGGAAGTGATATGCCTATGGTTTTGTAATGCTACGGCCAGTAGCAGCATCACTCTTGTCAAGATTTTCTCCATTTCGTAAATTGGTACAAATAGTTCTTGTTTGCAGCAGTCTCATGGATTTGATTGGGGTTGTAAAAGAGTTAATGGTTTTATGAGTAATGTGGCGACAAGGGCACTGAATATCTGTAGCTCGGGTTGCAGAGATGTTAATTGATCTTAAGGGCGAGGAATGCAGGACAACCGCTTTTCATTTTACAAAGAGTGTGTGTTGCTGGTCTGCAGTTTAATTGGGTGTGTGTTTGCGGGGGGAGGAGAGTGTCTCCTCCCGTCACAGATCTTGTCTTGTCAGTACAGTAAAATCTTGGCTTTCATTGATACTAAAGGTAATACATTTGTTGCAGCCTAGAAAAAAGGCTTGGTGACTTGAGCAGAGAATGTGGCAGGCCTTGAAAACACAATGAAAATAATCTTTTTTAAAATAGCTGAAGTTTATTAAAGCTTCTTATTTCCTTCTCCTTAATGACTGTTTCATGATTATTGGACCCTGGAGATTTTTATTAATGGATTATAGTTTTTCAGTATTTCTGTCTGTTTTCCACAGAAATTTTACATTTTTTTCCTAAAGCAGTGGTGCAACAGCCAGTTTAAGTTTGTTAGTGATAGGATTACTTTTTCAAATGACCCTTTGTGGCTTTTCTACAAGTGGCCCTTAGACTGCTGGGGCAGCACAGAGCATGGATGGTAAAACATTGCTTTAGAGTTACTTGAGGGAAACCAGCTTATTTATTTTAAGTCACTGAAATGAGACCTGAGTTATATAATTCTTTGCACGAAGTGTAAACACTTCTCTCTGCTAGCAATTACGAGTGTACAATTTCTGTGCTACTTTTCTTTCATTTACTTTCCAGTCCTATTCTTTACTGAATAATTAAAGATCTTGATTTTCCCTGCTCAAGAAATGTATTTGTTATAGGCCTTCCTCCTCTTACAGTGGCTGCTGGTGTGAGGTTGTACCTCCAGTGTTTTAGAGAATTTGGCACTCTTTATATTTTAGTGTACCTAGAATATGTGACATTTAGGTTCAAAGGATGAAATTTAGAGAGATCTGGACTTCCTACTTCCTGAAATGATGTGCAAGTTCATGCTTTTAATCGTGACTCTGTCAATTTACATCATGAACTTGTAGTGATGTGATTATTTTTTCCCTTTGGATGTTGTGAAGTGAATGAAACATCAGGTGTTATGAACTAAGATTAAAGAGAGCGGTATAAGCAACTACTGAGGTGTCAGTTTTAATTTTGGCTTTCAGTTCCAATGGAAAACTTAAAACAATTAGTGGAAAAAAGTAGGAAACAACAATATAAGCCCCTTGCTGATGAGATTATAAACATTTATTGAATGATTGCTGTGTTTCTTCAGCAGGGCACCCCAGCAGCTATAATTAATCATCAGCATGAATATAAACACCTGTTTACCATAGATAGTATTTGTACAAGGCAAATTAGGTAGTCGTCATATGTGCAGGAATTACTAGGCAGCTTCGTGTAATGTTTTTCAGCAGAAAGGAGCAGGGGTAGTGCTGTGGCTGGGTGCGGGAGTGTGTGATGACCAGACTGCCGATGACCCGGGCACCTGAACGCTGCCGGTTTTGTTTGGAGGATTTTCTAGTTTCCCTCTGAAACCCAGAAAACGATACACAAATCAGCACTCAAGACTATTGCAGTTCTGAGGACGCGTACTCCAAATTTAAAAGGCAGTAGAACTAAGGGTGCCTACAGAACCTTAATTTGGCCTCTCTTTAATGAGTCCTTAACGAAGGAGTATCTGCTTGGTTTCGCTGTGGCGCTTGTGGTGGACTCGGCGTGTGGCAGAGGCTGTGCAGCGTCGTCCTGGCGCGGCGTCGTGCCTGGCCTTCCCACCACCATCCCTCGGTTTCCCTGACTTGAGAGCTTGAATTTGCAGATATCTGGCACGAGTTGCTGTAGCATGCCAAGGGAAGTCTGCTCTGTATGTATAAAAAAATTATATAAGCCTGACTGTTCTGAAAATCCAGCCATAAGGCATCTCAGGCTGCAACCTTTAAATTGTTGCGTACCTTTGATGATAATCTCTCTGTGCTCTAGTTCTCCACCTATGAAATGAGGTTAATGGTACCTCTCCAGTATGCTATGAAAGTAAATTAGTGTTTGCTAAGCTCTCGAATGCTATGGTGATGAGCACCGTAGAAGAGCTCAGGAAGAAACTGTCTGTCCGGAGAGAAGGGCTTGAATGGTGCGTGGGAACTAAGGCATGGAATTCCACTTTAAGCAATGAGGGGAAAGCAAGGTCTTGAATAATTTTTGGGGTAGTTAAAATCATTTATTTTGGGCGTTAAATGAGACAAGGTCTCATGCAAAAAGTAGGAGATCAGGTAATTAAAGATTGTGTTGTAATGCATATGCAAAAGGAGGCCGAATTGAGGCTTGCTAGCAATTCTCAAATCTGGCAGTTGCAGCTTGCGATTAGCTTTGTTAATGGTTTGTGTGTGTGTGTGCAGGTAGTGGAGAATATGGAGCAGCAGTTCCTTGGGTTTTAGCATGCAGTGGAAATTCCATAATGGCAGGTTACGGATGTAATACTTGCTGTAAGCGAACCAAAATCTCCTTGGTGGCAGAAGTAAAATTTGGTGAGTGGCCATAGGGTCTGATCACACCCGTAGCACTCCAAGTGCATTTTTTAGTACAGTCCCCGTGCTGACGCTGGGAGCACTGTGGGCAGCTGTGGGACGGAGGAATCGGGTTTATTTTTTGGCTCTCCCTGGGCACTTGGAACTCTCCTTGGAAAAGTGGCCAAGGGAAGAGCCCAAACTAGAGGAGGCGCGAGGTCTCACCACCCCGCGGGAATGTGCGGAGGGGACCTCGCCGCTCCGCTCCTGCAGCCCCTCCGAGGGAAAGTGAGGAATGAACCCTCCAGTTTGCCCAGCCTGTTCTGTACTTGCTGGACACCATATACAGTCTGGAGCCTCTGTGCAAGGCACACGGACACCACGTCTTCTGCGTGAAGCTGATGCCAGAGATTGGGCATCAGAGGTGGTTTTCCAGGTGCCAAAATTGGGCTCATAGGTGTAGGCTTGGTGCTTGTAAGACCTGTGTGTACCTGCTTGGGTGTGGAGTGGAGGAGGACAGAGGTGGAAGGGAAGATATTTATGGGACAGTGAGCAATTTCTTTGGAGATACTAAAAACTTAACTGGACAAGGCTGCAAGCACCCTGATCTACCTATTTAAGTGAGATCTGACTTCAAAGCTGGCTGTGCTCTGAGCAGGGGACTTGGGCCAGAGGACTTCCAGAGAGCCATTCCCACCTCAAATATTATGTGATTTTATGACAGGGAACCTTGGTTATAGAAGAAAGGAGGACTGTGGAAGGTGGAAAGGAGAAAAGAGAGATTAAAGACATCTCTGGGGGAAATACTGTTTGAATGAAACTACGAAAAAGAAAGTGAAACCAAAAGTATGCAGATACCATGTGAAGTATTAACTCTGTAGGTGGTGGGTTCAAATTTGTTTGCAATTTAAGAAGCTCTGTGGCTGCTCAGGTCTGTGTTGTTTGGATAACACTGTCCCTCTCTCAGAGGGGGAAACTCCTGGCTCAACAATACACCCTGTTGCTATTCTGTCAGCTGGTAGCATCTCTATTTAAAAAAAACCCAAAGGATTCCTAATGTGTTACAAATAAATGCAGTAAAAAATGAGTGGTACACAAATACATGTTTTAAATACAGAGCGATATTAGCTTTTTGCTCTTGCTTTCTGCAGGTTAGAGTAGAAAATAATGTAAAGCCCTGCTGACCTGCTACCTGCGCCCCATTCGCAGGACCCCAGTGAAGTTGTGTAGTCAACAAGAGATGAGTCACAGCAGGAGCTGCGGGCTGCTGTGCCAGCGTATTAGCGCTGAACGCTTGGAAATCAAAAGGGATTTTGCCACGCTGTCTGATAGGGATGTTGCGTCTGACAGCCTAGTTTAGGGGAAATTAGAAGATGCCTGTGAAGGAAAGTTGGGAGAGAGCCTGGATCCCTGGCAGAGGGCTGCCAGCAGCAGTGCTCAGGTCAGTTGTCAGTAAATCTAAATACGTCCAGTGGCATTTGCAATTTGGAAAGCAGGAACACAGATTTTCCTTTGAGTGGTGGTAGAATTTCACGTGGCTTGTCATGAAAATGCTACGTTCCCTTTCATTGCTAAAAGGAGACGGGAGTGACTTCTGAAACGGAGAGACCAAAGCTGTTCAGGCTGGTGGCTGTAACTGCCCATCAGTAATTAAATGGAGTGCAGCAAGATGGTGGAGCTGCTGACCCCGCTGAAATCCCGAGGAATTTAGTGACGCTTTGGTAGTCTCTGAAGTGCTCCCCCTGTAACTTGGCCCGTATTTCACCTGGGCTTCCCAGAAGGTTCCCAGAGGAGTTGTGCAGGGACCCCCAGCACTTCTGAATCTGTTGCCGTTCGCTTGTGCCATACCCTGCCTGGAAAAAAGACAGAAGTCTTCTCAAGCTTAGGGCAGTAATGATTTGCTTACGTTTTTCTCAGTATACTCTAAACATAATTACAAACCCAGAAGAATATTTAGGGATGTGGTAGGTTTTGATAACGTCCCTCTGCTCTCCCGGTCATCACACGTATCTTTGCCGGCTTATTCGGGCGCAGGAGGGCAGGGAGGGAGAGGTTTGTCTACGGGAAAGAGTGCGGCCATCCCTCTAAAATACCACTGCTCCTCAGCGTATATCGCGAGGGATGGAGAAAGCACTGAACGTTACCATTTTGTAACTGGGACTTGATTTGTGTATTGATTGCAACTTGATTTGCAATTCAGTGTTTGTGTTTTGTTCTCGGGTGGGTAGAAAACAGTGCTCCTTTCTAGTTTCTTTTGGTTTTTTTTCACTACTTCTCTGAACTTGGGCTCTTCTAAAGCATCTGAAGGGCTGTGGATTTTGTAGGGCAGATTGTGTCATGCAAATTGTTTCCAGAGAGTGAGCAAAACTGTCGAAGGCCGTTCTAGTTACAGCCTGGAGTTGGTGGTCCTTTGTGCTGTACAGATAATTGGGCTTTTTACAGCCACATGTCCCTTCACAGTAGGTTGTTTTCTTTCTCATAGATAATGACAGAAGTTTATTAGCTGTTGGTTTAAGTCTGTTACAAAAATGTGGTGCTGGTGGCATAATTATTCAGGAGGTTACATCAATGTGAGTAGAGAAGGTGGCCAAGGTAACACGCTGCTGCGTTGTATGAAAGTAGCTTTGATATACAGAAAATGCTCAAACCCTCTATTTCTCACAATATTTCATTAAGACAATTTTTAAAATTCTGTGAAAGTAATTGCTTGGAACGCATTCTTACATAGCTTCAATATGTTGGTATTTTATGCACTGGTAAATTGTCAGTGAATTTGCAGGTAAGGAAAATGTAGTTTTGGTCAGTGATCTCTTTGTGATAAAATGTCTTTTAAGTCTTGATGACTTGGGGAGTATGTCTTATATGATTAATTAATGGATGATAAGTAGCAGCAGCTTTATGGCCTTAGATATATGTAAACTACCAATAACTGATACAGGGACATGTACAAATAAGGCGAAAAATTTTAACTTGATTTTGAGTAACCTACAGAAGGTAATTAATAAACACTCATGATCACTTCTGCTCATTTAAACTGCTTCTCTAAACACTTAAAATTTTTCCTATGATTACTGTTCATGTTTTCTTGGTAGCAGTTTATATTTTTTAAATGCACAGCTAAATTAAACTTTAAAAAGAATCTGAGAAACCAGCTGTATTTAAAAAACTGTAATAGTTTAATAGGTGAATTGTCCTGAGTTTTTCTTTTGAATACTCTAGTGACTGGAAATGATCAGGGCTTCCCAGAAGATCACTGGATGCTTTATCAACCTGTAGGCTCCTAATTTCAGCTTGTGGAATCTGGAAAATTTGTCCTTTTTTGAAGTCCGGTCTAATAAAGTAACAAGGACCATAGCGTGGAGGGAGAGGTTAGGTGATGATACCTATGAAAGAACACACATTTTGGTATTTTGGTATTGCATTCAGCCTGCTGTGTACTGTGGCATCTTTTTTTTAACTCCCCTCCCCTTTACTGATGTGTGTAGTTCTTTAATTCTTCAACTGAGCCTTGGGCAATTGAGTGACCCTGTTTTATTGGGGATTTTTGTTTTCTCAAAGTGGAAATTTCATGAATTTTCTGAATTACAAGCCTGGAAGCCCTTTCTCTTCACATATCCTGAAGTCCTTTAAAGTATTTGAAAAATACAGTCATGGTAGACAGTACCCCCTGAATTTACAATCTAAGAAAGATTTTCCTTGCAGTTTTGTCATAAAATCAAATCATATCGTAAAGGAAGGTAACACATCCGATCTGCAGCTACTTAAACCTTCGTGCAAGCAAGGGCTTTCTAGTCACATTCGGACTAGAAAGGCTGGATGCATAGGTGCGTGTCTTATTAATACAAAGCGGAAAACTCCTGCTCATGGTCCACAATATGTGTTTTTCTTTTAAAAAGCACAAGTTACTCGTATTGTGGCTCCCAGCTGCTCTTTCTACTTGCTTGTTTAAACCGAATTGTATGTGCTGCTCAGCAGACGAGGAGGATGGTCTGTTGTTGGTGTGACAGCGTGGTCTGGAGCTCAAGATGTGTACGGGCTGCCTTTAGGCTTGACCTGAGGCCACTGGGGATGCCTTAACTTAGGTCAAAAAAAATGCGAATAGGAAGCTGTCTGGGGAAGAAGCAGAGGAAGTGAAGTTCAGATAGCCTTTGCATCTGCAAATTCAGCTGTCTTATTGAGAGATTGCGGTCTTGGGTTTTAATGTGTTTTTCCGTGCATCTTAAAATGCACAGAGAGATTTATTTGTTTGTTTATTTATAGCTGCTGCACGGAAAACAAAGCTCTCAAAAATCTGTCTGCAGTGATTGCACTTTTCCTGGTTGGTGTTTATTTTATCAAGCAGATTTGTAGAGCTGACAGTGATTTTTGTGAGGTTTTATCCTGTCTTGGCAATGCCTTGCTGTAGACCAGCCGAAGATTTGGTCCTGCAAATGCCAGGCGTGCGGGTAACTCCATTAGTGTGAACAGTCCCGCTGGCAGAGGTTAGATATAAGGGTCTGTAGCAGTGAACCCTAAAGAAAATGGTGTGTATGGGTAGAATAAAACAGTAATTCTAAGAGTTTCTTCCAAACGTTTGTTGTTTGTGTTGTGTTTTTGTACTCTGTTCCACTTTCTGGCAGAGATAACAAGATATTTTGACTGAGAGATCAGCATCCCTGGATTGTTTGCTCTGAGATAATTTGTAAGCATGCGCGGCTTTATTTCATTTTGGTTCGCAAGTGAAATTTTTCATACTTCAAAAACAAAGCCAGTTGATTAGTTCTGCATTATTTCATTTCAATGCATGATTTCAGCCTTGTTCATTAAAGCTGAAGTGGAAAACCTGGGTCTGAAGGACCACTGTTGACAGGAACCACTAGCCTGGAGCAGAGAATTCAATAATCATTGATTAATACAGTTTACTGCTGATTTCTTTTCTTTGAAAAAGCCAATTATTCTTGCCAATATCTTTTATACATGAGCCTTCACTTCAAATTTAAAATTTTAACCTGTAATAATAATGACAATGTTTTAAACTGTAATGCTGCTGGGGGACGGGGTGGGGAAGGAAAGGGGGGCGGGGGGGGAAGTTAGGCTTATTTAACACTGGCTGCAAAATGCTGTTCCACTGAAGCAAAAACTGAAGTAGATAGATGTATTGTAGTAAATATCAAATGCATTAAAATGCCTGTCAAGTACAGTGATTTTATTATTTTATTGTATTTTTATTCACTTGGAGGAAAATGGTTTCCAGTGGAGCTTTAGAGAAGACCCAACTGCTGCTCTTTACTGTATGGAAGGCAATTACTGCTACAGAATCCAAGCAAACAAATGTGTGTTTCCTTTGGTGTGGAGGCCAGTGGGGGTGCTGAAGTTGTAGACTGCATTTTGGACAGCTAAGCACGTTTGTACGTGTATGTAGGAAAGGCACGTGCGGGGAAGTGACAGCTTGAAGTTTTTTGGTAGGGTGTAAAAGATCGGAAGCGGCTAAAGATTAGCTGTGTGTTTGTATTGATCCCTCTGCTAGAGCAGCCCAGTGTTGTTTCTTCAGATGTGTGAAAAGAAGGACCCGAAGAACTTGCAACGCAGTGGACTTCTGAGGTGCAGTCACTGTGGAAAAAATCATTTAAGTCTGGAGCTTAGGGTTGCAGCGCAGAGATCAAACATACAAAGCTTTGGTCTCTGCAGTTTTAGACTGAAGTGTAATGCAGAACCGAGCGACTGCCCTTGCTGCGTGAAGGTCCTGGTGGGGTTGGCTGGCGGGGAGCAGGCGTGGGCACTCCTTCCTCGGAGCCTCTCCTGTGAGAGCAATTATTACGGGAAAAAACACTCGAAGTTGAAATTTCGACTCAAGTATGTGTGTGTCTGTGTATATATATGGTGCGGGAATCATTACTTTTGAGCAGAAACTTACTTCAAGAACGGCACGTACAAAATCCCCTTATGCTGCTCCTCAAGTGTAGATAAGCTGCATTTCCACACAGCGACCCTGTTTGAATTGTCGAGGGGGGGAAAAATGAGCAACCTCTGTAACAGGCAAAGTTCCTGTATCCTCAAGGGTTATGACCACTTCAAACATCTTTGGGTTTCTGTCCGTAAATTATTTCCCCAGCTCTGTATTTTTGCCGTAGGGAGTAAGAAAATAAATATTTAATCGACATGAAGACATTCTTCCATCCTGCGTGTGTTGGGGACATCTTCCTCCCAGGTCTGTCCCCCAGCAGGCTGTCTGTCTGTCCCCCGGGGTCGATACTTCTGTGCTGCTCACGATCTGACGGACAGCACTTGGCATGTGGGGCACCAGCAATTTCTTTTACTAATATTTACTAATTGCTGATAAATAGTGAAGCAAATCTTATCCTGTCATTTCTTGAAGAATGATTGAAGTGTAGGGGAAAATTGTTGGTTTTTTTTTTTTACTTTTTTTTGTGCCTTTTTTTTTTTTTTTTACTTCATTGACAGTCTATGTATTTCTGCTGTTTATGGTGGAAAATGGGAGCAGAGGCACTGGGTGAGGAGGTGCCAGAGACAGGACAGAGTCCATGCCCATTCCATGCCCATCTCTGCTCATCCGCAGCCATAAGCACTGTGTTCCTCGATGTACCTTAGCACCAAGTCTGGCCTCAGGCTGCCTTCTCCTTGGGTACATCAGATACAGTCCTACTGAAGACAAAATATTTTGCAGTTTCTGTGTGTGCTTTGGTTTATCTTGACATACTGATGATTTGGAAGGCTAAGAACAGTTTTGTCTACATAGGATTTTATGAAGCGTGCAAATGAATGCAAATAGATGGGCTTTTTCCCCCTCTGTGTATTATTTTCTGTACAGAACAGTGCGTGTCAGTCTCAAGATGGTGAGTCTACCCTGGCAAAAAGGTTTGTGACTTTTGGATAACCTTTAACTCTAGGATCCATTCAGAGATGCAGAACTATGAAATTATATACAAACGTCAGCCTGTCTTTTTCAAGTATTCTAAGACCTAAAGCTGTCTAAAATTAATGTTTTGGCATTTCTGTGTTGGGAACCTTGTTTTTAGGAAGCCACCAGTGGGGCCGCCACTATTGTAGAGAAAGAAGACGACTTGTTTTCACTTCCTGGCTTTATTTAATTTGAAACCAAGATGTCGAAAAATGTGAGGGAATGAGACTTGTTTCTACAAAAATTAAATGAACTGGCCCACATACACCCTCAGGTAGGCCTGATGAACGGTATAAAATTAAAGAACGGATTCGGAGCACTGCCATAGCAGACATGAACAGTGTCTAGCAGAAGGCCAGAGCTTCCTTCTGGTGTCTCAGCCACATCCTATCTTGGTCTGTTGAGGGACTGTGGTGGGCCAAGAATTAGACCTGGGTTTTTTCTAGCTTTTCCGACTGCTGAAGATCCACGTGGGTCGGTGTACGCCGAGCTGCCGCGGTTGAGGTGGTGGTAGGGGCTGGTGGGGTTTCCTGGCCTTGCCCCGCTTCTCCCTCGTCTCCTTTCCTGAAAGCCCTGTGGGCACCAGTGATGCAGCAGCTCCCGTTTTTAGCCTTTTTGGGTCAAATCAGATCCTGCGCTTACTCACCTAACCGGTACTTTCTTGAGAATTAGGGAAGAGTGCATTTAAAGTCATTTATAGGAAAAATAAAGTTTGCTGAAAATGGTGAGGAAGGAAACCAGAAACAGTTAATTCTTCTTGTCAGCAAGGTACGTTTACTCTTTGTTTACAGTCATAAAATGCTCATAGCTGTGAGTTTTTCCTTGTCTAATTAACAGTACTTAGATATTGGCTGTTTGTATGAAATGACTTTTTTTTAGACACCTACTGAATTAAGGGAAAAAAGCCAAACAACTTTGCAATTATTATATTTTTACCTTAGATATGTTTGGTGTTTTGATTCACTACCTTTTCTTGTACTGACTGATTGGCTAGCCTGAATAATTTATATTCATCTGCACGTATTTGTGCCTGAGTAGAGATTCTGTCTGTGAGAGAGAGAGACATTTATTTATGTATTTATATATATATATAAAATTGTAAAATTTGAATTGTCTGTTTGAGCAATCTTCATGCTTCTTACTTTCGACTTTGAAAATGGCTGGGTGTACTGAGTGAAATCAAGTACAGGTTCAATGATTGCAAAGACGCTATTTTTGAAAATTTAATGTCAGGCTACATAGGGAATACCAAAAATATATAAATCTGTTGAACAGGGAATGACTATCAGTTTGGGGGAAACCAGCTTGGGGGTTGGTAGATTAAATGCAGTGTGTTTAGATGTCTTAAATAATGTAATTGTTTCCAAGCAACTAATGCCAACTGTTGAGAATAAAGTTAATTTGCTAATGGGAATACTGGATGCTTTGAAAAGCCATTTCAAGCACCAAGTTCATTTCAGAGATTTAATAATTAATCAAAGGGACTATATTAAATGTCAGCGAATACATCCGTGCGTTGCTATCATACCTCTCTCTCAACATGAGTTACCAGGCTCTTAATGATTAACACGGTGAGATCTGTAATGTAATAGTAATGCTGGTGCACTGGAAGGTGAGGTACCTTTTGAACATTCTTGCTGCAAAATCTTCAGCTTGGACTTTGTTACAAGCAGCGGCTATAAGGAGCATTTTAAAGAGGTTAAACCAAATCCACGTCTTGCTTGGAGATTGCTTTTCTTCTTTTCAGAATTGAACCCAAACATATAGGGCCAGATCTTCAGCTCCCGCTGTCGCTCCCCCGTGGTTTCCCTGTGCCACTCCAATGGAACAGCAGATGTTGCAGGGATGATGCCTGGGTTGCAGAGAGCTGCGTTTGGCATGGTGAGGCTGGATGGTAGATTTGAGTTTGGTGGTTTCAGTGTGTTTCTTGTGTATTAGTTGCACGTTTAACTGCTCATGAGGTCGTTCAAGGTACGCTTGTGCTGTGGAAGGGTATTGAAATGGTACAATATCTCATTTATGCACACATGTGCAAGTGTGCATGGATTGTTTGAGGCTCAGACATGGTGATGCAAGAAATTTCCGATAGCTACATGTGATACAAATAATCTGAAATTGCGACTTGTAGCATGTCTTTCCACGACTGTGGTCGTGGAGAAGCAGCAAATCTTTCGCACTAACAGAGGTCTCTGTGGCTGTGTGCTGTTGGTGTTAATCCTGTACTGCAGCGAATTATATTTTGTGTGTGGGTGTGCACACGCGCGCACTTGAGATATTTTAAGAAAAGTCTTCTGGCTTTTCTGGGAAGAAAGAAATCCCTCAGTTCCTAAAATTCCACTTGTGTGCAGGGCAGTGTGCTGTCTAGAGTGGCTTGCAGTGCTCTCCAGAGCAGCCTTACTTCACTGAACATTTGTTCCAGCTTCTTCATAATACCCCGTTTTTGAGAGGCAGATACTTGATGTGTTATGATAAAGCAGCCATATTAGTGGATGTTTGCGTAATGCAGCTGGCTTATAGTCATGGGGTAGACACGTCAGAAAGGGCTCCAGAACATAAAATTTGGTAGTGGGCTTCCCGCAAGCTTGTGGCTCAACCCGGTGCTTGAGGGGAGATGCTCTGGGCAGGGGGGATCCGTGTCGTAATGGGCTAGAGAGGGCTACTAACGCGCTCAGTAGACAGCGTTGTTTCCTTGAGGACTCGAGTCGCTCAAGGTAAGCTGCCAGGTTGTATTCATTTGTTATTTCCCATAGCTTCTCGTGTCAGAGATGGCAGTTGCGTTGCGCAGCTTGAAAAGACTGGGGAAAAAAAGAGAAACTGAAGTTCTAAATGATCCAAATTATCACAAGTCCAGCATCAAAAAAGACAACGGCCTTAAAAAGGCAAATTATAAGGCAGTAGGATCTGTGGTGACTGTGATTGTTTTCTGAGCTGCATTTTGATCTCTCAGAAGCTGTATGTTTCTTTAGAAACATCGTCTGCCTGTGAGCGTTGCCCATAACCTTATATAAGTAGTGTACAAAAACCTTTGCAACGTCAATGTCGATTTGACTTAGTGGAAGCATGGCCCGACTAAGAGGCCTTTGAAGCAGGTAAGAGTGATTGCATTTACTTCTGCAAAGATCATAGTTAATCCAGTTAGTCAATATACTAACGTAATGAAAGAATTCCTTTTACTGCACAGCTGCATGTCTCCTGTCTCCCCATGAGTTTTGTTCATAATGTTGATCTTCCAGGGCTTCACAAAGCTACTGATTAAGTCTAATAAAATTACAGATTACTTTGTATTTTTTATTAGACATAATTCAAATACAGAGGAGTGTTTTGTTCTGGCTGTGACACTGAGCTCCCACCTTTCCCCCTTCTGAGGGAGCCGGTAGCTGCTCTTCCATCCGACGTGTGCTCAGCACCTGCTGGTAGATGGACGTGGACCACAACTGTGGGAAGGTGGCCGGGCTTTGCCCAAGAGGCTCCTGGAGAAGGGGGCAGCTGGGATGCAGCGCCCGGTTGGATGTACGCTTCTCGAGAGCCATGGGTTCAGCATTGTTGCGCTACTTGAGTGTGTGGAGGGACTTTGACAGTAAGCCCGTTGTGAAGAACTATTTTATGGCCCAAGGAATAAGGAGAAACAACACTCTTAAAGCTAAAACCCCCCCCCGCCTCCACACCAAAGCAAAACACTGAGATTTGTATTCAGGTGCAATGAATTAACAGTTCTTTTCCTTGTATTCTCTATGGTCTTAAAGTTCAGCTCTTGGATACATTGAGTCACAGTGATGGACACTGTAAGCAGGTTTGCAGAAATCAAAGCTTTTGGTGGTAATGAGGAAATCTTGCTAGATGGAGTGGGAATTTTCAGTGCTTCTTGAACACTAATTTAAATAAAATTATCCAATAAAAGGGTATGAACCAGCAGTGTGGTATGTGTATAAATATCTCTAATTAAAAGCAGACTCTGGAGAGGTTTATTAAAATACAAACAGTGCAGAGGGTGATTTTAATGTCACTGGGCAAGAATTAATAGAGTGCAGTAGAGGCAGTTGTGTGCTACAAAACTGTATAGTTTTGTCAGTGAAACCGTGCTGTCACTTGAGGCTTTGAAAGTGTTTTGTGACGGTGGGAAACACTTTTTTTCTTTTACTGAGAAATGTCTCAACTCTGAGTGTAGCAAGAAAGTACATTAAAAAAAATGCAATTAGATGTTATGATGTGGCTGTTTAACAAACCTAAAATGGAAATTATGGTGACTTTTTTTTTTTTAAAGCCTTACTCTGCTAGAATTTCCCATAATGCAAAGACCCTCAAAATCTTTTCATTTTGCTCTGCTGAAAGCTGGGGATAACATCCATGTTTGTACACATTTCATGTTTGTACAAGATTTTCAGCATGGTAAAGCAGGGATTAAAATATCGAAGATCGTTGTTTTCTTCTATTTTCACTCACAATGTTTACTTTGTATAGTTTTCTTTTATAAACGGTAATTAATTGTCCTTGGTTTTGTTAACCTTTGCTGTTAAGTGAGGAGAGAGTTAAAAATACCGTTAAAAATAGATGAAAAAAGTAGTTCCATCCATTACAGCAGAAGAGCAGAGCAGGGCGCGCTTGGGTCTGTCTGCTCTCACTGATGCAGCTGTACCCTGCGTTTCCCTTCAAGTCTGACCCTTGTTACTTTTCCTTCTTACTCCTATAGTTCCATACGTTTTATATATCCAGATACGGTCAACCCCCATGTATATAAAATCTACGAAAAGCAGAATGAGGCGGCGTGCCCCTTCCCTCTCCGCAGGGGGAGCGGGCAGGGCTGGGGGGGGCGGCTGCCTGCCCAGACCCCCAGCGCAGCCGCGCGTTCCGCTCAGGCGTGAAGCTGCGCCGCGGCATCGCTCGAGCTCCGGCTGCCAGCCGTGACGGTGGTTTTGCCCCGAGAACATGTCAGAGTGCCGCGAAAAGCTCTTCTGTCAGGAAATCCTCTGGGATTAATTTCATTGCCTCAGAGCGTTTTTTTCCTTTCGGTCGCCTACGTGCCCGCTTCCCAAATTTCAGGTGTGGGAACCGAGAGGGGAGACGAATTGCCAGGGTCGATGAAGCTGCCGGAGGGGGCATGGTATTAACCTGTGGTCTGGACAGAGCTTCCTCCCCACAGCACGTGGGTCCAGCCCCAGCTCCGTGGGTCGTGTTTTGCATTTGCCAAGTCAAACTGTGCAGTAAACCTACAAACCCGGGGGAATTCCCACCCCGCTGTCCATTTCTACTGAGCCGAAGAAACTGATGGGCATCCTTTCTCTCCTCATCTCCTTAAAGGTCTTCCTAAACGTTTACCTGATTTCATTCCAGCCCTGTTGAGCAGCCATTTTAGAAATGGTCCAAACGGGAAAGATGCTTCCAGAGGTGGTTGTTCCTTTGCGCTGTGTGTTTCTGGAAGCATGGGTGCTGCTGCCCCAAACTGCTTTTATGGGGGAGGAACCTGTCCCTGTCCCCCCAAGCAAGTGGTGTGGACATGAGATGGATGTATACACACAGGTGTACACATGCAGCGTAGGTATGTAAATATGAAACTAATTTTCAGTTATCTAGACAGTTAAAACTTTTTCCAAGTACTCCCCATAAAACTTAGAAACTGTTACTCTATCTTTGCTCTCAAGGTTTTACCTCGGTCACGTATCCCACTGCAAGCGTAGCACTGGGCTCATATTGATTAGTGAGTTGTTTTATAGAGCAGTGTGTTTTGGAGAACCAATTCTTGTTAAAATGCACATGCTTTTATTAATTAAATTAGGAATAGTAGCACTGAACTTGTGATTTCTTGTAAAATGTAAATGCAGGTAGTAGAGACTAACACAGATAAATTCCTCTGTGGCTAAAGGGGGGTTACCTGTTGGGTTTTGTTTGCTTTCCCCCCACTGCAGTCTTTGGATGCCACAGCTGCCAAAGCCCCCATTTCTGCATGCTTTGAAGAATTGAATTCCCTCTTGAACATCCTTGTTTCCCTCCGGTGACCTTTTGTTGTACTTGACCTACTTTTCGGTGTTTTCCCCATTAGTAGCAAACATCCTCCCTAACTTGCCAACCTATGAGGAACAGCTAAATGGCCATGACCACCAGCTTTCAAGACAGAGCATAGCTGGATATTGCGGAAAGTACATCGCAGTAGTCCTTGCTGAAGAAAAAGTAAGTCTGTCCCTAATGAGTAAGTGGTCGTTTCCTATAGTAGTTGGTTTTAACAGCAGTGCCCATAAAGGAGATTGCTACAGTTATCTTCAGATGGAGGAGCTGTCTGGATAGGGAGCTGTGCACTCAGCTCTGCTAATATTGAAGATGGTGAGGCTGATTGTAAGGGGAAAAGGTGAGGAAACTGGCAGCTGAAATCTTTGTAGCTTTTATGTTTGGGAAGTATTGCAAGCCAGTGCTTTGACAAGATGTTGTGAGAAAAAACTGAAATAGCAGTGGACTCCAAATCAAAAGAAATTTTGACATTTTGAGTTGACGCTGAGAATTGGACCAAATGGTATTGTGAACTAGATGCAAATATCAAAGGATTTCCCATACATATATATTTGAAAGAAACTTATCATGCATGCACCTCCTAGTGTGGTGGTTGGCCTGGAAATAGGGCTGGATCCTTTGCCCGGTTGAAGTTTGCCCAATTTGTTAGCGTAGGCAAGCTTCTTAAACAGAGCACTCATCTAGTCTGTTGAAGTGACCTTCATACTCTAGGTATACATGGGACTCAAGCTGTTTTCATGCCATGAAACATTTGGTTAGCCAAATGGTGGACTGGTATGGGCTTGAAATCAGGAGATTTTGAAATAGATGATCCCCAAACAAGAGTCTAATGGATGCGGTGTGTTCCAGGATGCAGTATGTGAGCCTGCGCTTTCCCTATCACCTTCTTGTCTGAGGCTCAAAAATGCAGTGCAACTAATAAACCTGCTATTGTCAAAAGAAACTCCTGCAGGTTTGCTGTCAGTGCACATTAAATTTCAAGACAAAGTTGTTGCAACCTGGTGGAATTTCAGCTTTTAAATGAATCCAGTGAAGAAAAATTCCTCAAGGTATCCCCAGTAGGATTGTCTTACCTAAATCTAAGCAACAAAGAAAGGTCAGATTATATGTAAACTTCAGGAAATAGTTCCTGTCATGTGACACTTAAGATTGTCTGTCAAAGACACCATAAAATTATTATTGTGACTGAGAGAGCTGAAGTATGAAAGCATGTATGTAAGCTTTTATCCAGCTGTAGCAGGACACTTTTTAGTCAAAATATTCATTTGCTCGTGTGTTCTGAACCTTTCCTGCAAAGATGGAGCATCATGTGGACTTCTACTCTGGTGTTGTCCAGCACATATGCTCTTTCTAGTCGTTGGAGGCAGTGGAGGGTTATACTGAAGAAATGCAGTCTACAGCTGTTTGGCAGATGGTGGGATGTGGCAAATTACATGGAAATCCGCAGGGTTTCCAGTATCATATCAGAGCGTGTCCTAGAAGCACGAGCAATTTGTGCTGTTTTCTATCTTCCCTAACAGTTGAGAGGGTCAGAGTGTTTTGAATATTTTTGGTGAGAAAGGGTCCAAACCTGTTTGTAAGTGTCTCTGTCCAAAAGCCTTCCTCAGAAAAGGGAAATGGCCGTGTGCAGGTATTTCCTGCCTTGTTCTCGTGCAGCTTTTGGCTCAAATGTCCCAAGTTGAGAGAGGCCCTTGTCAGGACTCTGCCAGGCATCGCAGTGGTGGCTCACTAATTTTTCACAAGCACTGCACCAAGAACATGGCTCAGAAGGAAGTTCAGCTGGAAAAGCCAATATCAGAAATGGAAATGCTCACTAAAACAAAAATGGTCTGTTTGAAATGTAGAGCAAAACAGATATTTTTTTTTTCTCATTCCCTCTAGACCAGTTGTCCCTAGACAATGTCTCATTGTAGTGTGTTGCCCATAAGATCTAAATGTGTTACTCAAAAAGGATGTAAAATATTGAAAACTGAGGCTGATGGCGAAATAGAAGTATGACTTTGTATATAGGATGTCACCTGTAATGTGTTATTGCGCAAAGACAAGTGAAAACAGAGAACATCAGCCTTAGTGTACGGAATGTCTTATTTGTGACACAAATTAAAATCTGCTCTTCTGACTTTCACAGAAGGAGAAATGGGAAACAACTGGAACACCTGTTGGCTCAGGTGCTAGAACTACGTGCCAGTTCTCCAAAATGTTATGTCTGGTTAGCACTTACTTGTTTTGTTTTTTTTTCTGAGGAGGAAGGCAAGCTACGCCTGTCTTTGGTTAACCTTACCCAGTTCTCACGTGGTGCTGAAGCACTACTGCAGCCTGTTACAGGTATTAGCTATGATTTGATTATGAATACTGAAGCATCTACCAGCATTGCAAGGGTACTTAAAAATTGCTAATTTAGTAAGTACTCCAGATGAAACACATTTGGGATTAATTTATCACTGGAGAAATTGCTTACACAGTTACAAATAACTACAGGCTGGGAAGGTGAGGAGAGGCTGCTGCTTTTCGTGCGCTGTGGGGATGCTGGGTCTCTGCCTTCAGAGGGATGAGCAGTTGGCTGAAAGCTTGTGGGTCAGGAGCAGAGCACAGACCGGTGTAGGTGACGTTGTTATGGGTGTCTGCTGCAGACTGCCCCATCAGGAGGAAGCGGTACATGATGCCTTCTTCAAGCAGCTGGAAGAAGCCTCACATTTGCAGGACCTGGTCCTCAGGGGGGACTTTAACCACCTTGAGATCTACTGGAGGAGCAACACAGCAGTGCACAGGTAATCCAGGAGGTTTCTGGAGTGCACTGATGATAAATTCCTAGCTCATGTGATCAATAAGCTGATGAGGAGAGGTGCTTTCTTGGACCTCGTGTTTACAAATGAGGAAGAGCTGGTCAGGCACGTGAAGGCTGTGGCAGTCTTGGCTGCAGTTTCTGTCATATGGTGGAATTTAGGATCCTGCAAGGAGGGAACAAGATAAATAGCAGGATCACAACCCTGGACCTCGAGAGAGCAGAGTTCGGTGTATTCAGAAACCTGCTTGGAAAAGTGTCTTGGAATGTGGTCCTGGAGAGAAGAGAGATGGTACATTTTCAAGGATCACCTTCTCCAAGCTCAAGCCTGGTCCATCCTGATGTGCAGGAAACCAAGGAAGGGTGACAGGAACCCTGCGTGGGTGAGCAAGGAGCTCACGAGAAGGAGGATCTGGGGAACCAGTCACCTCAGTCCACGGAAAGGTGATGGAGCAAATAATCCTGGAAAGCATTTCCAGACCTGTGATGGACAAGAAGGTGATTGGGAGCAGTCTGCATGGATTTAAGGAGGGGAAGTCATCCCTGACCAGCCTTGATAGCTTTCTACAATGAGATGACAGCTGAATGGGTAAGTAGAGAGGAGCAGTGGATGTTCCTTACCATGACTTTTGACACTGTCCTCCATATCATCCTCACAGAAAAATGATTGAAGTATGGACTAGATAAATGGACTGTGAGCTGGATTGAAAATTGGCTGAACTTGTCAGGCTTATAGGATAGTAATCAGCAGCACCACGTCCAGCTGGAGGCCAGCCATAAGTGGTATACCCCAGGGGTCGATACTGGGACCAACACTGTTTAACGTCTTCCATGACCTGCGTGATAGGACCAAGTGCACCCTCAGCACGTTTGCTGGTGACACAAAACTGGGAGGAGTGGTGGATACACCAGCTGGTTGTGTTCCTTTCGGAGGGACCTGGACAGGCGGGAGAAATGGGCGGACAGGGACCTCATGAAGTTCCGCAAGGGGGAGTGCAAAGTCCTGCCCTTGGGGAGGAACAACCCCAGGCACCAGGACACGCTGGGGACCACCCAGCTGGAAAGCAGCTCGGCAGAAAAGCGCCTGGGGGTCCTGGTGGACACCGAGCGGAGCAGGAGGCAGCCGCGTGCCCTTGGGGCGAGGGCGGCCAAAACAGCCTCCTGGGCTGCATCAGGCAGAGCGCTGCCAGCCGGTCGAGGGAGGTGATCCTTCCCCTCTGCTCAGCCCTGGGAGACACAGCGGGAGCGCTGGGTCCAGTCCGGGGCTCCCCAGTACAACCCGGACAGGCACCTCCTGGAGAGAAGTCCCACGAAGATGATGATGGGCTTGGAGCGCCCGACGTACGGAGGGTGAGAGCTGGAGATGTTCAGCCTGGAGAGGAGAAGGCTCAAGGGGATCTCATCCATGTGTGTGATGAGAGTGAGTGAAGCAGATGGCTCTTCTTGGTGGTGCCCAGTGACAGGACAAAGGGCAATGGGAACAAATATGAGAAATTCCACCTAAAAATAAGAAAAATGTCTCACAAGTATAAAATGAGAGATTGCCCCAATAAAATATTAACAAATACACAGTAAGTAGACACTGTAACAGTATTGCTATGTAGTATTGTGCCTGTAACAATTTATAGAGTGCCTTGTCAAGGACAAGGAAGTTATTAATCATTGTAAGTAGCAAATTGATCTTGGTTTTACAGACCAACTGAAAATAAATGTTCAGCAGAAAATGAGTTGATTCTTTTTCATTTTGCTGTTGTGCCAATTTCTGCTAAGAATGCTGTCATGATTTTAGTAGTGTTTGTCAAAAAAGAAATTATTACATCCTAAGTACTGTCTGGAAGACTATAAAATTCAGTGGTCTTGTGAGTGAAGTAAATGAAAGTATCTTGTGCTTGTGTATGTTGCTAGCAGAGAAGGCATACTAATACCCAGCCCAAAGTGTTATTTTCAGTCGGCTTGTCTAATAAATTTTACATACTTACTTGCTACCTTAATTATTATTTAGTTTTTATTTATGGTGATTATTTGTTCTTCTTTAACATATCCTTTCTGTTAAATAGCACATATGTACTTTAAAATTATGATTGTGTCATAATATAGATAGCAAGGTTGTAATCTTTATGGGACAGAGGAAATAATTCATAGGTCATATGCAGTAAAATGTAAAGAAGAAAGATTAATGTACCTCCATACCTACAGACTACAAAAATGATTGTAGCGATTTCTAAGCAAAGATGTACAGGAGAAAGCAATTCTCTAGTCCGGGTCATAAAGTGGTCTGTCTTTTTCTAGTTTCTTGACTGCTTAATGCAAACTTACAGTGTCCATTCAGTAATAAAATCTTGTCTCGTCCAGCTGACAGATTGGATGCTGTTGATAAACTCCTGGATGAAGTGTAACATCAGTAAAAATTAACATTTCTTGATGCTTTATTTTTATGTATTGTGTTGGGTCTTGTCTTCACGATACTAGTTTTTTAATTATATTCCTTTGGTAAATAGTTTGCTTAGAAGCTCTCTGGTGCTTGTCTTCAATTATATCTGCAGGGTATCAATTTGAGTAAATAGTATCAGAGTAAAAAGTTATTAGTTTAAAAGTGTGTGACTGTGGTACTTGATCTTATATTCCATCTTGGAAATTAGATGAAATAGTGATTATAAAAATGGCAAGTAATGCAATCAGAAGAATACAGCCAAAGCAGGATTTTATATGCCAAACTCTTCTTGGCGGAGGTCGGGAGGGAATGACCCGTGTGTGTGTGAGTGTGACTGCCCTGCGCTTGGATGTCGGTGGAACATCAGCGGTTAGAGCATGCAGAAATGCAAATCTTGAGAAGTAAGAGAGACTTGAAAAATCTGTGGCCCATTGTTTGTAAATGCTTCAGAAAATGAAAACTGGGCATTTATCTCAACTTGTAACTGGTTTCTGTGTTTTCACTCAGAAAAGCCATTTTGTTACCAGCCTCCCCTGCACATCTGCACCTTCGTCTTGGCACAACGGGTAGTTAAAACTCTGAGCAGCAAGCTACCCGAAGGCACCAGCATTTGTCTTCCCAGGAAATGCAAGCGCCTGCTTCACTACTTTATAATTTATGTCACTTGAATAGAAAAGGAAGACTTAGCAAGTTTTAGGGAAAAAGTGGAAAACAAACCCTTTGGTAATCTGAGAGAATAACGTGTGCTTAGCAGCTGGCAATGTCATTTTTGATTTGTATGTAATTATTATTCAGTTTTAGGTGGCACTTATGTTCCTTGCTCCTGATGAGAAGATTCATTTGTACGCATCATTATTATCTCTTTTGACATGTGCGTTAGTGACATTAATCTGTGTTTTATTTTCTGCAGCGGTAATAACGGGGTTGTCTTTCCCTTGCTTTATTATGTTGTCGTGCTTTCTGAAGTTGTCCTCATAACACAAAGGAAAACTATAGAGCAGGGATCCAGCGGGAACCAAGGAACGTTTAGCGTGGGGTGAAGCAGCTCCTCTCATCTTTCCTCCTTCCTCCTTGCCAAGCTGTGATGTGCTTTCCTTACTGGTGGGCAGGCAGGCAAATGTTCCTTTTGCAAGCCGGGCAATTGAAAAATAGTTTATTAAATCTCTCCAGAAAGGGTGCAGCAACAGGAGCTTTATGCTTTTGATAGGAATGTTTCAATCCATTTTGCAGTTTATTCTAGAAATGCAGAAGATTGTTGGGGGCAGACAAAGATTTATTCACTTTTAGCTGGATTAAAATAGCCTCATTACTTTCAAAGTATGAGCTGATAAAATGACTCACTCATCTGAAATCATCCAAATGGTGTTTTTCAGGAGTCTTGTGATACTCTTTGCCTTATTACAAGATGCTAATCAGTCTTGTCAGACCACTGAGGAAGCTTTGGGTCCACTGCGCCAAGACGCACCCTGGCTAGCACAGGGGCATACGCGTACTGTTTTGTTCTCTTGTTGTCTTGGTTGCCTGTTTTTTCCTGTACGTTATATACTTTGTGTATTAAGATCCTCCTCTGTCTCTAGTCAGAAGGTATTTGGGGAATTTCTGTGCATAGATAATATTCAAACTTACACATCTGATTGTAATATTAATATAACAAAACCCACAAAGTGAAATATAAATGGAGGATGAAGGTTTCACCTGAGTATTTCTACTTCTCTGCTCATGTTCTTTATTCTTCTCCTGTTTTGATTAAATACTGTATTTGAGGAAGATACTGCAATATAGGCACAGTAGCCATGTAAAATAAATGTATCAATATTAAAAACTGAAGAATTAAAATTAGGTTTTTTTCTGTGTATTTCTAGCCTGCTTGGTACCCTTCCTTTTCCCTTTTTGCCTCCATTGTAGTACTTGGAATTTATTCCCCACCATATAAAGTCTCCATCTTTACATAGGACTGACTGAGTTTGTGTCATGGATACTTATTTTGTGAGAAAATAAGGATTTTTCCCTTTCTTTGGGGTGTTGCTGGGAACATTACCCATTGCTTCCTGGATTTTAAAAAATGAGAGCTCAGAGTCTGTGACTCTGAACTGTTACTGAGGGCCAAATGTTTTCCATTGGCGTTGATAGCTAGAAGTCTGTGTGTAGGGGCGAAGCTCATACTTGGTCTCAGGGGATATTTTTCTCTCCTTTAAGAAAGGAAGCCACAGAATAGGGTATCTCTTGGTCTACTCATTGGTATTTTCACATACCTGGCAAGGAGAAGATGTTGCAGTTAGAATGTGGTATACCTACTTAGAATGTGATGTATTCTCCTTTTCACTGAAGAAACTGAAAATTTAAATGATGTGTAAGTTTTCCCAAGAGTTTAAGTGACTCCTGAAAGTACAATCCAGTGTGCTTTTTCTTGTTTTGACACACTGCTTTTTGTTGTTCTCTAGTAAGGTTCCTAAAATCCTTCAGGCATGGCTGTACTGAAAATTAAAGCATAATATCATTGTTCTTTATTTTTTGCAGCTTACAGTGCAAATGTTAGAGAACAGTTTCTTTTATTTTTTTTTCCTTTTCTTTTCTCAGACTGAATAAAAGCCTTTTATTTTGCAGGCATTTAATCTGCAAACAAATAAGTCCAATTACTTGTTCATCCATGTGTTAAACTATGCAGTACTCTTTAATGTGTCTGCAGTTCTGGATTTACATATCTGTTTTACAATTGTGATAAACACCTCTTTGTGCTGTGACTGCTTAGGAGTAGAGACACTAGGCTATATCCATTACGGCAAAACCCTATTGACTTCAGGGTTGTCATGCCAGGAGTGGTATCTCCTTATATTATTGCATAACCTCAATTACTGGTGTCTTTGCTTGACAACATTTATTACAGTCATTGCCACCTTTACTTACCTTTTATCATTAGTGTTTTGCTTTACTGGAACAATAATTGGATTTTTTGGAGGCATAAGCAGTTCATGTTTAGTGGAATAACAGTAATTTCTAAAAAAACCTACTTGATAGCTTCATCGTCTGTGAGAGAATATACCGTTGCCATCGTATAGAATGGATCTATCAAAACCTTCCCTTGCAAGAACCCCTTGACAAGCAGCTGCAAACAAGAGCAGTAAGGCTCTGTGCTGTATGGAGAATTGCATATTATGACCTAAAAGGTAGAAAATCATTTGATGTCCTCTAGACCAAAGTACGGCTTTTGGTATTGTGTATCTAGAAAGGCATTTTAAGCAACTGCCTTAAAGATCATTCCGTATTTTTTTTTCATACAACGTGTTTGAATAGCTAACACAATTACTCATCTGTCTTTTTTCGGTCTTTTGGTAGGAAAAATGCTGCTGTTGCCAAAGATCACAGCAGACCATAATTATTTGCCATCGTTCTCAATATGTACAAGCATTCAGGTACTGAAAACATTCTCAGAACTAACAGATTATGTTGAGGGTTTTTCCTCCTGAAAAGTAAATGTATCGGTACACAGTCACGTGAATGCAAGTAAAGTAACATACAAGACAGTCATTTGGGTAGCAAGTAAAAACCAGGCAAAACACAAATCAAAAAGTTTCCTTTTAGGAAGAAGAAGGTTAGAGACCTCGCAAGATAAATTTTCAATAGCCAAAAAGAACGTAGGTAAGTTCTTGAGCGAAGGGTCCCGTGCAGTTGGTCCGCTGGTTGGAGAAGGGTAGTTGGGTGCGTGTGTTGCACGTGCACCCGTGTGGGACGGCTGCACAGCGCAGTAGTCTGGGATGTGCTCAACCTTCACCTGAGGCTGTATGTTGGTATGCACGCATTTGTGTGGGAAAGCCTGGTCAGAAATACAGACGGACACCGTTGTCTGTACTGTTTCTAGTACGAGTTAGAGGAGAATGTAGGTCCCAACAAGGCAAGGGCCCCGCAGCGGTAAGCCCTGCGTATGTGATTAAAAGGCAATTCCTGCCCTAAAGAGATCCATAATATAGCCGTTGGCACAGAGGGGTTAAAAAAAACAAAAAGAGGATGACAACCACTGTTCTGATGGAGCTGTACGGTCTAAAGTTTTCAGCTGTACTTCTGGCATGATTTATGGATGACTGGTTTTGTGGTGAGGGGTGAATTTCCAACTGTTGCTGCGTGCTTTCATGAGGACACATTGCATATCTTAGTATAGAACAGCTGTTGAAGGCTGCCTGTGAACTTATCTATCATTAGTTATAATTGTACCAACTATCAATCTTTACAAAATCTTTCATTTTTATAGGAAAACTGTTCAGCAAATTCTGTTAAAGCCACTCAGGCAGCCTGAGATTTCCACAACTAAAAATTTTGATGGGAGGCAGAAGTCTAACTGATACAATTTATGAACTAACTCTTCATAATGTTAATAGGAGAGATGTCCTTTTTTGATAAATATTTTCTCCTGAGCAGTATTTCTTATACCTAAGCAGCATTACTTTACATTGCTGTAAAATCTGGTGTCCAGCCTACCCCAAACATCATGAAAATCAGTGTTAACTGATTGGGCTTTGGCAACTAGATTTAGCACCCCAGTTTTAGTCACCGGAGACTTACAACCTGGACGATATTTTTTCCCCCAAATCTCCACCCTCCTTTTATGTCTTTTGAATAATAACAGTATTTTAACGTGAACTGATAATAAAGTAAAACCTCTCCTTGGCGCGGTGTTCCCCCGTGCCCCATTTCTCCCACTGTTTAAAATGAACGGGCTGCCTCTCCCCCTCGGCCCTTGCTGACTAAGCCGTTGGCTCTGCTGCACCTCTTACGGATTGCTTCTGCTGAAGGGCACGTTTCCCCAAGCTGTCTCTCGGAAGAGAATAAAGGGGTTATTGTTGATAAGATAAACTTCTCTGCGGTCACTGTTTTCTTTATAGGCGCACACCTTCAGTTGCGCAACCCATAGATGGCCAGAGTTGGTCTGTGGAGTGAATCTGGTTGACGAGGCAGTAGGAAGCCATGGTAATACAAGGTGGCCAAGCCAAACACAGCCGTCGGTTAGCGTGAGCAGTGGCACGGGGGTGATCCAGCAGGTTCATGGAACGTCCAGTGTTGCCCACTTTTCTGGGTGGGTTCCTTGTTTGAGGATCCAGGTCGAGTGGGGAAGGAGGAGGTGGGCAAGACTGGGGCTGACAGGGAAGCTCCTTTGAGTGGGGTGGTCCGGACCCTGGGCAGAGAGCTCCGCCTGGCCGGGGTCGGGTTTGCACCATGCCGAAAGCTGAAGAGCTTTGAAGGTGTGTGTTACAGCACGTTCCCTGGTGGGACTCCGTGCTGAAGTGAGGAGATGCAGACCAGGGTGAGGGGCAGTGCCGCTTTGGCGGAGGTTTGCAGCGCACTTTGCTGCATCAGGACTTGGGGATACGTGACCGGCGTGGTTTGGATCTGTGTTTGAGTCGAGGGTCACCATCGCTCTTCAGCAGTCTGGGCGAGCGAACTGTCTCCTGCGGTAGGAGGCACTACGGCTACGGTGTGCCTGAACCGTTGCCCAAGAAGACAATATGCAAGGCAGGGAAGGCGCCTGATCCCCAGAAAAATTAAGGGGATGTTTGGAAGACTGGGGGTTGTGTCCATAAAAATAGCCATAGTGTCTTACTGTCCTGTCTCCACCTCTATGGAGATGCCTGTGGAGTAGCAAGAACAGAGCGTGCCAGCATAGACAATACTCTGCTTTCCCAGCCTGAATTATTTTTTCTGTTTTATGACCTTTGAAGAAGTGGCTTTATACTTAGTAACCATCAACATACTTGTTTCATGTGTAGTGGAATAACAGTAGTTTCTAAAAAAACTGTTTGATAGCTCTCAGGGTCTCATCCATTCTCCTCTTGAAAAACTTGAAGCAACCACAGCGTCCTTTGGCGATGAGTTCCCCAGGTCTGCTGCCCGCGGTGTGGAGCAGTCTCCCGTTCACTTGTTCTGTTGGGTTTTGTTCTTGGGAAAGAGGGCTGCCTGTTTGGGGGAGGTGGGGAAGGGTTTATATGGAGTGTGACCCTGCCTCCTGCTCGGTGTTGAGATCTCTCTAGAAGGTCAGAGTGGCCAGTCTGACCACCTCGCAGCAGCCGGCTTCGATCCATCACCGATCCAGACCTAATAAATAGGGAATGTAGGCTGGCTCTTTGCAGCCAAACGTTTCTGCACTGTATTTCTTACCAGTGGTTTGTACTACACAGAACTTTACACTGTTCAAGACGTCCCATTACTTTCAATTAGAAAGACATCTTGGTATGTTGATCTGGCTGCAGACAAAAAAAAGCTGACACAATTTCTACAGCTTCCCTTATGGTCCTGTAAAAATTGTGGAGTTTATAGAAGATACAAAGATGTAGTGTGGATGTTGCATTTAATGCTATCCTCAGTCTTTTGGTAGGTTTTTGTAATGCACCAATATCCTCCTGCACAATTAATTTTTAGAACAAAATTCACCAGTGGTTGGATGTTTCTAAAGATGATATGGGGAGCAGTAGTTAAAAGGAAAGGTGGCGTTGATGGAGAAGGAAATTCTCAGCTACTAACTAACTGTTTTGGCTTACCAGTCTTCTGGCTTAGAAGAGCCATCGCAGAGGTCTGCTGTGCATAAAGCAAAGTTAAACGTGGCTTTGACACAAAGCTTATTTTCCTGAAGCAATTGTAAAAAGCCCACAGTGATAAGGCATTTTATTTTTTATTTGTTGTTTTTCAGCTCAGTAGACAGTCATTTAATCTAAGCAACTGAAAATCATTTTAGGCTTAGCAACATGTTGAGACAAATGTTAAAGTATTTAAAAGCTTCATTTTACTGAAGAATAACCATCCATAACAATTAAAGATATTAAAAAAAAGCTTTCAGAGAGGCACAACAGAAATTTAGCTTACAAAATTGATAATAAGTTAGGATTTTTCGGTTAGATATATAGTTTTGCACTGATGGTCTCACTGAAACTTCAAAAATACAATGAAGATCAGATAATATTGAGAGACGTTGGCAGGTTTTTTTCTGTTTTGTTTTGTTACTGTTCCTTTTCTAGCCTGGCATTTCAAATATGAATTATGGTTTGCTGTCCCTGTTCTTTGTTGTTTTCCATACTCACTATGATATAAATATCATAGTTCATTTGATATTAAGTTTGAATGTCTCATAACTCTTAACATAGTGTTTATGTTACTTGTTTCTCCAAGGAAAAAAATGAATATAACGTGATTCATTGAGTTATGTAGGCACCAAATTCAGACTTGAAATAAATGCATTTGTTTCTATAACCATGATGAGCGTCGTGCTCATTGCACCAGGCCTGTGCTTGGCATTATAGTTTGAGTTGTGTACTACTTGGTATTTCACTCTGCTAAAATGTATTTGTAATTATTTCTACTGTTGTGTTAATTAACTATTCATATATGTATACATATACTTTTATATTTGAATGAATTCTCTGGTTTTGGGTCACCCACACCCGTTGGCTAAGGCGTTCTGCTTCATAACTGATGCTGTTTGGAGAAGCTGTCATGGTACGTCGTTGTGTCCAGATGATAGCTTGCATCTGAGTCTGCCTTGACAAGCAAACATATATGGAAATGTCCACGTTTTAGAAAGTAACTTAAGAAAATAATATAAATGCTAGCATGTTTTATCCTGTATGTTTCTTCAGTTGTCACTGTGCTTTCTACAGTTTCTCTCCAATTCATGGTTTTCCTTGGTCCTATAGTCAACAGAAGCTTTTCCATTTTCCAGATCCTTCCTTCAGCGTTGCTTATGCTTGCTAATTAGAAGGTTCCATTGTGTTGTTTTTATTCATAGCAAGTAATCGTTATTACCGGGCTAAAAGTTGGCATACATTTTATGGTGACTGCTTTATCTCTGTAGTTGGTAAATCCTTTCCCCATGTCAATTCAGCCCAAGTCAAATTTGAGGTCCCCCCAAGTTTTCGTCTTTTTTACCTTCCTTCCATTTTAGAGGGTTTGTTTAGTTTGAACAGCTATTGCTTCAGTACAAATGGCATAAAGGTAGACTATGTGTTTGTATACAATTTCTATATGCAAGACTATGCTGTAATATTAATACAATTGTACATTTTCATTGTCTAGTGTAATAATTCACCACAATTTGATTTCTGTCCCTCCATTCCCCCCATCTGCACTCTTATACACTTTGCTCATTTTTTTTTCAATTTGTGTGTCTGATTTTTTTTTTAATTAATTCAAGTTTGTGGTTTTCATTATTTTGAGACTACAGTTTCTATGAATAGCTCCAAAATGTTCCCAGTTAACACTTACTGAAATCCTACACATTGTGACTTTACTTAGATTTATGAGAAGACATATTCACAGTTTTGAATTTTTGATCCTTTTTCACAGTTTTCAAAAAAAAACCAAACAAACCCTTCTTGTTTACTCTTCATGTAATATGGCTCTTGTCTCCTGTCCTCTCACAGTTCCTTGTAATGTACTTGCTTTATTCAAAACTCATCCTGTTTTCCAGATACCCCAGTCACCTTGATGAAATGATTAAATGGAATTTATTTAATGTCCTGTCCGTCAGCTTGAAAGATATTAGTACTTTACTGGGTTTTATTTTGTTATCAAATCAGGGAACATAACTAGGCATATTATGGTGGTTTTCAGCACTTCAAAAATTAGGGTTTTCATAGCAGGTGCTGCTGTGGAGATCTTGTGTATCCCTGTGTTGTATTTTACTGTGGAATTAAATCAGTTCCTTTTTCAAGCCATCTAGTTTGTTTTCTTCAGTATAACTACAAATGTCTAAATTCTGCTTCGGTTTTTCAGACTGCTTGGTCTTTGTAAATAAAGCTTTAATGGAGTTTTTGTCTCCTCTTTTTGCTAAAGTAAGCTTCTTTGATTTTTGTATCTTAATTTTGGGAAGCCACAGCGAGGAAAAAAACCCATACAAACCAGATCTCTTAAACAAATGGGTATTTGGTAGGTTAGTCACGCTCATTACAGAAGTATGAAAAACTTAAATGCCTTTTTAAAAAAGGTTTGCTATCTGATGATACACAATACGCAATTAAATTCTTTAGAAAACGTGAGAAGACAACAATGGGTACACTCTTACGGGGATGTAGAAAGCTGGGAAAGTTTGCAGATAGAAATGTATCCTATCCTGAGCTCTAGAATAGTTTTTCAATTGCATTTATTATTTAACTCCAAATGTTTAAATTATTTATCTACGTCTTGTTAGGTAAAAAAGTGGAAATGCGATATAAAACCTCATTGTATTTCACTTCTTGTATGGCAGTGTCCGTGATGGGATGGTGTGGTCGTTGGTGAGCTCTCCGGCGTGTTTGGGCCATGGACGGGCTTGGACAGGAGTTGTCTGACCCTTTCCTCGTCCTTTTCTGCCTGTCTCCCTGTTGCCGTTCGCTGTCTCCTGTCTTGCCCAGCACCGTAGGGGCTTTGGGGCTTACACATGCTCCGCACTACACTCGCTGCTTTCTCAGCATAATAGTTTTTGAAACATTATTTGGCTTCTTAGCTGTTATGGTTAGCGATCGTCAGTGATTTAAAATGGTGGTAGGAGTGTAGTTTCTCCAGGGGTACTCAGACTTTAAGTGCGGCTTCCCAGGACTGACCGTCGTATGAATCCCGGCTCTTTCCTGAGAAGTGATTTGGCAGTGCTGGGGGTACCCTGGTTGTACTCGTTTGCCTTTAACATACAGAAATAAGAGAAAATTAAAACAAGCTGCAGGAATTGGAGAGAGGAGGACAAAACAATCTAGGCTGCTTGGTATAGAAGCAGTATGTCTTGAGAGAGAGGAAAAATGCAGAAAGGACGTAAAAGATGCATAGGTGAGAGATGAGGATGGGGCAAGCATCGTGGAGTCAGAGTGGGCACAAAGTGACAGACCTTAGAGACCACAATGGCTGGAGCAGTCAGCGGCATTTGAATCGCACCCCAGAAGCTCAATATCTTTTGTATGGTGGGTAGTGCATTAGTAAAATCATCGTAAATGAAAAGTAAGCGCACATTCTGTGTGTGCTGTGAGTGAGAACCCTTCGTTTCAGGTGGCACTGCACCATCTCCAGAGTCACTTGAAAGCTCCCGTGCACCACATTTGGAGCCGAATGATGACAGTAAATATAGGCTATCTCAGAAATAGAAATATATCCACAGTATGTGTATTTCAGCAAATGTATGACTGAAAGAGAAATATTGTTTTTTCCAACGTCTTAAAGTAGGACAAGATTTTGTTTATGATGTGTGGCAACAGTTTCAGTTTACGTGATACCTGGCTGGCTCACAGGGCACCCACCAAGCTTGCAAGAAAGTAAGTAGATTGTGTGCTCCTGGCTGTCAGCAGTATGACAGATAGTGGAGCTGTTCTGGGACATTACTCTGAAGAATTGTGTTTTCTTGTGGTTTTTTTTTTTTTTTTTACTAGAATATTTGTTTCTATAATCAATCCTTAGTGCTTAAAAATTTAAGTTTTCAGCTGCTTCATTATTTTTACAGTAGGCATAGACTTTCGGGTATCTCCCCCAAATGACCTCTGACCAACCTCTTGCGTCATTCTTACAGGGATGCTGTAAGAGTTGTTTCCACTTAAAAGTCTCAGGTCCTAACACTGCCAAGTTTTCCAAAGGAGAATCAAAACTGAAACATCCCCAAAGACAAGAAACGTCAACTTACAGGTCCAACATTTTCATTAGTAATTGTTTAGTATTTTAGAATGTGGTGGTGTCTAAACCATGAATAGGTGGAGACGGCTGGGGCTTAAGGGCTCTACTGAGGTAAGAAATAGCAGAAACACTCAACTCAGTTGGCTATCTAAAGGCTCCAAAAACCTTCTCTGTACTTGGCTGGAGGGGTCATCCAAGGTGTGGTGCTTCAGTTCTGCTAGAGTAACGTTTTCTAACCCAATATATTCCATCATGAAGTCTCCAATCAGATATAATTGTTAACTTATCCTTTCCCAATCTTACCTCTGCAAAAAATTGAGGAATGCCCTTGTACCTCAGGCGTGCTGGCAGAGCGGCAGGGCTACCGCAACCTGTGCGGTGCTCTTCTCCTCCATCATCTCCATGTCTCAAGAGAGATGGAGGGGAGCAATTCTTTTTCAATGGCTGTAGTTAGAAGATATTTCCTTCTTGCCGTTGATACCACAGAGGGTATTTTTGCTTCTGCATGCTGGTTTTTGGCCATTGTGATGAATGAGAGGGGCACAGGATAGATTTAGGGAGCAGGTCTGTGCAGTGTGAGATGGGATGGTTTGAGGGAGAAAAACAGATGAGAAAAGAGTGTATTTCAGAGGTAAGTGAACACGATGGAGAGAAATAAGATGAGAAATGCTTGCTGAATTCGCACAGAAAGAGGTGTGGTATGGAAAGAAAGGAAGCGTGCGGGGGGGAGACAGAGGAAGAAAGTAATAAACCACAAGAAATGTTTCATTTCGAAAAGAAAAAATTAAATCAGTTGCTGATGAGTGTAACAGTAGCGCACTACACTTAAATGTAAGGCCTTGAACAGAGAGAATACGGGTTAGGAGTTCTAAATTTTATCATTTTTATTATTACTATTTTGTTCAGACAAATAAATTATTTGACAGAAATGAAAAGCTGCTTTCAGGCTGAGGCTTGTGTGCCTGTTTTCACCACAAACACATTTTTAGAGTTGGGTTATAATCTCCTGGAAATAGATAAAAATGAAAATGCTGATACAGCCTACAGTGTGGTAATAAGAACACGCCTCCAAAATAAATGAGAGGTTTTACTGCACTACGTCTTCGGATCTTGGCGTACCATGCTTGCTTGTTGGATAATAATTTCCCATTCATATCAGTTCTGTTCTTCCCTCCTCCTCCTCTTTCCCCCCCGCCTTCCTCCCAGCCTGAGAGAACTGGACCAGCACTGCAGGCTTCTATTTCACGTGAGCATCCTCCAGTGCACTTCACTGTAATGGTGAAAGTGCTGCGGTTCCCAGGCTAACTGCTCCTGAGCTGGCATTGTGGGTCGTCACCCCCTCGTTGGCTTTGTCTTCTGCTCAAAGAGCTGATAAAACGCACGTTGTGGTGCTGCGGCTTTCCAGTGGCTGTTGAGGGTTTGTCACAAATCAGCGTCGTCTTTCTGCACCTGCAGCGCGGCTTTTTGCTCCTTGCCAGGCGTAAATAGCAGGTGGTCCCCTTATAGGAATATTTTACGTAAGTGAAGCTTTTCTATGTTTAGCTCTTCTCCTGCCTCAGAAATCCAAGTTCAGGCAATAACCTCCTCAGAAATGCACCTTGGTGAAACAGCTTCCTGTAACTGCTGGAGGGTTAAAATCGTTGCTTAGCTCAAATGAAGAAGAGCTTTGTATATGTTGGGTGCTAGAGCTCAGCTGAATCAGGGCATGTATAATTGAATATATGCTTTTTTTCTATTATTTCAGCCTCATTCTCTCTCACTTGAGAGGACGCTGCATCTCATCTCCCTCGTTCAGCAGTCTGAGCATTCCTATGTCCCATACTCCTGAATGAATGAACTGAAACAATGCAAAATTGCCTATTTTAACTGGCTTTTATGAAAATCACTGGCCGCTAATATTAGACTGACATTTGGTTTCCTGCCGCTAGAAGGGACTCGTGGGACGAGGTTTTCTCCGCCACGGTGGGGTGATGCTGGCGGCGCGGGTGCTGTGTGTACAAGGCTGCCGGGTCAGTTCTTCAGTCGTTTACACTAATTGCACCCAGCTCCAGGTCCACTCGCATCCAGCTCCACTTGCCGTGTTTTTTTCCTGACTCACTAGCATCTGCAGAAAGGCAACGCAAGTTGGTTTTCACATGATTTAATAGCAAAGGTAACGCTGTGCTCGACCTGTAACATTGCTTTTAAAAGGCGAATGTCGTTCCTGTTGCCGTCTGGGTGCTGGGTTTGTGCAGCCAGGGCCGGGACGCAGCCCGCGGGACCCTTCCAGGAGCCCAGAGACATCTGCAGAAGTGCCTGGTCGGGGAAGTGGGTGATGTGCTGATTTGCAGCTTATGGCTGCCGGTCCCCTCCCCGCGCCCCATGGGAAGGCAGCAGCGTTGCCACCACGGGGAGGAACGGCTCCTGCTCGGGAACGGCTGGCTCCAGCCGGCTCCGGGGAAAAGGAGCATCTCTCAGCCTTCCTACCCACTGAGGTGTCTTTGCGGCATCGCCACAAAACGCCTTCGTAATTGAGCAAGGTAGAGTGCGCCAGCAGCCGTGCCCAGATGTAACATTGGGGTTTTTTTAAAACAAACCTAAAGTTTATGGTAAGACGCAATCTGTCGTCATTGAAAAGCTTTTTACTTGAGGAAGAGGGATACTGGGGTGGGAAAGAGAAATGGAAGGGAGGAGCTTACAGGGTCAGCGCTCAGGGCTTTGTAGGAAGGAAACAAAGTGTGGGCAAGGATGAAGAAGAGGAGGCTAAAGGCGTAGGTGGTTTCAAGTCAAGAGTGTCTGTTGGAATTTACTTCAGAGTAATTAAGGAATTAGCTGAAGCAATCTTTGAGTCATTAGTGCTGTATTTCTTACAGAGCTCATGGAGGGAGGGAGAGGGTCTGAGAGGACTAGGGAGGGGCAGAGATGGATGTGGTCTTTAACAGGGAAAGAGGAGAAGTTACTGATATTGTAGACCAGGTGTTTAAAAAAACCCAGAATAAATTATTAAATAATTTGCAAGCTCTTAGTGAGTAGCGAGGGAATACCCAAATGCATGTGTCAAAACCAGATTACATTGAGCTAGTTCAATTCCCAGCGTTGATGGAGTAACAAGCAGAAAGGCTAAGAAAGAAATATTAGACGTGGTCCATTACGACTTTGGTAAGGCTTTTGACATTATTTCACCAGCACAACGTTGTACTGTGTAAATGGGAAATAGTCTGAATGAGGTCTCTATAAAGTGACTTCTGCAGTGGTTGAAAGGCTGCAGCAAAGGTTTGGCTTTCACTGACTTGATAGTCCAAATGGTGGGAGTCAGTTTTCTGAAGGGCTCTGTCACGTGCCCTGTTCTCTTCAATATTTCTTTTATGATTTGCGTAATGAATTTCAAAATACTTCTGAAAATTGTGGATGACACTCAACTGAAAGGGGTTATTGAACATTTTGAAGATGGGACAGGATCAGACTTCAGAATATTCTGGATAAATGAGGATAAGGGTCTGAAATGAGTAAGATGGTATTCAGTGGAAGCCACAGCTGGGAAGGAAAAATCAAATGTACAAATGTAAAACAGGAAATAAGAAGCTAAGCAGCTGTGCTGCAGAGCAGAATCAGTGTTCGGTTTTGGGGGATGACAAATTAAGCAGCTTAGTGTGTGATGCCATTGCAAAGAGCGCGAGTCTTGCCGAGTTTTATAAAGACTGTGTGCCCCAGGTGAAGCCGTTGTGGATGCTGGCTGCGGTATTTGGGTACCGCACTGGGAAAGAGGTAGGCAAACTGAATACAGGAGCAGGAGGGAGGATTGTTTTAGAAAACATGATATGAGACAGGGCTGAAGGAATTACATTTTTTTTACTTGTATTTAGGAATTCTCTCTTTTTCTGGACTTAGTAGTTCACCAAATATTCCACTACTCAAATCATAATACAGCATTTCCAGATCCACTGGACTAGATCCAAGAAGAAGCAGAATTAGCACCATCTGAAATTACAGACTATGAAGCTGAGCAAAACGAAAAATACTTCAGAGCTGTACAATTCATGGAAAAACTTTGAAGAGCTTTAGGGTTTGACTGTTTCCTTAGCAAGACAATTTAAATTCTTAATTCAACCCTGCTACTCCTATTACTTCTCCCCCACCAGAATTAATAGCACTGCACATAACCTTACTATTTAAACAACGCCTAATTAGGATGTCAGGGAGAGTTTGCCTTCCAGGCTCTCACACAAGTTGATGCCATGCTGCCTTTTCCTCTCCTTAGAGGAGCCGGTCCCAGCCTTTGCCTTGCCAGTTATACTCCCTTCAGACACACATTTCATTCCAACTCCTCTTTTGGTATTTTCCCCCCTTCTTGTAGGAAAAACACCAACTCAGATTCCCCGGTGTTGCCATCTTGTTCACGTTCTTCAGAACAACTCGGTCAGCGAGCAGTTTTCCACCAGGGATGCTCTGAGGTTGTCCCCTGATGCACTTTCTCGCACAGCAGCGCTGCCGCTTTCCAGCGTCTGGTTTGCCCTGGAAGACTTTGGGCATCATCTGCCAGAGCACTGGGCCACAGCTCCAAAGGTGAGGACAGCAAACCGGCGGCTTTATCGCTGGTAGACTGTCAGGTCATCTCTGCTGCTGGAGGGACCGGCAGGGGCTGGTGGAAAGTGTCCAGCTTCCAGTCCTACGTCGAGTCCCTGCCTTGCAGAGCTGCATCACAAGCACAGGAGCTTTGTGCACCTCAGTTCTGCTACGAGATGTGTGGAAAACTGTCATCTGATAATTGTTGAGCCTTTGATGATATTAATTAGCTGTGGATTATGCAGCTTCCTGGTGTTTTTAATTCTGTTGGGTCTCGTCTCTCAGAAGATCTTTCCTTCTGAGACTGGAACGATGGTTTATCACATGTTGAAACTTCTGTATGGTATTATAATGCATTGCAGTAGTTATGAATAGAGTGAAGAATGTACAGGGGGAAAAAAAGCTAGAAATGCATCTAACAAGAAAGAACTGGAGTGACTAATGATTTAAAAAGACAGAATGAGAATCTATGTATCGTATAATATCTAAGCAGATTTTCCGCCAGTGTTCCATATAAAGTCTACTCCTTCAGTATCTGCTCTATTTGCAGAATTTCTCGTTCTGTTCCAAACAACGCCTTGCTGTGTATAAAAAACCTGTGGCACATTTTGTGGTCCTGAGAAGACTACAAACTAGTTGCAAACTGTAGTAACACTTAACGTTCCGTAACAGAGCATAAGGGTGAGTGTTTTAAATATCCCTTTGCTGGACTAAAGAAGTGCTTCTGAACCAGGTCACTGCAGTTGTGCTTTCCAAAAAAATCCCAGTATCCCTTTCACCTGCCAGAGCATTGGGGTTTGGTTCAAAACCTCTTGATGCTGCTGATGCACATGGAATCACGTAGCAGTAAGAAATCTGATGCTGGGAAGGACAGAAGCGGAGAGCTGTCCCTTACTGTGTGCAATGCACATGAGAGGAGGAAAAAGCACGAGGGAGACTTTGTACTTGCTCTAAGCATCCCCTTTTCTTTAGCAGCACACAGCTCGGTTCTCTTTGTTTCCACCTTTGGGCTGGTGGCAGGCTGCAGTTGTTACTGATGTGAGTGAGGTCCCACAGGAGCGAGTGTGGTCTGGGGGGAGACTCATTTGGGATCGCTTTCGGGGTAGTGAAGGGCAGTTCGTTTCGGGAGCTAGGCGGAGTGAGCGAGAAGGGGCAGACAGGTCAGCGGATGGTTTTCTCAAGCAGGTTTTCTCTGTTGTTCTTTTCATGCAGGTGGCATTTGGCCACGCACAAAATGAAGGTGGCAGGTGAGTTTCCTTATGCAGCAGGTCTGCCTGCCACCCTCACTTTCCTTACACAGCAGGTCTGCCTGCCACCCTCGCTTTCGCCTAGAGATACTGCTTTCTTTGGAAGTGAACTTTCTGCAAACATTAATAAACCAATATAACACGGACTGATACTTTCCAGTGCTACGTGCTGACAGCGTTGTTCACTCCGTCCTAGCCAGGGAGAGCTGTGCGAGCCCTCCGGCCGCAGAGGGGTTGAGCGTCGTTTCACGTGCCCTGCGCTCTTGCTACAAACTGCATGGGACAGGAGGCAAGGGGGAAAGCCTGATGAAAATCAAAGGAAAATGATCATATTTGAGACAAAAATGGAGAAACAATAAACACAGATTCCCTGTGGTGTCATTTTATAGTCCGTTTCAGAATACAAGCTTATATTAAATGACATTTGGCAAATATATTTTGCTGCATAAGCTGCCCTTGAGACGCTCCCTGTTTACCAATGTAGTTTATTATAGCTAATGGTGATGCAGGTGTTTTTCTAAAAAACCCTGTAGCTTTGCACAGAATTTTCTTCGTCACTCAGATTTCTTCAGACTATTATCTGCAAAGTTGTAGTCCCATTTTCGTATGATCTAATTGTCTGAATCTAAGTCTTTATCCAAAGTATTTAACTGAGAAGGATCTGTCCCTCCACTTTGGGCATAGCTGAATCGAAGGTGGTGTAGAGGAGAGCCATCCGCTGCACAGAGCGAATACGGGATTTCTCACGATTGTTTGATGCAGAAGGAGCCAAGTCAGGCAGAGGCCCTGCTCAAGGTCTTGCTGGTTTGGGTGTGCTGTCTTTTGATCTCAAGGGTGAGAATTCTGTGGAAATTGTTCCCTTAGAAACTCCTTCTTCCATTTTCTACCAGGCAGCCAGTCTGCTGCTCTCTGCTTCTCCAGAGGACACTTTGAAGGTGCGTGACTTTGGTGTGATCACCTTTGCCTTTGTCCACGTCCCCTGGGAGAGACCGCGGCCGTGAGCCCCGCTGAGCAGAGTCTCGGCGGAGATGCTGAAGTTTTCCTGCTGGGGCCGTTCTGGTACCAGCCGATATGAAATGTAAAGCTTGAACTTTCAGACTCCAGTTCCTAGGGAGTGCTTGTGCAGGGAAGGTCAAGCTGATGGGCTGTCAGCTTTAGTCAGTCCCACAGGGAATGGCGTGGCCTGAAATGTTGAAAGTTCACTCCATACTGCCTTTGCGCAACTTTTTTTTCTTTAATGCCAGAGTTTCTTGCTGCATATAACTGACTATTTGAAAAGATAGGTGAACTTCTTTCAAGTCCTCGTGGCCAAGTTAGCTCCATCCCAGGGACTGCCTTGAGGTGTTTGTGGGGTGTGTTGTCAATCCAACGTTTGATATCGGTGTCTTAAATTTACTCTTGGACTTTGACTCTCGGTTGTAGTCTGCTGGTGTCGCTTTCAAGGCTAGTCCTTGCATACCTGTGAAAGGTGACAGCTTTCGCCTGGTGTGTTTTTAATTATTGGCATCTAATAATATAATTTAGGATAGTTTTTACTTATTAAATTATGTCCTTGAACCAAACCTAGATTAGGGATTTTTCTTGCATCTCAGATGATCTCACCTCCACCTTCAGTCTCCCTCCCCTCTGTTCCCAGGTCGCTTTTCTCTATTCATTAACAATCTTCTCTTTGCTTGGGGATGTTCACAGAGTCCTTGGGCATGTCACAGTGCTGATGTGTCAAAATAAAAATGTTTTCTCTTCTTTGTGAGCAAGTGGACTTTTCAAATCCTGGATAAAGCTATGTGAGAGACCATTTTTTGTCATTAGTAAACAGCAAAGCAGGGTTAATAATTTCATTTTCATTAGAGAGGATGGATTTCTTATGCTCTTTGACATGAGTAGAAAGAGGAAGGGAATTTTGATATAGTATGCCATTCTCCTGATTTTAAAATCAATGTTTGCGTCTCTTCTCTTCCCCCCGAACTACTTGGACTTAATTACATCTTTCAATTAGGAACATAGGATTTATTTGCATTATCAGTTATAATTAAAGTCCATGGTAATTACCGCCTAATATGCATTATCATTATATGTAAATGTTGAACTCTTGCAGACAGCCTTATAGAGTAAATTAAAAAAATGATCTGCTTAAGATTAAATTCTTCAGACTTTTTCGCTTCCACATGTCTGAATCATTTTGGCAGTATATTTCTTGGATTTAAAAGATGGCTGAGCTTGATGAGACAAGTTGTCATTTATAATGCATGTTCTGTTTTTCCCACACTTTGGTTTTCGTCACTCCTATGTGTTCCTTCCGCAAAGCTGCAGTGACATTTTGGAGCAGAGTTTTTATTGACTTGAGAAGATTAACATGTACTAGGACCACGACTTAATTTTTTTTATGCTACGCAGAGATGCCATCTGTATTAAAAAGCACGTTTTTGAAATCATAAGCATGTATGGAGTCAGCTTCCTTTTTAAATGACCGAGTATCCTCAGGTTTCAGAGTCACCATTACACAAAGATGATGTTCTCTCCCTGAGAGCGAGATGTTAATTAAAACGGCAGGCAGAGCTGATGGCTGGAGCATGCTGCCCTCTGCCTACAGAATTTAAGAAATGTATTTTGCTTCTCTATCTTCAGTATTTAACCTGTACCAGTGCAAAACTTGCATGCAGTTACCTTGGTGTATCATAGGAATTCCCTCCCGTTTAAAAAGTTTCTTTGCATCATGTTTTAAAATCCCTGCTTCTGAGATGGTTTGGATTATTACTGTATTGCTAAGACTGTAATGAAATACTACAGCCATGCTTTCTGTGAGGAGAGCTGTCTTTTGGTTATGATAAATGAGAGCTCCCCTTATCCACGTGTGGCATCTGTCTGTATAGAAATTCAGGAGCCCATTGTACTTGCTGAAAGAAATTTGAAAATAACCTCAGCATTGTAGCCAATACTTCCTTTCTCTCAAAAAAAGCAGGTCCGTGCCTGTAGAAGCCGTTACTGATCATGCATGTGTGCCATGTTTGCCTAAATAATCAGCATGCCAGCGCTTCTGCTTTTTATTTTATATATAAAGCCTGCTGGGATAACAGGCATTGTATAAAATCCAGTTCTTTTCTGATTTTTCTGATAAAGGTCTTTGTGAAGAAGCATGCAATGTTCAGAGAGTTTAAATAAAAATTAAGTGTATTTCTGGAACTAAAGTACTAATCAAGCAAAAAAAACCCAGGAAAATTTCTTATGATTATTTAAATGGTGGTCGTAGTATCAGGCTTATGAATAGAAGAAGTTGGTAATATTTACACCTGGGTACCATTTTTGCTGTGTGTGCAGATCACCAAGTGTACAGATGAATGTTTGTGTGTTTAGATGTGAGGGATGTTATATAAACAATATCAGACTAGTAGTTTGTTGTGTGTTTGTGATCAGAGTAGAGGCTTGTCAGGTTGTGTCAACCCTATAATTACTTCAGCATAGAAAATGAATTTTTTAGAAAGATATTTTGGGAAACACTGAGAGAGTGCTTTAAAGCAACTTGCTGAAAATAGCCATAAAATCGGTTTCTTTAATATCTTAATGACCATCTGCTCCTACCTCAAAATTTACCTTCTAATATGTAGGGGCTTGTAGAAGTCTCTTAAATGGGCCCAGCTCCTGGACTCCTACGATTACATAGAGTCTGTTTTTACTTTAAAAAGCTCATTTTCCATCCACCCTTCAAAAATAAAATACCCCACTACACGCTCGAAACCCAAAAGAAGTATGCAGAGACCTAGGCATGTTACTTACTGTATCTTACAAGTCCAGAGTGGTCCTGAAGAAGGGGAAAGGAGCTCTGTAATTTTCTCTTAACTTTAAAGAAAAGCATTTTGGGATGGGGGGGTTGTTGGCCATCCTTGTACGGTTGAGCCAACACACGCAGCCTGCTGGGACAAAGCAAGACGTTGCTCCGTCTGAGATACTTTGCAGTGCCTTCAGCTGGTGAACTGTTACAAGTCTTGACCCCCAAGATGAAGTGTCTTTGGAAATGTGGTTTAATGGTCATGCTTGTGGGAACACCTCTCCGCGAGAAGGCATCCCTCACGCTTCCATCCCCACGCATCCGCAAACCGTCACCTTGTTCGAAGTGCAGAGAGGCTGCACTCTTTGACGGTGGAAGTTTGATTTATTTTTGCTCAAGAAACGTATGGGGCTATCTTCTTTTTTCCTGCATGTGTCTTGAAGCAGCCGGGAGTGATGAGGGGGCTGGGGTTTGCTGGGCTCCTCCTCGAAGGGCAGTAGCTTGTAGTGATCTCCCGTGAAGGGTCCCTCTCCGTTCTGGTTTCTGGCTGCTGGTTTGTGCCGCTTTCCCTGTAGTTCTGTTGGCACTGTGGGACGCGGTTGTGTCTCCGGAGACCCTGGCAGGGCTCCTGTCCCCTGCGTGCTGTGCCTCGCGGTGCTGGCAGCCGAGCGCAGGGGGCAGGAGGGGATGGGGAAGAGAAGAAGAGGATTTTGTGCACCTCGTTCAACTTCACTCCCCAAACTTCTCCAAATCTGTCTACAACAGGGGGTTTGTTGAGTGCTCACATTTATGGAAATAGCATGAGCGGTGCTTTAGAGTAATACAACATTTCCATGAAGTGTGATGTCAGCCACAAAAAAATCAAAACAAAACAAAAATATCAACAACTCACAGGTTTGAAACAAGAGGCAGGTCATAACAATTTATTCTGTTAAACAGTGAAGACGGAGTAAGTAATGGGCCTGTCTCTCTAATTCACGTAGCCAAAAATGAAGCAGGCTGGTCACCTCTCCCAGCTGGGTTCGGCTGGTCCCTTACATCCAAGGGAGTGTGAAGGCGGGTGGATGGTAGGGCTGGGGCGGCTTTGCAGCCCTGCGGGCTCCCTCGTGCATATCCAGCCGCTCGCCTTTCAAGTTTCAGGGCAAAATGCAAGTAGTGTTTTCTGGTTTAGAGAATTCCATCAATATTTTAAATGAAATGCAATGTACTATTTCATGAATCTTACCTTACATTATTTATTTTAAGGCTGGCTTTAATAAGAAAATCTGAACGTTTGCATGGAGCGAAGAACTAATAGAGCCCCGTTTCATTTCCATGAACATTACTGTGCAAACTACAATTAAAATGAATACTGGATTCTTATTCTAGGCTTATCTGGAATTTGCTAGGAAGCTGCTTAGAGTCTAAGTTATCTTTGTTGCAAATGTGCACTGCAAAGCAACCGGTCGCAAGCACTGGGTAAGATTTGGCTCAATGTAGTGGAGTGTTCATGTTCTGGGTTGCCTTTTAGAGTAATTTACTGCTTTTATGTCTCCCCCCCCAGCCTTTCAAAGTGGCCTAACGAGACTAAGACTGTCATTTTGTGTGCTGGTCGAAATGTAGATTTTTGGAAGAGGAAAAGTGGCAGCTCTTGCCAGTAGAGGGAGTGGCTGGGCACAGATCTGGGACTTCTCGGTGTGCGGGGAGCGCTGGGGTGCCCGTGTGTGTCTGGAGAGGTGTGCGCTCTGCTACCTGTGCGTACGTACTCATCGTTTCCTGCAGATGCTGCAGAAATGCATTTTCTAGTGAGAAAATCCTGGTAGGGGTTTGTGCTCGTGGATCAAAAAAAGGTGAATAAATGCATTGGTGTTACCACATTTCACTTTTAAATAAAAGGGGGAGAGAGTTTCAGTAATTATCACCTTGTTGCAGACACGTCAGGCACAATGTCTGTTTTCAGCGTTTTGCTGTAATTTTGGTAAAATCTAAGGATTTAGCAAAATAAGGTCTTCTTTTCTTTGTTACTCAATTCTGTTCACAGAAAATCTTTTTTAAACCATGCAAAAAACTCCAATTAAAAAAAAAATCGTGCCAGTCCTGATCTTTAAAAGACCATTGTCACAGCGAGCCCCAATACCAAACTCCTAGCCATGAAAATTGCCTTTTCTAACATCTGCACAAATTTTCTTCTCCCTAGTAGTATTTGTGAACTTATCAGGCAGCCATTGTTACTGTTTTACAAGCCTTAAATGCTGTAGTTCTGCCACTGAAAAGGACCTCTCTGGGTGCCGCAGTAGGTGAGGCAGAATGACAGGTTGTGATTTTGAGGGGAAAAGGCTCGTTCTTGCCATTACCGCCGAGTTGGATGGTCTGTAGACCATGGAGGCAGCTCTATTGCCCTGGCTCTGGAGCTCTGGTAGGGGAGAAAGGCAAGGAGGAAGGCTGGGTCTCCGACAGGTTTTTCATGCTATTTAGGACTTGAATCAGAGCTCGGGCACGTGCGTGGGAGCAGATAACACTCCTGGAAGCGGCTACAAAGGGCTGGTTACAGGTGGGCATCCCCTGGCAGAGGAGGAGCCGCTGCACCCAGCGATGCCGTCTTCGTGACTGAGAGAGGGGCATGGTCCTCTAAGGGGCTGAAAGGTTGCAGTTGTTCCACATTTGTGACTTTGTCTCCCAGGTTGTTTTTTTTCTTGGTGGGGTGGTGGTGGTGTTGGGGTTTCCTGAGGTATTTAGAAACAAACTCTCATTTCAAAAAGAACCCCTAAATGCTGCTTTGGCATAAGTAAAACAGTCTTCATAATGTTTTATCGGAAAATGTTTCTGTTTATCTTTACGTCATTCAGACTAACGGGGCTTTGTGTATCGGTCACGGGGTTTGTCCCCCAGTCACTGCTCTGGTACCTGAGGACATGTGCCACTTCAAATCCCGCGGTGCTGTCGCAGGGCACGCTATCTCCTTGGCCTGGGGGAGGTAAGACTTGACCTCGTCGCAGGCGTTGGAGCCACCGTAAGGAATCCGTCCTGGGGAGGCGGTGGACCAGTCTGCGGCAGGAGAGAAGCGATGTGTTGGCAGTGATAGAGCCATCTCCGAGGTGGTTTTGAAAGCTGGTGCATGCTCAGAGAGGATTTGAAACCTTTCCAGCCTTCTCCGTTTCCTTTTCCAAACGTGGAGGAATCTTGGGTTTTCAGTCTCTTGTCTTCCCAACAAATGCTCGGTGCAGAAACGTCCAGGTGCATTTTCCTCCAGTGTGCTCCGAGACTTGACCATGGAGCAGGAAAGCTTCATTTGAGCAGCGTCCAAAAGATGCTGAAAAAAGAGCACTGCACAAACCCGTCTAAACGTCAGATGAATAGATGTTCCCCAAAAGTTGTTTGTGATGCACAAAATAAAATACAGCTGCCTTCCCTGAGAGCTTGTTTCTTGCACCCTGCGTAGGGTGAAGGAAGCTTCTGCATTGTCGGGGATTTTTGTTTACAGCAGATTCACCAGTGCTCTGCTGTTGAGTATATATGCTGGAGCATATTGATAGCAAAAGGTATGAAGGGAAGCTTCTTTTTAATCTCTTACAAAATCAAAGCCGTCTTTTATGACACTTGTTTAATAGTCTAATGTAGCAGAGGAGCATGGGAAACAGCTCTTAACCTTGAAAATCAACTTGGAAAAAATGCTGTGAAGAGGATTTATAGGGTGACAAATTTAACAATCCACTGAATAGCTTTTTCTCCTGAGATGTGAACTCTTATAGCTCTCCAATAGAGACATGGTATGAAAGACCAAAAAAGTATGCTTTCAGTTTTAGAAAAAACTTTCTTTGTGGCCAAGTTTAAAAAGTAGTGGGAGACTTATTTTTGGTGTAATAAAATTTACAAGAGCTACTTTTACATAGCTGGTTTTTCAAGTGTCTTATTGGGTCTTACTGAGTTTCTTATTGTTTTGTGGCTGTCTTTTTTTGTTTTCTTTTAAGCTGGTTCATTATTGACTTAACTCACATGTTCTCCCCACTAACGAGTGAAACACCACATGGTTCACAATCAGGAGAAAGAAAGAAAAGACAGAATTGTAGATTTGGTCACCCATGCCAGGGAGTTGTTTTAAATATTATGCAAAAAATGGAACAAAAAGAACACTGGCTGTAAAAATTAAAACCACAACAAACAAACCCCACACACCTTTTCATAGTATTAAAAAAAACCCAAACCAAAATAGAGCAGTTTTCTAAAACACAATAGCCTTTTGTGAAGTGTATATGATATGGGTCTTCTGCTTAATTATAGTGCTTAGATCCCATTGATCAAAGGCATGACCTTTCCTTGTTAGCTAAATGATTCATTAGCTTCTTCAGAAGATGACTTCCTGTGTCTAACGCGGCTCTATGCTGAGATTTCGAGCAGGCTATTAACGTGCATCATGTTGTATCTCCTTGCGTCGTTATTGTAACTTCTAAGTGAGGCTGTCTTTTATTGCAGTAGTTCTTACTGCCGTTTTGCTGTGACTCATTTCCTTGCAATTAGATATGTCCCATCCCTGAAACGCAATTTTCTTTGTGCTGGTAAATGCACAGCACAAGTTTTACATGAGTTCTTTCATAGGACTTTTATGTTCGATAAAAAATAAGTATCAGAAACTGGTGCCCACAAGAGGATGTTGCAGGGCTTGAAGCACTTCGGGCATGTGCATGGCAGCTAGGGCAGAGCTGGCGTGGATTAAAAAGAGGAGAAATTCTTCACGAAAGACTGAGGGTGAGTTCTGGGTGTCTGTCATTCCTACTCATCACTCGCTGTGCGACCAGCGCAACTTGGAAAGAAAAGGGGGGAAAAAAAGCCTTTTTCTTTTTTGGCAGTCTCCGTCTGTTTGTTGAACGTGACTGAAATGAGCTTGTCTGTCTCGACATAACATTAAATGGAGAGGAAGGGATGTGATACGAGCCATCATTCAAATCCATTGCTCATGTCAGAGTTTTCTTCCAGGGCCAAAGACGGGGCTTGCTCCCAGCCTGAACTGCCTTGTCCGGGGAGGCAGGAGGAGGTGAGCCGCAGTAGCCATAGCTCAGTGCCTCCCTGCGGGACCTCGTCCTTAGCCCTGCTTATTGGAATCGGATGATGGACTTGGAAAGGAGCCTGTCCACCAAAGCGCTGTTTGAAATAAAAGGCGAAAGTTTCAACGCTGGCAGTATTTTTGAGCGAACAAAAAGTGGCTTTTTGTTAGTCAGGCATCATATAACTATACTAAATGTACTGTTCCAATAAAAACATAATGAGGGTATTGAAGGATGCGCTGTGATATAACTGTGGGGCTGTTATTTATTTCCGTGCTGAAGCTTACGGTATTTAGTTCGGTTGTGATTTGTTTCTGATATCTGGGCATAAGTTTCCAAGCAGCCTTACACAAAGGGTGTCAAGTTGCCTCTTAATTAGTATTGAACCTTCTGGGAAAGGACTGCTGACTCACTATATAACTCACTCTGCAACTGCTTCGTCATTTGTCATACGCCACTAAGCAACTCTTAGATATTAGAAACCATCCATCAGTACCTCCCTCAGCTGGATCCAAACTGACAGCTTAGGAATGAAAGCCTCCCAAAATCAAAGTCAATCTTCTGAGCTATTCAGTCCCTTGAAATACACGTTTCATGTGGAATAAACTGAATATTAATGGCTCTGATAAGAAAACGAACCGCTATAGTCCTGTCTGCCATTTTCTCTTCTGTCTTTGTTTCTGCTCAGAGGGAGTGGGTGGTCTTCCCTTGGTTTGCAGTTCTCCATGGGGTTGAACTCCAGAGTCTAGGTAGGCATTTCAGTACGGTCCTACCCCTCATACCACTCCTCTTTGGCTTAAAGAGCTGAAACAGAGAACATGGGCATTTGGGCTCTGGATCCCACCAAGGACTGGATCCAGAACTACAAATCCTGGATGAGACATCTGTTGTGCTTCTGGTCATCTCAGCGCTGGAGCCTCTTGCGTTACAGCTTCAGTTCATAAACTCAACCCTTTAGGGGAAAATATCAGTGAATATGTTTATTTATAGAGGCTTCCAGGTGTTACGTCAAAGATTAGGGACAGTAGTTCCTATGAAAGCAAGTGGAAAGAGGAACTTAAGTTTACCTCTGCTCAGACCTTAAAGGTATACTGTCAATATAGGGTTTGTTTCCAGGCTTTATTTAAAAAAAAAAAATAATAAAAATTCAGTGTTGATAGGGCATCCAGATGCTTTATTGAAAGGGTTTTGTATTTTGCAGTTGAGTTTTACACGTGTGTTTATCAGAGAAAGTGAAAACGGACTAGGAAAGAACCAACAAAATGAATATAAACAAAGTTATTTGAAATTTATGAAAACTGGTTACTTTTCCTCTTTGCTTTCTATGATAGGATCTTGAAGTAGTAAATTCAATATTTCCAGGATTCCAGGTAGTCCTTCTAGTATCTACCCCATCTTTGTGCAAAAGGCAGGGAAATGATTTGTCTACACCTCAGATGCAAGCACATCCCAAATCTATCAATTTAAAATAAAATTCCCAGGAAGAGGCCAGTGGGAAGTGCAGCACCACGCACCCAACCGAAGGCTGTAACGTGCACCACGTGGAGACACCCCCCAAGTGAAGAGCCCTTTTCATGGATTAACAGACTTAAAATGCACAGCCTGAAATGAGCATGTTGGTAGAAAATGTGCTGCCTCTGTGTGGGGGTAAGTGTGTAAATGTGGATTATTATTTTTAGCAGGTTTTTTTTTTACGCTTATTTTGGAGAAAATTTAGCATCCTCACTGAAGCCTCATGTGAAAATGACATTAATAGCTGTAGGCTTGTCTTCATGTCAGTAAGACATGAATTGGCATAAATGAAACACCTCTTTCAGGAGAATGCTGTGCTTCTAATTACAAGAAAAATTTAAGACACAGGCATGTTGTTATGGGAGGGAGTGCAGTGGGTACCTGCGTTATGACCAACTTAAGGAGGATGCTTCCTTTTTCGGAGGCCTTACGTATCCAAATAAAAGCAAGTAGAGATTTGCTATTTATATATATATTTTTTTTTTTACATTCTGTTTCTTTATCCTCTACTAGGATAGTGCATCTTAACTTCCCGCAGCCTAACCCGTTCCCTGCAGCGTGCATTGGGCGGTACTGCCGGCGCCAGCATCCCTGGTGCCGGATGGCAGCACCAGCAGAGCTTCTCCGACCTGGAGCTCGACCAGCGACAGCAATTGCTCCGTAAACGTGGGCTGTCTTGGTTGCATTTGCTCTCGGTAGGGCTTCTCCCTCCCCAGGAGTAACTTTACCACTCACCTGACTCTAGACGTCTGAATTCCCTACTAAGAGCCTGCCCCACCGGGGTTTTCCTCCGAGACCTGGAAGGTGAGCCCCAGGTGCGGTAGGCGATGTTGACATAAGCAGCTTGAAGCCCCAGTTCTGGCCAAGTAGAGGATGAATCTTTAATGCCTTCTGCTTGAGCTGCATTGCGTTTTCATGCATCACGGAAAGTGCTGCATTCAATCTTTATTTAGGTTTTCTTATCAGGTATGAAATGAGCTGATGGCAAAATCTGCGGTTACTTCAGATTTTTAAATGATGGAGATGGATGGCTGTAATCTTCTGTCATTTGACATGATTTTTACCCCTACGTTTTTGTGCCCCAGCAGAAATGATAGGAATTCAGATGGTAATGAGGTGGCATCCAGATGCACGGCACACACGGGCGTATGCACAAAATATTGATTTAAATATGTCCTGACAAGCTGGTCAGGCAGCAGTCTGAAGGAAAGGAAACTTCTGAAGTGAAAGAGGAATAATGACAATAATGAAGAGGCAGAACATTGATTTTAATACGTAGCAGCAGTACGAAGATCTGGGTCTGATGAATCAGAAGGGGGAAGCTGGCACAGGAGCCCGCTGTGATTTGTTGCATACATTTGTTTCCATTTTTATCCATTAGCAGCACTGTGAGCGTTCGGATGCAGCTGAGAGATCGGGAATGGGAAGCGGGGGGAGGGGAACTTGGGCTGTTCAAGCTTCAATAGGTGGTGAATTTATATCAGCTAGCTTTCTAATTTCCTGTTAAAACGCCCGGGCCCCTTCCCCCTTGCCTTATTTTTAAAGTAAATAAATAAATAAATGGCACAGTTACCAGCCAGTTTCTGCATTCCAAGCGGCAGCTCGGGAGCATCTCCATCACCTCAACAGTTTTATGGACCTTTCCAGTAAGGCAGCAGGTCTTGGAGGTTGGTGCAGTACCATTAGCATATGCCTCTGCAAAATATTTCATCCTTTTGTGACTCCCTTTTGATCAATTAAGTTTATGTAGCTCTTTCGAAGTAAGTTCATAGAGGGAATCTGTACACAGCCTTCTCTTTGTGGTACCAAGTTTATTTTTATTGCTGAAGTGCAGCAGCTGGCATGATGCAAACCTAAATGTATGTTGGGGAAAAAAAAGTAAGTGCTTTACAACGATTGCTGTACGAGCCTGTTTTCATAAAGCCTGTGACACATGAACAAACACAAAGAAATTCAAGCGTACAGCATTGCCAACTTTCTGTCTCTAGCTGTGAATGCGCTGATCTCTGTTATCTATGGATGCAGCCTGTTGTGCTCGTCCAGGTAGAATTTCACCTTACATTTGAATGGAAAGCTAGCGACGTGCCATGGAATATGTTATTATCTGCACTTAAAAAGAGGAGAGGGAAAAAAAAAAAAAAGAGAGATAAGTACCTTTGGCCACGATCTCCTTTTTAATTTAGTGCTGGTTTCTATAAAATTTCAGTAATGAAATAAATATTGAATAAACATTAAAGAGGGAGAGGGATTTCAAGTTTTGAAGATAACGTGACCATAGTTGATAAGCAGTATGGATCTGTAAATAATAAACTCTGTCACAGTTTGGAATATAATAGAAAATTAATGGAAGAAATACTAGTGCTTGATGCAATACTTCAGGATGCTTGTGGGTCTTTTGAAGCGTTTGGTGAATTTTAAATGCTCATGATCTAACAAGGGAACATACCTCAAAATGAGTTGGTTGAGAAACACCCCCAGGAGTTGACTCAAGGATAACAAAGGCGGTAGTGACTTAACAACCTCATTAACCGGTGATAAAATTAGCAGATGAAATTAGATCAGGAGACCTACGTAGTAATAAGAGTGGAAATGTGTGTAACTAGTCTTTAAAACAACTAGAAATGTGTAATATGCAGAAGAATATCATATGACTTGGCAAGTTAATGCATCTATGGGGAAATAATCCAAGATACGGTGGTATACTATGACTGGAAAGCTGGGAAAGCCCTGGTGCATAGAGGGACCAGCACGCGTGGACAAATGGCAGTTAGATTTGCTATACACTAACAGCAGTAATACTTGCAAAAAGGAGTTACTAATGCTGTACTAAGAAAGGGCATGTCACAGGTACAGGAAAGTAACTGCCCCCCTACTTAAATGTCTGTTGGGCTGCACCAAGACTATTAAATTAAATTACATTACAGGTGCTTCCCGTGTTGAAACACAGGAGCAAACAGGAAGGGTTCAGTATTAAGCAGCAGATGGATTTCAGGCCTGAGTTATGAGAAAAGATAAAAATTTATGCTTATAGCATATTTGTGACCAATGGATAATTATTAGAAGAACCCAGATACCTATGGCGAGAGGAGATGACTTCTAAGGGAAATTTTGAAAGGTCAGCGTAGTTGCAGAAAAGTGTGGAAAACTAAGGGAAAAATTAGAATGAGTCGTTAAGGAATTTACATTGAGATGTATTGATTCACGTGAAACATCTTCCAAAAGCAGATTTTTGGCTGCGTGACGTGGTGAAGGGAAGCGGCAGCTGTCGGGCTGGCCCGGGCTGTAACTGCGCTCAAAGCCCTGCAGCCAGCCTGAGAGCTCGGAACTCCGCGGGAATTCGGGAGGGGGTGGTTGTGCTTCTAAAAAAATGCACGCAAGTTCCAGGCAAAATTACTAGTTGGTTAGTGGAAATTAATACAGCACTTGAAGTTGGATGTCTGTTGCTAAGTTATTAATTCATACCTCACAGTGCAACAGAAATGCGTGAGAGGGTTTTTGTATAAGAATGTTGGAGCATTAGAAAAATAATTAAAACAATGATTTGTTACTACTAACTGGTAAGTGGTAAGTTTACAATAATACAGAAGGGATTTGTCGTTTATAGGAAGATAGCCGATGCTTTGGCTTTTTCAGTTATCCTTTTAATTTTCCAAGAGTAATGTTTGTTTTGCTGACTGGCCTATTTTTGTTTTCTGTTGGGCTGTTCTTGAATGCCTTGTTTTGCTTCTGTATTTAGCTGCTCCCAGTTTGTTATTGATCATTATTGTATATGATGTCATGTTTACCTTAGGAGGTTGTAGGATTTCTCTGATTAAAAAAAAAAAAAAAAAAAAAAGTTAAAAAAGGAAAAAACTGATAAATACATATACAGACTTTTAAGCGTTAATGTTATCTGGCAAAGTTTTGCCTTTTTTTGAAGAGTATTTTAGGAGGAGCTATTAAAACTGTGATGAATAGCAGCAGGACACCACTAAAGCACTAATGATCCATGGAGGAATGACACTAAAACAAGCTTGAGGTTATCAACCTTTCGCTTTTGAAACTTATGTTACAAATACTTCAACCCTTGCCTAGGAACCTTTCCTTCATTTGTTTTGTTAACTGTTTCCTGAGAGCATAGCGCGGTGATAATTCCCTTTGAGTCATACATGTTACAGATGTTCTCTTTTTCTGATGTAAATAACGTGCTTTGTGCTGCTTTGCACATGCGTGTTGGCCGTCCGTTGCTGTGGATCCCGTCCCTTCTACAGCAAAAGGAAGGGATGTGTGGGGGTGAGGATAGTGCGCAAATTTCAGTGTTGGTGCTTTGAGACTGGAGCAGTTCTGCAGCATAATGGGGCAGTTTTTCCAACGTATCAGGTAGATTTTACATGAGTGTTAATTATATATTTGATAAAACATGTTCTATGGCTAGTCCTATCTTTTAATAACGTTTTATTTGTATTCAAAGCAGTAGTTTAAAGCAGATACGGACAGCAAGAGACCATCACAATCTCATCTTTTGCTTTGTGTGCTAAGGCAAAAAAAGACATGCAAGATGTTTGGTTATCTTGTGCGTAAGCAGAATGTGGCATCCAGCCTGTTATTCTTACAGCAAGTCCAATAATTAATGTTTTGCAAAAATGCGTATTCCAGAAAGGCATGCAGGCAGCAGCTCTTCAGGGAACCATTTTGATAGTTTTATCTGTCAGTCGATCTTCCCATCAGAAGGTGGTGATTAGTTTGAATTTTGCTGGCTTTGAGTTCCAACCATTTGTTTTTCCTGTGCAGCTTTTTGTTGCATCCCCTGTCCATCAAGTGATGCAGAAGCTGTCGAGCACTCAACACGTCCTTCCTATGACAGCTCTTGGGCACTGTGCGATCAGGTCACTGTCCGAGCTGGTATTACGCTTGCTGAGTCTTTTCTGCATGAAGCACTTTTATTGCTCAAATCACTCTTGGTACTCTTCTCTGCACCCTGTCCAGTTTTTCAACGTTTTGAAAACAAACAAATCCAGACCAAGCAAAGCCCAGCATAGATACTGGAGTTGAATATTGGGTTCTAGTATAGGTCTCCCTGCAAAAGGCAGGTAGTGATCTTTTTGGTACTTGTACTCAGTCTTCCGCTATTTATACAAGCAATGATTGCGTTAAACCTATTGTTGCAGTTGCTGTTCACTTACCTTGAATGATCTGCTCAGTCATTTTTAGAGTCATCGTATTCTGGGATATGCTCCCTGGTACTGCAGGTCTAGTTTGTGTTCCTTGTTCTTACGTCTTGTACTTGGATGCTTAATTGTGCGTCTATTCGCTGAACTATGACGATAAAAGTATTTGGTAACACACAGAGGTTTTTCTACAGTGTGCAGGACTGGGAGATACCCAAGCTAGCTCTTAATTTAGTTGCCAGACAGAGTCTGGTTGTAATAACACAGAATTAATTCAGACTAACTCACTTTATTTCTGAGTCTTGAGCTAGGCTGGTGAATTCAGAGCGTACCGTGTTGTGCGGTGCGGCAGTCCCCGGTGGGATGTAAGTGTCTGCAGTGGAAGAGCACACAAGTCTCAATAGGTCTCCGTTCGTATTTTTTATTTATGATTGTTGCTCAGAGGCTGAAATACCTTTTAAACAGTTATAGTTCAAATGGTGATCCAAAATGCCTTAATTATTAATTCCATTTTAAAAATCATCATCTAAACCAAAGGCTTGGGATTTAAAGGCTGTACAGAAGCATCAATGATACTGGCCATATGCTGTGATACACTGATGTACAACGATACGACGCTCTTCCCGAGACTGCGAACACCGACGTATTTGCATGGAAACTTCAGGGATGTGCCTTCTCAGGTAGGTGCATAGTTTCAGAAGATGCCAGAGAAGGCCTGGTGTGGATGCTAGGCTTCAAATTTGCAGCCAGCTAAAGCCATGTTTTTCTCACAAGTTTCACTTCAGGACACAAAACGAGAGAAAATAACTTGATTATTAAGTCACAGGTCGCCACGCGATAGAAACGGAGTCCAGGGCAGTCTGTAGGGTCTCAACATTGCTGGTCTCGGGAGGCCACGGGATACGAGGCACCAACCCTGTGAAACGTCGTCACCCACGGCCGTACCAGCGCTGGTGAGGCGGTGTGGGGCTCCTGGGGGATGGTCGGGGAGCAGAGCGTGTTCACACCGCAGAGGGACCCAGGGAGGCTCAGAAGGACCTTCTGGCTTGGCAGGAACGTTTCCTTCCTCACCCCAGCTCCACTGTGTTTTTTCCTGTTCCCTGTGTGTTAAACCAGACTACGGCAACAGACCACTGTGCGTTTCGTTCTTCCTTAATGGTGGCTGATGGTCAGTCCTCGGGAGATGGCAGAATTTCCAAACGAGTCAAATTTTGTATCGCCAAATGAAAAACTCCCGGAAGGTATGCAGGGCAAGCCTGGCACGCGGTGTGCTGTAGGGCGGTCTCCAAGCCTTTGCCAGGTCCGCACACACAGACCGAGCGTGCGAGCGCGTTGCAGACAAGCAGATCCAAAGGTAGCGATCGTCTCTTCTTGCAGAGACAGCAGACTGGAAACCGCAAGGTTCCTACCACGAGCCTGCGTCAGCGCTAGGATCGCACCGTTCCTGTTAGGGAATTGCCGGACTTCATCCGAAGGTTGCTCGGTACCTCCCCGTCTGCTGCCAGGGTGGTAGGTACCCCCTTGTGTGTCCGCTGTCACTGCACGGGGACAGGGCAGCGCTGCCCCAGTTTGGGAATTAGAGTAAGGCGTGAACCTGCAAGCCAGTTCAGTTAACAGCTCTATCCAGCAAATATGTTGTCGTCAGGAGAGTCAGCACACGTTCAAACCGGAATAATTTTTTTTTCTTTCCCCTGTTGCTTGTTTTTCTATCCTGTATATCCAATCAGTTTTTCTGGGTTCTCCATTCATCTTTGGTTTTCAGGCACACCAGTTCTGCTTCTGGGATGAAACAGTCGATGTGGTCTCGGCGGTCGATGCCAGTTGGCTGGCTGTTGCTCATCCCACAGGCAAACATTCAGTGTGTGACCTGATTTCAGTATAGAAACCCACTCTGTTGTGGAAAAGCAGCTGCTGCCGTGTCTTCCTGCAGCCTGCACACAGGTGGGAGCACAACTGTATCAGTGAATCGGCGTTTCCCTTTGTCTTGCAAAAAGGCTTGGAGGTATTGCCGGTGGAAACTTTGCTTGTGGTATCTCTTCTTTGTGCTGCATCTCTAGAGCTGTAATCTTGCATTGCCGTCCTTTTTGATGGTATCTTGAATATAAAGATTTGCACATAAAAACTTAGTGAGTTAATTCCTAAAAATCTCTTCTAGTAGATTAAATGACCTTACGTTATATTCTAGACTCACCCCTCCAAATACACATTTTATTTTCTAGTGTGATATTCCAATTTCACGGCTGCTAAATAGGTTGATAAAAATATGGAAACAAGCAGTATAGCTAGAGAGAGGTCCAATTATCCCACTTTTGTTCAAGTGGTTTCAGTGGAATCATAATCTTTTTTTGTTTGTAAATGAGAGCAAAACCAGCTGTTTTCTACTAAGTGTAAGAGATTGTCCCTGCCTCCAGTATGGTAATTTTGAGGAAATGCTTAGCTTTGTTTTGTTAAAGACTGATGTAGCAAAAGGAAGGTCATCATTTTGACTAATTGAAAAAGCCTCTACAAAGTACAAAGCCTTACAGAAATTGTAATTACAGGAGTCTTTAACCATGTAGTGCAGCATGGGGAAGCTACTTGTACGACAGAGTCATCCTTTAGTTTTGAGATTACATTAAATCCCAGAGCCTGTAATTATATGCATGTTGCTGGCAGGAGCCCACGCTGGGCTGATTGTGTTCATTGAACAGGGTCGTTACTCGTCGTTTCTCTCCATGAGATCTCCAGGCATCCTGGAAGGTGCAGTGCCCTTTGTGGTACCTGGTCCTTTCACTGGTGCTTCTGCTGGGAGGGCAGACCGACTACCTTGTGTGTGGTTTATTTCATTATATTTTGAAAAATTACAGGTTCTTTACTAATTGCGAGTTCAGAAGGTACACGGACAAATTATTAGTAATACTCCAGAAAGTAAGCACTCTCTTCTGTTGTCGTAAACCAAACCAAAGAAAAGGTACGGACACATGTATGTGCCAGAAGTGGAGTGATATCCAAACTGGTTCACAAGCTATTAGTTTTGTGAAGTAACTTCCTTCTGAATTAAATCTCGACTAGTTGTGGCTGTGCTTGAAATTACCTTTGAGAGACTGCAACATACTTGTGCTACTAAAAGTTTCTAATTTTTGTAGTACATGCGGCATTTTCCTATTTTATAATTCTCTTAAGGCCCTAATTATTTTTAAACAAGGATTTGGAGCTAGGAAAGCCTGGGAAAACTGAACAGCCTCTTTTGCTAGCAGCTGAAATGAGGTTAAGAACAAAAAGTTAGAGTTGCGCTGCATATATCAAAGGTCTTTTGGGGACAGTTTCTCCAGTAAGAAACATCTCTCAACCTTTGTATATCAACACAGTTTCACTGAAAAGGACAGGTTTAATTTTTGCCAGTAATTGATATGGACTGGTAAAATAAAGCATTTTTGTGAAGCTCTGGCATGGGATTGCTGTGAAGGATAATGTAGGGAATGCTGTTCCTTATGTTATGCTAGAGGGTAGTGTGTACTGTAGAGTTATTTTCATATAGAAAAGGTGTATGTATTCTATTTCCTTTAATACTACATTATAAATTTTATAAAATATATCATTAAATCAGACTTTTAAAAAAATCAATTAAATTGTGATTCTTTGCTGTATTATAAAACGCTTTAACAAAAAGCCATCCCAGAATGTGGCGATATTGACTGATTTTACCACCAGTTGTTTAATACCTGTCCCTTCAAAAAGGCTAACATTGCTTGGAGCCGGTAAGTTAAGATTTTTTTTATTTTTTTTTTCTATCCAGAAAACCCCTGAATTATTTTTTACTAATCTATTCCTAGGCAATGAAGCTACCGCATTTGTATGGTGCCACAGCTATGGTGTTTTGGCATCAACTCAGATCTTTAACAGATTTATTCTCGTCATCTGTTGCCACATTCAGGGCACACATATCCTTGCTTTCCAACATGCTGCACCTTCTACCATGAAATGTTCTCCAGTGACAATCTTCTGAAGCCAGAGCACCTTTTACAACCTTTAATGACTTGTAAAGCCTTCTGCTGCAATGTCTGCGTGAAATTGCCTGACAGCATTGCAAAGGTGGTTAATATAGCTAGAAATTACTGCTGTAGTTGATTTAATAAAAATGTAAATTTACAAGACCCTCCAAATTATGCAAAGCTGACAAGTTGTCTGTGTTGATAATCTGAAGTGCTGGGGAATAACTCATGGGTTGGCTTTTTTTAAAGGTCTAGGTCTTTGGTCTACATAGCTATGACCGAGTAGCCTGTGGTGCATCCCCTTCAGAGTGGTGACACACAAACTTGACCCATAAAGAAAAACAGGAGCATGCGACATCCAAAACCAATTATGACAGCTCATGTGGACAAATCTCCTGTAAAGTAAAAGAGGGGAGAGGGGTGTAACTGGCTTTAAGATGCTGCTTAGTCAGCGTGTGAAAGGAAATGTTTGATGCGGCGTGTGAGTGAAGTTTGACCAAGAAGTATCTTCTGGGTATACATATTCCCATGAAACGGAAGGGTGTGAACATTAGAGTTATGTTTTCTGGATAAAAAATGCATTTTTGGCAAGCTTAATTGTTTTCCCCAAACACAATTTGATATTTTGCAGAATTTGTATTCTTCATTGAACACTATTTTCACAGAAATTTCCTGATTGTATCTAAATGTCACACTATATATAGGTTATAATCTTCAATTTAATTTAGAGAAATTTCATTACATAATTTTTTTTATCCTGCAGAGAAGTGTAGTAGATCTTAACTTTTTTTGATTCATTTATTTCAGCTAATGTGATCTGATAAGATTAACCAGAAGATGGTGTTAAATAGGATACGTATATTACACTGCCTGTCTTAGCATATGGAAACATCAGCTTCTTTCATCTAGTGACTTTCTAGTGAGTATTTATGAATACAAATTCAGTTGAGAAAATATTTGTGTTATATATATCCTAGAGTTTATAAATAACCTTTCAGACTCCTGAAGAAAGGAGTAAGTGCAGCAATAAAAGTGTTACAAATTCATGCTGCTGTCCAAAAGGATCAAAACGAAAAAAGAGATGTTTACAGATGAGCCCAGAGAAAATAGTAATAAAATTTAAATAGTTAAATAATAAGGAAGAAATGTAATTAGTAAAGACTTTAACCTGTGTTATATAGAGTATAAATAACTTTTCAGTATGTCTGAAGGTTTTTGATCTCCTAATACTACATTACCTACTCTTCTCCCCCTGCCTCCTCCTCCCCCCCCCCCCCTTTTTTTTTTACCTCCTCCCCCATGTTTTCTCCTGAACAACCAGTTGAGTCCATCTGCAGAGCTGCATGACTGACACCTCAGAAAATGATGGCTAACTTCTGGAAAGTTGAGACATTTAATAATCACAAAATCCTTAATTTGGTAAAAAAACCCAAAACATTCTCAACAGTTAAGAATGCCTGAGGTGTACTTAAATTCATTTCAGAAGCAGGACTTTGAGCAAGAACAGTTCTGGCAATCCTGGTGATTGCTGTCCTGCAAGAAGGTGGTAAAGCCACGAGCATTGTGAGTGAATATTTAGAAACTGTTCCAATAACTGGATTACTTTTCTTGAACCACCAAAAACCAGGAAAAAAACCCTGCAGTAAAAACAATATATCATTACATTCAGTGCTGTACTTGAAATACAAAATCTGTGTCTTACAAAATCTTTTTGAGGAATTCAAATCTGTGCGTGACCTTCTTTGGCAAGGAGAGAAAAATTGTCTGAAGAAATGTAAGCAAAAAAATAATCTTATTGTCTTGGTTGCAAGTGGCTATTGCTGTGCTTCAGAGGCTATTTAGCATATGCATCAGTAATCTAGAAGAAGTAGTAAACAATACGATAAGCTTTTCAGATCAAGGACTGCGTTTTTTCTCTGTTAGTAAAGCCTTATCTGACCAGGTCTGCAGCTGCTTTTGCATATATATCGCAGTTTCTGTATCGTTATTACCGTTTTATACATTTTTACATAAGCCCATTGGGGCTCAGCGTGCCCTTACACAAAGGCTTGATTTTTCTCCTGTGTCTGAAATCTGTTTTTCACAGTTTCCTAGCTCCGTACGTGTGCTGTCTTTTGCCTCCTCTGCCCAGGGGCTGAACCGGGGTAAGTCGAGGAGTCGGATCACGAAGGCGAGTAGCGAGCGGTTCTTTCTCGTGGCGTAGGTACAACCTCTTGCCGTTCTCTGCACGGCAGAAGTCCTCGAGGACATCCACATTGCGCTCTGGAGGAGAAGGAGACAAAGGCAGACTCTCGATTTGAGAGCTGCTCGCCAAAACCACCTTCTTTGGAAGGGCCGGAGGAGCACCGCAGGCTCACCCGCGCTGGTGCCGGCAAGGTCCGTCTCCGAAGAGGTGGGAGCGGAGACCCGTCTGCCTGCTGTGGGCAGTGCTGACCCCACGCTCTACGCGGTCTTCCTTGTCCGTGTCGGCTGGGAAGAATCCAAGAACTAATGTCAGGGCGGCTAAACGATCATCTCGCGGTATCTTGGGGTTACCCCCGAGGTAAGGGGAGGTGTTTAAAGGGGTCTCTCCGGGCACGACGAGATTTACGGCATCGAGGATGGGCGTCTGGCAGATGAGAGGTCGGTATTTAATAAGGATTCTGGGTGCTGGGCTGCAGGCACAGGGCCACTTGGGCTTCCCAGACCTGGAAGATCCGTGAGCAGGGGCTGCGTGCTGAGGCCGTAGCCTGGTGGTGGTCTCTGGAACAGCCTTCCCAGTGGAGCAGAGGGGAAGGAAACGGGGTACGGGTTGGTGTGACTGGTGTGGGTACCTCAGGACGTGGTGTAGTGGGCATGGTTGATGGTTGGGCTCGATCATCTTGAAGGTCTTTTCCAACCTAAATGATTCTATGGTTGTATGATTCTAAGTCCTGTTACGTGAGCAGGAGGTGGCAAGAAAGAAGGGTGGCAAATTTTCTCCTCAAAAAGCATATTGGCAGTATTGGCAGACAGAGAGCTGCTTACGCTGCTCTTGGTTCCGTCTGTACGGGGGGGCGAGGATACCCAATCCCTCTCCCCTTTCCCCTCTGTGACGGTCCCAGATTCTCCATTTTCTTTCCGGTCTCGCCCCTCCGCACAGGCCCCGGCCCAACCTGGCCGGAGCAGCCCGACGCTCCAGGCGCGTCTGCTTTTCCGCTGGTTGGATTTTACAGCCGTTCGGTACAACGGCCGCTACGAGAAGCGGTGACAAGGTTGGTGAACAGATGACTTGATTACCCCTATCTGGTTTTAATGACAACCAAATAAAATCAATTTTCACTGGGCCTGTCGGGGCAATTGCAGTTGTGTGGATGGAATGTTTCACCTTGGCCTTGGAAATACAGCTGTTGCCGTGACCAATAAAACAAAAATAAGAAAAACAATCACTGTAATAGCGAGTTGCAATATGGGAAGCACGGAGCCGCTGATGCGGCGCGGAGCAGGCGGGGAGGCAGAACCGGCTCCGAGTGTGGAAGCTGTCCGTCCCTCCTCCTGGCTGGCTGTCGCTGACGGGAGACGATGTGCACCCCAACGCTGGACCGTAACGTTAAATACAGCGATGGACAAAAGGTGGCAGAAGATAATCCAAGCAATTTTGTGATCAAAGCAAGTGAATGGGACAGAGTATTTTAAATATATCACGCAAGTGAAGCAGAAGTCTTGAGAAAGAAATGACGATCTATTGTTTTAAAGGAGAGTATCTGATGCAGCACTTGGGTTTCGTGCATAAATCTGACTTGACAAACTTTATATGGCTTATTTTGGTTGGTTTGCTTGGTTTTTAGTATAAGCGTGGAGTTCTGTCCGGTAGTAATTTTTTGGCTCCATAAAGGTGGGATGGAGCTCTCGCTTAAGCGGTGTGTGCTACTTCATCGTTTTCTGAATGAATTGTAAAAGCAGGTTAATTTTCTGTCTGAATAGGCATAAGAGAATGCAAAACTCCTGGCGGGCTGAAGAAATCTTACAAAATCTTACAAATGGTGCAGCGTTTGGTGAAGTAAATTCTCAGGTGCACTGAAAGCTGCTGTCTTCTCTAGTGAAGGGAGAAAATCTGATTCACTGTGTGTTTTCTATGCAGCATCGTTTTATTTATTTTGGTGTGATCAAATGCTTGGTGGTCCTGCCCACACACAACAATCCATCACGTCCCTCCGACTCTCTCCCTCCCCCTGTGGTCTGTGCTTCAACGGCTGTAATATACTTGTCTACAATTGTCAAAAAGCTTTCCTGGTGATAAAATCAGGCTTTTTCTTTTCTTCTTCCCTACAGATCTGTCAGATTAAATCTTTAATATGCTTTGATTAGAATATTTTCCACTTGAAATAGGCCCCCTCTCACCCAGAAGTAGGATTCCTGGTGTTTTTGCCCTGTGTATCCAGAGGGAACCGTAAGGGAAAGGAAAGATGTGAGGAAAGAGGAGAAAAATCGCCGTGTCTGCTGAAACACGGGGCCCTTTGCTGGGCACAGCAACCATCACTCCCCGCACAGTCAGGGAATGCGAGAGACTGGGGAACGGCTCCCTCTCATATCTGTGTCCGTGTGTGCAGTCGGATGCTTTCTAGCTTTTAAAGAAATATGGCTTTTTAAGCCCTCGGTCTCCCCGTGCAGGTGGTGGTGGTGGTAGTAGTGAATGACACAGCTTTGCCGGATGACACGGAGCTGATCTCTGCATCAGCCAAGAGGAATTAAGCTTTGTCACTCCCCGCCGGGGCTACCTTCTGCCTGGTATGTGCGGGAGGAGGAATTCACAGCCTTCTGCTGCATTCACCCGAGCAGAGCCCTGAGCGCGCTGTGCCAGGGCAGGCAGGCGGCGAGAATGATAGCTGTCTCTTTTAAATGCCGATGTCAAATCCTGAGGAGACTTGCTAAAGGTAACGTGCTTTCCTTCTTATTCATTCGGGGGCTCCGTTGCAGCCTTCCAGAGACACAGCCTGATGTTTGTACTTTTAAATATGACCGTCCTTCCAATTTACTGTCAGGCAACAAAGAACTCTGAATACAGAAAGGTGTGGGGGCTCTTTCAGTTAAAATCCTTACATGTCCCATGCTGTGCTCCTGCTAGGAAGATAGGTTCCTGCTTTCTTCTTCTTTTTTTTTTAATTGCGAAAAGGAGGATTTTTTGGTAAGTGAAGTGCTAAAGTTATTGTGGGCTGTAATTGTTTTGTATTTCTGCTAACCGCTCCGAGGAGTCCCTCCTGGGTCAGTGCATGCTCTGCCTTACTGGAAACAACTGACAGGGATATTCAGGACCTATATCCAGGATGAGTTTCTGTCGTTTAATGTCTTTCATAAGCTATTTCTCTCTATGCTTTAGATGCCGAAGACTGTTGTATGTGATGAAGTAGGGATAGTGGCGTGCGTTTTTTCAGGGCTGCACTCGCATGTCACACTTGTGAAGTTAATTTGCCTGTTAGAGCAGTGTGCATTTTATGTTACTGTAAATCTTGGTAGTCTCTGGTTTTATCGCTCGAGAACTTTAAAATAGTCCTTGCATCTTACTCTGAGTTCTGTGTGATTATTAAAGCAGCTATGTGAAGACCTGTCTGGATAAGACACCTTCCCGCTTCAGAAACGAAGATGTCTTAGTTTCTAAAAATAACTTGATTTGAAAAAAAAATAAATAAAATCTGTTATGTTTGATAATTTTTCCTTCTCTGTGTGAAAAGGTTTGGTTGGGGATTTTAGCTTGTTTTTTTGTTGGAAACTTCCAAAATTATAGAAGCATTATGTGTCTGCAAATAAGAAGCTTCTGTTTTTTAGCTTGGGTGCTGTGAAACATTTAATGGCCATTACTGTGCAGCTGGAAACACATCCGTATGTGAATGAAACTATTTGTATCAGCCTAGCTTGAAAAATAAGAAATCTTTGATTATTAGTCTGTATAGCTCAAAACCTATTAGTATTTTATTTTGCTGAAGCATGGAAGAGTAAGATGGTAATACAATGAGGTCAGTAATGGGAAAAGAGAAGAATATCACAATCAAACTTATATAATGCATTTTCCTGTGCTTTAGATTGCTGTATGGGGCGACGTTGTTCAAAACACATGAACTCAAATATTTATTAATCATTCCCTCCTCTGTCGATTTGCTTCTGTTTCAAATCTGTGCTGGGTAATGCCTGTTTTTCTTGTATGTGTAAAATGTTTCTATTTTGGTAGCTCTGTTACACATTTGTCAGGTTGGTAGTCAGCATTTTCTCTTTTCCTGGTTCGAGTAGAGGAACCTTTTTGTCTGCTGATGTCTTTGTAAGACAGATCTGGGCACTAATTTAGTCTCTCGCTGATGAGAGTTGTTGCTCTGCTTAAATACACTTTCCCGGGGAATAATCAATATTCTTATACATCATAGCCATCTTAATTCTTCCACGCTTCCATCATTCAACAGATCTCAGGCTAGTGGTTTTTTCTCCTTTGAAATAATCTAAACTTCCTTTGAGACTCCTCGCTCCTCCCACTCCCTCCCAATAGGAACTGGCATGATACTATTGATTTTTTGCATTAAAGTAGTGTGCCTTATGCTTGTCTTACTATTAACAGTCGATTAAAAAAAAAAAAAAGAAAAAAAGGCAGTCTAGAGGTAGGTTCATATATTTTCCTGTAAGCCTTATGCATGCCAGACTGGAGCTGCTGTCCTAATTGACAGGTTCCTGAATTTTCACCATTTTGAGTAAAACCTTTGTTCTTTTAGCGAACTCTTCTGCATTCTATGGCCTCGGCTTTTGCACCTCAGACACCAGTTACGGACTGCTCCACACGTCCAGGCTAGCTGAGGACAGGGTGGACCTTCACGTCGTTAGCGTGGAGAGGACTCTGGCCACCAGCGGGCAATCTCCTGCTGCTGCATCGGCTGGGAGATCCCCTTCCCTTCTAGCTTGCTAGTCCTGGGGTTTGGCGCTTTCCCTGAATTCCTTTGCTACAAAAGCAATTTTCTTTGCTTTAGTACTTTCCCCCAGCCTGTTTCTGCTGGGGTCTTTTTCTGCTGTGCTAATCCTGTACCTTTGTGCAGTTCCCCCAAATCATTTCTTTACTATCTTTCAGGCCCTGCCATGGTGAAAAGGAATCAAGTTGCACACTTGATTAGTGTCTTGTGTTTTCAATAAGTGATACACGTGCAATTAATTGTACATCAAAAAGTGGAAATCTCTCCTTTCCTATATTTGTGTATGTCGGTTTTTATGTCTGTCTTGACAAAGTAAGCTTGTAACTTCATTTCTTGTTCTTTCAGATAAGAAATGCCTCACCTGGGCAACCGGAGACTCTCCAAAAGCAGTTCTTCCCAACAGGGAGATGTTCAGGCAATATTGTGTTTTGCAACAATTGCACTCCCCTCTTCCTGTGCTTCATCTTAACCTTTCCAAACAAAAAAGCAGAGCTGTGTCTCTTTGGATTGCTATGCACACTTAGTTTCTAATTTAAAAATCTCTGGCAGGAGAATCTTCAAGTGTTCTGAGCGAATTTGAAGGTAAAAATACGATACAGTTGTGGGCATGCTCTCCAAAACCGGGTCAGTGACCCACTGCTTCTCTTCCTTCCCGTAGCCGTGAGTTAGACCCTGCAGCGTGACAACCCGTGTGTCTCGTCCTCAAGTCCAGGGTCATCTCCAGGTGGGAGCACTGGTCTCCTTCTCTGTCCTCTACCCTCAAACTTGCGCCCATCGTAGGACACGGGCACAGCTGTAGAATCACAGGAGGGTTTGGGTTGGAAGGGACCTTCAGAGGTCATCTAGTCCGACCTCCTGCACCCCTGGTCCTCCTCCACCACTGCCCCGGCCCGTGCGCTCCTGCCGTGCCGCCTTCCCTCTCTGGGTACCAGGACCGCCGCATCTGCCGAGGCTGCTGCACGCCAAGTCCTCGTCGTGCTTCCACTGTATCAACTACCCCCTCCTAGGGCAAAGTAGGTGGCAAACAAGAAGCGCAGAGTAATTATTCATGCAGGAAATTTAAAATACTATGAGATTAGTTCCCTTAACATGTATTACACTTCAGTTTTGTTTGTCTTTATTCTGGAGGTCAGTACATTTTCAGTAATGAGATCGCATGTTACCAGGCTTAGGTGAAGCTCCGTATTTGTGTCCATTAAAAAGCAACCATAGAAGAAAAGTAGTATTTTATTTGATGATGCAATTTGCAAGAAGGATGCTGTGTGAGACTGTTGTCTCATACATGCTGAAACATGATTTGAATTTAAATCTAGTCTGTCTAGTTAAGAACCAAAAAAAATCTCCTGTTTTCTACACCAGTGTGTTGTTTCGACACTATTTTTCAGTTACAGGTTTTTTTAATAGCAGTTAAAATGTTTATGGAGGGTGGGAGTTTGTGCTGTAGTTACCTGATTTCTTTCATGCCTAAATCTCTCATGCTTTTTACCTTTGAGCTGAAATACTGCTGTCTCAGCCTCCTTTTAGTTGTGTTTATCAATATGTATTTAGAGATATATGTGTGTGTGTGTATGTATATATTTTAAGCAGTGTTGAAAGTGCTTAAGCAGAAAAGGTATCTTCTCTACTATATTAGCTACTAAAATTTGTACTGAGAAGAGGGTTTTTTTAATTTTTATATATTCTTTTAATTTTTTATCTCTTTTTCTATCCCAAAAGAGCAAGGTAAGCCAAATGCTGTATTAAGAATCTGTAGTAGTAGCCATTTTTAGAGATCTCGCTATGAGAAGTACTGGGCTCGGAGATAATGGTAACTTGTATTCAGACCGGTTGAATATAAGGAAATGCTGCATTTGAAGTTGTAAGCACAACCACAAATCTGCTCTTCATACAGCTGTTTGTATTGTAGAATGGGTTTTTGTGCGGTGGAAAAATACTAGGTTTTTTTCCCCAAAATTTATTTCTGTAAGACCTTGGGCACTGAGCAGTATGCTGTGCATACCAAAGAGTCTGTGGTAATCGCTTACATTGAACACTTACATGCTAAATCAAAATTGCACAATTTACAATAATTATGTTAAGTACAACCGTGTAGTACAATAGTGAAAAGTTGCTGAAATGTGTAAGCTGGCCAGGTTTACAGCTGAATTAACCACTTTATGGTTTAAAAATTGCCTTTCAAGCAGTGCGTTACAGAGCCTTGGCTGTGGTTAATTTATGTATGGACATGTTCAGTTTTTTCCTTTATTAGCCCCAAGAACAGGTCTTTTAGGAAGCTGTGTCGACTGCGTAAAGTTGCTTACAGAAATGTGCCTCTCTGTGAGAGGCAGGAATGCATTTTTTAACATACCCAGATCAGTAAAGTTATTCTGGATATTATTATAATGGAAACAGAATAAGAGCACTCTTGATAAAGATGTCAACTGCTGTTACACAGCGCATAGCGTAAGGAGCTGAGTGGTCTGCCTTTCACCCATCAAAGCTTTATAGTGTATTTTCACGATAATTTATCACCTACTGCGCATACAGATCCTTTCTGCAGACATAGATTTTTATGCTCCCGATATGTTTCCAATACAGCGAGATAAAGCAAGCCTAAAAGGCAGGATGGTGCGCTCCAGTTTACAAGATGATCAGTTATCTAAAAACTGGTTAGGGGCCTAAAGCATCAAAGCATGAATTCTGAATGTAGCTGGATGTAGGTTATACTTTACTTTGTGCACAAGCAACTACAACAAGAAGAAACTGAGAATTTTTTTTTAAAAGGATGAAATTAAAATGGTGTTAAGGACTTGACAACAAGGCTGTATAGTATCTTATTACAAATTTTCCGGTGTTCCAGAGAATCAGCACTGGTTGTGACAGCAAGTTAGTAGCCTGTACAATATTTTAATAGTAATTCTAACCATGCGGTCTCTTTTTGTTCATTAAGTTGTTTATAAAAATACAAGTTTACAGTAATAGAACTGAATCAACAGCTTGCTTCGAATGAAGTAAAAATCACAAGTAACAATATCTGTAAGGACTTTTGAACATAGGTTAGTTCTCTGTCTTTCTAAAATTAGTTCTGGATATTCATAAAACTCTAAGTGTGCTGACAAATTCTATAAATAGACAGTCAGCATGGATTTGCTGGCTTTGTGCATTTGGTTGGGGTTTTGGAAATATGCTTTGAGGTTTTTTGTACTCAACCCATGTTTATCCAAGTTGTCCACATCTCTTAATTTTTTTCCATTCTATTTCTAAAAGTGACTTTTGTATTTCTTCTGACTTAGAAAGCAAACCGTAGTGAAAGAATGAAGAGTGGAAGCAAAATCTGGAAACTTTCTTTCCCACTAGCGTGTGGGAACTTCAGGGCCAGCATGGGCACTGCAGCCCTTCACAAGGACACCATTAGCACGTACTTCACGAGGAGGTAGGAGAGAGTCCCCAGGGGAGAGCTGTAGACAAGTCTGTCAGCAAGGGAAGTTTTGACATTGCTTTTAGGGTTTGTAATGAAGTAAATATAATTTCAAAAATTTAAAAAAAAAAATCCCATTCCTTGGGACTTGGATTTTTGTTTTGTATTTTAAAAGAACAACACAAACAACAGAATATATTTTATCGAGAGACTGTCAGAAAAGAAAAGAAAAGGAAGGTAAAGAGTGGCCGTGAGCTGCCCTGTGTCACCCAGCTGGTCCGTGGCAGTCTGGGGTACAAGCCCCGGCTCCTTACTCCTGTTTCTGCATCGCTGGTTAGGAACAGTTCCTGAAGTTGGCAAAGACTATGAGAGAGCAGAGAAGACTGCATGACTTCTTCCCTTCTAGATTTTTCACCCAGCCTGTCTTTTTTATTTGCACTTAAGAGCGCCTTTAGCCAGGATTGTTTTAAGATTGCTTTGGGAGTGGTAAGTGCCTGCGTTATGATTGCTGAAGGAGAGGGAGAGATTAATTTTTGTTAAGAAGATGTTCCTTCTGTAATTGCTGTTTAGGCTTTCCAGCGCCGTGTATGTGTAGAACAAAAGAGGCAGATTTATTATATTGAATGAGTATTAGTAGTTTGCAATATTGTCTTTTTGTTCAAAGGAATTCTTTGAACGTATTGTTGTAAGAAGTAATGAAGGGAGGAGAAAAGATTTTCTCTTCTGCAGCAAGCTGATCACAGTTCACAAGTTCAAGCAATATTTCTTCACTGCTAATATATTCAAGAACTGGCAAACTCTTTATTAATTATTCAGGATGATCTAAAGTACAGCAGCATACTAACCAGTCTTGTGAAACTTTGACAGAAAAGAAAGACATAAAACCACTTTCCAAATCAAGCACGTACTACTTGAGGAGGAGCACTGCTGCAGCCCTGATAGTCTGAGAATGTGTGTATGGCCAGAGTTCTGCAGAGAAGTTATCTTTGGTTTAGATAAGCTGATATAATTGCATGCAGGTGCCTGTAAGGTATGAAAAGAAAGCTGCAGTCATATAAAGAGATGGTAAGTGGCCATTACCTATCTGATATCTATCGGATATTAGTAGCTGCTATCTGATATGGCAGCTCTGATATCTGTTGCACATGTACGATGTAGGGAGTGTTTTTCCCAGCACCTTTGGACTTGCAGGAGCTGGGTGGGTTCTAGAAGTTCTTGGCTAGTTCCTGCTGAACTTTTTGGCACAGGAGTTTAGCCTGTGTCTTGGACTTTGTGCCTTGTCCCTAACTGTGTGACGGGGATAGCAGTACTTCTTTCGAAAGTATTCTGAGGAAAATAAAAAAAAAATTATGCGGCAGTTTGTAGGCTCTTTAAATATTAAAAATGAATTGAAGTTATTAAAAAAAAGAAGTTTATTGATAAGCGGTGCCACTTTTAATATGATGTAGGCGAGACATTTGAGCTGTAAATCATGAAACCCTAGGCTGGCTCATGGATGGGGTGTTGCACAAACATCTTTCCAAGGATCAGCATTGCTGCAGGATAGAAGTGTGTTGCAAGTGTTTCATGAGTCTATCTTCAGTGTCATTGCTGTTTTGAATAGTTCTAGCAGACGACGTCAGAGGGCAGAGACTCAAAAATACTCCAGCATCTTGTTTCTGTCAGAAACCCAATCTGGATGAGTGGCACAGGAGGTGTGAGGCAGGCTGGAGCAGAGTGCTAGGTGGGAGCATGTACTAGGTACAGCGGGATAGACATTGCAAATCTTGCCAGCGTGCCAAATCACAGTCCCATCCTTGTGTTCTCATGAGAGTGCTGGATTTTTCTTTGCAACCAAATTAGCTCTCTGGCGGTGCCTCTCTGGTGCCCACGGGAGTTTTTATTACTTTGAATGAAGTATCTGAATTCCACAGAATTATGTGAATGGAGGCGAATCCTGAGGAAACACGGGAAGGAGAAAGGTGGCATGGGGTAGGAGAAAAGAGATGGTACGCATTGCGAGGCTTTGCTTTGCAGTCAGCTGGTGGGGCCCACGGCCCCGGGTGCTCTGGTGGCGAGCAAAGGAGAGCTGAGCTGCAGCCGGGGGAGCGAGCTGCAGGAGCAAATGGGGAAGAGGACGGTGGGGAAAAGAGGAGAAACGAGGGGGATGTGAGAGGAGCTGGAGGTGAAGCAGACAGAGCTGGTGCTGAGGGCACAGCCTCTGCTCCTGGAAAGGTGCACACAATGTGAGGAGAAACAGGGACCTGAAATATTAGTGGTTAAAACATTTTCATAAAATGGCCAGGTTTTATCCCATATAAAGTTAAAGTCTACAATTACTTAGTAGTACTTACCTAGACATTCTAGGAATGTATTGCAAGGTGAGGCTTCGGGTGGAAATGGGCTCTGGTTCCTCGCACGCCCGGGGGCAATAGGGAAGGATGGACTCACTCCTGTGCTTTAGAAATACTCATTTTGGGGATCTGCTAAATCTGGAATACTCTGTGGAACAGGGATAAGAGCATACCTACGTTTTTAGGCAGATTTCTGCAGTTTTGCAGCTTAATCTGCCTCCCAGCACGACTCCCGGCAGTAGCACCGCATCTGCATTTCGTTCTCCGCCGCTGCGGCCGTACCGACGTGTTTCTACTGCCCAAAGTCCCGCTGTGGGCACAGCCCCTAACTAAGCGGGCGAGTCTCTCTGTCAGCGTAGGCTACAGCACTTCTCCAAACAGCTGGAAGCAAATCGACAACAGGTAGTCTCCTTTCTGCTGCCCTGCGTGCGTTCCCTGCGGGAGTTTTGCTGGCCCCGGGCAGAGGGCTGCTCGGGGGACACGCAGGGAGGTCTGCCCTGCGTGAGGACTGTCCCGAAGGGCCGAGTTCATGCAAGTTGCGAGCAAAAAGAAACTTGTTCATAACATTTTTTTATAATTTTTTTTTTCCCTCAAGGGAAAATCTGATGGTCAACTTCGGAAGTAATTAAAAGTTCTGTATTAGAATCTTCTAATTTATTAGGAATATAAATGAATGGGATGTTCTGCATCATCAAATTGAGTTACCACAGTGTTACCAGAGGCACAGCGTCATTCCCTCACTTTTGTGAGTGTATGACATTTTAAAGATGCTTGTCCTTTCTGTCTCTGTTCTTTTGGGGGTTTGCTTTAGAGAATCGCTCCTCTAATATTTAGGAACTTTATAAGACTTTACCTTCAACATATTTGGCCCTGGGCCAAGGTTAAAAGAAAGCTTCAGCCCAGATAGTTGTTATTACAGAGAAAGTATTATGTGAGTCTCCACTGCACCCTTCTTGAACTGCTCGCCTGCAGGTTTTATTAATGCTGTTGGGAATGATGGTTTTAGTAGGAAAGAAGGCTTCCCTGAAAGTGTATTGGGGCAGTAAAATTACTCCAGATTGGAGTGATTGTGAAGAGGCAAACACTAGGCATAATTTTGTGGAGGAAAAAAGCGTTACTGGGAATAATGTCTCATCTAACAGGTTTACTCTGCCTTAGCTTCTCAGCGGTGAATAGAGGAAGATGTTTAGTGAAGAAATACCAGCTATTCAAGTGACTGAATTACCATAGTGCATTGGTAAATGTCACCAATAAAATAGAGTTTAAATCCACAATACTCTCAAGGAAACATTTATGCTTTTAATGAACTAGAATTTGACAGCCCTGTCTGACAGAAGAAATTGTTTCTGGCATTTAGATTTCTTTTTTGGGCCATCCAGCATGTGTTGTGACCTGTCAGAGAGCGGCGCAGTTTTGCAAAGATGTTGTGGGTGTGTTGTTCTCAGCTATATCATAAGCCAGTCACGAATAACAAAGATGAAATTTCCTATCACGTTATGAGGCTTAAGTTGATGTATCATTGCCTTCTCCCCAGCAGTCAAAAGGAGGGCACCTGCTGAGTATTTTAAGTTCTCCAGTGACAGGGTGAATGTGTTTTTCCTTTAGTGACATGTTTATGTACGTGTACAAAAATTTCTGTAAACCTAGGATATTTCGATATTGTTATAGCACCTGTGGGTCAGGACTTTATTTTGCTGAACCTAAGCATAAGTTATTACAGTTCTTGTTCCCTGAGCTAAAAGCAGTTAGTAATTAAGAGAAGGCATGACAACCTGAGCAAATATGTAGTATGAGCAGTTCTTTTTTACTGAACCAAAAAAAAAAAAATTCCTTGAAAATAAAAAGAAATGGCATGCTTTAAAAAGAAACAAACATAAATTTTGTAATTAATAGCTGTTTTCTCAAAGAATGAGAAGAAACAGAGAAAGAAGGGATTCTGTGTTAGGTTTTGTTCTATTACTTTAAAAAAAAATGCAGAGGAGTGCAGCGTTGGTGAGGGAGTTCCTTGGGAAGTTTAGCAGTCCAGAAGATTGTCTAGTTGCATCTCGTCTCCGTTTTCACTCCGGAGCTGTGTAACACAGTGATAAATGTGCCTGACGGCCACTTCTACTCAACGTTACAGAGCTTCCAAGGCAGCAGGCACCCTTCCAAATGCCGGCAGGAACAAGTGGGAGGTAGGTTACGCCTTAGGAAGCGCTTGAGCTCCCTTTGTAGAATAATGCAGTTCCCTCTTTACGCTGCGATGGTGGACCCTGTCAGGATGGTTCAGGCGAGGCCACCAAACCACCAGCAGCAGGAGTTCCTGCGAACACGAGTCTGAGAGCCGCTTCTCCGGCACATATGCTATCTAATATTGAACAGCAGCTGCTCCGTGTTGGCTGGCAGCTGCATTGAGGGAGTAACTTTAGCCCCGGGGAGTAAGACTGGCATCTCTTTTGTTGCATCTGTGGCCGTAGCACAGTGCGGAGATCTCCTTTGTCCAACGTAACAGAAAATCTTCATCCAATTTTCACTTAGTCCCTGCAGAAATGAGAGTAATTTTTCTGATCACAGTATAAACTCTGCCCTTATTTTTCATGGGATTCACATCCTCACAATTTACCCAGACTGAGAGCTTGGAGTGGTTGGGCTGGGATGTGGTGTACTCAGTACTGAGCTTTGCAGCTGTCTTCAGGATTTCAGATCTCAAGTTAGCCTTATGTCAAATGGTAGTTAACAGTTCTAGCCGAGTCAGTTTGACTTTCAATGCATATTTCAGACGTGCTGTGTTGTTCCACACTACTGTGTGTTTTGGTGGTGGTTTTTTTTCCTGGCTGTCAAAAGAAATGGCTCTACTTTTGCAAATAAGTAGCTGGGTAGAGGAGGTCATAAAGGCGGTAGTGAATCCAGGCTATTTCTTTCTCATGGTTCCCCAACAGATTAGGGGACTGTCTTCCAAACTTTTTCCTCATTTCTGCCATTGGACAGTAGGGGAGGTTGGACCTTCTTGAATGGACATTAGCCACAAGGGCTATGTACCATTTTGAAGTGCTTCGCATATTGTGTCTGCACATGCATCGCAGTTTGAGAACTCCAGGTCAACATGCTGAGGCATTAGTTCAGTTTATCAGGTGTTCAAGTGGTGCCCTGGGTAGCAAAAAAAACCAAAAAGGTGTCTTAAGTGCATCTGTGGGACACCACGTGTGTATAGGTAACTTTGAAGTTACTTTGAGAGCGTCTTCTTTCTGCTACACTTACTTTTAAAATAGAGAATTTTATAGTTGGTTACGTCAAGAAGAAAAAACAACCCCCCCCAAAAAGTCAGGCATGTAAAAAGGAAAAATGTATTAGCACTTGGGTTTTTTTGCTTTTGGTGATTTTGTATTTGGTGTAAGTTTGGAGCCCAATAGCTAAATACCCATTACAAATAAAAGAATCTGCTCTGACTGTGTGTGGATTTTTAGTTGTTGCAATTTTAAATTTGTATTTTCTTGATACTGATGAAAGCCGATGGATAGCTGCCTGAGAAGAAATTGGGGCCCAAGTTAATGTTTCCAGTGTATTGTCCCACTGAAGGTAGCACTCGGCACAGCCATGTGTCTGCTCGTACGCTCATTCACTGAGTGAGAAGTTTCTCTGCTTCGAGTATTGCTCAGGAATTACTCAGGAGCCAAAAAGTTACTGTAATGAGCTTCCCCCCCCATCTATTTAATCCTAATCAGTAATACAGTAATGAAGTAAGTGACATTTCCTCTGATCTTTTCACAGCAAATGCTACTATCCGTATTACCATAAAAAGGAAATAGCAGAGGGATGATATTGGAAAGACCGAAGCTGGCTTGTATTCATGGTGATTCCTCTTAATTTCCCTACTCTGTCCCACAGCGACATTTTTGTGTACACATACCAAAAGAGATGAAGCTTCATAACCTGTTTGAAACATTGTGTTTTCAGGCATCAGTGATTCATGGTTAGCTGGAATTTTCAGATTTTCTTTATCGATATGGTTTTCTACTCATTTTCTCAAGCCGATCAATAATTGTATTTTCAGTTATTTTGTTCATCAAGATTTCACTATATGCCCAAGTTTGAGAATCAGAGTATGATTTAATTTTGCTGCTTTTACTCTGTTAATACTTGAGGTTCATTGTGATTGGTTGTGAAGAAAGAAGAAAAACAGTAATGAGATCCAAAATCATTGTGCTGCTTATCCAAGAACAAAATATCTTTCTATCTAATGTGTTGTATATCTACACCACTTGTCTTTGAGCTTCAGATACTGTGATATCTGGAGCTTATGCCTTAACAGATGGAAACAGAAGAATATTTGAAGATGTCAAAAATTATGGTGAATAGCAAAAGAATAGACAATTATGTTCAGAAACAAACTTTAGGATTGGAAAAATGTAGGTCAATGTTGATTACAAAGCTGAAGACATCACACCAAGTGACTCTTGCAAAGTTATCATGAACAATTTACAAACTCGGATGGAAGACCTGTATATAATTCTCCCAAAACTTAATGACGTAATGGGTAGTGACATCAGGAAAATTCTTTCCATAAGCTGAACAAGGTGAAAAAGGTCAGCTTTGCCAAGCCACGGTAACTTAGGAAACTAAATCTAGATTTGGAGTTCTGGATGGTTTAACTGAGTTAAAGTATTTTGAGTTAAAATAGTTTAGCCAAGGTTTAGATGGAAATAATGTGTGGTCTGTGGACTGTTCACAGTCCATGCACTACTTTCAAGGAGTCTGTGAATGAAATCAAGAAAAACTTAAATTCAGCATTTAATTTTCACTGTTGTGGAAAATATTAGAGCATCTGAAAATCATAAAAAATGGAGGGCATGTGTTTATATAAATATACATGTGTCTATATTTACATGCATGTGGACACATACATACAAAGGCTATCATACTACTGAAACCAGAGATGATAGCTAATGCAATAGTTCAAATCCCAAATAATTACAATAAAAGATTTGCACAATGTACGAAGGAATAATTCTAAATTTTAATTTCCTTAGAAGAGTGAGATAAATCTAGAACAGTTATGTTCTCTGCAACCAGTCACATTTGGATTGTTGCATATCTCTATGCAAAAAGATTGAAATTTGATCTCTTTGCATAGATGATTATTTAATATATAGATTAATCCATAGTTTATGTAGAAAGAGTGTGGCAGGACACTTGAATAGTAAGTCTCAATTACCTGGTTCTTCTTTGAGATCTGAAGTTATGAGAAAAGAAAAGAATGAAGAAATAACCACTGTTCTTCCGATTTGGATGATAGATCTAAAATAGGTAAAACATAGTAGTAGTTTAGAAGGTAACTTTACAACATGTAGCAAAAGATTAATAAAGTTGTGTTCACTCCATAAACATCTTAAAGACTTGGAAAATGATAGCTAATGCTCTTTCTTCAGGATAATATTCTGGAAAACATATCTACTACATATTTTATGAAGTGGGTATCTAAATTATGTGTCTGGAAAAATCAGTCATGTGCAAGAAAGAGTCTCAAAATCTTGTCTTCTGACAACGGGGGCGGGAGGAGACACGTATTCACTGTCAATGGTGTTTTTTATTAGGTGTTAAGATAAACAAAATCAGACCTACTATTTCAAGATCAACTTTGTCTTAGGTAGGAAGAACAGCAAACATGGATTGTGTGAGTGAAAGAGAGAACGTGGTTGGATTAAAGCTTCTTCATCCTTGTTTGCGATCAGGGTGTCATCAGGATATTCAGGAATGTTCTCGTGCAGAGAGTGTGAAGTTCATACCCACATTATTATCTATGCAGCTGAAATACAAAGAATTTATGGTAATTTATTCTCTCTGCTGGTTTTCATTACAAGGGTTTTTATTCTTGGTAAGCCTTTCCTGCAAAGGGGAATAGTCTTCCTGTAAATGTAGGTTTTGTGACACAAATCCATGGGGACTGTCTGTCTGATTTGGAGTTGCTAATGGATTCGGCATATTACTGAGGCATTTGCTCATCTAATACCACCTCCTTGAATCGTGAACTACATTAAGGTTTTTGTTCTTGGCCTCCTTCTCTTCAGCTGCTCCTTTTGTGGTGTCTGTGCCAATGAGCACATCCAAATCTGTTTCTCTGTTTCTGATCTTACTGGTTGAGATTTGATTTTGAAAGTGTTCTGTGTAGCTTTTCAAACTCAGTTTGAAGAACGAAAGTTGTAGGTGCAAATGCTGCAAATCTGAATCCATACTGCATTCCAGCCCCAGATACCAGATGTAAGAAGAAAGAGATCATGTGCTGAATCCTTTTAGTAAGGAAAAGCTGTCAGGGGTCTGGTTGTGAAGCTTTTCAAATGCTAGAGAGATATATATGCGATGGTTGTATGATATATACGATAGCGGGAGGTACTCCGTATCTGATCAGCAGTGTGGCCGTGCTCGTGCCGGGGCTGCTGGCTGGCCTGAACCACTGCTTTTGGGAGGAGACGATGAAGCGTGGTGTAATGCGATGGGGATCACTGGACTGCTTTGGGAGCGAGCTCTCTGCACTGCCTAAGCCTCCTCCGCACCGATGGAGCGGGAGTCCTGGGAAGCCACTGGAATGTTCCGGCTTCCCTCAGCATCCTAACACAGGTGGTGCCCGTGCTGGGGTGGCTGTCCTCCTTGTGATGGTTTTATTTATACAGGATCTGATACAAAGACTTGCTTTGATGCCTTAGATAGATGTAGCTACTGACTGCAGGTGCTATTTGCTTTCATGGTTGGGAGTCCTAGGTTTGTTTCAGGATTCTAAGTTTTACCCTGTGGTGGTATTAGCAAGGGACCTGTAGGTGAAATTGGAACCCTGTTAAACTTATCCATTGCCCATGGAATAGCATCTTACTATGCTAGAAATCCCCATGATTTAAACATTATTGCTTTTCAAGCAAAAACAGTAGTCCATGTGAAAAGGACAATAAGGCTCGAAGTAACTCAATACTTACATGGTCAGTAGCTGTCTTCCTGCATTTGGGTTTTAAATTCAGCTCTGTCCTCTCAATGCTTCTATGTCCACAGCATTCTTTGCTAAGGCTGCTGTGGTAAAGAAGGGGTTAAAGAGGAGAAAGGAGCTCAGCTGGGCCGGTGAGGCTCAGAAATAGATCTGAGAAGGAAAGCAGGGAGCACTGTCCCACTCAAAGCTCAGGAACCCATAGCTGGGTGTGGAAACTTGGGATGGGATGGCTTGTGCGTAAGGCGGATGAAAGCAGAGCCTGGTGGGATGAAAGCTTTTATCTAAAAGGAAGCTCAAACTTCTCTGTGATGACTTGGCTGGCTGGCAGGTATATATTCAAATGCAAATATTCGCTGATAATCATCATGGTGGGAAACTTGGGATGGAGTGACAGGACAAGCCGTGAGACATTTGTGAGAATGAAGTATCAGCTGGAAGATATAATCTTGGTGAATAGAGAGTAAGAAGTTTTCCTTAAACTGCAGAGGCACCAGAAATAGCTAGAAAATACAGTAAAGAAACAGTCCTTGCAGCGTTGCAAAAAATAGCTAAGGATGTGGGTGTAATAGCTTTGTATAGTTCCTCTTCAGGAGATGCTCAAGCATCATATAAAACCACAACAAATAAACCTAAATGAGCTCCTGCATCCCCCAAAGGAAAGCTATGTCAGGGGAGCTAGTTTGATACTAGAAGCATTTGCTAAGTGTTTAAGCAAAACTGTTTTCCCGAGACACATGTCCGGGGAAGTTGACTGAAAGTTACGGGCCCAGAAATGTGGAGAAAACCATGGACCAAATGTGTCTGGAACGGTTCCTGCAAGAAGTCTTGATCTGGGTCTGGACTGACTGAAACAGGAGGAGCAGTGGCCCTTCCAGAGGACAGAGGGGCCAGGTGAGGTTTGGAAGGGAGTTTGAGTCAGTGCTTCTCACCTGAAATGAAGCTGAACTTCATTAATGGGTTGACTGGAGAGCCGTATCTTTATCTGCAATGGAGATAGACTGGGGATCGAGCAGCCACCTGGTAGTTAGTGTTGGGAGAACACTTCTGCAAGTCCTGTCAAATCTGTTGCACTCGGGATAGGTAAAAGATCATAGTGGGGAGTTCTGAGGGGTGGTCGTCGGCTGACTCTTTCTCTGGATGATCCCTAGATCGTTTCCAGCTGTAAAGCTGCAGGAGCAGTACAATGTAGGCGTGATGATTCATCACATAACCTTAGCTGGAGAAATGCATTGGCTTTTGTATACCATTCAGTAGTCTTAATTCTTTAAGTCATCCGTGGTCACTTAAAGACCTTATCCTAAGGTCCTTGTCCCAAGGACTAGAAGTCCTTGATCTTTTAACAACTCTCTGTTCTCTAGCATGTCATGGTATTAAAGGTCACAGCTATATCTGGCTGTAATTTATTAAGGCTTAATAAATTATTAGTGGATATTTTAACAAGCTGCTAATACATAGTTACATTGGTCAAGAGTCAGAAAGTTTCTTTAGAACAATGGCTTATATTGCATTAAAACACTATTTTACTGATATGGCAGGTATCTGTCAACTAGTTGTATTATTTAGCTGTCTTAGAAACTTAGTTAAAATGTTAACTGCTTGAGAAATGTTGGCCATAATTTAATTTTCTGGGTTTAGATTCTGGCAAATGATGGCTTTGCTTCAGCCCTTTCTCAAGTTATCATCTTAATACCATCATAGTACAGTATTCTCAGGAGTGGAAGACACTGCGAAACGAAATGCAGGCCATTCACGCTTCCGCTGCCTAGCTGGGAAAATATTTTTTTTATCTATATATAGTTATATTTATATAAATATATTTTTTTCCTCTATACAAATCAAGTGCCTTTCTGACTGGACTCTTAAACTGTCAGCCTTCAAACCTTAGCAGTTACACGGTTTCATATATTTTTATTCAGAACATCTTCTAGCACTTCTAGGTAGCTGTATTTTGGATTGTTAATGTTTTTACAAGGCAGTAGTTTGGGCTGCCATTGAGAATTGGTAGTCATTGCTTTATGCATTGAAGTTGTACAGAGTTCATCCTTCTGTTATGACAAGGGTTTTGGCTGAAGTCATATATTTTTGACTGAAACTCTATGATTATAGAAAATTGGTAACTTCATTTTTTGGGACAGATCCATGGGCCATATTTGTGATGTTCTATTGAGTTGACTGTTATTTTCTCTTCCAACTTGATTTTACAGATGCCTTGAAAAAAATAGTTTTAATCAGTGTTACATCCTGTAATATATTTTTTGGTTTGTTCTTGGTTTTAACTGGTGTTCTTATTTATGAGGAAAATGAAAAACATTATGAGTAGAGAATGGGGAGAAAAGCGTTGGGGTTTGACCTTGTGAACGTTCATTCTTATAACAGTAGAGAAGTATAACTCTTTGTTTTGAGCAAGGAACGATTAAGAGGATGGTGGCAATATTTCATCCCAAGGATGGACAAGAATATTCTGATTTATCTGGAAATAGTTTTAATTCCTCGTGGTTATGTGGCATCAGGCCCGCTGAACATCACTTGCTGCTGCACTCTACTCCAGGTCAGTCATTTGACGGAGAGCTGCTGGGATGTTGTAAGCTTTTAGCTCTTGGCAGTTGTGTCTCCCTGTCTCTGCTCTGTGTCTCAGATCATCTCTGGGTTTTTTTGAAAGAGGTTTTTTGGAACTTACCTGCTCCTTTGTTACTTGAGGGAACATCTTCAAAGTAAAATGTGTCCTGTAACTGATTTTGCAAACCCTAAAGCAATATAACAGCAATAATTAATATAAAAGAGGAGTTTTCTTTGATTTTTGTGTAGATGCCAGCATCTACAGAGACCAGCATTTTGTCTCCTAATTTGCTGTGCAGGAGATAACTCAAATTAGCAGATACTATTTTTATAGTGTAGAAGTGGTTGATTTTCGTCCCTTAAGGCGATTGTGGTTATGGATTAAAGAAGTTAAAAGGTAACAGCTTCTGTGTACACTGCATACTCATTTCTGCTCTGTAGTCATTGTCTCCCTTCTCAAAACAACCTTGACTTAAGGAGCAGGAGTGGCTCCTATTTGCATATGCAAACTGTGAAGCCTTCTGTATTGGACAAAATACAAGGAAAACATGATTAACAGCTGTGGTCCAGCCAAGCCCCCGCTTCATCCTCAGCTGTTCCCATGGGCTCTGAGTGAGTTTCCAGTCTCTTCTCATCCTCTGTCTCCAGATATTAGATAAAGATATGGGTACAACCCCAGCCTAGGGCAGGACGTGGGGAAAATAATTTGATGCTTGTCCTTCTTATCTTTTTTTTTTTCTTAGAGCCTCATAAGGGTTAGGGTAGCAATGTTATCGTGTGTTGTGGTAGTTTGCCTCTGAGCCGGGGTGCCGTTATTTCACCTCAGGACTTGAGTGTGAGGCTTCTGTGCTTTAATTCCCAGCTACTGCCCGTGGGGCTTTCTGGATTTACACCATCACGAGAAACAAACACGGTGAGGATGAATCTGCTGGGGATAAGCAGAGCCTCATGTTGCCTGACCACACTTCTTGCTTAACATTTTGGGAGCCAAGGAAAGGTAAATAACCCCTGACCTTGACTCTGGGTCCTGACATTTCTTTAAGTATAAGCAAGCAAATGAGCTTTCCAGAAGCAGCTGTACAGGGAGGGACTTTGAGTGACAGACATTAACTGAGAAAACATTGGTATTGCCAGACTCATGATTTTTTTGGTTTAACCACTAGGAATTGTCTCTGTGCAAACACACCTTTGCCATTGAATTTGGTTTTGACGTCCATTAAGTTGCTTTTCACTAGATATGTTATTTGTGGAAGATAAATTGTTTCAGGAATTAAAGTCTTGCTGCAGTCGGGAATACCCATTCAATATCCACGTCACCCAGTATAAAATAATGTCATTTTCACACATATGCTGAATAATTCATGTTACCTATAGAAATTTCAAAGTTCCATGTTGGCATATATCATTCAGGAGAACAGCATTGCAAGTTACATCTTTTCCCAGGCAGAGGACAGACCCAAAGTCACATTTCAAACTATTAATGCGATGTTGTTTTCCTAAATGCATCATTAAGTGCCGGTGTGGATTTCCAGTGCTTTTGGTCAAATTGTGATGTAAGTGGACAGTTCTACTGAGCAATCAAGTAATTGATAATAGCTTTACTTTCCTGGGGGATATATGCAGTTGTCCTTGTGTCACCCCAAAACTTTAAACTGTGTATTTCATTTATTTGCTGGCTCCTAACTCTGCTCAGTGCATGGTTCCTACCATATCCTAACATTGTGAATTGTGTGGTGTACTTAAGCCAGGAGTTGAAAGAATAGTGACTGCAACTAACAAATAGCTGCAATAATCTTTTTAAGGGCAGATACAAAAAGGGACATAACTGGAAATTAGGGTGATAGGAAAGATACACTGCATTAAATTACACCACTTTAGTAGTTTTACCATTTCTAAAAGGATACATAGACAGCTGTGTCAGCTTAACGGAGCAGTGTTATGGTGCAGTTCTCTCTTCCTTTTGTACCTGTCACTGTTGTAGTGCTAGGATGGCTTCTCTTGGTTTGTCCATTCGTCTTTTGTTTAAAAAATATATTCAGAATGTGCAGCAAGCGCCTTCTGCAAAAGTACAAAGCTCTTTTTTTTTCCTTTTTTTTTCTTTTTAGTTTTGAAGTAAGCTCAGCTTGTTGGTAAGGTCTGATCTGTTATATACAGAGGGGAAACACATATGATGAATTCTTCCTAAAGATGCATCCTCTAAATTGAAGCACTGAAATGTAGCACTGTAAAATGCTAGGACTCAAAGAAATAGCAATAAATGAAAGCAATTGAAAAATAACGCAGAATAGATATGTATTTTGTGTGATTTTGTAAATAACTTCATAAAAAGGAGCAATCATTTAGTATTTTAAAACTTGCAAATCTACTTTCTTAGTGGAAAAAAAATCGATGGATGCTGGGTATGCTATTGCACTTTATTCATCTGCACGTTAAATGTGTATTTTCACTTTGGATTGTATAGAAAACCTTGTCACAAAATTAAAGTTAAATTAGGTGTGACAGTTGATCATGATTAATCACCAGTTATTCGCTGAAACAGTTTTGTTTCTCAGTGTTGAAAAATTGGATTCTGCAAGAAATTACACATAGTGGGAAACATCAACCATATTTTTATAAAATCTGAAAGATGGGAAGCGTGTCATGTTAATGGATGCTTCTGTATTTTATTTGGAGGTTACAGTGTCCTTTCTGTAGTTACCTTAAAAACAGGTAGTGAGGTGGAGAGGGAATCATGGAATAATTTTGGTTGAAAGGTGACCGGCAAGTCAGACTGCCCAGAAAGCACCGTGCCTGTGAGGGTTTTTCATGGCCTCCCATCCTTACTTGGTGTAGATACCAAGGGTAAAGGAGAAATAATTAAGCTGGGTGCCACTGTAGATTTGATACAGGCTTCTATGAAAGCAACTGTTGTGTGTTTCTGAGCATCCTGAGAGCTATAAAACTTGTTAAAGGCAAAATGAGTCCCAAAAGCCATGAAAGAACCTTGAAAAACTTATTTTATGCCCCCTTCAGCTTTAGCTTCAGAATGAACAACACAGTAGGTGAAGTACTAAGTGGATCAGTCTTTCTACTAGCCTGGATCTTGACATAGGAGTTGGCATTGGAAGACTTCTCCTACTTCTGTGAGTCCCAAGTTTGCAAGGACTTAATAAAAAAATTACAAATATTCACTGTTTCTGTACATGCACAAGTAGTGCTTGGGCACAGATTAAGTACTGCATTCATTTTGAGGGAAGTTATTAAACCATAAAATATAAAATTGTGACATTTTACTTGGTAACAGTTTTTAACGCAGGAATTTTTACTATGCCACAGATGGAGGAATGCTGTATATAAGGTGTTCAGGTGAAATTCTAATTGGGGGTTAAATAATTCCCAGCCTTATAAAGAAGCTAAATTCCTCAGGGTGAGGAAAAGTTTCAAAGACTGAGATGAAAGATTTCAAACAAGATCACATTCTGTTTCATAGTTGGTTCTTAATGAGTTTTACTTCATAAGTCTGTGTTTTAATTCTGTGTATTAGCATGAGCCATCCAGTATGTTTGCATGTGTTCTTTCAAAAGTTATTTTGATCTGGATAATTTTACCTGAATTTTGTGTATATTAATTAGTCTTGCAGGGTTTGATTTTCCAAGCATCTGCATAAGCATTTGAAAAAATGCACCCCAACGAAAATACTGCTGCAGCTCGCATCTTAATATAAATAGTAAAACTCATTGGAAAAAATCACATTAAAATGAGTATTGAGAATGTTGTTATTAAAGGATGAATTTCAGGGGTTTTGTTTGGGTTTTATTTCTTTCTCCCCCAAAAAGCCTTTTACTGTCATTCCCACTTCGTTTCTTCAGAATTATGGCGATAGTGTGACTCTGATAACTGTGTTAACAACTGTGAAATGCAGGTCATTACAGAGATTAGGCTGGCAGCCAGTTGCATCGTTATTGCCTGTCAATCTTAGGTGCTTGGTAAATTATGAAGTACTGCAAGAGATGTAGCTGTATGGTTTAATATTTCTTGAAGACTTCTCAAGGATATTGTAATAAGCTAAAACAAACGTTTCTAATGCTGCAGTAGGGCTCTCAATTGGATAGAATATGTAACCATGCAACTGTAGATTTCCATCGCCAGAAATGATAAATGATAGTGGTTGGAGTCGTTCTCATGCAAATGTAATTACTGCCAGGAAAAAGAAGCACTTCATTATGCATTCTGCTTTTGTCTTTTTGGTGGTTTTGCAGCACTATGCTTACACACTACTGTGACCATCTTTTGTATTTGTTAAAAACCTGCGTACCGTATTTATGTGGATATTAAGACAGTGAACATGTATTTGTAGGCCAGATATTTGGATGGATATACACATATACACACACAAACACCCATACGGTGTGCACATACATACTGCTTTGTGTTCCTGCACATTCTGAGAGATAGGAAACTTCTTAAAAGCAGAATCAGTCCCAAGAGAATCAAACTACAATGAAGGAATCTTGGAAAACTTATTTTACTACACCTGTTGTACTCTGACTTGCTGTCGCAGAAGCACGTGCTGGGCACTAACCCAACGTTTGATGTATGGCAAGTGTCTTATTTGTCAGCCTTCATGAATCCCCTTCTCACATCAAAGTACGTATACCCAGTTGAACTGCACTAATAGCTCAGGCACTACTACATCTTCAAGTTCCTACAGTAGAAAACGTTCTCATACATATAGAATATATGAAGATTTTGCAAAAGTGTTTAGTTTGCAGTTAGGGACTTCTGCAAGTCATCCTTTAACTTGCAAATATTCTGTGTTTTTAGTTTTTCCTATTTTCTTGAAGCAAATTCCTTTTGAAACAAATAGTAGGATTTTTACTGTAAATTTTATGAATTCTGGTTTTCAAAACCTTCTTGTCAGAAGAGCTCAAGTTTCACACTTCTGTCTCCTCTGCAGGACTTTAGGAGGCTAGGACATGTTGCACATCAGATTTCTTTTTGCTTTTATTTGAGATTGACAGTTCTGTGAATGCCAAAAAAAAAGCCTTGGCCTCTCCTCTTTTTTTTAACAGTGTATTGGGGTCATTATCTATCGCCTTTTCAAGTGCTGTGTAAGAATTTTCATAATTTTTCTGGTGATTGAGACTTCCCTAAAGGTTGTCTTCCAGAGGGGAAGCTTATTTGCAAAAGCTATAGACCTTTGAGCCTGTGCTCTGGTTGTAAGTCTTTTTTAGTGCAACACTCTGGAAATTCTAGTGCTAAAGAAAATGGCAGTGATGAAACTTTTTCCATATTCCATAGTATGTTTAATTAATAAATTCATTTTAACAGCCTTTAGGTATCTACCAGTTCTGAAAATACGGCCCATCTCTAAGTATGTACTTGAAGGAATATCTTGAAGCATATTTCCCCTTCATATAAAATAATTTGGACTAATAAATGTAATATTAGAAATCCATGGCATGTGTAAGATTTAGACACGTAACTGCTATTGTTTAGCAGCTTTACGTGTGAAATTTCTGAACAGGAACTACTCAATCAAATATGACAAATGCTAGAGAAAAGTTCTTAAACCATAAATACTTATTTTAACAAGAATTATGTGAAAGCTGGCAGGTGAAATCTAACAGGGTTTTTCACTGAGGTTTAGAGACGTAAGTGCCCACATTACTTTTGGAAATGTTACGTGTGTCATTTAGGGCTAGATCTGTGCTTCGATGCCAAGAAAGTAGGTGCATCTCTAGCGTGCTTGACCTTGACCTAGAACACAGACCTTGCGTTAGATGCCCCTGAGTTCTGTGCAGTGTACGAGGAGAACTGACCGTCACACGGTAAGACCTGAGCCAGACAAGGAGGTAAGTAAGAGCTTACCTGTCACTGTCACACTACTGGCATTTACCTTGAATTAGCTGGTAGGTAGCTGAGAGTGAGGTGAATTGGGGGATTCTCTTGCGTCTGCAGGAATATGGTATTTTCCACGCCAGCTCCACAGTCTGGGCATTCCTCTTCCGAAGGCATGTATCCATAGCTTTTCTTAAAAAACTTCAGTGGGACAGGGAATGGAAGAAGTCACTCTTTTCTATAGAAGTCTCTCTGTCTGCCCCTGTATGATAATCCGTTTCACCAGTATGTGGGGACTTAGGTTCCAGTCTTTAATTGTAGAGGATTCAAGCCTATGCTTTCCACCTCCACATCACGAAAGAAGTCCCCAGGCCACACCATTGCAAGCTCGGCTGCGATAGTACGTGCTGGTTTTCTTCTCATGGTGCATAGTGGTGGCATTTGTACTGACAAAGTATTGGACAAAGATAAGAGAAAGCAGAAGAGAAATCATACCCTTGCAGCTTACAGAAACTTGCCTTCCTGGGGAAGGGACTTCTTGGCTTCTCCTTCTGGGAGTATTTCACTCTTCCACATGGAGGAGATTGCAGATAAAACGAAATTCGTGTCCTGTCTCCTGAGACAGTGCCCTAACAGTGGGTCACATTTCCTCTAGTATGCAGTTTGTCCCATCAATGACAAATGTTTTTCTTTAGGACCTTTAAGAACTGCTTTAGTTAAATTTCCAGGCAGGAAAAAAAAAATATCTGTGAGTAAACCCAAAGATATGGTAGACTTATTTAGGCAAAGGGATATCTGATTTCTGAGTTCTGATCAAATGCTGCCGTCTGGTTTATCTTGTCAAAAACAAGACGCAGAAACTGCCCTTTCAGGTATTATGGGACCTCATTTGACATGGAAATTTTGCTCTCTCTCTGGAGTCTGTCATGCCTTCCGAGACTGGTGGCAGCTAAGCAAGGATTTTTAGGGTCACATCATGGGAATCTGGAGACCTAAAGGCCATTATGAAGTCTCGGTGTAGGTACCCAACATTGACGTTGAATCTGTCCCTTAGGCTGTTTTGAATCTTACTGCTGATATTTCATATTCTGTGGCACAGTAAAAACAAATGTGGTTTCTTTTGGCATTTGCCTTTTTAGAACATGGCAGATGCAAACTGCATCTTTCAAAGGTTTGAAGTTTGTTGTTGTTTTCTTCTTAAATGTTGTCTGGAAATTTAGCGGCCGAAATTTAGCTGCCAACATTCAGCTGTCTGGGATAAGGTATAATGGAAATTGTATCCTTGCCAATTTCAGAATCCCTGCAAGGCATTTCTGAGTGTGTATTTGCATAATGAAGCATAGAGGTATTTCTGTGGAATGTTTTTGAAAGAATTTTGCTGTAATATATTACAGTTAATATTTATATACTGAATTTAGACCTCCCCCTCCAACTCAGGGATAGCATTTAAATGCACAAAAGTTTATAGGCTTGCTTAAATCTCACTGACTTGGTATGTTTAAGTACTGTGCTGAATTATGAAATTTCTCAACTAGTTTCTTTGGAAATATTATCTATATTGCTATAGTTTTATGGTTCTGGTAGGTTTTGAGATATTTCAGTGGAAAAGGGAATTTAGCTTTGTAGAAGCTTTTTTAACTTCATTGTGCTCTAACTTCAAGTGTGGAACAGTTAAGTCGTGATTAGAGAGTTATAATTTTTAGTGTGATATATTTTCTTAATGCACAATAGTCTCAAGAGAGGACAAACCAAAACGTTCTGCATCAGGAAAAAAAAAAAGTTGTATTAAATGACATACCCCAACCATCAGAACTTTTCAATGCGTGCATTCCTGGGTGCAAAATTGTCTCCTTGACCTCTTAGTATCCACAAACAGATGGAACGGTCAAAGACCATTAGAACAATCTTCTGAGTATTACTGGAACAGCAGTAGGATGCTTTTCCCCACTGTAGGTGGGTCAACATAGGAGTCACAGAATCCAGTATGTGAATGTGTCACCTGCCTTTCCTTTATTAATGCAGAACTATATACCATAATGTGTGTACATTTCTGACCGTGACTGTAATGCCTGATAGGAATAATGTCAAAATACTGTAATGAACTCAAACCCAATGAAAAGAAGAGGAAATATATGTATGCTTTATAAATATATTTATTAAAGACAGTGTATTTTCTTCTAGTTGAAAAATTTTAGCTATCAGTTTTCATTTGCAGCAATGATGTATCAACAAAAATGCAGTTACGTTTTCTAAGGATCAGTAGTACTTTTGCACCTTTCAGAGTTAGCAAATGTCCCTCTTGTTGGGTATAAAATAATCTCTCCGTCTCTGAAAGTATTAATCAATCTATTCTTACACAGCATTTAGTGCTTGCAGCTCATTTTATTGGGCATCACTGATACTCGGCATATATGGAAAACAGTGCCTCTGATGCACATATTAGTGGCAGTCATTTCAAATTAGCCATCTAGGCATAACTACAGATGTTGGAAAATATCAACTATGGCATTTAAGTGGATGAGGTCAGATTGCTTGAAAACCGACATAAGATGACAAAACTAAACCATCACTTACCCCGTCATGTCGCCCATGTTAGCATCAGTTAGGACATTGCACTGTCAGATTTGTAATGGGGTTGCAGGATATGGCCCTTGTGTTTCTTGGTGAAAAAAGGTATTTTGTTCCTTTTTGTCTGATAGTTCACTTCTCATGCATGATTTCTTTGTTTCATTTAGGTTTGGAGAGGTATTATATTGCTACTAGTGAAATTGATGCTCTAATATAATTTACAATTCACTGGCATAATTGTGAGTTTTGCAGACTGCTTTGTACCTCTCCTAATTCCCACTGGCTTGATTAGCAACAAATTCACTCTTATATTGGCCGAAAAAGTGGTAACTACCTCTGACTTCATGAATAAAGCTGGGAAAATTCTTTTCTGACAAGTCGTAAATTTGCTGAGAAGCAGAGTTAGATAGCGATCACAAGTATTTGCATTTTCAAGGATGATTATTGCCAATAGTTTTGACTGAAGAAGAAAGATGATTTCCCCAGATGCTGCAGTGTCTTGTTTCAGCATTTTCGAAGTTAGATCTTTACTCTTTTCTTTCAAAATATTTTTGAGCTTTTTACTTTAAAAAAATGTGGTTTTTTTTTTCCTTAGAGAAAGAATGCTTTTAAGGATTAAATAACTGAAAATAAAAGGAAACATTTAATTTTGGATTGAAGGTAATGTTTCAGGTTGACCCAAAATGAAATTTATTGTATGTATTATTATTGTATTATTTTGCGGCAATTCCTGTTTTCTTTAAATTCAAACTCTCTCCCCTCTTTTTAAACTTCTTTGTTTACTTTGCGCGTTCAAATCTGTCACCAGCCCAGCTCTAATCTAGCGTTTGTATGAAAAATCACTTGAAAGTTTCCAGCAAAATGCATGTAATTTATGTTTCAGAATATGTGCAATATCTCCACATAAAATAGACAGTTGCATCAGAGTATTACGCTTCACCAAACAGCTGGTTTGTGTTAGCAGCTTTGGAAACATGTTCTATAAAAGTCAAATCTGAGAGATGATTCATTGCTTCCTCCAGTTTCCTGGAGAGAGTTGCAAACCAGGAATCAGTGGACCCATCAAAGTCCACATTTTCACATTTCAGCCTTATGAGATGGAGTATTCAATCTCTTCTGCTGCATCACAGGCAGCTGAGCCAGGATGGCTGCAGTCGTGAGGTTCAGAGAAGTCTCTTGGTCTCTGCAGTCTCGTGGAAGATGACAATTGGCCACGTCCATCATGAATGAAAGCTGAAGTAATTGCTCTGATGTGCTGCCGATCAGTCTGTATTCATTTGGTCGAGTAGTAATCCTGAAGGTTAAAATGATCGCATTGAATATCAGTTTTAATTGTATCCCTTCTGATCAGAGAGCCTTTGAAAGAAAAGGGACTGCTGGTTTATACAGGTCTATGCAATGGCCTGTGAGTGTAACTTCATCGTGGAGTTGAGCGGGTTTTAGGTGCAGAGATGCTGAAGCGGGTGCTTCCTCCTCAGCCCTCGCTGGAGCTCCTCCTGCCTGCGAGGCAGTCCCCGGAGCTTCTGCGCCTAAGGCAGGGGTGGCTGGGGTTGCTTAACTTCTTCACCGTTCCTGCTGAAATTACCAGGTTTTATTCCAGCTGTTTGATTAGGTGGAATGCAGTCTCTCTTTTGCTAAGTAGAGGTTGTTGTGTACGTAGACAGCTCACGTGAAGTACTTCTAACTATGCTGTATTAACTTTCCAATAAATAATTTTCTGTTTAACAGCCTCTGCACAGAAAACAGTTCAGATCTCCCCAGGGAACAGGCAAATGAAGCTATTACTGCATACACTTCAGATATATTTTCCTGTCTTCTGTTTCTTGTTGTCTCATGTAATCTTTTGTGCCTGCATGTGCTTGTCAGGTCAAGTATTCTGCAATGGAGAACACGTGAAAATCTTTAATTTAAGAAAAAAAAAGTGCCATCACATCAATTGGGTATCTGCTGAATGACTGCGTGCCAGCTGTACGTGTTTGGGGAATGCCAGTGAGTGACCTTGCGGGCAATGCAATTTGTCTTCGTGCCCATTTGTACTTTTCATCCGCCACCTCACATCCCAGGATGCAAAACCCATGTTTCAAACTCCAGGTTTTCCTTATTGACTTCAAGGTATGACAAGAAGGTAGTGCATCCCTGGGAGGTGACATGGATTGTTTATTTTTTGCAGTTAAGAGAAATATAATTGTAGTAAATATTTCATGATGTTCCTACAAGCATCAGGAAACTCCTACCACCTAGAGAAATAAATTTCCTGAAACAGAAAGAGTTGTGCATCAAGCTTTAATGCACAGGTTTTTTGTATATGCCTCTTCCATGTATCTTTGTTGTGCATGCCTGGAGTTGGGCAACTTCAGACAACTTAATTCTGCTAGAAATCGAAACAGCTGAGAAACTCAGGGGAAAAAAAAACCACAGAATCGTTGTGCTGTGGCCTCTCCAAGAGCTGCGCTTTGAAGCAGTTGTACCAGCAGTTGTTCAGTTTTGTAGCGGCAGATAAACATGGTCCTGCACACACAGCGGGTTGTGCACCCCTGTTCATGCAGACTGCTAGTTGTTTCCAAGCTCTGGAGAAGATGGAGCTTCTGCCTTGCCCTGCCTTTTCCTGAAGGCTGCAGGAGGAGACCTTCACCTCCCTCTGTATTGAGGGCAGGCTGAGGGAAATGGATAGCCCTGTGTTTCCCAGGGGACAAGAAAGCGTTCACCTGCGTTTGCCAGTGACTACACCCGTGCTTCGTCCCTCCTTCCCAGGGAGACCGCCTGTTCGCAGTGGTGGCTTCTTACAGCCCCCTTCCCACGTGTTTTCAGAGGTGAAACCTGCTTCTTCCAGCCTCTCTCTCTGCTTTGGTCTTGGGCTCTGAGTGTGGTCTTTGCTCTCCCTCCCTTGTTAGCTGGTTGTAGGGAAGTATGCTGGCAATTCATTCATGTATTATACGAGAATTACACACGTGCTCATACGTGTCCCACAGCAGGCCACCATAGCCCTGCATCTGCTTATACAGAGGTCAGCGTGGCACAGATAGCAAAATAAAGCACCGGTTTCATTATCCCATGTCTGCCTTCCAGGACGGTGCAGGAATGACTTCTATGGTTGTAAAAGACCTGTCCTTAAATACAAACTGCTTTAGGATGGGTTTTCTCCCATAATTAGTTTGGAATTTTATAGAGGTTTCGGGGGGGGGGCTTTGCAGAGTCTCCATCTGTGGTAGTCTTTGTGCACCTACTACTAATTAGCATCTTTGTTCATTTGGGTTCCTGCCTGACCACGCAGTCCGTGCTTTCCCAAACTGAGATGCGTATCCCTTTCATGCAGGCATTTAGTAAACCTCTGATAACTCCCCAACACCCTTCTGGCCAAATCTCATCGTTTACACACAGCTCATCCGCTCATCTGGTACCACGTAGGAGACCAACCCCTCTCATGTGTCCAGCCTGAAAGCAGGAGTGCTGCTGGCGGTGTCCCTTTGGTGCCTTGCTGGCCTGGGGTTGAGGAAGGGACGCTGGAGCCTCTCCTGCTCCTTTGGGCTGGTTTCGGGACTGGGGCTGTGCCAGGGACACCATCTCCAGCCTCGCCGAGGGCAGCTGCAGTCCTGGTGACGCCGAGCCATGGTGGAGCTTGACGGTGCTCTCAGACGGCTTGCAGCCGGTCAGCGCTGCGGCTCACCGCTGGAGGCAAGCCGGCCAAAATGCCGAGCCCTCGGCGGCACGGCTGAAGGCATCTCCTCCCTCTGACCATCTCCCCTTGCTGTCTGGCTGCGCCTCCCTGCCGCGCTCCGGCACACCGCGGCACAGCTGGCCTGCCGCCCAGCGCGTCAGGGCTCCTGCCTCACCTTCAGGTAATTTTCTCAGCTCTTCAGCATCTGTTCTGGGGCCTCAGGCAATTCCTGCGCAGCACTGCTGTGCATTGGTGGCTTTCACAGCGCTGTACTTCAGCAGTGATGGTTACCTCTGTGTACCTCTTAATTTCTTTCCATGGGTCATACACACTGTGTATCCCTGGAACTGGCCACCTGATTCCAGGTAGTCTTGCTGTTTATCACTGTTTGCTGTGGTTATCTTCAATACACTAGTCAAAGACTTAAAACAAAAACATCTGCAGTGATCCTGTAGTATGACTTCTGTAACACAAGCCTCCCATCTCCCTAAATTAAGGGATTAATCCTATTTAAATTTGAGCAGCTCTAGATGAGTGTTGATCTCAATTTTAAAAAATGTTTAGTAATGGAAAACTGACATTATTACAAAAATGTTACTGAAAATCACTATTAATGATCTAGAGAGCTTTTTGGCTTAGCTGTTGAATCGAAGTCATCCAGGCCTGCTGATACTGGACTGCCTATCTTGCTAACACTGTTTAACTTCGTTCTAAGTTATTGTTGGATTACAATTACACTGTTGTTATCATTATCATGATATATCATGTCATCCAGTGTTATCTCAACTATATAAAAGAAATACTGTAATCACCACTTCTTTTTTTTTTTGCATTATACTTGGTGAGCCATATGACAGTTGTGATTCTTTTTCATAAAATACTGCACAGAGATTTTGTTGGTTTTTTAATTCTGCTAATGGCGGACTTTTTCTTGAATCATTTAAAGTCTTATAGCAGTTCACTATTGCTGATAGTTTGTGGTTTCTGTGCGTCACCATCTACTTCCACTTTCTCCCCATCAATGCAATATCAGTGGCTCATAAATGAAGAACAGCATTTCTAGATGGTGTTTCATCCGCTAACCTGCTCTCTCTCACACTTCCTTTCCAATAAAAGTTTTAGTTACTCATTTTAATTATCTAATCACGCTTTTCTTCTCACCCCAATATTTTTATTATTATCAGCTTAAATTTTTCCCTATAATTGTTCTGACATCTGTCTAGCATGCAGGTTTCTAGTTCTGATGCAGGCACATTATCTTCTCTTCCCATCTTTAGGAATTTCAAGTAAATTTGTTTTCCAAATCTTGATTTTTGTGCTAGAGGAATATTCATCTGTTCTCTCTAGCTATTCTCCTTTTTGGTATTAGTTATAACATGCTGACTGACCTTTCTTGCAAGGTTGGCTCCCCTTCTGCTGAGTTGGAGGGCATCTGGGTTATCAGCCTTTTTCCTTAAGAAGATGGGCAATGTCCCACACAACCAAACCCTTCTGCCTTTGAGGGTTGCTCACACATCTGTTCGCTGGGTTAATCTTGGACCAAAGGGAAGCGTAATAACGTTTCAAGATCAAAGGCGATTTGGGAGGATGTGCAATAGGGAACAGATGTTGCATTTGGATATTCGTCCCGGTGCATCCTTGTACTGGCCGACAGTTCCAGTTTATCCGAGTTGGACCCACACCAGCTGGCTTTTATCCAGATGCCAGACATTTGTCTAAGTAGGGGGTGAAAAACCGCTGGGCATCTCTGAGAGGTGACATATCTCATCACACCAGAGGTGTTGCAGCCTGCGGCTTCCCGTGGGAGCGGTGGTGGTGGGAAGCAGCCAGGTTGCATATTCCCTGTCTTTGCCCCTTGCCCTGTGGACCTGAACGGCTTCGATGATTTTATCCTAGTCAGAGGCACGAATCTCCGCTCAAAGTGGCTGACCACTGCATTTTGTACTTGCTGTACCCAGAATGGGCAGGCTGGAGCGTAGCTGTCACTTCACAAGATTTGGTTTACACAAAACACGTTTGTTTCTGTAGCACAGTGTTCTGCACGAAAGCGGTAAGCGTGCCTATGGAGGTCTGTGTTGGTTGTAAGTGGGTGGTAACTTCCAACTGCAGGAAGCTTTTATTAAAATTCCCCGATTGCTACAAGTTCTGCAGCTGGTGCTATTGCCTTTGAGTGGTTTGTCTACTCTCTTAAAGAGGACCCCACCAAAAAAATCCTACGTCTGCCAGGCTTTCCTCTCAAGCAAGTACCAGCAAATAATACGTTTCTGTCATAATTTTCAATTTTGAGAAAACTCGCGTTTTGTGACTGAAGGAGGCGTGCCGTTGAACCAGTCTGTCCGTTGGCCTGCTGTAGGCAGGAGCAGCATGGCGGAGCAGGGTGGGGGCAAGGGGAAAGACGGCCTAGTGCTGGGCTCCACAGAGACACAGCCCTCAGCTGTGAGAGCTGAGGGTAGCCTGGATTGGTACACGGGCCTAACAGAAATGGAGGAAGGGGGAACCCTAAAAACATAAATTGCTGCCCGTAAACGCCGCTGACTGGAACACACCGGCGTGACAGCACGGGGACCCGGCGCCCTCTGAGCTGGCGAGGGCCCGAGCGCGGCGGGAGGCATGGCGCGGGGTGCGGAGCCGTCCGCCTCAGCGCAAAACGAGCTGTATCTCCTCACGATCGTGCTGTTTCCTCTCGGATCGGAGTTAGCGTTGGCTCCCGCAACCTCCCTGCCCTCAGAAACGGTGACTTTAGCGTAGGCTGGAGCCTGCAGCTCGGAAGAACGTTGTGGTGATTTGATTTCTTTGTGCTTCAGAGAAGGCAATTGGAATGAATGAATTTTTTTTTTTTTTTTTTCTCCATAAAAAAGCGATACTCCCTTTACACCGCTCCTTGCCTGCTGTATTCCATAATAGGCCTTCCTTGCTTTAATTGTCAAGGCTGAAGGCTCGGTACAGCCTTTGGGAGCGTGGGTGTAGGCAGTCCTCCTCTCAGGTTGAGGAGTAAGTCTAGAGAGTGGCCATCTCCTTGTCGGGGGCAAAGTCGGACATCCCCAAGTCCTGTGGCTGGGGGACCGAGGAGGTGACCTGTGTCTGCTGTTTGAAACCCTAGACAGCATGTGGAAAGACCGAATCTGTAGTTACGGTGCTGCAGGTGGGGGGCTGGGGTTTAAGTTGTGGAGACCCTTGTGTGGGAGAAAGGAGGAGAGAAAGCCGAAGAAAGCGGGAAGAGCCTGGCTGTAACAGTGTGAGTAGCTGCAGGCTTTCTAGTTTTGTTTCGTTTGGGGGTTTTTGTTGTAATTATTCCGGGTAAACCTCAGACCTCTTTTTCAATTAACCATGGAAACGTTTATTTGGTCCCCACAGTCAAAGCAAGTAGAAGCTTTAAACTTAATAGTTTTGTAAAAAGCCAATAGAGAAATTAGCAGATTGACTCCAACACCACAAGTCATGTCCTAGCACCTTCCCTTCTGCACTTTACCCCAGGTCAAGGACAGGTCCTGGCCTTGGATGACCTGAGAAGCAAAGTCTTCTTGTCTGAAGACAATGCAATCACGTTTTTCCTCCTCTTCCTACCCACCAAACTCCTGGTCCCACATCCAGGGGACCTTGGCTCAGGTCCTCCCCTGCCCGAACCGCAGAGCCGATGAGCAGCACAAAGTCTAGTGCTCGCTGTGATGTTCATGGCCTCTCCTGGCAGGGCCACGTCAGTGGATAGCCGAAACGTTTATGGTACATAGTTTTGCTGTCAAAGGTGAGCTCTGCTATTGGCCAAATTTCTAAATTTGTAGCCAGCTTGCACACTGGCATATGCACCAGTACTCTGGGTCTGGGTGGAGGCTAGACTTGTGTGTGGTGCTTGCTGGGAAGGTTGTGGTAGATGAAGAGGGGAGAAGTACGATAGACATAGTTGGTCCAATTAAAGAAAGAGCTAGTAATGCAGATCTATGAATATGATCTTGTTGAAAGTTACTTTACAGCAAGTTAGTAAAATTGGATTTTATGACTTTGTTGGTCTAGTGTGCATTGTGCTCAGCAGGGTTAGCTGGGGAGCTGCATTCAAAAGCCAGCCCGAGGAACGGGAGCAGTCTCCCTCCCTCCTTCATGCTCTCGATCCTGCGAAGAGGTGGTAGCTAGATGCCAAAGATGAAGGCAGGCTAATGAGGAGCATATTTGAAGAGACCAGAGGAAGTCAGAGACATAGTCATCTCTGGTGGCTTTAGCAGGAAAGTTTTAAAATACCATTTGTTTTTCCTAAAAACATTGCTTAGCAGCAGAAAACATTATTTCTGCATTCTTAGCAGCAGAAATAATCTGCTTGCAGATTCTCAACTCGCTCCCACAGCCTTGAAAATTTCTGCCTGTTTTAGTAAATGTTTCAGATATCTGTAAGAGAAAATGTGCCTGCTGTGGGGCTGGGGAGGGTGATGTCGCATGCTGTGGGGGAAAACCAGTGTTTCTGGGTGGCAGTTACAATTTTAGTCCCAGTAAACCAGAAGCTTGGTCTCTTGCATGGGCTTATGTGGCTGCACATGTTAAAAAAACCCATAATCTCCAAATAGCATCAAATGCAGCAGTCCAGATGAAACATGGGTCACTATGTAGCTGTACTTTGTTCTGCACGGGGTCTTCTCTTTCAGTGTAGTTCAAGATCTCTCTCCTGTTTGAAGCTCTTCTGGGAGGACACATGTAATTGCCTGCAGGATCATTTCTCCTTCTCACTGACTGTTCCTAGCAGCCGTGTCTGACAGTGGGGAAATGCTCCGTGACAGGCAGAGCCAGGCCAGTGCCGGTCATCAGGCTGCGGAGAATTGAACGTAGATTAACTTGTTCCTGCAAGAGCTAGAAATGATCGTAGGTTGCACTTCATGAAGATCTCCACATATGATTTAATTTCTCCGGAGTAGCTTTCTCTTGCTAAGTTCTTGAAAAACTCAAATTACTTGGTAAACAGTTGATAAACTCAAATTAAAAAATTTATTTACAGAATCACACTATTTTCCTTGCAGAATGTTGTTGAAGAAAGAAAAGAAGAGAATAATTACTGTCTTGTAAAACTCTAGTGACAGGTTTGGGGGTGTTTCTGAGGCCCACTAAAGTGAAGATGTATTTTACCCAGGGACTTACTGCTTAATTTTTAAGTGCAGTGTCTCATAACTGGAATTAACTGTGTAGTCCTTTCCTAGGGAAAAATGTGAATGTGAACTGTGAGCATAGCTCTACAGGCTTCTTTATTATTGAAATGCTTTGGTTTCATGTTGATTTGGCTTTTATGCCAATATTGATACCACAATTTATTTCCTGATTTTAACCAGTTCATATCAAATGTTTTAAAAAAGCCAAATCCCCAAACCCACAAATCTTACTGTTCACTGAATAGCTAATATGAATGTTTTCTGTTTATGTATGATCTCATTGAATTTAGATTGTAATGTTAAAGGTGATCTTTAGCAAAATCCTGTAGCTAGAACTTGAGAGAAGCAGCTGTTATATTTAAAATTAGCACATAAAGTGTCATTAAAATAATGATAGAGGTTCACAGAGTTGCATTCTAAGTGCTAATCATCCTATCTTGTGGATGGGTTGACTGCTGTGCCTTACTCCATGGTGCTTCATGGGTTTGGATGATCGGCCTAAATTAATCGGTAAGAGGCTGGAGGTGGTAGAAATAGGAGCACAGATATGGGTAATGTGTCACATCTGCCAAATACCTGCCTGCTGAACCCGTCAGCTAAATTAAAATTTCTTTCTCCATCCTTGATCTTTGCCAGTGTCACTGTTAGGTGTAAAGTATTATACTCTGTGGGGTGTCCTGAGGATTTTCAGGGTACTGACTTGAATTGGCAGGGGAGTAAAAAATTACAATGGACTAGGGATATTATAAGTCTTACAGGGAGCTAGAAAACTACCAGGATTGGGGTTTTTTTGGCAAGCTAAAATAGCAACATGAAGAAACGATGATTCACTAAGATTGTCCAGGGGACCTGTAATTATAATCTATGGCTCTTCTCTGTTCATTAAGCTGAGATTTCATAAAAGGACTCAGTCAAATCAGCACCTATACCTTTATGAATGCGCACTACTTTATCATTTATCTGCTCGCAAATTCATTGTTTTCCCTAGTACACTCAAAAAGGTTAAAATTCATGTGAGACTGGAGATTAGTTGCAAAGAAAGCATAAATGGTTAGGAAGTCTTTATATGTTAGAGTAAATTAGGGCAGAGAAGGGAAATTAAGGAAATAGTTAGGGGGGGTTTAAGTGGAAAGCCACTACAATGGTGGTATTTGTCCGTAGCTCACTGTCTATATGCATGAATGGATCGCAGCCGCTTCTCTTTCAGGACTTTGATGTACTTTAATAGACCTTGGTCTATTTTAAAGTGTGTGTGAGCACGCATCAGATAAAATCTTCGAAGAAAGAAATGGTAGGCCACACATCTGGGGATTTCAAAATAGATTGTGTGTTCATACCACAATGTTGGATGATCTTTCGTGGCCTTTCTATATCAAAGTGCTGTTATTCTGAAATTGGTATTGTTTTGTATCATAAATCTCTATGTTGTAGGTATTTATTTTTATGAGCTTTATGAGAATAAATGTTACAGTATTCATTTTAAAAGAGACTAAAATGATGAATGTATGACTTTCAGTATCCATTTTTTGATTCTTACATAGAAATTGTGTGTCAGACTTACAGCCATGCTCACTGCAGTTTGCCAGTGTGTTCAGTGGGAACACACTACAATAGTGGCCTGTTTTGTCGTAGCTGCATTTAGGAACTTAATATTAGGTTCCAGGTTTTAGAAATGTGTTTAGAAATGGCGGGCTATGATTTGTGATGGAGTTTTGCATACTTCTGCTTACATAAAACAAGATATGACATAGCCCCACAGAAAAACGTATTAATGGTGAGTACCTGTCTTGATTTTCACAATGAACTTAGAGAGCAAAAAGCCATGCATGTGCCTGAATATCTGCAAGACCAGGGCATGTAATCCTACTTCAGGAAAGCAGCCCGAATCAGGAAAGCATCCAACCCATGTTTGAATCTAAAGCATCCTGCTAACTTTAAAATCCCACTGCCTTTTGGTTGGGTTTTAATAGGCACAAATGATCCTTTAAATTGGCATACTTTTCAGAGCAGGGGCTTAAAGAAAAATATTGCTTTTACTATTGGTATAGTAGCCAATCTGACTGAACTGAAGATACTATCCTGGCAATGTCAATGAATAGAGTAATCCTTTTGTGTTTAACTTACTTGTTTTAACTTCTGATTTACTTTGAATAAATCTATTGGGAAAGGATAATGGGAACATTTTATTCTTCATCATCATTTTTACTGAAAACATCATGAGATAATTTACCTTGTATGAAACGTTACATGTATATGGATCTTGGCATGAACTTGGGGAATAGACAATGTTTGATCTCTATTGTCATTTTATTCAATTTTTAATTAACTTTTTACATATAAGTCTCAATAGACTTTTATTTTACACTAGAAGTGATGGGAGCAATCCTGAGGCTAATCCGGTCCCTGAAAAAAATCATGCTAGAAAGGAAAAATTGTACAAAACAGTGGTGGTTAAAGAAATAATTTATGTGCCGAGACTTTATGTTCCCTTTGTTTTGTCTTTAGGTTGTCATTGACACTTCTATAGTTTTATTCCATCCGTATAATGCTAGCAGTAACACTTTCATTGTTATCCGTGCTCCTCTGCTAAGCAGAATATTAAACAAAGTATTGGAACCAAAAATTCCTGCATGGTTGAAAAAGTATTGAGGGTTTTGTTTCCTGAACTTCATCCTTTGTTTTCAGTTCCCACTCAAGTTCTTTGAGCTGGCGATGGTGATAGAAAATATATACAGCTCTCGCTAGCTCCCTTATTCATTTGCTTTTCACAGGGAGGAGCGTTAGCCCAGAAGCAGAGGAGACAGCTCGGGAAGGGAAAGCAGCGAAGCATTAATTCCTGCTGTGATACTGGTGTCTTGGTGTCTCTTGCCAAATCCGCTTCTCCAGTGTTTTCTAATTTGGCCTTTTGCTATTAGGAGTAGCAACTCAAAGCTGAGGACTTCTAATTTCTGTGTGATTTCAAGTCAGGGTGCTTCAGTTCTACTGTCTAATTAGCAAAGGAAATACAGCTTGTTAAAGGAACTTGGGAGGGGATTGAGAAGCAGTTGAGAAGTGGGATTAGTCTCTTCCCATTCATCTCTCCATACTGTTCCTTCCTTTCTTTTCCTTCTGCAACCTGATCTAGTTTTGTTTTCCTCTTCTCTCCCTCTTCGTTATCTGACATGCAGCATCCTATGCGTTGCATATATTTATTTTCTGTTAGGTTGTCTGTCACACTCATCTTTTTTATTACTTCTGTTCCGCATATGCTTTTAAAATGTAATGCCCCTACGAAGGGAAGGAGTGTGGACACAAGGAAGCAGGCAGAATGAATGCTGCTGTGGAACACGCAAAAGCAGAGCTGTTATTAAGCGTCCCTTGCCTCTAGTCTGACCTTACACAGGAGCATGAGGCATGGGAGCTGCTTTCACAGAGCTGTTCAGTGCCAGCCTCTTTTGACAGAAAGAGGAACATTTTTATGATAAGCTCTGAGACAGTATGGGTTCAGAAAGCCTAGGGTCAATACTAGCAGCTCTGCTGCCCTACAACTCCTTCAAGGACAAATCTGCTTGGGTTTATGCTTTGCATGGAAATGGCAGGTGACTGACAACTTTGAACACCCATAAACCTCGTAGACAACGAGCTTATTATTATTTGTTCTCTAAAGGCAAGAAGACAGGAATAGTAATGGAATTTTTGTGGAGTATAGGAGACAAGGAGGAAGTGTTAGCAAGATGTTTTATAAGCCTCACAAAGAATAATTTAAGTGAGTCCTGTATTATGTGTAGTGAAAGGCAGTTCTTTCTGCTGGAAGACCTCTTTTGGTGTGTTTTAATGTGTGTAGTTTTCAAAGTGACTGATGGGAACCCAGGTTATTTTTTAAAGTAAATCTGCCTAGACCTTTAACTTATAGTAAGCAGACTCCCCCCCTACCTCCAGCAAGACTTTTGGACCAAACAGGTTCTATTTATTTATTTATTGCAAACTCTGCACGGGGTTCTCGGGTCCCCAGGAGGTCCTTCTTCTATTCAGTGCTCGTGCAGCACCTTCACCAGTGATTCTTTAGTGGAAGCAAGGCACCCTTCCTCCAGAGGACTGCACCTCCTCCCCACTCTCTCTTCTCAAAGGATGCACCAGGGAAGGTGAAAGCACATCAAACACACACTGTCCGTCAACGGAGTTAACAATACTTGTTCTGCAGTCAGTGGTTGTTGTCCTAACTCCTGTTAGGAAATGTTTTCAGAAGCTTTTATATTTCTAGCCAGCCAAAACCAGTGCATATCTTCAAGCCTTTGTAAGACCTGGAAGGCAGACTGTGTTGGCTGTGGAGTGCAGAAACTTGCTTTTTTCAGCCTCTTGGGGCAGCCTGGGACAGCTGACTGTGCCTGTTGGTCTTAATGGCTTCATTCTTCTTTGTTTAGATACTTAGTGGTGTTGCACACCTTGATAGATATGTTCCATAATTAGATTGCAGTACAGAGTAAAGGTGCCTTTTTTTTTTTCTTAGGGACCTTTCAAGAGATGTGGCACAGTAGTCTGTGATCCTTCAGGGCTTGACAGACATCAGGTTAAAAGCCACTGCCTTAACCAGCAATTCTTACCGGTCTTAGTGGCTTGCTTTGCAGTTCTTGCAGTCTTAATGAGCATGTTCAACTCTTCTGTGCAGCTAAGAGATTGCTTTCTGCAGTACGGAAATCATAGCTTGGCATCATTGGCATTTTTTTAAAATACCAGTTATTTCTTGAAATACCTTAAAGATCAGACCTCTACTGTCATCTAGCAGACATCTTGCCCCAGTTATTGATATAGGTCCTGTCCTCTGTTTTCTTGTTGATTTGGTCAATAAAATTCCAGCTGTGCCTGCAGTTGTGTCTTCTGTTTGATAGGCGTGTTGATGCTGGCTGTACAGATGTTTCCTGACATGGTTAATAAGATATTGTTGTCATCTGGATTTCAAAGCTACAGCAAGTAGTTGAAAGCATTTTTCTCTGTTCTTGTGTAGGAACTGCAGTTTTAATATTTTCTGTCATTTCTTATCTTGAATGTTTCTCCCTTCCTTCCCAATGGCAGTTTACATTAATGTGTACTGTATTCTGCACCAGGCTTTCCTTTTAGAGACTTAAGATAACGAAGAGTGTAGCGTCTTTGTGAAATAATGGTGTGGCCTATTTGGCTTAACTTTCTTTTTTCACGAGCTTATTACAGATGTATTTCATTGGCTGCATAGTGTGCAGATGCTTGGGTCTGAAGTCTTATACACCGTGTCTTATTAATTGCCTGTATTCTATTCTAGCTCCTAGAATCAGCTTGGCTTCCCTCAGTCCTTCATTATAAAAACCTGGACAGGGCACAGACTGGCCATGATAGAGTGATCTGGACTCTGGCATTCATCATGCTGTTGTTCTGCCAAAACTGGGGCTTGCTTGACCTTCAGAACATGGCAAGTCTGGACGGTTTGTTTGAGCTTCTGCCTTAATGCCTTGTTTCTGCAGAGTCCTTTATCTGGTACTGTGTCAGGTTGGCTCGAGCTATTTTTAATGTGTGAGATTTCCTGTTACTTTTAATTACTTTCTGCTGTCTGTTTTGAAATTATTTTACAAATCGAATAAACCGATCATTAAAATTAAGCACATGTGCATGCACGCACATGCACACACACAGAGTGTTATGATGGATCTGAAAGTGCTGGCAATACACTGGTAATACAGAGAAAGATTTAATAATTACCTCACCATTACTGGAGTGTTAGGACAAAAAGTTTAAGTAGAGTTTTTACACGATGAAAAAATGAAATCCATGTTTATTCTTCCTGCAGTTGTGGTAGGTGATTGGTTGATGCTGTTGTTGTTTCTAGGCGCTTCGGAGCCAAAGATGTTATAAATGTGCAGCTGTGAATTCCTAAAGGAGAAGGAGACCTGGTTAAAAAGCTTGGGGGATTGGCACATGGAAAGATTAAAAATCATTTGCCTGCCTTCTTGAAGGTTATGGGGGTATAATTTTTCATGTATGTCACACATCCATCTATATCTGTTTCTTTATTGTATTTTCCATAGGATTACAAAAAGCTGACTCAGACATGGGCTAAGTTGCATGCAGGCAGAGATGTGGGCAAGCAGTTTTAATAATTACCATTTTACAGAATTTGAGGAATACTGCAGACAATGAACTGCTTGCCCTAAATAAGCTTTGAGATTAAACAGGACTTGGGAGGCACTAGCAAATAAAGAGTATTTGACAGGTTAAAAGGCTTGCCATAAAGAGCTGGGTGCATGGATAGATGCTGTCTGGAGCACAGAAGGTGGCCTAGGCTTTATGTGAGCTTTAAGTAGAACAAATATGTATATGTTGTTTTGTCAACTTGACATCTCTTTTGTTCCTGTGCTTTGTTCCTGCTCCTAAAAGCACACAGCACTTTATTTAAAAAGACTCTTACTCTGCACTGTGTTCAAATTTGTCACAGCTTCCAAGAAAAGTGAAGTTTTGCTGACAGCTGAACTTAGTCAAAGTTATGGCACACTCTTTGTGGACATATAGACTAAACTCTTCCAGGGTAGGGGCTGAAGGTAGGGAGAGTATTTCACAAGGGCACGAGAAAGGTGCCAGGTTTATAGCCTGACTCCTGAAAGAAATCCATTTTGAAAGATCAGTTTTTCGCTAAGCCTAAGCTGTGCCAATTTGGACTAATGTGCGTCATTTGGACTATAAATAAGTGGGGCAAGCCTACTGGCATGCCAATATAAATATGCTGGTACTGGTATAATGTTTATGTAGCTCCTAGTGGCAATGTTAGAATTATTTTATGAATCAAATAAAGCTTGTTAGTGGGATTAAAAAGGATAACTATAATGCCGTCAATTTATACTACATATTACTGAGATGCAAAAGTATGCTTTACTCTTAATGTTGTCCACACCAGAGTTACACTTGTGCAAATTTTTGGTTTAAAGAAACCAAATGGATTCTTCACCAAGTGGATATCCCAGTCAGCATGTAGACTGTGCTTCAGGGACAAGATCAGCCAGTCCTTGTGGTAAGTCATGCCCAGTAAGAAGTAGTGGTAGGATACTAGCCTAAAGCAGTAAGCACAGTAATCTCTGTGATTTCTGGAATGAACAGTACATGAGAGAGACTTTTCTATAAGACCTTCTGAAGAGGGGAAGAATATTATTAGGAGTAATAGAATGACAGTTAAAGCAAGGAAAGAAAATTGTAGACTGATGGAGGGAACTATTTTCCAACTGTGAGATCTGATGCATCCTGTGGTGCAGTCTCCAAAGGAAAGTGATGGAGATGTGTCTGTAAGTGTCTCTAGTGATGACAAGTAGGCTGAAAAATACATGATATAATTTACTGCAAATAGCATTAGTAGAGCACTGGAATGGAGGCTGGATAGCTAACCTCATGAAAAAATTATCATTCCTAACTTCTTGTCTTTGAATGTAGCGTTGTGACTTTACTTGTTCTTATGTTTCCTGAAGCAAATCAAACTCCTGTTTTCCGAACAGTTTAACATACTTTACTTAGTTTTTATGCAACTTGAGTGACAGTCTCACTGTCTCAGCTATTAACCTTTATCATTGCCTTCCCCCAGCACACATGCAACTAGCTTCTGCTTTCCCTGCCATGCGGTCGAGAAGTTCCTAGTTGACATCCTCTCTTCCCCCAGTCCTTGTCAACTGTAAAGCCAGCAGCCTGGGCAGGTGTTCCTGATCTGCTTTGTGTTATGGTCTGCACAGGTAGAAGGTGGTAGGTGTCTTCCTCATGAATACTCATAGAAGATCATTATTTGTGTATATATACATAGGGATAGGAAGAGGGAATATATAACTTTATTTCCCCCATTGGAAAAATCAGAAAGCTTTAAAAGAATCTAACAGCAGTTTCAAACATCATTTCTACTTTTAATTTTCAAGCAATCAGACTGCAGGGAAAACCTCCACCAAGGTTGGGCTGAGAAAGCGCAGGAACAGTTGTTGCGCAAGAAAGTTGCAGTTAAGATCTCTGGTCCGGTGGAGGTGCCATGCAGGATATGCACAGCTCAGATGACCAGTATATATTTCTCCTGTTGCATTTTAACCACAAACGTAATAGCAGACCATACCACACATTGTCTTTTATTAATATACAATGAAATGCTGCCTGCCAGGAAGGCAATTGCCTTTTGTCCCAAGGAGGCGTGGTGGTAGGCAGCCACGGCAGTCGGGAGCATGGTGGCTTAGCTTGAGGGCATGGTCCGGGAGCCACGGGATATGGCTTGGCCCCTTTTCCCCTAATCTATCGCTGTCTTCCCAGCCCAGCAAATCTGATCTGGAAGGGGTGGCTGAACCAAGGATAGAGAATAAAAGGTAATACTTAGGTCACTGATGTATGTTTAAAGTAAGTATCTATTCATAAAAGTGTTCTTCCACGAGGTGTAGTGTTAGTGCCATCTGGTTTTCTGGCCGTGGGCCGCTGCCTTGGCTCAGGTCTCACTCCTCTGCTCAACTCCCTTCTCCAGGAGCCTTGTTGGAACTTTTATCATCTTCTTGACAGTGGTGTTCCTCTGCTCAAATATTCTTGAGGGATGATGATTTAGCATTTACCAATGTTAAACAACGTAATTGAATCTCTTAATTATTCGAACTTAAGAAAGAAAACAGTTTTCAGTAATTTTTTTCCCCAAAGCTTACATATGGCCCCTTCACACAGTGCCAGCGTGCAGCAGTACAGCAGAGCCACGTGGTGTTCCTAACTGCACACGCAGGGAGGACAACAAAACCTCCCTATGGACCAGGGTGCAACTCTTAACAAACCATGGGTATTCAGAACAAAAACTGTAGCTTAAGTACCTGGAAATGGTTCCTGTCAGTGACATCTGTGTCACTTAGGAATTTCCTTTTAAAGGAAGAGTTTTATAGCCCCATCCTCTAGAATAAGGTTTTCTGCAGAAGAAGTTGTATGTACAGAAAAATCCCAAACTGTCTTATAGAGGAAAACAGTTTACATCCTCAGTTTCTTTGAGCTTTGTCACTGTCCCAGCTTCTTCAGTTTCTAGCTGCTCTGGTTAAGCCTCACACATTTCACTTATGTGATGCCTGTATTATTTCCAGAAACAATAAACAGCAGCTCAAGACAACAGAGTGAAACTCACTTTGAATCCTAAAATTATGATTCAGTATGATTCTGGTTTATGGCATTCAAGTTTAATCCCTTAACAAATACTTAATGCTGTATAAACAAAAAAAACCCCATATTTATCAGATTTGAAGTAGTTTGTGGTTGGGGTATTATTTAAATAGGATTACTTCTTTATTAGATAATCCACTGAAGTGAATTTCACCATATGCTAATATCTCTCGAGACATGTTTTCAGCTTTCTGCAGATCCTGCATGTTTTAGATGATCTTGGAATGTTCTGAATTTTCCTGAGCAAAATAGCTTTGGGAGGAGGTCAGCGTATTTAGCCATTTAGGAGGCCGAGCATTCCATTCAGGTGCCTAAGCACAGACTTAGGAAATTAACTTTGGACAAGCAAACTTGGAGGATATTCAGATCATTTTCCAAATGGTCAAGCTTGCTGAGGTATTGTAAATATCCGTAGGAAATGGATGCACAGTTATGCATAATTACAGTAGCCTACTTTTCTTGCTTCTAGATTAAAACTGAGCTCCTACTGTAATAAGTAACCATATAATTCAGAAAAAAAGAGAATTAAATTTACATAAAGTATAATAAAATTGAATAAATTTTCACTTTAGAGAGACAACAGAGTTATTCATTGGGTGCTATAACTGTTAAAATTAAGTTTCTTAAGAAAACCAGAGGATACGTCTGCTAAGTATGGGAAAGAAAATTATCAAAGGAGCTATTCTAATTCTTCATTCTCATAATTCTTCTATGTCACACACACCAACAAATGTTACTTATGGAAGCATTTGAAACCCTGTATTTTCTTAATAAAGACTGCTGGAGAGCACTGAGCACAGAGTTTGATAAGAAAAGATTAAGATTAATTACATTGATGTTTGTCCTACTTGGAGCCTAGTTCATTAATGACTGCTTTACATGCAACTCTTAGGAAATTTTAGATATTTCTAAGCATTGCTTCGAACAGCAGCATTGGCATTTCAAAAATGAGCTCTTATTGGAAGTGATTGAAGCCATAGCTCTAAAAGGAACTCGAAAAATTGTTATTCTTCTGCACCAGTAGGAGAAATTAGTGCTTTCTTTCATGGTTGGAGTTCCCATAACAAGTCTGAAAGGGTTAGCATATGGGCAAAGAAAATTGTTGGCATTTTGTTGTTTCATGAAGCATATACATTCAAAATCTGTACATTGTACATCTGCTGAAAGAACTTAGCCAATTTTGTCTCTTTTTTTCAACTGTTTATAGTCCATTATGCTCTGACACAGCTGTGGTGACATTGTGGTACCCATGAATGTTCCAGGATGTTAATTTTTCTCTAGACTTTTGCATTACTTAAAAGCAAGTCTTTTAAAAACATCCTCCTTTCCCAGGAAAAATACATTCTCTGAGATATTTTTTCATTATTGTTGTCAATAGTAGTTACTAAGGATAAAAGTTACACCAGGCTAAAAACATTTGTGCCAAATCTCCCATCAACAGCCAAAGTAAGATTCCCACTATTCACTGCTTCCCAGCAAATTTCAATGTGGTTTATCGATTCAAGTGTATTCAATAATTCAGTTGTAAAACTTAACAGAATTTTAGAACTTCCACTTACTTTATAAGCTTTAGTTATTTAAAAGAAAAAAAAAAGATCTGGGTAGTAGTATTCTTGCTGTGATTCATTTACAGCTGTTACAACTGTAATAGCTGTTATAGGTTCAGTTAGGTTGTGTTGGTATCTATTTACTGATTGTGACTGTTACTGGTTACATTGGTTGGGGTATTGCATAAATATTCAGTTATTTAGTCAGTTCTCATTCAGAATTATTTGGTCTTTGAGTTCAGAGAGAAAGATTTGTCCACTGTCTTTAACAGAAGTCCTCTCATCTGGAAGCTGTGGGGTAGTGTGATAACCAAGCTTCAACTCCATTCTCGGTATTTTTTTTCCCTTCCTATTGTTGTAGGTCAACCTGAAAATTACATTTTCCAGAATATGTAACAGTTCAGAGAAAACGTTTATGCATTTTTACCAGAAACAAAGAACTGAAATTGAGGAGATGAGCTTATGTGGGAGCAGGGGCATTTTTCTAGAGTGGTCCTGATGACTTCGTAGTGGCTGGGCTGCTCCCAGGGGTACACAGGGGATCTTGAGTTCAGATTCCCTCTTCTGCTTGATCTGGTGCAGGGCTTGGAACTGATTGGAGAGGAGATCGCTTTGATCTGTTTTACTTTGTATGACATACCTAAAACATTGATCAGAGCGACTGAGCGAGACTGAATGATTGTGTAGCTGGGAGTTTGTAGTACTGGGAGTCGTCTGTAGCTGGGACTAGTGGTAGTCATCTATGAATGCAAGACCAGGGTTCAAGTCACTGCTCCAGTAAATATTTCAGCTTTCTTACACAATGGAAGATATTTAACAGAAAGGTCTGAGTTTAGAAGAGAGTAAGTTGCTGCAGGGATGGTACTAAAAGTTGTACTGAGACTCTGTGTAAGCGTTCCTCAACTTCAGAGCTTCTGTAAACCATAGACATCAGTGGATACATGTTTATTTTTAACTGTGAAAGCCTCCAGCTGCAAGCTGCGGGGATAACCGAGAATGTTGTAGCCCAGAATTTACCAACTGACACTGGTGTGATGCTGTGCCAAAAATGATGCTTTTAGATAATGCTGAGCTTTATGCCATTTAAAGATAAAATTCAGGATAAATGTCAGATGTAGGGAGTATGAGAACCTATGGTATTTTGTGCTGTACTGGCAGGATTCATAAAAATCTGTTGCTTTTAGTGAAAAATATTCATCTTTATAAAGTTAAAGAGTGGCAAATTTCTGTGAACGGGATATTACAGATCTAGGAATGCCTGAAGTAATAACTGTGACCCTGGTGCTTTGAATTTTTGAGAAACTAACCTTGGGGATGTTCTTCTCTTAGCTCTCATCATTCTCTTGACAACTTGTTTTGTTGTCGTCCTCTGCCTCTGTACAGGTATGTGATTCTCTACTAGTCTGAGGTGCGTGCTATCCCAAATGGTGTAAGCAACAGCACATGCATGTTTCCTCTCCGTGTAGGAGGGCCAAAGCAGCAGCCGCTGAGCTGTTCAGTAGCTGTTCCCAGTGGGGTGGGAAGAGGCTTCCCCTTCGTATCCGACAGGACGCGGTTGTGTTTAGTCGCCTTCTGGGACCACCTGGTGCTCCACAGGGTTTGGACACATTTACTGGTTCAGTGCTTACCGCCTGGATGTGCGGCAGGAGCAGTGAAGGAAACATCCTCTAACCCGTCGTGAAGACTTGAAGGAGAGCGCGCTCTTAGCCTTTACAACATCTGTAAACAACGTCCTTGTGTCAATAGCTTTCACAGCCACCTCGAGAGACACGCAAATGGTTCAGCGGCCATAAACCAACCAAACCGTTGAATGCCTAGGCTTGACTGTTGAGGAAATATCTTTAGGCTTTCATTTTATTCCCCCTTATGTGTCCCCAGTTGGTATCCTTCAAAGGATATTAAACTGAATACAGCAAATATCTGAAGATTTCATATGGTCATTTTGCTAGCACAGTACCAAGCACTTTAAATACATACGTATCTGTACACATTGTCCGGTGTGTAATCTTGGTGGAGTTACATTACTGTTGGTTTGTTACAGTGCATAGAGCCCCTCGCCTTGGGCAGAGGTGCCCCCCTGTATAGTAAGAGCAATGCAGAACAATATAAATGGGACACAGCATGGTCACTCACTCAAAGAATGAATCATTCTGTTACAGGACAGAGATGCCACCAGGTTAAAAATAGACAGGAAAGTGCAAAAAGCTGTCTGTCTGCCTCACAGTCAATAGCTGAAGGCAATAAACCTACAGTAATAGCTGTAAGCAGTAGGACTATTTGCTTGTCCACTTGATCATTATCCTTGCAGTCTTTAATTAGAACAATTGTGTGCAGAGCTCTGAAAGGATATGTGAGCTACTGTTACCCGTATTTGGGGATGTTGCTTTTTTGAGGACAAGCAAAAGGAGAAAACGGGAAGATCATTTTGCTTTGCTGGTTAAGAATCTCAGTAATCTGCAAGATGTTCCCTGTGAGATTATTGCTGCGTTCTGCCAGGGAGGAGGTGAATTAACACAGTGGGCATCTTGTTCACTACTGCACGTTGGCAACCGCAAACAACGTGCAAGTATGATTTGGGGGGGAAAACAACCCCCACCTGATAAAAGCATAAGAGGGTTTGTTTCCAGTGGTCACCGAACGAAGAGATCTGCCGGCATAGCAGTCACCTCAATGTGACCTACTGACTTCCTAGAAATTATTTACCATGGGCTGTCTAATCTTTTAGCCAGATGAAATTAGAAGAAAGAAAGAAAAAAAAAGAACAGTGATGCAATGGCTGCAGCTCCAAGAGTGTACGCGCAGAGCTACGCCGGTCGGGCTGCGGGAGCGCGGTTCCTGCAGAAGCGGTTCCCGCAGAAGCGGGCAGGACCTGCTGCACCGCACGCAGGGTTTGCAGCTGTGTGTCTGCGCGTTCCGTGCTCAGAGACAGCACGGTTTGGCCTGTGAATTCTTCACAGATGATGGCTTGCTCCCTGCTGATGGTTGGGTTATGTTAGTATTGGGGGTGTAGCTAGGTGAGATTTATGCTGCTGAACCTAGCCTCTTTCTCCCTCTGCTTTGTACGTGTGGCTTCTTAAATATGTCGCGGCTTTACCTAGTTTTGAGTTACTGTCTCCTGTTGTGGGGGGGAATGCTTCATACCCGTTTGCTTTTTCAGGGTGTTGGCTTGCTGGATTGGGTCTCACCTCCCCAAAGTCTATCTGTGCTTTAGAGGAAGAAGCTGGTAATGCAAAACACTCAGACAAATCTCTCCAGTACTGCTATCATGAGACATTTTTGCATGTTTTAAGACCCTCCCTGCTAACTATAGAGCGGATGGGGACATCAACAAATTATAATTTGATAATAAATTCTTGTGGCCATACATACAACTTCACTAACACATACAAACAGATTTTTCCCTTTCTGACAGCGTGAATGGTGTCTGACATTTCAGGGCTATGAGGGCTTCCTTGTCTCTCTAGTTACTCCATTCTTTAGGATGACATGTATTTCTGCATCTGTCTGCTCTTTATATTACTTTTCTGTCTCAAGCATCTCAATAAGGCTGTTAGCATTCTTTCTCCAGTTGGTTATATTTGTTTTCCTTTGCTTCTGGGAATCCTTTACACTGATTTCTAGTTATGTTGCAGTGTGATTTTACTGTTAAATGGGCATTGAAAGAAAATTCCTTCCTGTCCTGGGAACAGCTTCCCAATCCACTGATGATACAATGGCTCATTGTTATTTTCCAATAATAATTGGGCATGTTTTGCATTAGTAGGGGTTCAAAAGTTTATGAAGCAACTTTTTGGGCCTTTTTTTTTTTTTTTTTTGCTGTGAATGTCTGTAGACAGATTAAGAAATCTAACACAATTGGATACCTACTGTACCTAAATTATAGAAATACCTGGGAAATCTTCAACATTAATATGCTTAAATTACAATACTTACTCACATATGCAGTCTCTATTACCTTTAGTATTTGCTAGTTGTTGTGTAGAAAATACTAGTTTTTTGGCTCAGGCTCCCTAGTAAGTAGTTTGAACTCCTCTGCCCTCATTGGTGCTGTTAACCAGAAAGATTTGCAGGCTTGTCCTTTATTCTGAACTCAGGATAATCGCAGGTACTCCCAGCACAGTGCAATATTGGGAAAATCCTATTCCAGCAAGAGGCTGTAGCTTATTTACTCATTTGCTCAGTGAGAGAGATTCAGTGAAAAAGGTCTGGTTGTGGAAATTCCTCTTTCCTTTTTGCCCTCTCTCTGATCTGATGAAAAGAATTTGTATGTCGTAAGTCTGAGTAGGAGAGGACTGTTTTGTTCTATAAATTGATAGATTTTTTTCATAGGTAGGGCACAGATTCAGATAGGACCCAAAAGTCATCACCATGCATTGGTTCCTGAGAAATTGTATTATGTTTCCTGCCTGCTTTTTAACAGAAAAATGCGTGTGTCGCTATCTGCTGTCACATTCAGCACCTGCAAATAAGTAATAATGGATGGGATATATAAGCCACATGTTACTGATGAGCTCTATATTTTTGGTAGTGATATGAGTTAGCAAGGCTGTTCAGAGAGCCTTGTCTTGAGTTTGAGCTCAGCAGTGTCTCTTCTCTGAAAGAAAAAAGATAATCCTACTTCCTTCAGCAGCTCTAGTTCACACTAATTTTAATTTTTTTTTTCTTTAATGAGGGGATGTCTCTTCTGCATATGCAATATTAGCTTTTCCACTTCCCCCAAATGGAAGAATAAAGCTTTACATGTCTACCTTTTTCTTAAATTGTGTAGCTGGATCAATGTTTATATTTTTTCATGCTTTTGTATTTCCTGTAGCTGATGACTTTATTTTCTTGGAGTTTGTATTAGCATACAGTATAGTCGAACCTGTTATCTTTATCCATGTAACAATGTAGTCCTAAAGCAATGGGAGTTCATTTTACTGTAGAAGAAACAATTATATTGGCTGTTGAGGTATTTTACCAATATATCCTCTTCATTACTTGCTGCATTTTCATCAAGGTGCATGGCTATATACAATATTTTGCCTTTTTCTTTCTTTTTTATTTAATTCATTTAGGTTTTTTGTTACTGCATCCACCTAACAGTAGCAGAGTTCATTGCAGAGGTTCTGGTTTTAAAAGTCAACCAACTCTTCTAGTCACTTCTTTCTGAGACCTGGTTTTAAATTAAATTATGCTGACCAAACCCTTATCTCACTTGTATAAAAAATGGACTGCTGTCTTTGATGCAAGTTTCTAAAGGAGTTTGAGACTTCGCAAGACGTAAATAGTGTAATCAACAAAGCAAGGCTTATAATGTCAAGAGTGTCAGCTGAAAAGAAAAACTGATGCTCCAGAAAATGTTTATATGGTTCTACTTGATCTGAGGATGCTATACCAGATAACATAGTCTTTGATTCTTTTACTCATTGATCTGTACTTAAGCATGTATTCATGCACATGCTGTAAATGCATCAGTCCTTTGCAACCTGAAGGAAAATATGCAAATAGAAGGATTTGATAATACTTTAAAGTGTTTGAGCACTTGATTACAGGACAAGCAAGACAGAAACCTAATTCCTTCTGATTCCTTTCTTTTGTTTGAAATGATAAAACGCATATTGTTATTTCTTCTCTTTTATTCACATTTCTTTCCTGAGCATATAGCTTGTCCTTTTAAAAGCTACGTTGTAGTTGATTTTTTCCCTACCGTCGTTCTGCTCTTAAGAAAGGTGTAGAAATGACTCACTTTCTGCCTAATGCTGCCTTTAATTGATGACTCATCTGCTCATCCCACCATTAGTGGTCTTTTCTGCACTGAGGTTGATCAGTAGGTGTTCCACGTAGCCTCCTATTTAGACACAGACTGTTACGGTGCCGTTCTTCAGGCATAAATGTGCCTGGCCTATTTGGCAACAGCTCTCTGATTTTTTTCCCCAATCAATCGTTACGACAGAAAAGGAACCACCCACTGACAGATCACAAAGGAAAAGGAGTGCATCTTTACAGCCGGGATATTCAAAAGCTTCTGGAAGCCTTTCACTCCTGGACAGGGATGGTACCTTTCGCACTCAAGTCTTTGACATGTGAAGCTTTTTAACGTGAGAAAAAGGAAATTTCTATGATTCTGTTAAAACCGAAAAGGCCTTTGTGTATCAAGCCTGTTATCAGTTAAGCTTTATGTCCAATTTGAGTTTTACCCCATCCTTTTCAGCTCTGCTATTCAGAGCCTTTGTCTTCGAGTCTAAACATGACAATGAGCATTGAGGCAGCATCCAGAAATACCCATCCTCATCCAGCTCACAGCAGCTCTTGTGCTCTGCATTGCTAGTTCACACAGTATTTGGGTAAAAATTATATTGTTTTTAACATTATATTTAACAGTAACTGGAAGTGTTGCTTGTTTCTGTTTAGATGAGAGTCCTTACACAAAGTCTGCAAACCAGGCAAAGGCACCTGATGGAGCACTGTCTGTGAGGAGACAGAGTATTCCAGGTAAGATTGGCTTTGCTTTTTATAACACCTAACTTGTTTGTGAACAGCAAGGTAATACTAATCAAAATTCAACTAGTTATAAAAAGCAAATGAATTACAGTTACTACCAAGCAACTTTATAAGGAAGGTTCCATGGGAGCTGTAAGGAGTTCCTGAAGTTAGGTTACCTCGAGCTTTTGCTATGAAGAACATCCCTGTGTCTCTATCTTTTGCAGCCCATTTCAGACATTGATCACAACGTTTTCATCAGAGGCTCGCCTATTTTCAGGCCCCGTGAAACCTGTTCTTTGATATCTGGTTTTGATGGTACAGGGAGATTGGCTTGTATTTTCCACTGCTGATTGGACAGGCTCAGAAATCTAGCAGAGCAACACTACGTCAGAGTTCTCATCTTCACGTGATTTTGTGCCACATGTATGCCCATCCTTGTCTTTTCTGTCATCACATCACAAAAAGCTGGACCACTAGATCAATGGTTAAAATAGTGATCTTCGAACCTGTGTCTCTCTTAATTACTTCAAACAAGTCTGCCAAATATGCCTGTGAAAAGCAAGTTTTACATATACTATGCAGCAATCTAATGGGTTTTTCACCTCAGGTATAGTTTTAGAGGTCTTTTAATGAAAACTAATAAACACTGACAAAGGTTGTGCACAGGCGGAATAACTGATGTTGCCATTGTCACCTCAAGCATGGTAACCTCTGGCTTGAAGGGAAGATGTATTGCAATAGAGATCAGAAACTGTAAGGTCATGTCACCCACATTCTAACGGCTAATGTTAATATTCTCTGCACTCTCTGGCCTTGTTATTGTACAAAGTCCCACAGCCCACAGGGAGGCTATGGATACAGGGGATGGAGCTCAGACCTTTACCACCGCCAGGCTCAGATCTCATCCCAGTAGATGTGGTGTTTCTGAAGGGCTGAAGAACAGATTTTATGTATGCTTTGTGTGCATGTTTGTATGTGTGAGAGCATGTGAGCTGGATGATTTACTGTTGTTCATAATGAACATTTTTGTCTGTTGAAAACATCCTAGTGATTTACAGATTGTTATTTTTATGGTAGAATCATGAAGATCGTAACCATTGTGAAATGGCACGACTACAGTGTCCACTGTGTGCAGTTATTGTTATGAGAAAATCTTTAATTATACAAACACCAACTAGTTTTTTTTAATCCAAGTCAATACAAATAAAGATTCATTGTTCTTCAGAGTGAATTAAGACCTCTATAGAGGTACCTTTTCAGGTACTACTTTAGCTCATAAGTCACTAATATTTAATGTACTAAGTATCTACTTTTTTTTAATTTTTTTAAATCTTTTGAATTTTTTTTCACTGTGAACTTAGTAATTGTCATATATGGTGTGGTCAGGGTATTTATAAAACACTTATGCTAACGTCCGAACACAGACTGAAGTTCATGGTTTCAAATGACATTTTGAGAACTCTTAACGATTTTCACTTGTGTTCTTTAAAGAGAAGGTTTGATGAAAATTGAATTGGTGTGATTTTTCTTTAGAGCATTTGATAAGATTAGGATTTCAAGTGTTGAATTCATGACTAATGACCATTTATTTTGAATTTTTAAAAAATTTGCTGTATATTCTGGAGTTTTTGAGAGCACTGCAGATAAATCTTTCCCATGTGCTCTGCATACAGGTTGTTCAGAAAGATAATACTGACAAGTGTTTGATGAGATGTACTCTGTTTCATTTCAGGTGTTCTGAAAAAACTAATCTAAGCTTATGTATGTTCATCAGCTATATAGTGAGGACATTTATCTTAATGCATTGGTGCATTTCTAGACCTTTAGGAGGCCCAAAGGACAAATGAGATTGAGCTGGTTGGATATTAAAAAAAAAATTAAAACTTATTCATGCCCTGACAGATTTATATTCTAGCACAGCGGATGTTGTGGGTTTAGGTACATAAATAACTTTGTAAAACTAAGTACTATCTTGAGAAGTAATTTGAACATTTTGTAGTTGACTAAAGTGTCTGAAAATAACCTGTAGACATTCGTATCACTTGGACACTGAGAAAATTTGACCCCACATTTCACATGTAAGCTAGCACCTTGTAAATAGCATCTATTCTTGCTTGTCTGTGGGCAGTTCATCCATATTATGGATTTGTCTTGACACAGATGCGGAAGAATCCCAGCTAGCCAGCTTGGCTTGGTAGTAGGAGGTGTACTAGTAGCATTAACTAGTTTGAGACCAGAAGTAGTACAGCCGCTTTTGCTGGGGGGCAGGATTGTGACTCTGGCAGTATGTAGGTCAGCTCCAAATAGCTTTTTAATTGGAAGGTATGATGCAATGAACCTGGTAAATTCTTGTAGATGTGGATGGAGACATGTCAGCTGGAGTTAGTGTCAGTAATCCTTACATGGAGAGCATACACTGCATGGAAAACGTTAATTTCTATTCCTCCCAGATGGTATGCCTGATAAAACATCACATTCCTGAAGTGCTGTTTTTTCAAGCTTGAAGCATGGCAGTGCCTTTGACAGTATAGCTGTCTAATCCACTTGATGTTCTGTCATTCCTGAGACATGGACAGCAGAAGTCTTATTCCCAAGGAATGCTCTGGCCATTGAATCAGCCAAGAGAAAACTTTCGGGTTTTAGCAAGGTAAATGATCTTATACTGAGCTTTGCATAGATTTGAACAGTCTGTGGAAAAAATACTAGCGAAAATACATATCCAGGATGCGTGATGTAAATCTTCCAGTGCAGTGTTGGATCGTGTCATCTCCCTGTGCCTGGTGAAAGTTCCTTCTCATGACATTTGAATTCACTTTTAAGGATTCCAAGTGTTCTTTCCTTTAGCCACATGTCAAAAAGGGGAGCTTTTAGTTGCTGTGAGACCCGAAACTACTATACTGACTGTAAACCCCAAGAGGTTGTTTTTATCCTTCCATGTGAAACTGTATTGAATGTGCAGTATTGATGAGCAAAGACTGAAGGCACAGAGAAGTAATATAATTCTATAGAGGTTACACGGAGCTCAGGCTTGGTTTATTTTACAGGAAAAAAACATTGAAATAATCATTTTATAATTAAAGTCAAATGAGCACATACTGTGAGATCAGTGCACTGAGTTTAATTCCTTTCATCCCCAGAAGCAGGGAATGGATTAAGCATCTCTCTGGAGCAGAGCTTGCTTGCTTAAGATGCAGAATGCGTTATTCATGTGATGAGACTACATGTCATATTTATCACGTCTTCACATGGCGCAAAATCAACAAGCAACAGATCCTTTCAAAGGGATTTACAGAATTGCTGAAATTATAGTTAATTCAAATTATATGCATTAATATAATTGCAGTTTGAAACTTGGGCTTATTTTTGCAGATGTGTAGGTGTTTAGTTATAGTTATATATACGTGATTGTTTGAAACATTATTTAGCGTCACAGTCAGAATTTCTTAACGTAAAAGTGAGGCTTGAGCTAATGCCAGCATGACAAGCAGAGCCTGCAAAGTAAGAAACAAACGGTTTTTTCTCCTCTGAACCTTTAAATTTAGGCTGTCAACTAGTATATAATGAAACCTTATTGCTGCTCTGCCCATGTAGTCGGGTACAGAAGCCAACAGGGCGTGCACTGTGCCCCATTTGGGAAGCTGTCACTGTCGGACTAGTACTTAGGCACGCAAATGAAAGCAACGTGTTTCAAAATTCAGAGGTAAGACCCTTCCCTCAGAATCACAGAGGCAGTTAAAAACATCTGTCATTTTAACCCAAAGTATTTGATAGTCACTTGTTAGCTAACCTCTCAAATCCCTGGGTTTAGACAGCCGTAGTTCCAACTGAGTTCCTGGCTGAGGTCTCCTCCCGGCTCGCCGAGGGTCCGCAGCGGTGCAGGGCCGAGGGGAGGCGTTAGGTCAACAGCACTTGAGTCAACGGTGTCGTTCCTGTGGTTGCTTATTCCTGCGAGAGCTTTAAAAAGGGCATCAAATATTCCAATGGTACTGATGCCTTGTCGAGAGCCGATGTCACTGTTAAAGAGGCACTTTGAAATCAAGGAGGCTTTAACATATGCTTAAAGATAAGCATGTTCTCAGTACTGTCCTGAATATGGACAGGCTGAATAGCTGCTCCCACGCTTTCCAGGCTAAAATACAATGCCCTCTTATCTGTTTTAACAACATGTCAACAGTAATGCTGTGCAAATTGTTCATTTATTTATTTGTCTGTTTTCCATACACTCACTGAAAATTGAGGGGGTAGAGGGGAACGAAATAACCTGTCACAAGCATAAAAATAATTCCTCCATGAAACAGAAAGAGACACCATAAATTTGAGGCTGATTAAAATGGTTCATAAAATCTGCAACATAATTTTGGTTTTAGTCCAATTCTGTACGTGCTTTTTATTGAGTCTTAAAAGTTACTATTATTAAAAAAAAAATTTAAATAAGTAGTCAAAAACCCCACAGTTTTTAAAGAGCTGAAATGTTTCATCTTCTCAACGTTTTATTTTTGTTGGCTGAAGCCATTAGTAAGTTTCAGTTAAATTCTGCAAATAGTTTCGGTTGGGTTGAAAGTCTATTTTTTTAGGGAAAAAGCTAATTTGTACCCAATCTATTTGACATTAAATTAAAAAAAACCCATACTTTATGCTTCTTGAACCTACTGACTCAGACATCTGCACTATGGGAGACTTATAGAAATAGGAAGTTTTATTGCCTGAAGTGGTCAAGGGCTCAAAAGAACTATAATACAAACCGTAGTCTGGGACAGCTATTTGAATCGTCTGTGAATTCAGAGATTTAGTTTAGCTAGGAGGATTGCAGTCATGTAGCTGTCTCTCTTCTAAGTAAATTCTTGTTCAAAGAACCGGTGCCAAATAACGAGGAGACATAGTGGGAATATTTCCTCAAACAGAGGAAATTTCCTTTTCTGGGGGACGGAAGAATAACACAGCTGCCTGCCCTCTGCCCTGCTGAACGCAGCTAGCAAGAGGTCCGCGAAGCGTTGTCCCTTCTCGTGTCGTCTCTGATCCACTGTTGTTTCACCTCCCGCATAACCCTTGTGCTCCAGCTGTGCCGGCCCCTGGGACCCACGGGAGCCGTTATGCCTTCCCAAATCTCATTCCAGCCACCTTCTACTCCACAGTGACACCTGGTCTTCTGAATAGGCAAATTGTCCGTATTTATGGTGAGAGGGCATTGCAACCCTTAATGGAGAAGAGCAGGAAGGACCAAACCTCGATGTTATAAATCATTCCCTTGACATTTTCTACACCACATAGAGCCTGTGTTTCTCTCTAACCATTTTTTTTCATTATTTGTTGTTTGCAAGTTTTGTGTGCAGTTGCAGGGATGTACTAACAGGTCAGTTGTTAAAATAGGTCACTTTACTATGAAGGAAAATTGTCAAGACTTTGAAGTTTGAAATTAAAGTGACCGGATTTTTCAGTTCCTTTGTACATGCGTGAATACTGCACTTTCTTTCCACACTACCTGATTCTTTGAAGCATGCTATAATACAGGTTTCCTATTTCAGCGCAGTGTTTGATCTCAAAAACAGGGCTAGCCATCAAACTGGAGGGAAAACACAGAGTGAATGTACAGCCCTGAGCACATCCTCTGCAGTGGCTCAAGCTCTGGTATTGCTGTTATTAGCAATTTTGCAGCCTTGTTTTTGGGGAGTTTGGTAAAAGAATTTTATTGCAAAAATGAAATGTTAAACAAACATAATTTTAGGGTAAGCTGAATTTTGAACTACTGAGCTAGAAGGGAGCACATGCAAATCAAAGAACCTTAAAATGTCTTGCAAGGATAATATTTACAGAGCTGATACTGAAAAGATAATTACTGTATGATGTAGTGTCCTCTGTAATTGCTTAGGACAAAACATTCCTAGGAGAAGTCGTGAAATACTAAATTGTCGTGAAATATTGTAATAAAAACAATAATTAATGTCCTGGGAATTTTCAGGCTCTGAAATATTTAAGTACACAATGTATATGTCAGTAGAAAGCAGTAAGGCAGTTTTCTTCTGATCCTTGGCTCTGAATACATAGAGGTGCTATTTAGCTGTTTACAAAAACACAAAAGTATGCCTTTTTTTCCCCTCCCTGACCCACAGCCTGCTGTGCAGCAAATGTTCATATTCTGTCTCAGGCTACACCAAATGTGGCTTTTCTGAGGGGTTTGTCTACTGCCCACAACTAACAAACTCAAATGTAGGTCAGCTGGAAGCTGAAGAATTTTAAAGACCACTCCACTTTCTTCGCTATGATTTGGGGGGGAGTGGGGGTTGTAGCATACAGAAATGTCTGTTTAATCCTGAAAATAAGAATATATTGCTATAGGAAAACAGGCGAAGGTTGTGAAGAAATAAGAAAATAGTTGATAGTTAAAATATATGTGTAATTCCAGGATCCAGTATAGATTAGAGTTAGAGACAGAACATGCAATCCAGTTACAATGTGCTTGAGTTGCCAGTATAAAATTGTATTAGCTGAATTTAACATTTGTGTGCGCCGTGCTACAATTTAAATGAGGAAAAGGTCTGTACAGCATAGTATAATACAAGAATTGATAGAGTGCATTATTTTTCTTTTACAAGATAATCTCAGAAATAAGGGAGAAATATAGAAAGTAATACAGAGAGACAGGAGAAATTGGAAAAAATCCACATGGATTAAAAAAAAAAAAAATTAAAGACTTGTGATGTGATCCAAGGATACAAATTTCATTAAGTGACACTTAGGAGGGGAAGACAGCTCCCAGGTTATTCTTGCTGTAGCTCAACTGTTAATATCTGAGCCAGGTTCACAGTGACTGACAAATGTGACAGACAGATGATCCATCCCCGGTGGGGAGATGTTTACCTATGTGCAAACACACCTCCAGAGCCAGTTTTGTTTTCCCCTGTGATTAATATGGCATTGGCAAGACAGCGGTTGTTCAAAAATAGCTGTTCTCATGCTTGCAGTTAACATGGTCCAATTCCTTCAGACTCCTGTGTCAAGTAAAACCGCAGAAGATGTAAATGATCCCATTATTTTTTGACGGAGTGCTGCTAACTTCAGCAGTCCCCTTTGCATCATTTGCTACAGGGCAGCCACCTTCTCAAGCAGCGTTGCTTAACTTGTGCAGACCTCAATCACCTTTTCCAGCCTCATCAAAAGAAACCTGCCTTACCTTTGACTTCAGCTTCCCTCAGATTTCATAAGCGCTCTGATATCACAGATACTGTGCTGTCTTGCTCTAATCCTTCATTCCCTACCAAAATATTAAATACTCTTCACGGGCTAACTAGTTTTGCAGATTAAAAGCGTGATTTGCCAGAGGAAACCTGTCACAAAATCATCCCCTAACTTTTTCATAGTTATGGAAAAAAGAATTCATTGCAGAAATAAAACCTGAAAATAATATATATCTCTCAGTAAAGGCCAAGTTAGGAAGCTGAAGTATGGTGCACAAAAAGCGCTTTTTCCCCCTCAATTTGCATTTGTCTCATAGACACTTACTTTTACTGTGTACTTTGTAAAATCAGCACAGAATGCTCAGACTTGCCACTGAAGAGACTTTTAGCATTTAGAAATCCATTAGCAATAACCTCTGCAGTCACAGTTATTATGGTAACTATTTTGGGTGATTTCCTAGCAGAAGCAAGTTTTTTGACCTGTGTGATGCAGATCACAGGCTAGTAAGCTTTTCTGTACTTGAGGTGTTTATTATATCTGCAAAGTCATTTGCTGATTTTCATGTTTGATGAGAGGCTGCAGTTGCTGTACCATTTACAGTCTTCCCTGTGTGTTTGTTTAAACCTGCTAGAGGTTTATCAAATGGTCTGTGAAGCATCTGCAGAGCTACATGTCTTTTACTTCTCGTCAACACTGGAAATTCCTGAATTTGCTTTCACATATTTAAAATTGAAAGAAGTTAGATTTCTTCCTTATCCTTCCTCCCTTCCACCAAAATAACTTTGTTGGAAGGATTTCATATATTGCATTCATGTAAACATGTTTCATATACAGATAAACCCAAAAGAAGTTTAGCTTTCATAGAAAATGAAAAAAGTCTACTGAGTTCTTACCTAAATGAGATTGCTGATGGTTTATTTATACATTTTCTTTATAAATCTGCTACCATGCTAGTGCTTTTCAATACTGAAAAGGATTAGAATAGAGAACAATCTAATTTCATTCCTTTCACCATAAATGAGGAAGAAAATGCATTCAAGGCAATACTGTACATAAGGAACATGCACTTTTTCAAATATCCAACTGATATGAGGTCTGAAATTTAAATATCTTTAAACTATTTTCACTTCTATATAAAAGTTGATCATGGGCACAGCCAATAGCAGGATTTGTTGCTGATGGTACCAAACACCTTCATTTATGGATATTTGGATTTAGTTGCACATAATTTTATCAAACTTCAGCCCTTCAAAATCAAATGTATTAAATTATTCCAGCTGCAGTTTTTCCCAGCAAAATCAGTTTAGCTATAGGTAGTATGATGAGGATGAAACGCCATGTAGTATCTATAATATCATTAAAAAAACCCATCTCAACTATTTAGCCCTTGCACACATGCATTTTGGGGCGGAGATGGCAATTTTGAGCAAACCATTCTCTATTCAGCCAATGCGCTTGCAGTGTGTGCAGGTACTCCGTTGGCCATGCCTTAGCTGGAAGCAGCAGTCCCCACCGCCTGCCTCGCGGTCACCGTGGTACCGCGGGGTTTCTCGATGGCACCCGAAAATGGGCTGGGAGGCATCAATCAGTGCAGCTCCCGAGGTTGATGGTCCCGTCTCCCAGTTCTTTTCCTGCACGGCTTCAGCATGCTCTCTGAACTCCGCCAAGGGAAAGCATCCTTATGGTTGCTTTCTTTCACTTTAATCCAAGTGTTGGTGGCTTCTGTTGAAAAATCAACTCTCCTCTAAAGGCTTCAGTTAGAAGAGGGGGCAGGCTGTAGAGGCTGTCTGAGGAGAGAGAAATGAGAAGAAGCCAAAGATGGTGAGGAGTAGTCCTGAGAGGTATGGAAAGAGAAGCTGGATGGTCTGGGTGAGTTTGGAAAGAGGGAGGAAAGCCATCGGCTCGTTAAAGGTCACGGCAAGAGGTGACGAGCACAGGGAGATCTGTAACCCTGTGATTGTGTGACTGATCGTGGTCCGTTCCTGGCTGAACACAAGACTCCTCGATCCCTGTAATCTCTGCTGTCCACAAGAAGTTGTCAAACTCTTCTTTAGTGAAATGGGACTTTGATTATCCCTTGTGGAGTAGAACAGCCCATTACAGCTACGAGAGGTTCTTTGTTGGTTTAGGTAACTGAGAAGCTAAAGCTCAATATTGACCTCTTGAAAACCACCGCATTTCCACAGGATAGCACGGCTGGGTTTTCGCGGGGGAGGAAGGGGAGTGTCTGCAAAAAAATGGAAATTACATGAGGAGAAGATCCATGAGGGTGCTCAGGTTCCCCAGTCTGTTTGGAAGTGAGGAAATGTATAAAAAATATTCAGGCGGTATCTTTTTCGCATGGGTGGGAAACTATTTAGACATTCTAATCTATACTGTTACCAGTCTGGTATTGGAGCAAAAATGTGGATTCAACAGAAAAAGTGATTTCTGCATCATTCAATTGAGACAATCCTCCTGCATCCAATATCACTAGAGAGGAAGAGTAAGCAGTAAACGTGTGGATGCAGACTGAGTCTGTGGATTCAGAAGGGATTGAACAAATTAATTGGCAAGAAATTCATATGTAAATACTACAAAGACTGAGGAGCATTGTACCCTCTAATGGGACAGTACTGGACGTTGGGGAACTGTGGCAGGACTGCACTGGACAAATTGGCAGGCTTTCATTCTCTCCCTAAACAGGACCTTCTTTTCTTGCTTTTCAAGATGGAGCAGGACTAGATGGAGTGTTAGTCTGACCCAGCAGGGTGTTGCTGTCTTTCAGAAGTCCTATGTCCCACAATGCTGTAGGCAGAACCATACAACTAGTAAAAGAAATCCCAGCGTCTTCCTTTAACATCTGAGTAATTTGGTAATCTAAGAAGTTGAGGATAATTTTTTATCATTGGCCTACTTGGGTCTTTTTGGAGTTGATGGAGTCTTTTTATCTTAGAGTTGTAGATAATTAACTTGATTTTTTTTTTTTTAATGATGTTCCTAATGTATTTTCCAGTACCTCTTTAAAGGAGTTCATACATGCTTTTCATCTGTTTTTTTAAAATCTCCCATTCAGTTTCTACAGTGATTATAAATTCAGGATATGAAGATAGGAAGAAAATAATGTATCATCTACCAAGATAACAGCATTGTCACAGCAAAATATGCTGTCCCAGATCTGGATAATAGCTGCCTCTTCTTTTCAACAGTATCAATGGGTCAAAGCTATGAGCTTTCACCGTAAACTTTGACTTTTACATCAAAATCTTAAATTTTTTTTTGTTACAAAATTATATGTCTATTTTTGCTAATGTGAAGTTGTTTGAAGTGTTTAATGTGGATGCAGAAAGGGTCATTTCTTTGCTTGTTTGTTTAATTGCATTTTCATGCTGCTTAGAATCAGAAGAGGGAAAGAGATTTTGGTGCTTGTGTGTCTTCCTCAATGCATCCCTGGTATGTGGGGCAGACAGAGATAGGAATTCGTGCCTCACAGTGTAGAATAAAAGTGTTAGGCATGTCTGTTTTGTGTAGGAGCTGTAAGACCACAAGTTAATTATAGCATCATTAGAAACTAGTTTTTTGTTTGTGGTAAGAACAAAGAGCTCATTCTTTCAGGTTTTAGTGTATTTATTGTGAATTTACATGGATTTTGTGGGCCAGAAGAGACCTTGGTGGCCGTCTAAACTAAATATACAACTTCCCTGAATTTACTTACATTTCAACTTGTATTTGAATTATATTTTAGAGGGACATTCAGTCTATTTAAGGTTGGCAGTGATACAAAATCCATCGCAGCCTTTTGTTGTTAATTAGCCTCATTGCTTTTATTTCTAGCTTGAGTATGTGTCTCAAGCTTCATCTCGTTTGTGATAAAGAGTTGTTTTTCATCAAAATTCACTTCATCCTATATAGGTACTTCATTATGAAGTCACTGTTTAATCCTCCCTTTTTTACGGTAAACAAATTGTGCTTCTGGGGTCTTTTGCTCCCAGGTGTGTTTCTTTAACTATTCTGAAAGCTCTTTTCTGACTCTCCTGCCCTCCATTAGTAGTAATCTTGTTGAATTGTGTCACAAGAATGAGATAAAGCATCCAAGTGATGGTCACTACTCCACTAAATACAAAGGTGTACTAAGTATTGCTGTGTAGAACTGTCTTGTTTATATATTAATGGTTTTCATAATTATTCTGGCCAGTGAGAGTTTTGATCACCTGTCAGGTTTCCCAAATCCTTTTCTGTCCACATTAATTTCATAATTAATTTACTGGGCACCTGTTTTTTTTTATACAGGTGCAAACATCCATTCATACCTCTTACATTAATAGAGCAGGAGACTTTATTAACTTTGTAGGTGATATACAGGCTAGTAGAGTGCAGATGCTTATCTTTTTTATTTATTGTCCTTGTCCAAATTTCAGATACCATTCTCACTTTGTATCTTCATGGTCTTGGGAATCCACTAATGTTGTGTGAATAAACACATAAAGAAGGATCTTCAGTAAAGTCTCACTTACTAACAAACTGAAAAGAGTACGGAAAGCAAAACAAGGAGTATTTTAATAGGGTAAAATAGCAATGAGGCCAAAACCAAGAGATTTCAGTGCTCTTATTCACAGAAAACATTGGTGGAAGGACACTGTGAATATTAATGTAAGCAGGAACAGGTGCCAGTCTTCAATGCTAATAGATTTTATCAGTGAAGTAAAACGAGCCTAGCTTAATAGTTAACTCTGAGACAAGATCGTGCCAAGACTTTCTTCCCATATTCAATGACATTGTGACCTCAAATACTTGTCGGATAAATGATACAGAAAATGAGCATTGACCTTTGTGGTAGTAAAACCCCAATGTTATAGAAAAATGAGGGGTACATGCTGGGGCTGAATTTTAGATATCACTGACAAACAATGAGTCATCGTACCTGGTAACACAGTGTGAATATTGATCCCCAAAATACTGCTTCTGTAAACGAAAGTGAGAAGTGAAAACTGATAGAGGTCGTATAGGGAAATCTCGTCACTAGACCAAGACTGCAGCAAAATAGACCAAATCTATCAAGAATAACTAATGGTGCAGTACAATTAAAATGAATAATAATTTCTAGATAATTTGCGTGGAACATATTCACATGGGAGTAAAAACGTGTGCTCTTCCAAAAACTTTTCGGGTTGAGTTCTGGCTAAAAGATATGTCATTAGTTCTGGAATTGAAAATTTAGCAAGTGTATTTGAAAGTCATTACAAACTTGTAGCTACAAAACCAGATGCCTAGTAAGGAATTTCTGCAGTTTCATGATACATATTGTACCTAAGTCTAATGAGACCATTAAAATCCAAGAGCTTTATTCCTTAGCCACTAACAAAAGGTAATGGTGCAATAGAGAGCAGATAGTCAATGGGAACATAACAAAAATAATGGAGCTGGACTTACTTAATCCTACACCACACAACATTAAGTCAGTCAGTCTAGCTTAAGTGCTAGCCAACTACAGTGATAGCTGGACATGATTATAATGTATGGTAAGATGTGCTTTTCATGGGCTGAGTTAAGGGTGTTGGGTGTCTCAGTATTTTTGACAAGTTGTGGATACATTTTATAGTCCCAATTTTCTCTGTGTCCAAATTTGGAGTAGAGTCTAGAACATTTTATATGCTGATCCAATGCATATTTTAATACATCCACTACCCTATAAAAGTATCATTGACCAGTAGTTAATACGTGGGGATCAGAAGATATCAGGGCATCATCTTGTACTTTTCTAATGCATGTATGATTCAAAATTAAACATTATAAACTCGAAACCATACCAAATATTCTTATCAGGTAGTAGCAGTTAACATTAGGCTGGTATCTCTATCTCCTTCATAAGTTCTGGGTCTTCACTGGGGAAAAACATGATGAATGTGCAGACCTGTTATGGCCTGAGGATCACCTCCTCCAGACTCTGCTAAACCAAGCAGGGAAGGAAAATCCAGAGCAAAGACTTTCATTACAGGCATTCTGTAAGATGTCTAAACTAGGTGTTTCCTGGAAAATACTGCTGGTGAAGCTGGGTTGGTTGGAAGTATGAGTTTTGCAGTATTTCTAAATTAGCAAAGCTTCAGGGTGGGCAAAGTGACATCAGGACAGAAGTGCTGTCTCTCTTCTTTTGCTTGACAAATTGATCTAAATTTTTTTGGCTTCTTTTTTCCCCCATTATGACTTCATCTCTGCTGGGAGGGTTTGACATTATATCAACAATTACATAGTCATGTTGGGGTCTTTTTTTTAACGTAAATCTGCCCTTAGCAGAGAAGGGGTTTGGGGGTGGAACCTGCAAGACATTTATGCAAAGTGAGCTTAGAAGAAAAATCCCTACAATAGTTGACCATGTTTTACAAACACTGAGAAAAAAATAGGGCAAATGTGTTTATTGGATAGTTTTGTTCAGGCAGAAATCACCTTTCCCATCTATTTTCAGTCAAAAAAATCTTGGAGGAGGTGACCTTCAGAATAAGCTAAATTCTGGGAATTAAGATAGATCCTGTCTAGAAACATTTACTGTTAGCGGTTCTGCTGAATTTGCCAGTTTAGGTAAATAGCTCTGTGCAGTACTAGATACCATCAGCAGCCTCTCCTGCTCTCCTTAGGAAGTCCCAAATTGTGCTTATAGCTGATGCTAATGTTTCTAGCCATTTTAATGAACTGTTTGTTGCATACTTATGAGTAAAAGCAGATCCTGTCATGCCAGACGTTCTTTGTTGGTGTAAAGCTTAGCTCCATAAGGTACATTCAGACCAGTATGATACGCTCCCATTAACAGTGCTAAGGTTAAGTGATGTTATAAAAATGGCAGAAATGCTGAACCTGTCTGCATGTTTGACATATGCATATATCCTTTATATGTATGCCCAAACTGTAGGATAGGCTGTAAGTTAGGAAAAAACCCAAACTGTTAGATCTGAGTATTTGATACAAGTTAAGGACTGGAGTGACATCCTCAAAGATTTCAGAAGTTACAGCTGCAAAATTTGAGGCTGTAATTAGATCTCTGGTCAGTTTATTTGCCAGGAACTAATGGGTTAAAAGGAAGCAAATGGAATGGTTTGTTGTTACTGTCAAAGTGTTAATCTGACATAGAAAAACAAAGTGGGGGGATTAGTTTTTTGTATTTCCGAAGTCTAAATCATGGTGCTTTTTTGCATTAAAGTGGCTGAAAAATGGGAGTTAAGGAATCCAACTGGTTTAGGTTGATGCATTTGATATCATACTTGGGACAGGCAAGCAATGTATGATTTATGCGGTTGTGATTGCTTTAGTCACATGAGTAAGCCTATCACAATTTTTCAAAGCAATTTAACAGTATAGTAAGGCAAAGAAAGAGAAGATTTGAGCACCTGTCTTTTTAGGTGAAATGAATGGCAATTCCAGATGCGCAGTGCCTGATCTAGATGGAAATTTCCCAGTGATGCAGACTTCAGCTGAAAAGTGTTGATTTATTAAACCTGGGGTTCATAAATCCAATGATGAAGGATAACTGAACTGCATGTGAACTACTCTGGTGTGGGGTCCCCAGCCTTTCCAGGCTTCTGGGCACGCGACATGGCGTACAGCTGGGAGCAGCCCAGTGTAAGCAGCAGTGAAGCAAAAAGATACAGGTCACAGGGAGCAGACATTTATTTCATTTCAAGAACACCACATGTTGGTATATGTGGAGAAGAAAAAAGTTTCGGAATGCACTTATTTGTTTAACTTTCAGAAATTTTATACCAAACTGGAACCACGTCAAATGTAAAAATACAATTTTCTCTTAGTTTTTCCTCTAAATGATAATAGAATATCTCTGTGCCAAGACCTCTGCATTGAGAGAGGCCTGGTAGGTAGGTACCTTAGGTGATTTTGTAAACTTAAAACTATTTAGAATTTAAATATTTCCTTAAAAAAACCTGGCAGGATATCCTTTAACAGCAGAGGAGAGAAACAGGGACAGTCACATCTTGTGAGTTGATTGCATGGAGTCAGCAACCTGAAGAAGTGCTCACAAGCAGGCAGTTTCCTTCTGTCTTCCTTCATTAAAGTGACAGCTCTTTTTCACAGACGATCTTACTTTAAAATAAGTAAGTATTTTCAACAGGCGTGCTTTGAGCTGTGTTAGCCGCTTTCCCTGTTTGCATCCTTGTTGAGATTCTGTTGCATTTTGATTGAAACGAAAGATGTCATTGAAGCCTCCAGGTAGTACGGTTTAGCTTAATCCATATCTGTTTCAGTCTATTTGAAGATTTTAGCTATTTCTTCAGTTTATAGAGACAGTTACCTGCCTGTCTTAACTCCTGGTCACTGAAAGGAGAGAAAGCTGTTGCAATAGACACAGTGAACAAGATGTGTGTTTGAAGTAGACGTGAACCAGAATGTATAGCTAGCATGTCTTAATATTTGTGGAGAGGCAGGTAGGTGTAATCATCTTTGTTCCTTTTCACCTGAAGTTTCTGGAGGATAAGAGGAAATGTTGAAAGAAAAAACCAAAAAACTTTCCTGTGAAATATGCATCACATTTTGGACTTTGACAGAGGAAAGTCTTTTTTTCCTGCGGCATACAATAATGAGACTGCCTCAGGATAATATAAGCCTCTCACATTGATGTCACATTCAGATTTTCGCTGAGACATGCATATAGTTTCTTGAAGTGACCTGAAGATGTAAAATGTTCCTATTGTCTCACAGGCTAATAGGTGCAATATTACTAGGTGCTAATATGATGCCATTTCAGTTTCTGTGCCAATTCTGTGGCATATGTTGGCCATTAGATGACAAAAGAAATCACATAGGTACATTCTTGCACCTGTGCATTTTACTGTTTTGCTGCAGTGATTTGTTCAGCAAGCTTGACTATCTAATAAGTTAGTTCATGCAAACGAATGCATCTGTCTTCATTCCTCTTTGCCATTAGTTCATTATGCATACATTAAACCTTAGGGAATAAGTACAGAGATTGATTAGAGAGTTACAGAGCACAGGTTAGCAGCTGAGAAATGCCTGGATTACTCCTTTTTGGTTTTTTCCTCTTTTTTTTCCTGTTGGCAAACTTCTTTTACAGAAATAGTAAATCCTTGTGGATTTCAAATGCTTATTGACAGCTAAAGTCATCACTGTTCTTGTGATTTGGCAAATTTTAATATAAGCCTGTAGCTTATTTTGTAGTTCTTTAACCCTGCTTTTCCTGTGGCTTTAACTATATTTTTTTCTTCATCCTAAATGTTGAGTGAGTTAATGGTTCTTTTGTCACAGGCTTTTTTTTGTTCCTACTCTAAACACCTAATAAAAAATTTCAGTGCATCCTATTTGTCAGGTGTTGCTGCATATTAAATTCACCCCTAAGCCATCCTTGTAACTTTAGTTTTATATAAAACTGAAGCATAGAAAAAGAATGAGTCATTATCAGATCACTTTTTAAAACATCCATAGCTATCCATTCTCTCAGCCTATTTTTGAACTACCATCTCCCAGAAGTGGGGATTTCTGGGATGTGGTTTTCCACAAAGGTGGAGAGTAAGCAAACCATAAAGGTATCAGTGATTACTGAGCACAAAAGACAAAAGGTAAAATCTGTAGGAAGTATTCACTCTCCTTTTCCATTTTTTTCTTTGTTCATTCCTAATTTTTTCCAAGGATTGTCTAATCTTCCATACAGAGACTTTGATAAACCCTGTTGTCATGCTGAATCTCCCTCAGTACTACCAAGTAGAAAGATGGGGTGTGTGTATCATTCGACTTTGTATGTTCTACAAAGAAAGAGGTGTATGACCCCTAAAAATGTAAATATCTGCTCCTTAATCCAAGTACTAGGAAAAGTCCTTCTGGCTCATTCCTCCAAATTTCAGTCATCATAATATATATTTGAAAATTCACCATCCATTATTTGAATGCCTGCACAACAGTTTATCTAAAAAGGAGTGCACTGTTACTATATTCTTTTCTGTTCCTTACTGTTTCAATTTTGCCATGATATTAGCAATCTTGCCTCCACGTCATAAAAAGGAAAACTGATGTTTTATATAACTAAAATGTTAAATTATGTAGCAACTGTAGACCATGACAGGCAGCTCAAAGTATGTTTAGTAAAAATAAATGACAGCTCAAATGGAGAAATGGGATCTAATGGCAGTCTTGCTAAAACTTACCTGGTAGCCACAAGATGTTGAAACATTGGAAGGAGCTGCAAAACATGTCTTAAATGGCAAAACCCTAAGCAATTCAGGCAGTTCTTAATCTAAAATGGACAGAAGATTAAGAGGTGATTTGATCAGAGGTTACAGTTCTGTATCTGCAGGGATATCTTGAATGTAATGGTGGTAGTTTAATGAGATCTTGGGATTGAAGACTTGTCTACTCCCAATTCAGATATAAATTACCTGCACATGTAGCAGATTTTCCATCACATGATAGTTTCAAAGCCACATTGGATATCTTTCTAAAAGGTAATCTGTAGCTGCAGATATCACTGTATCATGTTTCTCTGCTTGTGTCACTCAGGAGATCAGGGAGAGAATTGTTCTCAGTGGTTCCTTCCTGCCTTGAAATGCACAAGTGCAATCAATCCTGTAATCAGTCCTGCCTGATCCATTTTGGTAACTGTAGAAAGCAGAGAAACTGGAACAGTCAGGCCATGCTTTTGTGAATAGTATCACCTCAGTACAAATAAACACTAATTAGCAAGAGTTCTCTTGGTGCTAATTTCTCAATAAAGGAAATGGAGAGGAAGTTGGAAGTGAATCCATCAGAATTACGGGAAGAAGTTTTATAACGCAAAATACCATATCAATGTCAAAGTTCTGGTGCTGTTCCGCACAGCAGGATTTCCACTAGCAAGGAAGGAGAATTACTGAAGCCTTCATCCAGTTCAGAAAGAAATCCAGAGAAGACTAATGTTTTCATGGAGCTCTGTCCTTTCTTCATCCATAGTGTTTAATAATAGAGACGTGCAGAGGTGTCCAGGGTAGCACTGCTGATGCACAAGCCATTCTTGAGTTTAAGACTTGGTTGCTTATAGCATGAAGCAAAATTTTCAAAAGCAGACACTTGTGGGAGATACAAATTTGAGATAACTATGGGTATAAGCTTCAGCTCAAAAGTATCTTCTACTACCCATTCCCCACCCAAGCAAAAAAATGCCATTTTGTGGAAGCAAAGAGGTTTGAGCTCTGGAAAGCCCTGTAATGTCTGTTAAAGAGGTTGTGAAGGTTGAGACCATCGAGTTGTTCATCTTTGTGCTTGTTTTGTCCTACACTCCAATGTCCTTGCTTCGGAAAGCTCCACCTTGACAGTTTAGTGAGCTGCTTTGGACCCCGTGCATGTTCAGGAATTTGACTGCCACCACAGATAATGTGGAAGCAGAAAAATGCTTGAACTTACTGAAACCTAGCAAGTGTCTCAAGGTGGAACAGTCCTTACCCGAAGATAAGAGAGTTGATCGTTGCAAATCTTCAAGCATGCAGGTAGTGATCAATGGATAGTGTAGATACTTTCCCAGAGAAAGCCATCAATGAAAACGCTTGAACTTCACAGCTAGCTCAAGGAATAAATGTGCTTTAACTAGACTACATCATTGAGCAAGTTTGTAGTTCACACTGCATCTTTATTCCAACCCTGTTGCAAGGGGGCACGTCGGGGATAAAAATAACTTTTTGTAGGTAATAATGCAAAAAAAAAGTTTCGTTGGTTGCGATTCCTCTAAATCTGCATCTTACAGTAATATATTAAAGTATTCATATTTGCTGAAGCCAGATGTTTTAATGTTTTATAATGTTATTAATAATTTTTCCTCTAATTGAATTTCTCTGTCAAGATTTGCTCAGGGATTATGAATAGTAATTCTATTAGTTTTGACACTTAAACTTGAAATATCTTACTTTCTAAATGCATTTTAATTAAAATATGTTGATTGTTCTTCAATATACTTACAAGAATTCAAGCTTGTAATTTGATTCTTTACCTATAATAGGGGATTATAAAAGGTGTATGTTTTCAATTTCCTTCTACACAGATGTTCTGTGTTGTATTACATTCCACCTTTATGGACATCTACACAAATTAAGAGAACAGGAAGCATATGAGCAAAAACTGACAGAAGGATACCTTAAAAATAAGAACTCCTCCAGAAGCGGCATGGCACTTTTAAACATTTCCTGGGTGGCTGGGATTTTGCTTTTCCACACCATTGGGCTCTCCCCCACAGTCCAAAACGAGGTGGAATGGGAAAAAAAAATATATTTTCATATATTTCCTTACTAGTTGCATTCATTTTATTCCTCCATAAGCCTTGTTGTCACCAGCTATCTCAAGAAAATGTAGAGACGGAAGGGCTTGTTGTTGTTCTGACTGTGGCCTGTGTGGCAAGTGTTTTCTACCACTCCTGGCTGTAGGGGTGGATTCAGACACAAGCAGGATTTTGGCTCTTGAACACGTGCCGTTGCTAGCCTGGCTGTGCCACTGCCGGAGCAGCACTGGGACAGTTTGTTATAACTGCACTGCAGGCTGGGGATGGAGATGTTAAGCCTTCGGAAAGTAATAGTGGTTTAACTCTAGTCATAAACAAAATGCAGTTCTCCAACAGCTGATTGTGGGTTTTTCTTCATCACACCCACAAAGAGTGGGGTATTTTTGTAGAAAGGGTCGTACTCGTACAGTCCTGCTAAACATTTCACTCTGGAAGTGTAATGACTCAAGTTACTGTGGTGTGTGTCGATAACTGTGTTGTATATGAGGTGTTTCTTCCAATACTCTCCTGCTAAGAAGTTGATGAGGTTATTGTCATGAAGAATGAGGAGGCACTTTTTGTCTTTTACTGGCTTTCAGTTGGTGGTTATTTGATTTCAGGTTTGGGATACTTATATTAATTTCAATTCTTTTAGTTACAAACAGAGTTTCAAATGTAATGCTTATGTTTGATGCTAAATTGAAGACCACCCCTGTTGCATGCCTCAGTTTTGTTTTAGAGCGAGTTGGCTGCCAAAGTATCTGTTTCTGTGCCTTAGAATATGAAAAACATACCCAAAACCAAGTAGTGCAAGAACTAAGCTCTTTTTAGGTGGAAACCCAGTGAACCCAGATGTGAGCTGTGCTGCCGTGTCCTGCAAGCCTGGTGTTTTCAGTGAGTTATGTGATCGCATCCTGTATATCATGGCCTGTGGTTGATCATAAAATATCATTATTTGCTTTTCTATGTTATGCCTAGGCCAGGCAACAGTCAAGACTTTTTCCAGTTTATAAGCACTGGTGGAAGGTATTTGTGTTTTAGATAGTATTTCTGCCGTGGCAAAGTTATCTTGTAGATGCTCTTACAGCTGAAAAAAAAAGAAAAGAAAAAAGGATTATCTGATGCCCTGTACACAACCAAAATAGCTGTTGGTATAAACTGAGTCTATTTTAGGTGTTATTTTGCAAGTGCCGGAGCCTTACGCATCTCCCTTGCTTTCCCTAAAAATAGCACAACGTTTCACCTTTACAGCATTTATCCAAGCCATCATTCATGTTAGCCTGGCTGCTGACCCAAGGCAACCTGCATCGGCGTTGTTTTAACTGTACAGTCCGCTGGTAACTGCAGTGTGCTGTGCCTCCTGGGTGTGCTCTGATGCACCTCGTGGTACCCGGGTGTCTTCTGCTGTGGGTCGCTGGGTTCTGAACTAGGACTGGTTTGGGGATTGTCCCTCCAAAGGCTGGAGGAGGCGGCACAAAATTGGTTAAGGTCAGCTTCAGTTTTCATATTTTCTTCACCAATGTGGTTTTGTTTGCTTGTTTTTAATACAGATTTAGGTGGTTTAGGAGTTAGTGACAGCCAGTCGTGAAAAGGGCAACAAGGAAGAGTATGTTCATCATCTCTTGACATCCCTCTTGTCGCACTCAGAGAAATACACCTACTCACAGGACTTGAAACATTGAGTAGATGTGATGTCCCCAGCGTAACAAACTGCTGTTTCTTAACAATTGACTTTACGTGATTTCTTATTAAGCCATGAGATGCCTACTGGAATGTAAAGCAAAATGTTTCCTCTGCAGAATTTCTGCTGACGTACAGGGAAAATCCATACAAGGACAGCTTTGACTGTATTTTCAACAGACTTACCAATTACTTACTCATTGATCGTGTATGTCTTTTGGTAGGAAACGATCAATGACAGCAAGTATTTTTTTACTTTTAGGTTAAGTTCCATTTACGCCCTGTCCTGGCTGTGCTGACCAAACCCATTCACTAGATGGAGGATACAAGCACTTAATCTGATCATGTAGATTCTAGGCACTTTCTTGGATTTTAAAATGAAATTTTCACAGAAGGATGAAAAAGACACTCAATGTCTGGAATGAAGGCAAATGTTTTTCAGTCTTACTTTAACATGTAAATTAAGATATAAAATTGTAGAATATAGGAAATAGATGATAAAACTTTTGATTAAGAATTCTCTCAACTTTCACGTGTTGTTCTGTGAAAAAATCTCTTCTGTAGTCTAGTATTTAATTTTGGTTTTGAAGAAGTGAGTATATTCCAGGTTCAGCAGTCTCATGAGTCAATTTATTTTCCATGCTTTTTATTCATTAAAACATGTTATTTACACACATCAAAAGGTAGGAAACTACAAAAAGTCTGATCATGTATAAAATTCTAGAAGCTTTATCATGATACTATTTTCCTTGACGAAAAATTAATTTCACATGGTATTTCTTGGATTTTACTTACCTGCAAGTTGTTCCATTTATTCATCTTCTTACAGTAAGATTTACCCAGTCTTGTATTTGAGCGCCTGCTTATCTTTCGAAGTTTTCTCGTGCTGTGTTGAATATCCCTGTAGTCTTCCAGGTTGCAGAGCCGATCGTAGTCTTGTTCCACCAGCTGACCTGCTGCAAGTCAGGCACACACAGTTACGGTATTGCAGCAGCAAACCGAAGAGAAGCATCCAGACAAGGAATTAAGAAAACAACAGCAGCGTAATGTTTTCTTTAGAGTTAGCTGCTACGTATGCTCCGCCTTACAGAACTGGAGATCTAAATGAAGCTCTTTGGAGCAGAACCTTTCTTTTCTATCTTACGTCTGCATGCGCGTACAGGTACGCGTGCGCGTACAAGTATGCACGTTTGCGCTCCCCTTGCTGAACCCATCTCCAGTGTTCAGCAGGATTCCTGAGCCCCATACCGGCGGTAGGTGGATGCCAGCGAAGCCGTAGGGTGACTGGTGCAGCACGGACAGGCGCGTGCCCACGATCGCCCCTGCAGCAGGAGGAGGCGATGGAAGTCCCGGGGCAGTCCCGAAACCCTCCCCGGGCAGAGGGAAGGCAGGGACCCAGCGTGAGCTTCGTTTCGCTGAGTGCTGCTGCAGTTGTTAATGGTGGGAGGGGAAGAAGTTCTCGAGTGCATTTCTCCTGCTGAAGTGTAAAATGGTATCGATTTGGGCTTTTTATAGACTTGGAACCATCTTTTCTCTACGCGGTTTCATTTTAGAATAATGCATTTGGTTCGTATCACAGAGCGGTACTGTAGGAGTGGTGTTCTGATATTTGATAGTTCATAAACTGTTATGGAGTAAGAAGATGTTTCTTAAGCTCATGTTCTATATTCAGTTTACCACTAAGCAAAAGACTTGTAAATTCAATTCTTGGTTTATTCATAAACAGTAAGAAATCTGGAAATAACATCTTTGCCTTCCCTTCTGATGCTGGCTATGCTAATGTTATTAGCAGCTTGGGAGTACATGTAGCAAAGAACAGACCCCAGAGACTTCTAACTAATTAGGAATTTGCTGGTTGGCATAAGTAATGAATTATGAGTGAGGTGATACATGAAGTAGTTTGATTTTTAACCCAGAAAGAGTAGCATAGCTTTGTGTTAAGTCGAGAATAGAGACTGACCTTGCATTAGTTAGGGAATAGCGTGTACAGATGCGGTTGCTTGTTGGATTGGAAATGGAGTCCCAGGGTGGTTCTGATATTGGGCACTTCCAGTGGGATTAGTCTGTAATAATAATGCTGAAGCAATGCAGATGAGTAAACATGTAATGTATAGTATTATAAGAAAAGCAATCATGTGCGATTTAAGCAAGCAAAAATGAAAAATGGAGAGACTGGGGTATCGAATGGGTCTGGTTCAGAGCGCTTCCAGGCATAACAGTCTCTTATAAGCAAAACCAGCTTAGGTAGTTTAATTTCTTCCTGCTATGATTATGTACAACAAAAGCTACAAAATCTTTCAGAGGGGCAAACCTAATGAAACTGTTGCGTACTGCTGGATGACCTCATCTGTCAGTTAGCAGTGAGCATTTTGCACCTCCACTCCCTTATAGCGTTTGTGCATCTTTCCCTCCTGCCTACCGAATAAGAGTGTTTAGAGGTCCCTGTTCTGTTGGCATAGGTATACAGAAACTTGTCAGAATAGATGGTGAGAAGGAACAACCCTGGTCATTACTTTCCATGCCAGTAGTTGCAGGGAACTGTATAATCATTAGCTAGCTTAAAACACTGCATGGATCATCTGTTCCACATGTCACTTCAGGCAGCAGAGTATTTCCCAGCACTGGACTGCAAACTCAGAACCTACATAAAAGATCAAAACGCATGGCAGTATTACGCTATGGCAAAAGATTAGGCATGTGCAGTGCATTGTTGATGTCCTTTATATGTGTTCTGGCAAAGTATTTGTTAGCAGAAAAAACCTTGGATGGTCCCGAGAACCAGATTGTACTACTGAGAAGTACAAAGGAAGGATTCAGTTTGGGAGGTGGGGAGACAGGGGAATTTTCCTTTTAACTCCAGATCTCATAATTGAGAATCAAGTAAACCCTGAATCAAAAAGTGTGACACACCGGCCAAGCAGCTGAGGTTGCATCATGGGTGCAAATGTACAGTGTTTTTGGTTGCAGTAAGTACCATGATGTAACTTTTGTAATCATTGTGAATACTTGCAGGTTCTTATAAAACTGCAAGCAGCATTCTGGTCCCTAGTGTCTCCTACAGCTATGCAACATGTCTACATCCTCAGATGCAGGTAATCACATCTGTTCTTTCTGAACTGTCAAAGAGGCCAGATGTGAGCAAACATTGTGGAAGCTCAATAGCTTCCAAATGATGCCAAATGATGGTTTGGTTTCAGCCAAGTTGGAGAACACACCAGGTGGCTGTGCTACTGTCTGCTGCTGACTGAATAGAGGCACGTTTTGAACAGTCCCATGGTCTTTTGTAAACTTCTCTTTTTACAAATATACCTTCCACTTTTTAAATACTTATTTCAACAACCCATGCTGCTGACCAAATACACTGCAGAATTTTGTCTTAGTAGAAGCTTCATAAGCATAGGAGAATTCTTGCCCAAACACTTAAGTCATGCTGTATAATGGTAAAAATGTGAATAACTGAAGCGAGGTCATCATCAGCCAGAATGGAAAGAAGAGCCTGTCAGCCACCTAGAGAGGAGCAGGAACATTGCATAGTATGATGCTATGTCTGCAAAAGATTCAGTAGTTAACCCTATTAGAAGTACTACCAAGGTTTGCATGGTACTCCACCAGGGCTGGAGGCTCTTCTGAATGTTTTTCCCTGCCTGCCACCATTACCCCTGTGTTGCTCACGTTTGGCAGTTCTCATTCAGAGCAGTTGTTCTTCATCCTGAGGTCAAAACGTATTAGGTTATGTTCTCGGTCCTATGGAAATGACCAGAGAGATGGATGATCCTTCCAGGATGTCATCATTTTCTGGGTGGATCTTTAGGAATTCGTGCATTTTTCCAGAATATCTTGACAGCTGGTGGTTTTAATAGGTCTTCTCTGACTGGAGACAGTGGACATGAGGTATGATTGCTTTCCAAACAGTTGCAGCCCTGCTGGAACTGTGCATATGTAGATTGCCTTGTCCGGCCACGTGCAGTAATGACATCTCTTTTCGAGACCCTGAGACTTTCCATTGCAGGTGACCTGCATTTGTCGAGGTCTGTGAGATTAGCTTGGCATTTTCCAAGAATGCTGAGTGGGCAAACTGCAGGAGAGGGTGTCCTAGACAGCACGTGAGGGAAATTTTATATACAACTGTAACTACAAAAGCTCTTCACTTACTTTATACCTGTTCTGCAGAGATTTCACAGCATTATAGTGGGGATTTGTTTGTGTAACAATAAGGAATAAAACTGTTAAGATCTGATACGTTCAATCTTCATCTGGATTCTTGTTATGTTCAATTGTTTTGATTAACACTGACATCTACTAGTGGCCTCAAAGTGAGTCTGGATCTAAAATTTTCTAGTACTGTTATATTGTTGTGTCTTTTACCCTTCTATTTTGTTAATCAGTTGAAGTACTTTATAAAACATAGGGTTCAGAGGGAGAAAGCAGAAAATGAGAAAAGATAGCTTTTTAAAAATGTGAAACAACTATCTTTAATTGTAAGTGTTGCCAGACTTTGTATTTATTGGTTCTGGATAGTATACTAGCCCATTGGTGTAGTTTTTAATAACCTTTTACAGAACATACGTCTCAGATTTATCTATATGCAGAGCCTTGCAGACAGAACTTGTGAATTGTAACATAAAGAATCTCCAGATGTACACGTTATTTCTTATTAACATAGACAGTGATTTTCTTGGGAAGTAGATGACATTTTAGAAAGGCAACATCTGTGTTATCACTTAAATTTTAATAATGCCAATAATTTTCTTTCAACAGAGGAATTCAAGGGCTCAACAATAGTTGAATTAATGAAAAAAGAAGGCACCACCCTAGGGCTTACAGTATCGGGTGGAATCGACAAGGATGGGAAACCAAGAGTATCTAACCTTCGTCAAGGAGGAATCGCTGCTAGGTAACCACATCTCAAGCCACAAAATGCATTATAAGATGTGATTGCTTCAGAAATACGTACCGCATCAGAAAGGTCACTAACAAATATGTGACTAGATACATCTATAATGGCAGCCCATCAGACCAGAGAAGCTTAGAGAGAAATGGCAACAGCTGGTCCCCCTCTTCCCTCAAGGCTACTTTGACAAATACTAGAAATACCAATGAGGTATTTGAAAGTCATCGTAAGACTAATTAAGTTTCTTCTAAATTATATACGTTTTATTTCTCTATTTTTCTGTCCTTGAACAAAACGTGAGACAAAAAGCATAAAATACTGAGGGGAAAAAATAAAATGGAAAAACTAATCATAGTACTACCATAATTTAATTTTTTAAAAAAACCCTATTCATCAGCTGGCTTTAAGATTAAAAAGAGTCTGAAGTCATAGCTACCTTGCTTACTACTACAGTGGAAACAAAAAAGCTGTTGCTCATAAGTGAAACAAGTCAAAAGGTAAAGGTAAAGCTAAATCATTCCAAGTAACTGAGCAGAACATAGGCTTTGGGGCTGTGGCCTATCTCCTGTAGCTGTGATGTTAGCTGAGAAGGCAACTATTGTCCAAAAAACGTAGTTTTGGACGCTTCCCAAAGAGACAGAGATGGGGGCATGAAGACGACGATTTCCTGGATCCTATGCCCAAACCAGTCAAATCATCCAACTCCTTTATTGTACAGCTGGTTTTGTACTTCAGAAATTAATAATGCAACAACGTTCCTCTTTTAATATTTAACAAGCTAGACTAGATTAAGGTCTTAAAGTGCCACTTTCTGTTTGAAAGATCAACTTGTTTTAATCTAGAAGAATGGAAGAAATATTTCTTACCATCACTAAATAGTAATTTAAAGGATTTAGTTTGGTCCAGCAGATCTGTCTTTAACAAAAGGAATATGTACATTTTCCTAGGAGTGACCAGCTGGATGTAGGGGACTACATCAAATCTGTGAATGGAATCAACCTGACCAAATTCCGCCACGATGAAATCATCAGCCTGCTCAAGAACGTTGGCGAGAGGGTTGTTTTAGAAGTGGAGTATGAGCTGCCTCCAGTCTGTAAGTAATAGCAGAGCAAACTGAAACCTATGCAGAATAGCAGACGTTGTCAGCAGTGAGATGGGCATGGTTGGTTATCTTCATTTTTGGTAGCGGTGGTTTTCTTATAATTTCTTCCTCTGACTTATCGCAGAGCATGGAAGCAGTACGAAAGAACTAGCGGTACAAGGGGATGCTCTCAGAGATGCTCAGGTGTTTTAGGAGCATAAATCCCACCAATGACAGAGCAGAGTTGTCAACCTCCACTGTTTTTTTGTTTGTTTGTTTACAATTTTGAATACTGGGAATTAGATTAGGTAGATTCCAGGGCAAGAGAATCCTTCTTGTTACAGTAAGATCTTCTGAGATGAGACCAATGAATATCTGTGAGTTCTGCCTCTGCCTTTGTCTTCTTTCTCTCCACTTGCAGCACCCTCCCGCTTTCCGAGGTAAACAACATACTCTGGGACTTTTCCAGTCTTTTCTGGCATCACTTTTGGGCAACATCTCATTTCTAGAGCAGCAGACCCAGTGGGGTAGGCCATGGGGATATATAAACCTGCAAGAATTGTGTGACTGAAATAGTTGAGCAGGATTGTCGTCAAAATACAAGTTTATGCTGACGGTGAAGTCACAGAGTGCTACAGAATGTTTTCCTTGCCCCTCCTTTGCTCTTTCTTTTTGTGCTTATGTCTGTGTGTCTGTGGGAGGAAATCGGTGGGAATTGAGGCTATCAGGTATGAAGGCAAAGCTAGAGAAATGGTGAGTTGGAAACGTTGGGACCTAAAGTGAAGGAGTGAATGGCAGGGGGCTGTCTGGCACCAAGGGGGTTGCACCTTTGAAAGAGTCTGTGCTCCTTCATGCTGCTCACTGGAGGGGAGAAGATGTGGTTTGCTGGTGTTTGGCCAGAAAAATCTGCAGAGCCAACTAGGAAGCTCTTGTCTCCTTAAATAAAGACTTTCCTCACAATAGAAGCCAAAAAAATCCACCACTTTTTTTGGTGCTCAGAAGCAGATGAACTCCCCACTGCTTTCTAGCAGCTGGAGAGTTAGTCTAATTACATATTTGGTTGTTTTTATGACCTCCTGACAACCACCTTAATACGTTTTGAATGTTCTCTGTTGATTAGTATTCGCTTGTGGTAAGGGAACTTCATGTTGAAAAACACAGTATTTGAGTTAATGAAGTCAGCTGAGTTCAGAATTATTTTGTTGGAGATGTAATTGTTTTATGACCATTATTTGTTCTGCACTTGATCAAGTGGGCTTCCTTCCATTTCACCCGCTTTTGGCATATGTGCCACTCTTGTCCACTAAAACAGGATTTTGACATGCTAAATTACAGTAGCAGTAGTAACTTTTTCTTTCAGTCCTTGGAATTTCTGACCTCTTTATACAAGCATAGCTAATGAAGTTGGAGATAATTAGCAGTCTAGCTGTTCCCATTAACTTCTAGTGAACAAGCTAGACACAGTGCCTTCATTATACACAGAAGTTTTCCAGTAGGACACATGGTAAAGTCCTGGCACCTCTTTCCCTGCCCCATACATAATGAAATTCTGCTGTTGTTCTCATGGTTGCCCCCTCAGAGGAAGGACTGCCATGGTTTCAGAGTGGGGAAATGTCAGTACTTTAATAATGATGGATTAAATCTGGTTGAGCACTAGTAATCCCACTCTCCCTAGTGCTTCCTTCCCTGTCTAGCGGTGTTCACAGCAGGAGCATCCAGCTGCTATTTTCAGCACGAGCAACCTCAACGTTTTAAACTGGAATGTGAGCCATGCCAGCCTCGCATCTGCCTTTTGTTGTTGCTAAAGGTTAAGGACTGCTTTCCCCTCCCAGGCTGAGGCTGGGGTGGAAGGACAGCCACCCGAACGGTGGTTGCCCAAGTGAAGGGACGCTGCGTGCCATTCCTTGCTCCTGAACTACAGTTTTTTCTGTCCCCAGTGGAGGTTACAGGCCACACCAAGCAGATTAGGAAGCGTGGGTTCAGCTTGAGCTACAGGCAGGGCTGCTGTCTGTTGGTAGGAATGAAGGCAGGAGTTGTCTTCTCCTCCCCATAATCTGGTCCTTTTCGGTCAATAAAATGTTTCTAGCTGGAAGGGAAACAACGGCATGGACTTCAGTAACATGGTCCTGATCTTCAAGCTGTAGCAGGAATTACTGCAATACAGAGCAATGCTTTGTAGGGCCATCTTTCCCCTGTTTCCCTAAGGAAACGAGATTTCTGTGATTTCACTGGGTGGTTCTTCTGGTTCCCTGCAGTCACTTTTTTAATAGGGATTGAAAGACTCCAACAAAAAACACATTACGGTACGTTTCATGGAAATAGACACTTGAGCGAGTCCCCAGAGAGGGGAGGCAGCCCGCAGAGAGGCAGGCACGCAGCACGCAGTGGGTACCGCTTCTTCCTGGGGCCGTCAGTGGCCGGCAGCACATGCCTCCCCAGCATCCATCACCCCCGCCGGGTATCCTAAGGGGGGACGGGGAAACTCTGGTTATTGCAGGCAGGAGCATTAAAGGACGTAAGTTTTCATTAGTTCTGCTGCTCACAGAACATGTGTTTTATACAGGTTTTTTCCTTAATCTTTATGCGTGTTGTGCTGTTTGCAGTATCTTACTGGAAGCTGGGAAGCGTGTGTGTGATTTTGCCCAGCGCCCTTTTCCCTTGGAAAAGGCAGTTCTTACACCCTGCCAAAATTTTTCCTGTAAAAGCTAATACTAAACTGGCCACTGGTCTCTTAACAGTGGTGGTTTCAAGTTCTGTAAAGTGGATTATCACACCCAAATGTGTTGGTCTGTGCATTAGGATTCTCGCCTCCTAACCCAGCTGTGCACCACTCCTCTCGTGCTTACAGAGAAAATACTGACTCAACTAGAAGTCACAGATTTATTTTTTTTACTCAGCAACAATGAGGGAGCATGTTACATTTTGAAAAAGGAAAGAAACAACAAATCCTTATGATACAAAATACTTTTTTCATCTTAATCTAGTAATCTGAGATTAGAGCTAGACCTAAAAATCTTGACTGTCTTGACTTGAAGCAATACAACTAAATGTTTTCATGGCTGAACAACCAACTCCATAGGTAGCTTTAAGAATTTAATTTGTCATTTTTGTGTCTCACTGTATATTTCCATCTTCTCTAACTCTCTTCTGTAACTATAAGAAAAGCAAAATTATACCACAATATAAATAGTAAGGCTCAAATTCCTCATCTGTTACACGTATCTATGGCTCTTTTTCCAAACCGTTGGCAATCTGCAAAATATCTGGCTCAAAATCCTCTCAAAAAGAGGATGAGTTGTATTTAATTACAGGCCTTTAATCTGACTGTTCTGTAGTAGAGTCTTTCCAATTGTATGATCAGAAACACAATAGCAAGCTTAAATTGGAAAAGGCGCAAATCTGTGTGTATAATTAGAAAAATAATAATAATTAAGTTTTGGAATCTTTCTTTTATTTTTTTTCTTTTAGCTGTACAAGGATCAGGTCTCATCTTTAGAACAGTGGAAGTTACTTTACATAAAGAGGGGAACACTTTTGGATTTGTAATAAGAGGTGAGTTATTAAATTTGAACTGTCTGTATTTTTCAAATCAGCAAAAAAAGCATTAAGTTTTTATGGCACTAAGAAATAATTTCAAAATTTATGGCTTACACTTTGTAAAAATCTCTGTGATTTATGTATTACTTTTTCCATTCATGCATGTACTGCTTTTATGAACCGCTCTAATTTTTGTTTGTGGAAGAACAGTAATTAATGAACTATGCCAAGAACATGACAAAGTTCAGTTCACATAAAACCAGATTCTGCTACCACTGAAATCAGCAGGAAGATTGTAGTTCTTAAAAAAGATTCACATGTAGTATTTGGATAAATCAGGTATGAAATCTGATTAATCGTGCTGATAGTCTGAAGTGTACAACAAAAGTATTATCACTGACTGAAAGAACAGAAGAAAAGATGCAGCTGTTAAATAATATACCCCAATGGTGAATTATTAGTTTCTTCAGTGAAAACTTTTTTTTTTTAAAATGTATAAATTCCTTAGTGGCCACTCATTATTCCGAGTATACATGAAATACGGATTTTTTTTTTCTCTGTGCAGAAAATATTGCAGAACAGTAGATTTTCACACTGAGATCACATTTGCGGAGTAGAGGTTCTAAGAAAAGAGTATACATTTATTAAGAATCACTCTGTAGAAATATTTTATAAAGAATCATCAATACCATACAGTAGGTCGATTTTATTTAAGATAAAATTCAGTGGAGGTTCATATTAATGGCTTGGCCTGTTTTTGATCTTTTTAGCCCATCTGTAAGTATGCATGGTGCAAGATTTAGGCTCTTCTTTTGGAAAAGAGCTTTTGTAGAAAGCATAGAATTAAGGTGTGCTTTCTCTCACTTTTCTCTTTCTAGGTGGAGCACATGATGACAGAAATAAATCTCGTCCTGTTGTAATAACATGTGTTAGACCTGGAGGGCCTGCTGACAGGTACAATTCATCTTTCTCTGGAGTACATGTGAAAGAGAAATAGAAATAGGTGAATTATTTGAGACAGAAATTAGGATTTGGAGTGAAGTAGATATATTCAAACCCATTCCTTTTAAATTCATGGGTTTTGTATTTAATTGTAATAATAATAACAGTAATAGGCAACCACAGAAGCTTGGCACATCGTGGTGTGTGTGAACTTTAATTTAATATGTTGCATGTTTCAAGACTTACCCATTAAACACTTTCAATAATCAACCTAAAATAATTAGAACAAATGCCTGCAATAGGTCAGAGCACATTTTTGTGTAGCCTTGGGACAACTGGTGTAGCTCTTATTCATGCTTTTTATACTCTAACACCACATTCTTTTTCTCTTGCTCTTCAGAAAAATACTGTCATGTGTTTGGGTGGTGGTGTATTATTCTTTTAAGACATTTGTACACAGCTGTATATGTGAGTTCACACGTAACTTCACCTGGACAGCTTCTGAGTACAGATTTATGTTTTGGCCCAATGAACATATTTGTATGTAATACCATCTTGTATCTATATAAAGAAAGAATATTCATTTTATTTGTATGTATGAATTACATTTTTCAAAAATGGCATTTATGTCCTTAAACAATTAAAGAACCTTAAAGGGTAATTTCCTTCAAGCAGACTGATTTTCTGTAGCCTATGTCGACATTTTTTGACCTTGGAAACGTTAATTGAGAAGCAAATGTTTCAAGAGAGCATTTGTCTTTTGTCCCTCCCTTTCTTCCTACCCTCATCCCCCTTGCTTCCTTGTTTTTCTCTCCAATTCTTGAGCTGACAATGTTAGTACTTCATTTTCTATTATGATTAAGAATACATTATGAGATAAGCCTGGGAGACAGTGTACATTTATAGCCAAATTATTTTTAGGCAGGAAGAAAAGAAAAATGGAATTATCCAAATAAGGTATATTCTTGAAGAAAATCAGTAAATGGACATTCATATTTTGCAATCTGTTTCTGCACCCATGTGTTTGCACCTCGTATTTATTTTTAAGAAAATATCAGGGGAGGAGGTGTTCATGTATGTATGAAAGAGGAGTTGTGTGGACAAGGCAGAAAGAAAGTGTATGTTGAAGGAGAAGCTATACTTAGTTGCAATTTAACATGACTTGATTATTTCGCTATGTGTTAAGCCGTTTTCCAGTCGCTGACTTTCCAATTAAAGCAATTTCCTTTCCACTGCGCCCTCTGAACGTTCTCACCATCAAAGTAAATGTTAAGTGTTAAGGCAAGAGGGATGGATGTCAGAGCGGGTGTGAGAGAATGGCTTTGCATAAAAATGGTGTTATCTCCAAATCAATTTATCTTATATTAATAAAGACCATTCCTTTAATCTCCCTTCAGAGAGGGCACAATCAAACCCGGAGACAGGCTGCTGAGTGTTGATGGGATCCGACTGCTCGGAACGACACATGCTGAAGCCATGAGTATTCTCAAACAATGCGGACAGGAGGCGACTCTGCTGGTGGAATACGATGTCTCAGTGATGGGTAGGTTGAGAAGTGGGGCTTTAGTTCTGGGAACCGTCTGTGATGTTTTGCTGCCTGTTCTTGATGAGCTATTTTAGAAGTGAACGTGACCTGTTACGCTCCTAGTGGCACTGCTATTCCCTTCTGCACCGTGTCATTAATCTTGGGTTCATAAGGAGGTGAGCAGTATTTTACTGTAATTTAGCATTCTGACATTTCATGGTTTGTAGAGTGAAACCACAGTGTGGATTCTAGCAAAGTAACTTTTCCATTGACTAGTTTATAATAAAGGTTAATGAAGAGTAAGCATTTCTATGTCACATGAAAGAGGGGTTTACTTGGTCTTGCAGGAATTCTTTTGCCTTTTGCCAGTGTTGCTAGGTGGCCAAGACATTATTAAAAAGTCACAAAACTGCCACAGAGGAAAGAATGGGGAAGAGAAAGTTTGTTAAGAAATGCAGAGGTGGCAAATCATGGCTTGAAAAATGAGCTTAGGCTTTATACAAACTTTTACTGAACTCACTGAAGATACGGGAGGTTTTCTGGAAAGTCAAGGAGAGCAGATGACTTTTCACAACAGATTTGGGATTGAGTTATTTCCATTTGTTTTGGAAGGTGTCATATCCCCTCCATTTTTGCAAGATACAGAAAATTCATGGCAGCAAGAAATAGAAATATTCACCAATCGGACTGAAATATTTCTTCTCTGTTTGGGGATCTTTCTATTCATTTCCTCCTCAGTTCCACAGTCAGATTTCTAGCATAGCAGTAAAGCAGCCTCATAGGACTTTGTGAAATAGCACCGTCAACCTTCAAAGCCTTAGAAAAGATTAATACTTAGAAGAATAATGTCAGATATTTGTTTATTCTGGAGCAGGCCTCTCTGTTTTTCTCAAAGTCACGGTTGGGTTTATTATTATTATTATTATCATTATTATTATTATTATAAAAAATATATATATCTTTGTTTACTTAACTATCAAGAATGGAGTGACAGGTTTGCATGGTGTCTGGCAGCCCTGCTGGACAGTTGTGCAAGATTCACATCCAGAAAGGTGGAGTCAGCTCGGCATCTGGGCAGGAACCTTCCGTGTAGAAAATGGAAAGGCAGGTGACCTTGTAACCTGAAGAGAACTAGAATTTAGGTGTTTTAATTTATTTCCTGTTCTCTTTGGAAGATGATGGATGACCAAACCCTATTTATCATCACAGTTAAAACCAGATTCTTTATACTCCACTTTCTCTAAGAGCGAGATCTCATAGAAAAAAGAATCCCTGGCTTTAGACAGACAAAGTTCCCAGCAAGGCTTTTATTTCAGAGAAAACTCCCATCCCCATTCTCCTGTACATTGCAGGGAGGAAATCAGCCTCAATTTCACTGAGGATCTTTTAGAAATCTTTGCAGGTTTGTGTGAGGACAAGACCACATGATGAGAAGTTCTGTTGTGCTCTAAATTGCAAGTTGTTCAAGGCAGGAACCTTCTTTTCAGTGTTATCTGGATAGAGCACAGTGCAGGAGGATACAGATCTTAGCTGGAAATTACAGGCTTGTAACTGTACAGGCAGTACCTACCAGTCAGTCTCTTCATGTCATTCTTTCTCTGAATAAACTCAGCTATCTCCCTTTTGTTCTTATAACAAATCTGGGTTTATTGTTCCTGCCTTTGTGGAAATGAATGTGTTATCCTATGGAAACTTAAGGAGGTAGAAGAACCTGAAGCTTGTGTAGTCAGAAAGAAGGAAGGAAAAAGGAATATCGAACACTGGGAATTGTATGGGATGGTGGTCCTGCAGTGTCTGCAAGAAGAAATGAGGAGGGATCCAATAAGGCTCTCTTTTAATGCCTTATGATTTTGTTAGATTTTATCTAGCCCCCAGTAGGTTTTGATTTTTTCCAGTTTGCACACCCTGCATAGTTTTCCAGCAGTGGTATGAAAAGTGGTGGGAAGCTTGCTTTGCTTTTTGCAGTTATGTTATGATTATGGCACAAAGGCTGAAAACCACCCATCCTAACCCATTGATTCTTGGCCCAGGAAAACAGTGCTGATTTGAATCTTCACTTACTTCTGCTCAAGAGCAGTGAAGTCACAGTTGGGAGTAACATGAAAGGAAGGGTATGAGCCATGAACAGAAATTTAAGAGTTACAGAAATGTTGCTCTGTTCCCTGATTCTTTTGTTACCCACAAGACAAGCTATTTGTAATGCCACCTCAGGGTTGATGTGAATATGAAAATAGGCTAAAACAAGAGGAAGAGCATTGGGAAGGTGGCTTATCAGTAACTGATGCTTGAAACTAGTTCAGTAGGTTAGCCTGCTGAGCGGGGACAACAATCCAAAAGTTGTATAAAAGTCTGGTGCATTCTATAGGGTCCTCCTGGTATAAACTTTCAGTAGAATATCTTACTTATAGAGATGTAATTGTACCATTACTTGCTTTAATATCTTCTATTCTGTTAACAGATGGTTATATCCTGTAAAGTAGCATTCCATGTGGCCACAACTGGAAAGAGCCATAAATTGTATTCTGATAGCATGAAATTGGATCTTGATTTGAAAAGGTTACACTAGGTGAAGAAAATAATCCTGAACTATTTTTCAGCTACAGTCCTGTAGTGTGTAACTGACTTTTTATACTCCTGTAAGCATAAGCTGTTTCAAAGGTGCTATATTTCTCAAAGTTTAGTTCCTTTGCCTGAAGTCTTCAAGAGGTCACCTGGGAAGCTTGAACATTTTATTGTTTCTGGAACCTAGACAAACTGGAGTAAAAAAAGCATCAAGGGGTTCTGTGCAGGGTAATTAAGTGTGTATATAATGCAGGAGATGTGACTAGTCCCATTGAACGCTAGGGTTACACTTGTGCTTGCTTAAATACATCCTGAAGTATCCTGCTCAGCTGGGTCCTAGGAAATAAATTTGTCAATTCAGCTTCTTGCAAGAGATGTTGTTAGCTTCTTGGGTTTTTGGTTTTGGTTTGCCTCCCCCCCGCCCCCCCATGCCCCCCTGCTGAAATTGTTTCCAGGTTGGTGTGTGGAGTGTACTGCTGTATAGTTTCAAAGAGACTTTAAAATAGTAGGAGTTTGGAAATACCAAGATAATCCCTGAAGAAAATAGGAAAACATAATTTCTGAGAAAATATTTTATAACCTGATAAAAGTTACATTTGAATTTGCGGAGGTAGCAGTCTTCCAAATATCTGTTTTCCAAAACACCTCCTCCGATCGTGAAGCAATGTGGTTGCTTGTACTCCTCGTTGGTTTTAGAGGAAACTACCTGCATTTTTTAATTTTGTGAGGCTTTAGTAATGCTGCACTACAGAGTTTGCAGAGGAGATGGGTATGGTGACTTGCCCTACACACAACTGTGTGGAAGTAACATAAACTTTGTGGGCTTTATCACTTTTCTTTGTAATCCTTACACCTGAAGTGTCCAACCTTTATGGTCATGTGGATCACCTTTTTTTCAGCCGGTGGTGGGAGAGGTCTGAATATTGCAGCTCTCTGTGCCATAAGACTACACCTGTGCCCCTCATGTTCTGGAGGGGAAGGAGTAGAGGCAGAGTGGTGGCTAGCAGTGATTTGCTGCCACTGCCAAAATGATTTTGGAGCCTGAATCTTTTCCTTTGGCAACTACACAGCAAATATTAATTCCAAGCTATAAACTTAGGTTGGGAAGACCAAAGTTCTCATTATTTGGCAGTGCTCTGGGTGGAGTGTCCTAACAAGCTACTCACAGCTTGAAGGCTATAGGTCAGGCGTCCTCAGAGTGAGAATGAGAATTAGAATGCAATGCTAATAACAAGCTGCAGACAGAGATTCACACTGCCCCTGTCGAAACAAGAAATAAAAGTTTATCACTACATTTATTTGGAAGTAGAGCAGATTTAGTTTCCCTTCAGGTTTTCCAAAATCTGTCATGATGCTACTGGGCTCTGTTGTCTCTGTGATTGGGGTTGCATCTGCTTGGGTCATCTTTCATATTTACTCTGAAAGGGAGCATTTGGAAAAGTTCAAAGGTAAAGACTACCTTGAGTTTAAATTCTGGCCCATAACATTTTAATGTAACTCTAGTTCATAAATTGCTGCTGCTGAGCTTTTGAGCAGTCTGGTTTTTAAATCTTGGATGTTCTTGCTGGGGTAATCTTTGAATCAAGGATACTGTAGTTAAGCAAAACTGTTAGCTATTGCCAGGACTTTGGCACAAAAGTAAGCTTTTGTTATCTGTTTACACCTGAGAGACACAATCTCTTTCTCTCTCTTCACCGGGTGTTTCTTAGCTCAAACCACTCTGTGGTCTTCAGAAATGAAGGAACATATTGCACATTCAAATTCCATATGTTTCTCTGGCTTCTTTAACAGTTCTGGCACTTATTTGAGCCAGAATAAATTTGCTGGAATGTGGTACCCTGTAATTGTTCTCTGCAAAACAGATATGGTCAGCTTGTTTTTTAGTCCCAAGCTACCAGCGTCACCCTGACATAGAACCAGTCACCTTCAGCTAGAGCAACACCCTCAATTTTCTGAACTCAACACTTACCACTGATAGAACTTCCTAGAAAGGGAATTATTCATGCAATCAAATTCATCGCTAGTAAGTCTGACAGCAGTTTAACCAACACTGTCTGAGCCTTTTGCCTTTTTTAAGTTCATCCATTAAAAAAACAATTTAAAAAAACCCAGAAAAACAAAAGGCCATAACAATTCTGTGAGAGTACATTTGAAGAAATCCACCTCACCCTTCAGTATTTCTGCCTGACAAGAGCACTAGGGAGAGAAAGCTTGCGTAGTTTCAACATCAGGTGGGGTAATCTGTGATCCAGTGTAGACTTTCAGTAATTTGTGCAAGACAAGAAATACTGGAGAAAAAAAAAAAAACTTAAGGGCTGCCCCTTAAGTTTCATAAAGCAGTATCACTCAAGCGTATCCTGAGCTGTGGAGACCTTTAAGAGCTATAGAGTTTTACAAGACCAAGGAACAGGAGCTCCAGAGACTCCAAGGACAGACTCAAGATCCTCATAAACCTTATAAATGTTGCAAGACCTTGAAAGTTGAAGGAAAGTCAGGAAGCCTGTATGATTCCACGCTGTCTTTTTCCTTCTGTTTCTTTATAAACTTAAAATTAACATTTACTTTGTCTCGTACAAGTCTTTGACAGAACAGATAGGTAGTGTACTCTAGCATTTGACTGCAACTGCAGGTCTCCTGGCTGTCACAGAGCAACAGACCTGGATCCCTTGAAATTCTAAATATGAATTAGTTACTTAAACCTTCAAAGAATGCTTCCTTTCTTATGTTGCTTCAGAGACAGATTGAATGAAAATTCATGTGCAAAGCAAAGGTCACGATAGCTATGTTAGTTGAAGTATTACTCTAAATACTGCTACACAAACACATACACAAATTATGCTAGAAGACAATGTTTGAAGTCAAAAAGTCAAGCGTGCCAGTTGGGAAATGTCAGGATTGAGATTGTCTGCTCAGTCTCTGTCCAGCTAGGTGTCCATGCAATACAGTCACAAGACCCAGAGGAGAGATAATAACCTTTTTATGTAGCTATTCATTTTGAATTTTTTTTTCTGTCTTCGGTATGTGACCACAGGCTTATCGAAGTCACTGCCCAGATCCTTGTCTGAATGCAAAGTTATTAATTTCCTGGTGGTTTTTTCCTGAGGCCCTAATCCTGCCACAGTTTGAGTGCTTCAGGCAATATGCAGATCTCAAGGAGAAAACCTCAGTGTCCCAAGGTCATTCCAAATGTATTGGCTCTTTCTTAAGGCAGAAGATGACACAGACATATCTCTCTAAGAGTTTCAGAAATACCCACTCGCAGATGTGTCACTAGGTAAAACATGGGATTTTTTGTCTCTCATGGAGGCCAATGCACAATTCACGTTCACACGGCGCAAACTAAGCAGATATTTGAATCTACATAGTATGGCACGTTAGTCTCTCATCTTACTGTACAAGTTCCTTGTTTATCAAACACACTGTTTGTGCTTTCTGCTGTCAGTGCTGGATGCTTGCATCAGGGACATTCGTATGAACTGACAGTCGGGTGTGGATGTATGCAATGGGTAAGTTCTCTCTCTGTGGTGCTAGCTTGTTAGGATTTCATCTAGCAAAATATACGTGTTTTATATGACTTATCCTTGGCACTAAAAGATGCTTTTTCCTTCAGAGAAGTCTGAGGCTTGTGATTATTTTCTGCCATCAGGTTTTCTGGCTTTCAGGACTGGTTTTTTACAATAAGTGGAGGTTATTCCTTTTAACCCTTCATCTCCCATGCTGCTACTAAATATGATGGTCTGGCTTCACTGAGTCCCATCAGGAGCCTATGAGAGGATTGATATCAATCAGGCAGGCATCAGTTCCTGCTTGGTTACCTGCTTTAATCTACGCTATTTACCTGGTTTAAAAGGAAGATAAATACCTTTTTAACACCTCCTGAGATAAATGGATAGCATGGAAACCTAAGGTGAACAGGCATTACAGTTTTAAAAACAAATCCAGCATTTGGGCTGGCAAATTCAAAACCCAGTTCTTGATTCATCAATACTTTGTGTGATATTGCTGCTGACTGCTGATAGTGAAACAAGAAAATGCTTGCAGTTAGTGACCAATACAGTTTAAATGTCCTTTTTAGCCTTTACAGAAATTGTGACAGAAAGAGAATCTGGTACTTCAAAGCAGTACGTGGGTGTCTCCTCCATGTTACGTGACCTTCTACTCTTTCTTGCAGTTCCCTCTTTAGGCCTTATACACCTCCCAGCCAACTCATTCACTGCTAGCTCCCTCAAAACTTAGAGTGCTTTGTCTTATGGACAGGACACTCATTTCATCATGAGGACTGTTGAGTAGTGAAAGAGGTGTGTAATGGGGCTTTGTAAGAAAACAGTATTTCTCTATCTCATGAGTGGTATCACTGTGTTGCAGAAGCAACTGTCAATTTGTTGTTTCCCAATATATGTCTGAGCTTACATCCTTAACAGTGTTGACATGTTTTTATGTACCAATGCCTAGGTTTCTTTGTGGGAAATCTTTTTATCTGACATTATGTCTGTACCCAAATAGCTCCTCAAAAGAGTGAGAACCATTAAGCCCACCAGCCTGCTCCCTGTTAGCCGGGTTATCAGACCAGCTGTCCAGCACAGCATGTACATGCTTCATGGGGACCAGAAAAGACTTGAGAGACACATGGGACCAGTGGGTTTCAAAGATGTTCGCTGACAGCAGAGAACTGCAAAGGTTCAGGATCCCTTGTTCCTTCCTGTCTGTTCCATGCAAGCGTGATGCTTTTTTCCTCTGTTCTTTGTTCTTACCGTGGTCCTAGCTGCATTACTGTCTTTTTTTTCCCAGCAGCTGCTTGGTTTTCCCTTTCCTTACTGACCTAGTTTGAGTCTTCTTTTCTAGAAGGTCCTAAAACCCCAACATGCTAATCCTTCTCCTTACAGCCCGGTTTTTTCTGCTGTCTTTTGCGGAGTAAGGCTTAGGTAATTTTCCAACACATTTCTCTCACTGCTGATTTCCTTCCATAAAGGCCTTTTGCAGTTTTCATGCCTGCCCTTTAGCCCTTTCTCCTGTCCCTGTCTCTTAGCAAACCATTCCCAAGTTTCTTGTACTGCAGCTTCTTTTCAGATCAATCACCCTCTCACCTCAGTTCCTCCCCTTCTTGCCCAAAAAGTCCTACTCTCCCCTCCTCCTGGCTCTTCTCTTGATTCTCTGTGCCAGATCTGTCAGGTAATGGAGACACACAGAGAACATGAATTTTCAATATAAATATATAAATATAATATAAAGCTTACAGAGTTTTCAGGGGAGGGGGTGCAGCAAAACAGTATGGTTTTCCCTAATGATGTTCTCAGACACAGCTTACCTGTTTCAGCTGAAATAACTAAGGGAAGAAAAAAAAATACAGCCTGAGAGAGGCAACCATCATAAGAAAAAATCACAGCAAATGATTGAACAGTGGCCAAGTTGTAAGCAATTAAGATGTCTTAATGAGAAAAGTCTATCACTCCCAAGTATATTTGCCCTATAGAATTTTTTACTTTCTTTTCTCTGCCTGGTTGTGATTTGTTGTCACAGTTTGATAGCCATGTTGCTAGTAGATGATTACAGAAGGGAGGAGTTGTTATGTTTTACAGGGATTTCATAAATCTTACAGATATTTCTCTCTTTACAGACTTCTTGATCATCCCTAAAGAGAAATAAATGGAGTTTAGCTGAACCATATAAGTTACAAATTACTCTAACAGGTCCAATTAACATTTCTCTCTAGTGCTTTTGAAACCATGGCCTCATTAAAAGCAGCTTAATAAACATTGCTTTGTATGGGAGGAAAAACTGTAAAGGTGAAATGAGATGTCCCTGTAACAGAAAACTAAAAGTAGAATTTAATTGTCATAAATAACTAGGGAAGGGAGCGGCGGAGTGTATCATCTTCCAAATTCCACTTCGTGTATGAAAATATTCTGTTTTACTTACTGGGTACTGAAAGTAATGGACAAATTTGTCTTCAAAGACTTGTCAGGAAGGTGAAACACATATTTGTATGCAGTTAGTCTAAATAGTGTACAATTAAAAAAAATCAGTCTGAAATATCTAATGTATTTCATGATGGGCATTCATTAAAGTAGAGCCTGTCTAATCTGTCCTCCTATCTCCTCACAAAGCATGTGGTCTGAATTTTTTAGATGCCAATTCAAGGATTTGGATCCTCAAATGGAAGCAGCCTCTGCCTATTAAAATAGGCTATTGTGCTTCTTTTAGTAAGTATGTAAAAACAAATGATGGAAGGAGGAGATTGCTGTAATAATCTCTCATGTCCACCATCCAGGCTCCAAGCAAGCAGAGGGAAGGAGCAAATAACCCTCATATATATTTAGTAAAAGATGGGAAAAAAGGATTGATCAAATTTTTCCACTTTGCATGAGGGCTATCCAGATGTGCCGTGAAATGCAGCATGAAAGAGAATTGCCATCTCTACTACATGCTCGTACCTCCGGTCAGCTGGAAGTTAGTCAAGAGGTCTTTCAGTAAGTTGGCTTATCTGTTACTTAGTGTGCTGGTCAACAGCAGACTAACAAGGATAATGAAGTATCCTGATTTGTGCTGCTCTGAAAAAAAAATCGAGCAGGTAGCTGAAGAACTTAAATTCAGAGTGCAGGTGTGAACGTTTTACAAAGAGGATGATAATTAAGCTTCTTGGGAGATTAAAGGATCTTCCGCATGTGCCATGCAATTCAATGCAAGAGAAACTCTGTAATCAGAAAGAAACCAATTAAAAAAATTCATCCTTGGACTTGGTTTAGTGGCATTGCAGTCATCTGAGAGAATAAGGAATAAGGGACAGATTTTATTTTCTTTATATTAGAGAGAACTTAGGCTGTAACCCCAGAAGCTGTTTCTAAAAGGGCCCGTCTCTAAGGAAATAACAGCAGCAAAGGCTCCATTCCCGCCTCCATTCCAGGGAGAGGAAAACACTAAATGTCTCCCAAGACTTTCCCTGAGGGAGGTGTTTAAAAAATCCAGAACCAAACTACTCCATCCTCTTGACTTTTTTTCATCGATATCACACACCCAGACTATGCCCAACAGGTTAGGCCAAGGGGAGAAAGCCTGAGAAACCCTCAGATCAGTTCCTGGAACACCTGTAGTGGCCAGAAACTAACAGGTTAAATTGGGATGCAGTAGGGCAGATTTTGATCCCTTTACACTGAAGTTCATGGTTCATTCATCATGTTACAGAACATTTGTGCTGAAAAAGGATGGATTTTAAAGTATGAATATTTGTAGGTATTCTGCCTAAATATGAGCTGTCTCAATTAATGGTGTTCCAGTGCAAAACCGGTGTGAATGAGATCTGAAGCAGGTCCTGTGAGATTGCACCATGTAGTATTCAGCACGTGGAAGATGTGTACTGCTCAGAGAAGGCAGTACCTAGGCCTGTGAGCTGGAAGTGTAGGTAGGGGAAAAAAAAAAAAATCAACATCTAAGCTGAATGAGTTTATCTTGAAATCAACATAGTTACTCAAAGTTAATTGCACCAGTGCCACATCTTACAACATGATCTTGTAACACAGAATTACACTTCTGATGGTGTTGCATAGCTGTACAATGAGTGAAATGTTATGTTCTCTGGGTTCAAACCACATTGCCCTACAGCAATTTTAAATACCCATAATAACCTGTCTTTGCATCTTTTTCCTAAATGCATGGTTGCCATGCTTTGTTCATTTAAAGAGATCATTTCATAGCCTACGAACTCAATATTTACCAGACTGGTTTGGGAAAACAGTACTGATAAAAATTGCTCTGTGTGTTAGCCTCTGTTCAGCCAAAAAATCATTGGATTTTTCTTTTTTTAATCAATTCACTGGTGACTCACGTTACTGGTGTTTGACCTTCTGTGAGTCTCATGATTTTCATTGGTAAGGAAATTGGCCAGTATAGTCTGACAGCTATTATTGATTGGTTGTGTCGCTATTTCAATGTAGGTGCTGGAGGACCCTAACAAAATGATGTTTCTGTAATAATTGAACGTGCATTCGAAATGAACTAAAGGCAAGCACCTTACTACAGGTTTTCTTCTTGGAGGAGAAGAGGGTGGTAGTGATTTTACGAAGAGTACTTATCTAGACCATTCGCTGGTTTCATCTTTAATTGCAATTCTGACATGAGCAGAAAAGTCATGGCTCACTGCAGCCAAAAAAAGAGTGCTGAGCCCTCCTGAAGAGATGAGTAATGAAGGATATGATGGTTTCCCAAGGTTACAGGTAAAGCTGTGGCAAGCTGATGTTTTTTCCTTCCTCTTCTGTGCCTCCAGACATTTCTTCCCTGGCTGATAAAATTGCATTTTTACATGCAGAACCCACACTGGTATAAAAGCACTCTTTCTTGGAAGTGAGTCAAGTCATGTGGTGACCCAGACCCTCAGGTTACCTGCATGAAATTGGAAGCAGAGTAGGGCTTTGCCAATAGACAAAATTGGCTGTAGGGCATCAGAGGCAGTGAGGCTCTGGGGAGAAGAGAGACAATGGAGGAGCAGAGATGGGGATGCTAATGAGAAAGAAAGGGCTTTCCAGGGTAAGGGTTCCTATTGTATTACACACAAGCATCTGTAACCCATATTGCCTCTGAGTTACAGGGTTGCTTTCACTTTTTTTCTGGCAGATAATCCAAAGGTTACATACATGAAAAGATGCTAATGTGTACACCTTGAGGCAGAGCTTTGGGATTTGTTTTATGTTACTTAGGAAGTCCCTCAACACTTTCTTTAAAACCTCCTAGTTGGGCTGTTCTTTATCCTTTATTGTATATACAAAAGATATTGTTGATTCAGGTCATCACGCCTGAGTTCTTAATTGAAATCTAAAGGCTTCAAGAAGCTTAAATTAAAAATTTAAAAAAGACAAGAAAAAAACCCACCTGGACTGGAGACACACTGAGCCTGTGGTTTGCCCTCTGTCATTAATATGATTTTGGCACAAAATCGCCCATAGCTGCGAAGAAAATCTAAAGTAAATTCTCCCTGCAATTCTTCCTGCCATTTTTGGCTCAGGCAAACTTATAACTAGCTGTTATTCACATTTAACTTTCTAATTTTAAAATAAATGCTTTATTCAGGTATTAAATACCCTGGAATTGCATTTTTAGCTAAATGTATAGTTTTCTCTTGATTGTTAAGTATGATCTGCTAGGTGATTCTCTCCACAGAATTTAGTAGTTTTTGCGTGCACGTGAAGGTGCATGTAATGCCTAGCCACGGTGTGCTCTCACCTGAAGTGTTCAGGATGAGAACAAGAACTATCTGTCCTTAGGTCAGCTCTCAGGTGCCTTTCATAAAGTTAGCCAAGGCCTGGTCCAAGCGTTTGACTCAGTAGGAAGACTCTCATTGATTTCAGCTGGGATTTAAAATGGGACCCAAAGGAGAAAAATCTAGCTCTTGTCCTACATTTTAAGAGCTTTGCTCATAGGGAAATAAACAGCAGAGCTGTGCTTCTTTGCCCCCTTCCTCAGTTCTCACCAAATGGACACCCAGTTTATACCAACAAAAATGTCTTCTGCCAGCATAAAAGTCTCCTAGTTTAAGCACCATTTGCACCACTAACTCAATGTTTTATTTCGTTGCCAGCATAAGAGCATCTCCTTTAGGCATTCTACAGCGAACTCAAGTCTGAAGTGTAGAAAAGACGTGTATTACAAGGACATAACTCTGATGCAGATTATTTAAAAATAGTGCTGTTTGCACTCTTTAATTGCACCCAGTTACCACTCAGTCCTCTCCTGTCTAGTAATGAAAAGAGAACATGCCAGGCCCATTTTCTTTTCACCCCTTTGCTAAAATATTTCTCTTCTGGTACTTCAGCATTTGGATGAGAAACAGGGTGTACGTGCATGAAATTACCAGGTTTGTGATAAGTTTTATAGGTCATCCCAGTCTGGATCTAGACCACAGCGAATGTCTCCATCCTCAAGCATGCTAGAGAAACTCGTAGATGAACAGCCACCATACATTTAATTTTATTTACTGTTTGGCTTTCACATAACAGATCAGATTTCAAATGTTAGCATTTGACGTTATAAAACATGGCAAGGTGTTGGTGCTCCTGGTCTGTCTCAGTGCATTCTGCCATTCCTCAGTTGGGTACAGAATGTGGAAGAATCAGCTGCTATGTTTAAACTAGGAAACAGCTGCAAAGGAAGAGCAAAGAAGGAAGGATGTGTCCTTTCTGTGCTTCTTTGTGATCCCCCTTGTAGGAGGAATGGCTTTTTTGAGAGTGTTATAAGCTGCCTCACAGTTAAACCCATGATTTTATGAACAGTGAAAACTTCAACAGTTTACACTAAGGTTTTCCTTATGGCCCTCTTCCACCTTCCCCCAGGTAACTGCCCAAGTCTGCCTTTTTTTTTTTTTTTTTTTTTTAAAGCATGTTTGGGCAAAATTGTTCTGCCATTTCCAGGAATGAGTTTAGAGAAAGTTGTTTTCCCTATGATGATGATGAAGTTGGAGAACTTTTCTTTGTGAAAATTTGTCTTTTTGAAGCACTGGAACATGGACGTGCAATTCAGTAGGTACTGGTTGAGGGAGAGAAAGCCCTTTTTGGAAAAGTCTCTTCTGCTTATCGCAGTGAAAATCCACCCAGACTTAGCCACATTGGGAAGTCTTTGAAAGGATACAGCTCAGTGTGCTCAGGAAAAGCAGCATTTTGTGATGACTTTTCCAAAAGATTGTGTATATTGGGGAAAGATTTTTCTTGTCTATGCAAAGTTCCTTTCAGTTCAACTCTTCGGGGGTGGGAAATGCAAGAATTAGATGTCCATGCAGCCTTCTCAGATGACTTGGAGTATATGTGTTATGGTATAGATTTTAATCAGAATGATTGCATACGTTTCTCCTTCATCAGTCACCTGCTGCATAGTACTAAGTGATCTGAAAAGCAGTCAAGTGAGAGAAATGTTCTGAAGAGTAGATCATCTCATCTTGTTGTAGATGCCTAAACTAGGGCAGGTGAAACACATTTCTTAAATGCCAGTTTTCTCTGATGGTTGTAGAGGGAGTTTAGGCCGCCAGCTCAGGTGTAGCTACGTCAGGTCTGCTCTACAGATGCCTGCGTTTTGGTGCAGTGAATCCCAGCGTACGTGTCTCAAATAGTCCTCTCCGGAGTAATGAATGCTTTTGACCTTCATTTCTTTGATGCTCATTTGTTTATCTATACAGTGGGGAAAATGCCATGCTTTTGCTCTAAAGGGTGGTTATAAGATAAAATCATTAATAAATATGTGTTGTAATGAATGTTCAGAGGCTGCACCATACAATAGCTCTCCCTCCACCACGTATGCTCGGAGAAGGTTGAGAACACTGTTTAGTAATTAAGGCATGAACATGGAAAAAAAAAAAGGTAAAAGTGTTGCTACTCATTAAATACTCACTGTCTACTTTCCGCATGAGGCTCTTGAAGAAGGAGGAATATGTGATTATTTAATTAAAGAAGGGAGGTAAAAATAAGTTCATCCAGGCAATTTTCATTCTGGGGTTCATTAAGTTTGAAGCGCTTTGTGCCCACATGGTGACCGTAATATTTTCCTTTTAATGTCATTCTGTTTGTAAACAGACACTTCTGAGGTTTTTTTATGTGCATGTATTTTTATAATGATTTATATTGATGTTCTGCTGATTTTAATCAGCTCCTCATTTGGGTTTTTACAATTTGCATAAGCCCAGTCTTTCTGTTCTGGTCAGCTCAGCAGTGTTGAATTGAATAGCCTTTTGAGCACTGTGACCTCTAATTTTTCAAGGTCTTTACAGCTTAGGTAAATTTGGATGGATTTTCACTGGTCCAGGAAAAAAAAAAAAAAAAGGACAAAGAAACACACCTGGAAAAGGTTTTTCAGAATTTCTCCTTTACACAAATTCGGAATTACTGAAATACAAATCTGTATACCTTATAAGCACTGGAACAACTTCAAAAAGAAAAAAGTCCTCAGACGGGGGCATGAGAGGACCTGGAGTCCCTCCGAGCCTGGCAGCAGGAGCTGCTCTGGCAGGAGGGAAAAATGGCTTGTCCTGCACCGAAGGAGGAGCCGCATAGGAACTTTGCCAAGGGTGGCCCTGGCAGCAAGCTGGCAGGCTGCCTACTGAGGCAGCAGATGGAAAAAGCGCGCTTCTCATTGCTGGGGCTCTGTCAGTTATGGGGTGCTTGGGTTTCTAGAGGTTACTGCTTGGCTGGGATCTGGGGAGAAGAAATGTGGGGAATCGTTTTTGCTGGAAATGTACACTGCAGAGAACAGGGGATATAGAAACTTTCTTTTACTCCCAGTAGTACTGTTTCTGTATTGCTTGGAACAAGCACTGGGAAGGGAAAAGCTGGAAATACGTAGGCAACAGGTAAGCAATCCTGGATTATTTTTGCAATGTGGCATCAAAGAGCTTATGTCCAGAACCATGGCTTCTGTGTTAGATTTGAGGGCAATTTACCTCAATTACTTGCTGTATTTCTTTGAAATGTTTTTGCTGAACTACTGCTCAGGCAGTACCAAAGCGGAAAGAGAGGGCAGTTAATAAACTTGTTACCTGACTCATTCTACCAAAGTTTCATTTCATGAGTGGTTGGCATTGAATGGCAAAATATCCTGTGCAACCCCCAAGAGCTGCAAAACTCTCACTCTGCTCCTTGGTGCATAAATATCAAGGTCAGATCTCAGCCTCGACCTTCTGCATGGTAGCATTTTATACTATGGCTGTGCCAATGCACTAATTATTTATAAGACAGCTGTGCTAGAGCACAGATTATTGAAAAGAGACCAAAGGTTTTGCAGTAAAAAGTGGTACTGATAGTACTAACTTGTAGCATCAGAAATTCTGTTAGGCATTCAGAATTCTGTTATGGACAACTGTGTAGAGTTTAGTTTTTCTTTTCTTCTGGTTTATACTCACCTAATAGGCTTTGCAGAGGAGTTTTTTTGACTAGCCTGAAACCACCTACCTGTTCAACCAAACCAAGTCTGTTGATTTCAATGTTAGCAGAAGCACGCCCAAAGTCAGCTTTCCAAGGCAGAGACTGCGCTTAGCTTGTGCGCAGAGGTCACTAACGTGTGCAAATAACAAGTAATAGTGAATGTATGAGACGGTGTGGCTCCGTACAGAGGACCCTCGAGCAAAGTCTAGTCGTGCACCTCGAGTATGTCAAGCAGCCCAGCCACGTGGGAGCGGGGCTGCCCTTGGGTCAGCCACCCTGGGGAGAAGCAGAAGTGGCTGTCCCCGTTGCGGCACCTCGCTCGTGTGGCTCTGCTGTTCCCAGGGCTTCAGCTCCCACCGCGTGGCGGGGAGACGCGGACAGCTCAGGTATCTCACCACCACAGCGTTGACATGTCTTTCGTGTGCGTGTCAGCTGTCTTACCAAGAGGTCCAGGGTACGCCTTTGCTCTGAAGCTTTTGGGATTATCCAAGACGTTGTTATCCTGGTAGAGCCCTGGGCAGATGGGAGCTGTCAGCTCGACACAAAGTTTGGGTGTTCACAGTGTTTGTTCCCATCTGTCAAGTGCTGGCAGCAAGGGGCTTTATGCTCTGCAGGCTTTTGAAGAGAATCCAGTCCCACTCTAATTATTACTGTTCCCGTTAGATGGAAACTTAGGGTTATTATGGCAAATGGACATAATGGGTACTCCAGCACTTAATATTATCCATAGTAGTGTGTACTTACAGGCTTACTTTCGAGGCTGGCAGATGTAAAATTTGACACACCAGCTGTGTCTTAGTTTGCCAGCAGGGATGCAGATTGTGTTGTCCTTGTTTGTTCTATTTGTTGTGTTTAGTCAGGTACAGAATCGTGCAAGAGCCTGAGTGTTTTGAAGAAATCGAAGTTTTGTGTATTTTCTTTCCTGTCCTACTTGCAAGAAAAAATTAAGTATGAGAAGTTCTTCAGTACATATGTATGTATCTATCAGTTTGCCCAGAGAAGTTGTGGCTGCCCCATTCCTGGCAGAGTTCAAGGCCAGGTTGGACGGGGCTTTGACCAACCTGGTCTGGTGGAAGGTGTCCCTGCCCATGGCAGGAGGGTTGGAACTAGATGATCTTTAAGGTCCTTTCCAACCCAAACCATTCTGTGATTCGATGGTTCTGTGATTTTATCTATGCTTTGTGCAATACAGAAAATAGTGGTTTGTATTGCGGGGTCTCAGCAGAGGACTTCGCATAACGTTTGCACCATTTTTGGGGTCTTTGTTATTTTGGGAGATGGTTTTAAAAAGTAATTATTTGTGAGTTCCGTTCCTGGAACAGAATGTAGGCAGAATTCCATTGGTGCTGCCTTATGCAAACATTTCACAATCAGTCTAATGCTATATAATGTTTCAGGGTGGTTTTCAGGAGCCATGCTTCAATAGAGAGGTGGTGTTTGAGGCCTAGGCTGCCAAACTGACCATAAAGGTGTATTTTATTTATAGACTCCTAAGTTCTGAAACCATGTGCTGCCATCAAGGGTGGAGATTTGAGTTTTTGGTAGTTCTTTAAGTGCCACCTGAGTTTTCTATGTAGTATTCATTTTCAAGGTAGCAAAGGAAAGAAATTGCAGAGCCTGGGTGTTTATTTAAAATGCATTCAGACTAGCTTCAAAGGGGCAGATCCAGGACCTTCTGTACAGGCTCCATCCACCATATCCTGCCCCTGTTGTAAATTAAGCAATACATAAATTGGGGTTTAGATTAACAGGGCACATGAAAGGTATAGATAAATTAAGAGATTGGGATTTAATACAGATTTTGAGCAGAGAAGGGATCTAGTAAAAGGGAAAGATGTCTGAGCATGAACCAGAGTTAGTGGGAGGAAGGAGCGTCCCAAGAATTGGGGAAAGTCTTTTAAACAAAAGGGGTTTAGGCAGCCTTTTGTGGTCCAAACATGAGAGAGAGTCCCAAGCAGATTTTGAGTACATCCCCACCCACACTGGTGTGAGTACTTTGAAGGCAGGGATGGTTCTTCTGCTGGTTAGCAGGCATTTCTTAGCTGAGAAGGATGATGGGGCTAAGGTTGCAAAGTATGAAATTGGGTAAAGGCAGCTCCTAAGCTTTTGATTTGAAGAACTTCGTTGAATTAGAGGCATATAAATGAATTGCAGGAATTAGGCAGGAAGAAAAAAATGGAAAGACTGTGCCAGTCAGTTGACAAGAATATGAAATTGCTTGTGTATAGGGGAGGAGATAGACGGCACGTTCGTTTAGAGAATAATGTCTCCATTTTCCATTCTGAGGTTGAGAGGTCCCTCTGATTTCACTATCACTCATTCTGCTGGCATCCTCCTGAAATTATTCCTATTTTACATTTTTGAAATCTGATTATTCTAAAGGTGAGAGGGTGTGAAATGCCATTGGTGGCTTTTTTCCTAAGCAGCAATTTCATGTTTTTCTGTGGACTCTTCGAGCTTTCTTTCATTTAGTAGCCCAGCAGCTCCAGTGCTGTGCTGTTACTGGCAATAAGGAAAAAGACACTATTTTATATTTTTTTAGTACTGTTTTTGCCCCTCTAATTCTAGCTGAGCAGGTAAAATTAGAACAACTGTTGCTCACTCTACAGCCTGCCTGAAACACACAGATACTCTGTAATCAAGGGAACACTAGGAGCAGACGTGTTTTATGGTAAGTTATAAGTTGGGCCTTGGAGACTGCCACTGACCCTTTGAAAAAGAGCAATATTTAATTTTTAAGTAGTTGTTCTATTATTAAAGAAACTACCACCCTCTCTCCCCAAATATTGCTTGCAATATATAATGCCAGCTTACTCCATTCCAAAATATATTTTGGGGTAAAGTCTTACGTGTCATTAAGCTTCTTAATATTTTTTGTATTCTAGCTCTCAGGAGAATTAGAAACACTGTCAATGACTTTTAGCTTTTCAGAAATCATTATCAGAGCTTGCTAGCTGGCATTGATTTTAGTTTTCCCATAAGATCTGAGATGAAAAAAGGTTACTCTGCTAAATAAAGCATGAACAAAGCCAGGGTGCAAACATTATGCAATATTAGAAGAACAGAATATCAAGGCTGGTACTGTGCATCAGTGCCCTGTGTGTGGTTCACTTATGACCTTTAGAGTCACAAAAGTATGAGGAATCAAATAATACTGCTCTGAATGAGTGATAATGGTGCTACCCAGCTGTAGGGCATCTTGAATGTTGTTCCTGTGCTCTTTAGACACTGCAGAAGTCTTATTCCTGCCTCTCTTCCTTGCTGCTGCTTTCCCTCTTGAAACCATTGACCCATGATCCCAATCTCAATTTCTTAATTAGATCATCTTAAAAAATATGTAATTAATATTCTCTTCTTTGCAAAATGGAGATTGGGGATTTGTTGAGATCGAATTATCTTTGGAGTACAAGAAAAGGGTATTACATAAAGAAGCAGCCTCCTACCCCAACAAATTTAGTATTTAAATAACTGTCAGTCAGCTCTGTGTGTATAAGGGAGACTTAGCTAATCATCTAGTTGGTGTTAAATATGAATGAATGAAAATGCCCCTTCAAAGGAAATTAAAAATGTTAGCAAAATAGCCTAAGGAATATTTTAGGATGTGGCTGAAAAACAGTGCCAAAAGTGGTTTTTTTCATCTCTCTGCACCTGTGACCTGGTGAACTAGAAACCTGGGGAAGTAAGAAGAAAGGTGTTAGTGGAGAGAAGCACAGAGGAAGGAGAAAAGTGGGGAAAAGCTTCCCCACTCCCAGCAAATCTTTCTCTTGCACAGGAAAGTAACTAGCCAGTTCTGGTTTTGGCTCTTGTTTTGCTGGAGACCATGGAAAAGGCAGGCAGTTGGAGGAGGTCGACCACGTATTGCTCGGGCAGTCCCAGGAAAACACGAGAAGGGAAACAGTGGGGCCACGGTACGATAAGGGATGGAGTCTCACTGTCACAGATAGGGATGTGATCTTGCCACTGGACTGTGAGGAGTTGGGACAACTTTAAGTGTAACAGTCTTATAGAGAGAGCGTTTTAATGGACACAAAGAATGCTCTTTCTGGTTTGGTGTTCATTTAAAAAAAAAAATCCTTAAGAATACAATAAGCAAACCACATGGAGAATGACCAGATTCATTAAGTGCAGTTTAAGATACTGTTTGACAGTAATGAATAGTCTGTTGATTAATGAAGAAAAGCAGATGTGAATGCACACAGAATCCCTGAGTGCTTTTATGTTGCTCCACTGTCAGCTGAGAAGGGCTGTAAAGGCCCTTGCAAAATGGTCTGTGTGGAGAGTGTGACTGCTAATGCCCCAAGTCTTAGAAACAAAATTCATCCAGCCTGTTAGAATTTCTGCCTGTTCTTTGGATTGGTTACCTGGGCTCAGATTTGTACAACTGCACATGGATTTTAAGTGCCCTGTAAGAAATGTGTCGGCTCTGATTTTTGCATTTCAGCAATCTACCTTTCTAAAGGAATGGCAAATACTCAAAGCTCTCCTGGTGATAAACCTATGTTATGTCTGACACCTGAAATTTTGAGCCATTTCTGGAAAAAAAAAATTGTTTTAATGTTTCAGCTTCTGCTACTTCCTACAGAAAATAGGGGCACTAATCCCTAACGTGCTGATTCTGAATGGACTGACACAACTATGCCTGCTGCGATTTCCCCACCATAGGTTATTCTGTAAAATACCCTGTTGCGACTGAGGTATGGCAAATAAAGGCCCAGATCCAGCAGCAGGAGCTGGGACTGCTGTCATACCGTTCTGTGCCTTACACACTAGGCTCACCACTGCAGTTTCTAAGTACTTTCCACTTGTGCACTGAGTGCTGAAAGTGGTGTGTCTGTTGTCTTCAGCCTTTCTAGAGTGAGAGGTGGCTGCAATAGTGTGTTTTGCATTGGACCCTTTCTGTAACTCATGTTGGGTCACATACATAAAAACACAGACCTCCCCTACATTCTGTTGTAATTTTCTTAAAGAAAGCAAGTTCAAGGAAATGGCCATGCGTTTCTGCATATAAGGACTTGTGAGGGTCCTTACATGAGAGTTTACTCAACAGATTCCTTGGGGAACAATCAATGACTATCCCATATACCTCAGAGCTGTAGCATGTATGATTGCTGAATGTGTGCTGGAAAAGAATCACTGATCTTTGTGAATTAAAAAAAGAGCATGGAGAGAGCAGAGGAAAGCCAGTGTAAAGTGTAGGGCATTTGGGAGTCGTGGGGAGATTCAAATTGATTTCTCCAAGCTGATGTGCTGTAAATTTTCCAATGTTTTGCTGTTAAAGGAGAGAGTGTCAGAGACTTCAGATTTTTTCCATTTCCCCAATAATCTTCCTTAACTTCACTAAAATACATCTCTCTGATCCACCCAGCTGTGGTCCAGTCTTTGGATATTGGTAATGGAAATTGCAGTTTAGGTATAGAAGATGTTTTTCCTTTTAGGAGGGTTATAGAAAGATGTCCAGGTATCATATGACCTGAGCTGAATGAGGTTTGCTGCTCTGAAAATATAATCTGGGTGCCCCTTTGTTCTAATTAACAATATGCTTTCTTGACTAAGTCTGAGCATGAGGCACACAGGTACTGGGTATAAAAATTAGGATTACAGAAAAAGAGAGAGAACAAGAACCAAATGGATAAAAGAAAGCTCCTACCTGAGAGAGGTATTGATCTACTTGCTACCTCTAGACTGCAAAGATTTTGTATGAAGGGAACAAAGAAAGATGTGAGGAGCAGAAAAGCACATTTGTTTGGCCAAGAAAAAATATTTCTGTGAAATACTGGCTTCTAGTTTGACAGGATTAAGACATATTTAGATCTGTGAATGCATCGGTACAAAAGCATTAAAACTTTGCTTTGGGAGAACTGCAATTTTGAGGAACTATGCGTTTGTTGACTGATATGAACCAGCACACACTTGCTGTATTATTTATTTTTTTACTGTCAGAGAATCGCAACAACAACAGAGAAGGCTACGCGAACCTGTTACATACTATTTTAAGGTGAAAAAATTGTTAGCCTGTGGACATCTAATGGGGAAAAAGCTCGGTGAGAGAAAAATTAGTGTGAGACAGTAAGGTATCCACTTGTTTGTCACTTACATTATTGCTAGAAGATACAGCAGCATCCAGGCAAGATCAATAGCAGTCCTGTGGAGCTGTCTCTTTCAACTGGTTCAGCTGGCTTTTTAAGGTCAAAATCTGTTTTGACATCCTTCTTCCCTGTCTGTCTCTTCCAAGCTGCTCAAAAAATTATTTGTGCCTTGTGTTGCCATGACTTCTGAAAAAAAAAAAAAAAGAAAGCACCCAAAACCTTCCGGTTAGAGAAGTGAGAAGCTGCAGAGCACAGATAGTAGCAACAGAGCTCGATATTCCTACAGGAACGGGCTCGCAGTATAGCAGCACTTCCCAGCTTGAAGTACAAGAAGGCTTCGGGAAGAAAAAAAAAGAAAAAAAAAGCATCATAGGCTAAGAAAGTTTGGTTTCCTATGGATTTAGTGTCAATATTGATTGCAAGCTATGACTGAAGCTTTTCCCATTATAGGGCATTTATAAGTACTGTTTCACATGTAGATTCTCTGCTGCCTAACACAAGCAGCTCACTTTTTTGCTTGCCCTACTGTGGGAATCCTGAAGAGGTTTTCTGTCCTCCACCACCCATCAGTTGTTGAACTGGATTTGACAAGCCGTGAGGGTAGGCAATGATTAACAGGTACATACGTTTACAAGTGTGTAAACGAATGCATATAATGTGATCGCTTAGGCTTTATTTCCTTTAGAAATCAGGATAAAAAAATAGATTTTTTTCAAATTTAAAAATCATATGTGATTACCTCTTGAGGTGAGGGAGGGTGGTGACACTGCTTATTTTATCCAAAACTTTTTATATATCATGTAGTATATTTACACATCATAAAAGTATATTCAGAATAAAAACCTTGTTGCCAGTGATTTAAGCTGTCAAATAAAAAAGGTATGCTGCTATCTAGCTGAAGAAACGTATTAGCATGCGGAAAGCAATGCTGCTTCCTCTGGGAGGTTTTAATCAAGCCTCTGGTACTGATTGAGATGCAGTGCTCAAAAGTGAGAAAAATGATTTAACAAAATCAAAAATCTGGAGCGTTTTTCACGCAAACGTTCATCAGTATATCTTATGTAATTACATAGCCAATAAATCAACATAGTGTGTAAGTGCTTCAGTCACAGTGTAAATATCTTAATGACTGAAACATCTTCACACATGAATAATTTATACCTGTATGATTCATTTTTCATACCCATGCTTTACTTCAACATGATAAACTAATCCTTCTCTGTCAGAAAATGTGTGCTTGATTATTGCCTTCTGATTTCTCTTCCTTGTGTTTATTTTCCACAGTTAGACACACTCCATTTCTTCTCTTCTGGTTCCTCTAATGTGGTTATCTTATTTATTCATCCTATCTGCCTTGGTTTGCCTTCCTTGTGCATTTCAACAGGCACCTGGGAAATAACAGTAGGGCATAAGCTTGCATTTCTCAAGTAACTCTGGAGCAGCATCTTGAAAGATTTACTCATTCTCAACAGATATTTGCATTTAGTTTCCTCTCCTTTCCTCAAGGCAATCGTTACAGAAAGAACTTGAGATAGGCCAATAACAAGTTGAGCTTTGCCATTTTCTGGATCAATGTGAGTTCAAACCTTTGTCACGGTACTGACGAACGTTGTTTGAGTCTTCTTCCCATATGCTTGTAAATGCGAGCTTGTTTGTAGCTCCAGAAACCACTGGAATATTCAAGAAGAAAATAATTGTTTCTCAGCACAGGAATGGGAGTCGGAATTCTTAAATTCTGCTCTGCTTATTTGGCTGTATGCAAGTCACTGCATGCATCCTGCCTTACTTAGACCCTTAACCTAGGCATCGAAGACAGGAGTTTCAGTGTGATAACCTCCTCCTTTTGTTACTAAAGAAGGATGGGTAGCTGCTGAGGGCAGTTCATCCAGCTTTAAAGCTATTTAGTGCCTGATGCTCCAGGCAGAAATGCTACTGGGTGGACTCTCTTCTTTTGGATCACAATTTAAAGTTTGGTTCAGATTTGTGGAACAGCTTGTTTTGGTAGTGCCTGTGGAAGTTAAGCCTTTAAAAAGTCAGTCCCAGTTGGGCACAAAAATGAGTCACTCAGATTTAATGGGCACTTTCAAAATACTCTCTCCCCTTCAAACCCTCAGGTTTCTAGCTGGAAAAAAGATAACAGAAATATAAAAGTGATTTCATGCTAGCGGGGGGGGGGGGGGGGGGGGAGTTCTATAATAATTAACTGATGCTTTACTGGTATTGTATGTTATTCCATCCAAGCACCTTTTTTCACTCCATTTCTATATCCAGTTTACCTACGTTACTCTCTAACTAGGAAAAGCACCTTAGCTGAGTGTTAGTTAATCAAGTTCTCATTCAATTTCTTGTATCACCATACAGCTTGTTAGTTTTTCTCTTCTGTGTCTTTCTCTTCTGTGTCAGAATTACATTTTTGGACTGATTTTCTAAATTTAAGACTGAATGGAATATCTTATATCTGTCTTCTCCATACTTTGAAGCCCAGCTGCAGTTCTTTTACAGCTTCATTCTCAGGGACTTCTGAGAGACGTCACAGTTGAAAGTTTTCTTAGTATTCTTACAGCAAGCTCCAGTACTCTGTGAATATGAATCTCTCCCAGTTGCCAGCAGGACATTTGGTAACTTTGCTCCAACATAAGTCTTTGTTTATTCATTTTTTCCTTATTCTGATTGTAAGCACCTCCAAAGGCTTCTGATACCATTTTCTTTTTCTCAGTCTTTTTATGTCCTTAAAGGACACCTTCACTTACTGTATCTTACTCCACTGAGATCAGTTGTTGATTGATGGGTATCGGTTAGTAGGAGTTCTCAGGCAGTCTCCAGAATGTACTTCACCCTTATCGCTGCCTGCTTTGTTTTGGCATTTAGGAAGCAGCCTGCTGTCTTTTTTCTTTATTCTGTCTAGCACTTGTCTCTCTTGGGCATAGTTCCTCACCACAGTCGTCAATCATGACTGTTGCTGCCTCCTATTTTTCTGCTTTCGTTTTTCAGTGTTGGTCATTTACTATCTGTGCCCTGTTGCAAGGCAGTACTTTATCCAGTGACAGGGTATTACAAGAATCTTCTGAACCTCCTCACATGCATTTTGCTTTAACTCCCACTATTTCTAGCTGTCACGCTTCCTGCACTTTCACCATTTTCTTCTAAATTCTCCTTTCTTTTTGTGAGGGATTTCTGGTAGACCCTTGCTTCGCCACTTTCATTTGATTATTATAGCTGTTGTCCACAGATTTCCCTTTCTTTTCTGAAAATTAATTTAGCATCCTTCTCTAACCTGTTCGTTTTGTTCAGATCATTTTCTGCTTTTTTAATTTATTCTGTTTCTTCAGCCTGCCTCTTTTAAATTCCGCGTAATTTTTAGCTTCAGTTGTTCAACAGAGTGATTTGCTAACACATCCCAGTTCCCTAACCTGGTCCATCTCTGATTCTGACACGCTCAGAAGCTTCCAGACATCCCAGATTCACAAACTTCCTCTTGCTTTTATCATTTTTTATGTTAAGAGCTGATTCTTGACACCTAAACTGATGCTATTCCAGAATTTTTTTAAGTAGCATGTTGTCTGGCTACAGAAATAGAATAGCCATGGTGATTTTACATGGGAAAATATGAAAATGGCATAAGTACCCCGTTGGTAAAATACTGATCTTTTGTTGTCTAATTTTAACAGATTCCGTAGCAACAGCGTCTGGGCCACTGCTAGTTGAAGTTGCCAAAACTCCTGGTGCTGCTCTTGGGGTTGCACTAACTACCTCGATGTGCTGCAACAAACAGGTCATTGTCATAGACAAAATCAAATCTGCGAGTATTGCAGACAGGTGAGTGTGACAGAGGGCTGACACTGCAGGTCCATATATCCATTTTATTTCTACTTCCGCTTGGTTTGGTTGTAAAGAAGGTCTTCCTCTTTTTTGACAAAATTGACTGAACCAGATGCTCTCGAGGTTGCAGATCTTAAAATTAGCACTTTGTCAGATCATTGTTCCATACTGCCAAGTTTAAGGCTTCCAGGACACCGTTTACTTTAGCTCATTCATGTAGTATTCAAGCCAGCCCCCATGTAATATGTGACTGACTGCTTGCACTATGCAACACAGGAATTCAGAGGTCTGCTCTGATGATTAAATGCAATGCTGTGGCGGAGATTAGTATTTTAAAAAATAAATAACCCACTGGAATTCTTAAAGTAAGCCCACAATATGGAACAGATGTCAAGGGAAGTAAATTTTGAGGCTTTGCAACCTTGAAGTGTTCTTTTAGAATATAGCACTCATTCTTGTGGCACAGTGAAATGGAACTCCTTATGTCTGGATTTTTTTATTGATATTTTAGAATACGACTGAGGTATTGAAAGACTGGCTTCTGTATTTCGAAGTTATTTTGCTGTAATTTTTCCACTTCATTTAAACCTTTAAATAAAACCATTTAAACCATTTAAAAAAAAAAAAGATAGATATTTTTCCCCAGTGGTCTAAACCTCTGTAACAGAGCTGTGGAATCTTTTCTGGAGTGCTTGCTCATGTGTGTGTGTGTGTGTATGTGTTTATACATATACAGTATATTTCTATATACATATCTCTATCTAAAAATTACTTGAATATTACGTTTCAGCAGCAAATTCCTCCTGCATGTCCCCAGTCACCCTACCTTGTAACTCCTCTTTGACAATGGTGCTTTTGGTAGCACCCACTTGTAGCAGTGAGTCTACAGCTCCTCTGTGGGCTTTTCCCTACAGTAGAAACTTTGAGAGTGACGGCCATTGATCCAGGGGTGTTCTCCAGTTCAATGGTGCAGGATGCTTTAATTTTCTCCCTCTGTTTTTTCCCATTTCGCAGGGGGTAACCAATTAAAGGAGCTGTCCACTTGACTGGTACGTCGGGATGCTGACTGCTGTGTTTGCATTTCTCAACTCATCCAGTAGCCAGTCTCTTGAGTGCAGCGAGATTTAGCAAATAGCCCCCTCCCCACCCCACTCCTCAAGTCACCATGCTAGCCCTGGTTTCATTATTTGTTTGACTACTGCATAATTTCATCGTCATTTACAGCTTTTGTACTAATAAATGTTTGAAATATAACTCAAAAAATGATGAACTGGGTGCTTGTGTGAGGGATATGTGACCAAGTTATTTGAGTCTCCTTAAGCTCTTCTCATTTTATTCTGCTGCCATTCACACATATTTTTATAGTCAGCTACCCCATTCCAGTTCTGTGAGTGATGTCTTGGCATATAATGTATTAACTGAATTGTTTTTAAGGTTTGTACTGATAGATATAAAGTCTGACCAGTGACAATGCCTACAAAACACAAATCTCTCTTGAAAAAAAAGAACACGTTCATAGTTGTCATGACCAGTTTGAAGGCAGTAAAACTCATTTTCTGAGCAAAAAGCATACCTGATCATACCGAGTTTTTCCCCTTTTATGTAGATGTGGTGCATTACATGTAGGAGACCATATTCTGTCCATTGACGGCACCAGCATGGAGTACTGTACGCTTGCAGAAGCAACGCAATTTTTGGCTAATGCAGCGGATAATGTCAAACTTGAGATCCTTCCTCACCACCAGACACGGCTAGCACTGAAAGGCCCGGAGCATGGTAAGAGATCTGTAACACCAAATACCCCTTTATTTTTCTGTCTTTTACTTTGCCTGCCCTTGCTGAATGGCCGAGAAAGCTATTGCAGCAGTTATGTCTGTAAGTGTTGTTTCAGCTCCCCAGCTTATGCTTCTGCAGTTTCTGAGAAGCTCTGTGTTTTCTTGGCCTTAACATACCCTCCGAGATTCCTATGGTTAGAGAGGGAAATGTTTTACAGAGAAACAGCTCTGCACACTTGTAGATGTACATAAAGACACCTGGTGACTCTACTGTTGCAGTCATAGGGGGGCAACTAGGTACTTCGGTAAATGAATCTCTAAATTGCTTCTTAAATTTAGAGGGGGGAGGAAGGACCACAGCCAACTTCTTTTCAGCATATTGACTTGATAGTCTGTTATGACCACTTCATTAATAACACTTGTTCTCCCCTAAAATATGTCAAAAAAACCCACGCATTTTCTCTATTAATGGCATTATTATTTATTGCCATCATTTTTTAAAGTACTTCTGAGATTGCTTCATGGGTTCATTGTCAGTGCTTATGAAAAAGGTTAGTTGGGAAACAGTTCCCTCGATCCCAGCCCTTTTTCACCATGACATTTATTTCATACCAACATGCTTGAAGAGAATGGCTTTCCATTTTCAAATCAAATATATCTAAAATGTCTTAGTATTTGAAGATGGGTTCTGCCTGTCTTGTCTTCTGACTAGTCCTGAGAAAGGGGCTAATTCACAGCATTCATAAATTCAGTCTAAAATACTGCATGTTGATGGACATCAAAGAAGTAACAAGGGTTATCAAATACACAGAGAATAGGTACCTGTGTTGCAGCAGGAACCAGTGGTACTATTTTCTGAGCCTGTGGTACTGTGCTTCTGCCTCCTTTAGACCAGGACAAGATTTATGAGGCCTAGAAATGTCAGTGATGGTAAATGTTCTTGGACATCTAAGATCCAGGATGTCCCTGGATAAGTGATCTTCTAGTCAGTTTGTCAGAGTGGTGAATATTGAACTAGTGGCTGAGGAAACACTAGTTTCTCCTAGACCAGGGTGAACAAAAAGTAAGCCTTGCAATACCATGTTCTTCCATTATTCAGCTGCACCTCTTTCCCCTTTCTACTTAAGCCAATTAAAGGGGTGAGGGAGCAGGGAGTGATACTGCAAAGCAGAATGAGATGAAGACCAAATTTTGCAATATATTTCCATTCTTTTCATTTATGACAGTACATTGCAAACAGATCTTTCATGTGTTTGAAGCAAAGATGTCACACAATCAGTTTCTGGCTGGTTAAAGAACCGTTGAAGAGTGTTTCTTTTGGGAAGATGAGTACCAGGTCCAAAGATTTGTGTAGATGATTGTATTACTTGAAGCAATCAGTTTCTTAACCAACATTAAAACAAATTAATGCTGTTAATGTGCTAGTCACCTTGACCCAGTGTAGATGCTTAGAAAAAGCAGTGCTCTTGCCATGCCAGAGTTAAGAACTGGCCGTTACGAAGTCCTATGAAGGGGATCTGCAAAAGCTACATAAGAGCATCTTTTGGGGAGAAATGTCCCTAAGGTAATAAAGTTGCTTTCTTAAGTAAGGCAGAATAACTAGGATGTTTACAGCCCTTCCCAGCCCCTCACCAGATGGTGCTACTCCAATATCACGACCAATTCAAGATGTAACGTGTTTTATGGAAGCAAGTACCCTCTTGGAAACAACCTTTCATCAGGTGCGGTATGGCCTAGATGCTGTAGAGTTTGAAAAGCTCCCTTTATGCATCTGGGATAAGCAGAGTCATTAGGGCTGTATCTGTTGAGCTCAGTTATTGGTCTTATGGGAACATGTTAGGAATCTAAAATGGGCAGGAAAGTCAGTATATAAAACAAATTGAAATTTTAGCCCTAAAATAAAATGCAGAGCACTATAAAAGATCAGATTTTTTTTCTTTTTTTTTTTCTTTATACTTTGCTGCTAACATTCATTTCTCTTGCTGCCCCATTAGTTTTATGTTCGCTGTACACAGCCCTGAGTTGGAATAGCTCAAATTAGCACTAAATTACTAAGGTTACACACAATAGGATTTTCTTTTACAGAACTTTTGTTGAATTGGGATTATCCTTCTACAAGCTGAGCAAACTGAATTTGTGTACCTTCCCACTTTGTAGGACATTTTTATCTCTACTCTCAGTGTGAAAATAAAACATTAAAAAAAAAATAATCAAAGACTACCAGATAATTTCCTGCTGGAAGCAGTCTTTTTAATTAAACAAGGCTCACAGCAACTTGAAAATAATGAAAATCCACCTGGCCACATTGTACTTATCAGATTTTAATTTTTACACCATAGTTAAAGTTCAGAAATCTTGCTGTCTGTGTGCGTAATCAAAGAGACGGTTTCATCTGAGAAGATATGATAAGTCTGTAAGATACATATGGCCATATCGGGCTACTGCTGCTGTTTCTGGAACTTTCCTGGCTGACGTGAGATTTTCCAAACTCTCTGAGGTCGCTGGCACCGGTGCCAGGGGGTGAGGAAACCCAAGTCCTGGTGCTGGCTTCGCACCTCACCCTCGCCTTTGGTATCTGTTTGGGGGGGGGGGATAAAAAAAGAATTATTTTGATTCAGCAGGGGTGCTCTCAGGGAGGGACGCGGGCACAGGGCACAGGGGCAGGCCTGGCAGCACCAGGGCCTCCAGAGGCCTGACCACCCCACAGGGCCGGGGGCCATGGCGGGCCCCCGTACTCGCCTTTTCCTCTCCCTTCCCTGGTGTGTGCTCCTCGCTGAGGGGCAGGCATTGCTTTGGAGTCAGAGGAGGGTTAATATGTTCCATTAGCAGATCATTACCCATGCAGTATGGAGTGAAACAGAAGGATAGTTTTTCTTCTGGCACTGCACAGTGCTTGTGGTGGTGGATACCCGTTTCCCCCTTATTTTGTCTCACAGAGTAAGATGTGAATGCAAGGTGTGGGTCCAGCCTAAACAGTCAAGATATTTGGCTACTGGTGAAGTCCAGCATGGGGTCATACCTGTCTGCAGCCGTTAGAGATATAGCAGGTAGCAGAAAGACACAGGTAATACAGCTCATGGGCCAAAGACTGTAACTTATGTTTCATAGTATGGGTGAATCCCTCAGTGGTTTTAAGACAAAAATTCAGTGACTAGTTCCCAGCTTGAAGTGTTCCTCTATGGTTCAGCAAGGACGCGGCTACGCTGAATTTAGTGATGAACAGACTGTATTTAATGAAGGGTGAACTCAATCATTTTCCTCTAATATTTGACACATCAACTGAAACCCTTCCTGTTCTCTTGGTAAATACTGGCCTTCACTTTTGGCATATCCCAGACTCCCCATATGTAGATCAAATATGGTCTCAATTTCATCCAGAAAAGGATCATTTTAAAGTTTTGAAGATCAAGTTTAAAAAAAACATTAAATTGCACATCCAACTAATCAATAAGAACTCTTTTCCTTATTAAGCAGGCTTCAGGATAGAGTTTTTCTGCTGCTGGCCTAGGGAGATCATTTACTGCACAGAATAGCGTAATCCCAACAATAGATGGTGGCAAAATTAAAATGTCAATGCAGTAAATTGAAATGACTGGCAAGTAAACATCTCCATTCTAGGTAGTGCTATGTATAGTATTTGGTTGGTCTTTTTAATGTAGATGAATGCAAGCAGAGACTTAGTAACGATCAGTTACTGGTCATACCTAATACCTTAGTATTTTCTAAGGAAGTTTGCAACCTTAGCTCCTAAATCCAGAATGAGAATAGAAATTGATTCAGTACTAATCTTTTTAAAAACAAATACAAGAAAACAAAAAAAAAATCAGAAGCATTTATTCTGGGGAAAAAATACTATTTCTGTTCTTCAAGTTAGCACCCCCAGTAAGAAGACAAGACCAGGTTATTTATTGTTTCATTTTATTTTATTTTCAATTTATTTTCATTTTTTGACTTCTTTTTTTGTTTGTTTATACAATTCAGTTACTTCTCCCTCTTCTCTGGTCCTTTTGTTTTCTAATTTTCCATCATCCCTTCATGCGGGCAGTGAAGGTTCAAAGAAGCAACAGGCAACTTACCTGGGACTCGTGTGCCAACAGCCACAGCAGCCTCCTCACCTACCACCATTATAACACCTACCACCCTGACCATTGCAGGATGCCAGCCTTGAAAATCCAGAAAGCGTCTCCTCAAAAAAGCCTTCGTAATGTTTCACTCTTTTTCCTGCTGACATATTCTCTCCTTCTCTTTCTTCTTCTTCCTCCTCCTCCCTCCCCTCTTCTTTCACTCATACTTTTCCCATTTCAGGCACTAAAACCTTTTCAGTTTTATGGATGCTACACTTTTTCATAGCCATACCAAGGTTATTTCTGACATTTTACACCTTTCCTTTCTGTAACAAGGCAACCTTTGTAGACAGGAAAAGGCTTGAAATTTCTGAATGAATCAGCTCTTCTGCTGTATGAGTAAACCATTAGATTTGAGTAGTGTATATAAAGCATCATTTTTGAATGCAAAGCATTGCTTACAAATCTTTTGTCAGAAATTACCTGCTACAAAAAGGCATTTCTAAGATCAGTGTATCTAGACATATTGATCTGCATTGGTTCATGGATATGTGTTGAAAAATTTAATTTAACATGCTTCGCCTAAAATAAGTTGTATACTATGAATGTACTTTTTCTATCTACAGTATCTTTGTTAGCTTCCAGCAGGTATTTTCATGAAATGCTGGCTATACTTCTACCTAGGGTCACCTGTGTGGTTTAATGTCTTTGTTATTGGAAATGCACAAACCATTCCTGTGCATCATACACATTGTTTGATTCATTGATGAGTTACAGGCATGTGCCGCACTCTTCCGTGAAGACTGAGTGCTGTATGCCAAGTGTTTGATTTCTTACAGCAGCTTTGGTGTCTTCATCCTTCTCTCCTACCTCCATGAGTGCATACAGCCTGAGTTCCCTGAACATGGGGACCTTACCTCGCAGCCTCTACTCCACCAGCCCGCGTGGGACAATGATGAGGCGGAGGATGAAAAAGAAGGACTTCAAAAGCTCCTGTAGGTGGTAACAGCATTTGCTCAAAATGTGCAGTGAATGGGTGGAGGAGGGGGAAGATACAGAAAAAAGGTACAAAGTACCTTATTTAATATATATATATTAGGCAGAAGAGAGAACAGTTGGAGTTTCTGTTAGATGTAGGGAAACATCAGCATAAAAATATTTGTCCAATGCTGAAATGAGATGAGTAGAGGCCATGCAGCTTAACTATCCCATCTGCAATACAGAAAGCAATGTTTTCTTCAGACAATTCTGGAAGAGTTTGTCATACTGTTACTGAAGTGATTTTCAGATTTCTTTTTCAACTGTTCCCGTTTCCATCAGGAAATAGAATTCATAGCTGAATAGTCAAAACCAGACTGCTGGTAAGCTCAACCAACTGATCACATTACGGAAGAAGAGCTTGCCACAGTACCCTCTAGGTAGTTTTAATCTTTACATCTACACCATAACCTGTACAGCTGGTTTTGTGAGGAAGAGCAACAAATAACAGTGAAGTCTAAACAGCCTTGTTTCTGACCACTCTCTGGGATTCAAAGCATGGATTTCCCATGAGTTAGTAGTTTCCCAAGCCAGAGTCGATATATTTCAGGCCGTTCTACTTTGCATATTGCTAAGTATTCACTGGGCCGGAGAGAGTATGGCTGTATACAGACTCCATGTAAGTGCCGCTTCTCCTTTTGGCTTGTCCATCTTTGTGTGATCCTCAGCAGCTCAGTTCCTCCAGAGCAGGGAAGTGAGAACTGCTCTGTAAATCATCTGCTCCGGCTAATAATGCTCACAGGCCCGCTCTGGAAAAACTGAGCTGCTGCGCATTACAGCATTGCTGCCCTGTATTAAAGATTTCCCATGGCCGTAACAAAATCAGAGCAAACCAGCAGCCTCCAGCTAAGGCCAGTCACTATGGAGTTATGAGGAAATGATTGAGAGAGGAACTGAGGTTTTGCTTTCTTGCAGTTTTTTTGTTGTTTGCTTGTTCTTAGTTCTTTCATAAAGCAAATATTTTTACATAATGTTTGCCTGTAAGTGCATTTTTTATTTTTAATGTGATCAGCCATTTTTCACAACTCATCTGTTGACATGTTACCTTCTAATGCATTCTTTTGGGTCATGGGGAGATAGTGTGTTCATCCGTGCTATGGTATCAGTAGGGGTCCAGCTCTTACGTGTCCTCACATGCACATGAGAAACAATAGTAATGTTACACTAATAGTAATTGTTTTAAATAGTCAAATAATGCTGGATGCAAAAAATGGTTTTTCGATTGTGCTATATTATAGCTTTTCCATCCAGCAAAGGACTGTTAATCCTGAAAGCTAATCCTATTATGGATCTTGGAGACAGCTGTTACTTGTGTTGTTATATTTTGCAGATATTTTTCCTCCCAGAAAGCCTTGCCCTGCAATTTGCTATCCTGCAAAGGCTCAAAACAAGGCCAGTGACATGAGATTTAAGTGGGACAGTCAAAGCACTGCAGCCCACCTGAAAGATTCCTCAAGTCAGAAGGCCCTGGGGATGACAGGCTGCTGTGATTAAACAAATCTCTGACTAGGAGGAATTAGGATGAGGCTTTATTGTGGGGTAGTTTATTATGCATTTGCATTGTGAGGTCTGGATGTAGAGCATTACAAAATATGTGGCACTGGCCCCAGCACTGAGTCTGCGCCTCACCGCGAGCAGTGACTGCATCAGCAACCCTGCATTAGAGCTGGCTTTGGAGGAATTGGCTGGCCAGCCGGCTTGCTTGCCCTTTCCGTGAGCTTGCTTTTCAGCCCGTGCAGAGTTCCTTACTCCTGTTGCTAGACTTATACCCATACTTGTGACTGCAGTAACAGCCAACTTAAGAGACCCGCACTGGACTGAATGTGCTACAAGTGACCATGGTAGAGAATGACTGGTCCTGTACCCTTCTACCGTCCATCAACAGGACTTGGAAAACCTTGCCTCTCTCCCATTGTGGGAGACTCATGAGAACCAGGTAGCATCGACTGCTGTCCTTTTCACAGAAAAGGAATAGCACACTCTCTTAATTTTAGTGGGATTTTTTTTTTTCTTTAATCCAGTTGGATCATTTGTGGGTTTTATTAATGTAACTTTTAATAAATCTCTTAGGATGTCATTTGGGAAGAAAAAGATGTACTGGTGAAGGGTGCTATAAAGTTTACATTGCCAATTATTTAGGAAAATGTGCATAACAATGTGATCGTGCTAAAATTCATGATCGTGAAGTGCAATGGTACAGGGGGTTACAAGACTTTCATGGCCATGATTTTACAATCATTGCATTAGTTACACAAATCTTTCCAAACATGTGGCTGTAAAAATTGAAGGTATGCCCTGCTGTCACGTGCTTTATGTATGCCACTTGGTTTCAATTTTTATTCTTCCTCCACTTTTTTTGGTTTTAAAGTATGGTATTCATTGTGGAAACACTTAGATTATTATTTGGTTAAAGTTTAAATCCTGATGTATTAGGTAATAGGTCCATGTTAATACTTGAAAGTGAGATACAATTTTATATCAACTTATATGATAGTTACTAGGGCTGCATATCTGGTAGAAATTAGAGAGGGTCTTAGATGTGCATGGGTGCTGTTTTCTTAGCACATCCAAGTTAGCTGTTACCAGGAGGAATAGTGAATGTTTTGCAGTTTCTCAAGCGTCAGAGCAGGAGACTGCAGGCGTAATAATCCATATACGTACCTTTAAATACATCTTGCTCTGCTTCTCATATGGCTCCAGAAATAAAAGTAACAAGTACATAATGTTCAAACTCAAGATTATTATTTACATAACTGCAGAGCATATAGTAAACCAGCCCTCAGGAGTGTTGCTAAGAGTTGGATGAAAACTATACAATTATGCAAAAATGTACCCCTAGCAGTAGCAACCAAGGTTCACTCAAACTACGTATACATCCATACCCCCTTGTTAAATCAATAAGGCTGCTTCCTGGCCTGTAAAACTTCTAATCCATCAAGCAGCAAAAAAAAATTGGGAGTGCTTCTTGCTGCAATTGCTGTTGAGTTACAAACCCCAACATACTCTAAGTCATGGGTTTGGGTACCTGTGGCACTTTATAGAGGCTTTAACAGGTAGCTATTGTTACATGATTTGGAAAGGGTATTTTCATCTCTGCTTTTTTTGTTCCTGTTTTGTTTTCTTTGGGAGTGGGAGGAGTTCCTAATTGTCACTTCTAAGTGTCCACATCATCAAGATATTTATCAGGGTGAGTTTTAAATCCCACAAATAGTAACTTAATTTCCCAATGTGAATTAAAACCTTAGCTGTCCTAAAAGTTGAAATAAATGTTATGAGACCTTTAGGTTCCTGGTAGGGCATTAGAAAAAGAGTAAGAAAGTTACAAAGTCAGCAAGATGCCTGCTGCACAGGGGGAATGGACACATAAGTGATGGGAAACAAAGACGCAGCTAACAAGTAACTGTTGTGTGACCTTAAAGAAAAGGAAAATTGAACTTTTCTGAGCTTGGATGCCCTAAATTTAGACATTTCTAGAGGGAGCGTTAGGGGATCTGGTATTATATTAACTCTGAATTTATCTGGTTTAGTCATATTTTAGCCTTTGCAGCGCTGAGGGCTGGAGAAACCTATTTCTCACATGCAGTAAATCCTAAAGCTCGTGGCCATTTCTAAGAACAGATTACTGGTATTTGCATTTGGGTATGAGCATGTCTTACTGAGTGCAGATAAAAGAAACAGTAAGAAGGAAGCTATTGAGTAACTGAAATAATACACAATTCTCTTAAAGGAAAATTAAAACAAGATATGAGTGAGAATTCACAGTAATTTAGAAAAGACAGTTTCAGAGTTGAAAGGAGCTTTGCTGGGTGAAAACAGAAACTCATGCTGGTTTTGGCAAGTTTAAGTTTTGCAACAGAACTGTCATTGGCAACTGTGCCACATTAATCAGATTTTATACTAACTATTTCAGAGCAAAAGTCTAGTGGTTGTAGCTCCGAAGTGTGGGAAATACTTATGCAACCTCTGACATGTTTGTACAGCTGTGCTAATATTATCTATAATGTAAAAACAAGAACTAATTTTTTCCCAACTCTAAGGGAAAAAAAAAATCCACAGTTAAACAGCCCTCAGATAAACCATGAACTTTTATCTAATTCTTAGTAGCTACTGCAGGCAGAAATGGGTCTTGAAGGAAATTAGAGGTGGAGAGGTAACAGCATAGATTTATAACATGAAAACATTCAGACTCCGCAGCACTGGAGGATTATCGTTACTGGTCTGAATGGGAATTGAAAAACTCTAGCTTTCTTCGTATGACATAATGAAAGGCAGTAGTTTGTCACTGGGGGAATTCAAACAATGATACGATAGACATTTGGGCAGAGATCAAAGAATCAAAGGTGCAGTCTCCTCCTTTCATAGGTAATTGCATTGGATCTCAATGTTGTTTTTACCTTGATTTGTTCTGTAATGCAGCCTATCTAGAACAAGAGTGACAACAGAGAGAGGAAGTAAATCAGGAGTACAGAAGTAGCTGCCTGTGTTTCTCACAGAAGGGTCCCCCAGTTCCTTTGAGAGACCCCAAAGAACTTTTTTCTCACAGTCTCTTGAGATATACTGGTTGCTAAAACAGAGGGGTTTGTTCAACTTACACTACCCAGTTAGCCTGACAAATGGCTGACGTGTAGTAAACATGTACAAGAGGAAGACATCCTTACTTCTTGCAAGCAAGCCTGGCCATGTGCTTTGTTGCTGACAGCAATGCATTGCTGTGAGATGTTCAAAAGAGCTCGTGGGAATCAGCCTGTATAACAGCTGGGCTTGCGCCTCCAATTCCCTTGGCTCCTGTGAAAATTCTGCTCATCCATGCCTCAAATCTAAAGCAAACAGCATTCAAGGATGTTCTGAGATTTTTGGGGTGGGGGTGTCAAACACATTTATTTTACTCAGTACAAGAACTATCTTTTTGCATTCTAACATACAACCAGATGTTTTCTATTCTCTTATATGTCATAACTGTTTATACATAATTTATAAACTCTAGCCTAAATTGACTTTAAAAGAGATGTTTTGTTGACTAGGTTTATTGTACAGATTAATTGTCTCAAAGAGTAATGAAATTTCTGCTGTGTGTGAATGTCTTTCCTCCTGGTCTGCTCTGTTTTATAGTGTCCTTAGCCTCTAGCACTGTTGGTTTGGCTGGGCAGGTCGTCCACACAGAAACCACAGAAGTAGTGCTGACAGCTGACCCCATAGTAGGGTTTGGGATACAGCTCCAGGGTAGCGTGTTTGCTACTGAGACCTTGTCTTCTCCACCTCTCATTTCCTATATTGAGTCTGACAGTCCGGCGGAAAGGTGAGGTTCTTTCAGTTGACTGCTAAGTGCGTTTTGGTGAGCATTCCTTGGGGTACTTCGGGCTTGTTGCTTTTGATTTGTGATAAATTGCAGGGCCTTGCTCAATGGAAGTGTGGCAAGTAAAAAACTGTCTGTTCTGACAACATTTCATATGCTTGATCAGCTATAAGAAGAATGACAAGCACCAGTGTTTTTATCATCCAGAGTCCTCCAGCTGGAGACTGGTAGCTATATTCATGCAAAAGGAAAAAAAAAAAAAAAAAATCAGAAATATTGCTGAAGTCAAAATAGTGATAATTCAGGGTGCCATGGGGCATATCCAGCTCTGTTCAGTTTTGGCACAGAACCAAATCTTAAGGAATACCAGAGTTTTGACTTACTTATGATTTCATTGCAGCATTTCAATTGCATTTTTATGCTTATGTATGTCTTCAAGCATGGCATGAGGACAGTAGTAGTTGCACAGGCAAGTACTAGCTGCCACTGAAGAGCTACACCACCTGTAGCCCAGGGTCGGAGGCAGAGGTGATGTCCATGGGTGAGATGGAGTCATGAAGGCTGTGCCCCTCTTCTTGGGTCCCAGCACCTAGAGAGCACGACCCGTGCTGGGAGTGCTTGATAGTGTCTCGGTGCAAAGGGGCAGCAGCAGTTTCTGTCCCCCTCTGTGCCTGGGTAGACTGTTGAGCTGCTGTGCCACACTTCTCCTTCAAGGTTAGGCTGATTGTGTTTGATATTGCTGGTTCTGGTAACGTGCACATCTGATGGTTGTTTTGTATCATTGTGTACCAAGGTGTGGGGTGCTGCAAATAGGAGACAGAATAGTGTCAATAAACGGTGTCCCGACGGAAGACAGCACATTTGATGAGGCCAATCAACTGCTCAGAGACTCCTCTATCACCAACAAGGTCACTTTGGAAATAGAATTTGATGTTGCAGGTATGAATGTACTGTTATTCTGTCTTGCAAGAAAGCGAAGGAATAAATCCCAAGCACATTGCAAGTGGGTCCAAGGTGGAGACTTCCTTCTCACATATGCACTATTCAGTTTTCAAGTGACCTGTTTGAAACATGTGTCTCCTTGTACAGCTTTCCCATTTCACGTAGCCCTGCAGCATACTTTAGAACACAAATAGAAATGACAATTGCTGTAGTAAAATCTGGTGACAGTCCCTTCTCTGAGTTATTTCCAGACATTTTTCTGCCCTGAGATAGAAATATTCTGCTGAGCAGAGACAAATCCTCTACAGGCCAGCTAATGAAATGTTTTACTAGGCAGAAAAGTATTATAAAAGGATGGATAAGCAGAAAACTCTGAAAAGTTTCACTTACAGTATCTCAAACCAACAATCTAGATAAAATAATCGAAATGGAATTAATAAAAGCTAGAAAAATCATTGTTAATGATGTTGGTGAGTCTTCATTATTACTAATGGCTTTCCTTTATTCTGTGTGGTGTTTAAGCATACAGAATATACCTATAAAATCACAAATTGTGTGAATCGAAGTATGCATTATGTGCACTGTCCCACTATGTAAATAGTAAAAACTTTTAAGACTTCTGTGTTCAGCTGACAGTATCTCCTTTGAAGTCATGACAATGTTGGATGTGCTGTGTTTTGCATAGTGTGATTATTGTTAATGGTGTTATAAATTGTGATCTCAAAAGCAGCTAAAGATTCCTAGAGTAATTCTGTATAATCTTTTAGTATGCACACATCTAGTATAATGTTAAAAAAAAGTGCCAAATACAGTATGTACATTCAGATGCGTAGGAAATGATATATTAAAAAATAAGAAAACCAAATAATGAGAAAGTCATTTAAATACACCTGGAGTCACATGCATTTCAGTCCCCGGACTTGTTTGTGCTCCTCCCATTTGTCCCATGACAGCAGACTCATGCTTATGGTTAGACTACTCTGCCACGTGTATGTTTATATGTTTCCATAGCTGTAATTTCAGTCCCTCCTTTTCAGGCCAAGGCCCAAACTTTTGCTAGCAGTGATGCCAAAAGTCAGGATTCAAATACGGTGCTGTGTGTTCAAGTGGGTTTTGCCTCAGTAAGCGCCAGGCACTTCTCCATTGGTGATGTTTTGATTCCTTTTCTTCCCAGTAGATGTAATATCCATGGCAGTTACTTTAGCGGACAGTTAAAAATGTGTTAGACCTACAGCAGCAAAGGCCTGAAATCCTTAAGACTTGGATCTCCTGTCTTTTTAATTAAAAGTTATCTGCCAGCACTAAAATTTTCACGTGTGCTCACAAAACTTGCGTATAAGCTAAAAACCTGCAGTCTCAGCTGCTGGCCCATGCTATCTCCATAAATTCAGTTAAACCTTAAAAAAAATTGAGTTACCGTGAAATTACCAATAGAGGTGTAAATCATACTTCGTATGCCCTGCTTCCTTCAGTTCAGCACCTGTGTTTCATCCATGGCTTCTGACACTGATGTGATTTCATCAACTTACACGTATAGTTCCATGCGCTTGGAATTGCTGTGCCTTATAAATGATCTAACATTTTAAATATTTTTTTATAGAATCAGTTATACCAAGCAGTGGAACATTTCATGTAAAACTACCAAAGAAGCATAATGTGGAACTTGGCATCACCATAAGTTGTAAGTGAAAGTGCTTATTTTTAAGACCACATTTATGGGATAATCTGCAGATAGTAGGTCCTGTAGCGATATACTCATGTTTGGTTTGGTATAAACTTCTTTCTTCTTTTTCTAGAAAGGGATGATTAGCAGTGCTCTGTCTCTGATGAAATACCATTCTGTAACAGATTTATACTCCCCTTCCAGTAGTTAAAGAAGCCAGAAGTTTGCCAGGCCTAAAGCCTGACCTATTCCTTCATGTGTAGCACATACTTAACTTGCATTAAAATTATTTTTTAAAAAAAAGAAAAAAGAAGTCAATAGAATTAGGCCCGTGCAAAAGTATTTCCATAGTTGGGAAGTTTAAAGCAAAGTCTGTCATGGTCTCTCACAGGCTTTTGAACAGAATCCCAATGAACTCAAGGGTTCTCACAGGCATGAGAATCCACATACATGGGGTTATTTTCTGCTTCAGAACCCAGAGTCTGAAAATACATCCTCAATCTGTAAAACTAGTGGGCAGTCCTAAATGTGCAGGTCATGTAGCAAAATCCCGTTTTGCTCGGGATTTCGGAGATTGCTAAAGAAGATAACAAGCGTCTGCATTAGTCTGGTTCTCAAAAAGTATTTGTTACTGTTGTTTGAAATCAAAGTGTTTCTATACTTATTTATTTGGGGAGCAGACAGTAAATGCTGTGTTAGGACTGAATTTGGACCAGGTAAACTCCAGCATACCAAGTTCAGCCTTTGATGGAAGGAAGAACAGTCCATATAAAAGTTAATGAGCTTGTGTTTAATGTACTTAACGACAGTGCAGAATCTGCTCTCGTTGGAATTAACATTCCTTTATGGTTGTGGCCTTTCTTAGACTATTAGTCTTTCTTTGGAATTAGTCATGTGTCTTGGGGAAAGACTGTACTTTGACTTACATTCTCAAAGCTTTTACCAGCACAATGGAATAAGGTTAATCAAAAGTACAGCAGGAAACTCAGTGCTAAGAATTACATCTGAGGAATAAATAGGAGACACTGCAGGCCTGTTTGCTTGCGTTGCACACTTGAACGAGTAATTGTTGGACTCTCTAAGATGTGATGTGATGCTTGAAGCAAAATCATAGGTCTCCTTGTATTTGTGCAAATGAAGATGTTGAGAAATGAAAAAACCTGGAGAGAGGCTGTTCTATTTAAATGTTATTCTTGGGATTGGTAATGGTTTGCAGGATTACTGTAAAAATACGGTCTTCCTAGTAATTTGACTTGTGCTGCATTTTGGAATTCAGACATATTGTACTTTTTTTCTGTCTGTGGGAGTAAACTTTGAAAGGAAAGCTAATGTTCTTGAGATCTAGTATTTAGCACTCCTCTTCCAAACTTTGCATACCTTCCTGACTTCGAACTTAATTCCAAAAGTTAGTGCTTTATAAAATTAGTGCTTTTTATAATCAGAGCAATGCCTGGTTGGTCTTAACTCTGCTCTTCTGAGTATACTGCAGTATCTTTAATATTTAAATTAAATTATCTGTTAATAATAATCCCACTTATTAATAGTATTTAATGTATATCAAATGTGTCTAGGATTAATTATTTACTTGATTTTAAAGGTTTTATACTAATAACTGAAAATCTGTAAATTTGCTTGGTAGAAGTGTTGAATTGCTGCATTTCGTGCTTGCTTTTCAGTGCTTTGCTCTGTTCTACCTAATTAACTCCTAAATGAGAGTGTGATGTGAAGAATGTAAGCGTTTTATATTCATTTTGTCAAATTTTTGTCAGGGCACTTTAGCACATTAGCAGGCCATTTATTACTGATCTTGTCAGAAAGCTGTATGATTTCTTTTAAAAAATGAATACTAAGGGAAACTTGGTGGAGGTGGTGTGACCAGGCTTAAACAGGGGTGACAGAGGAGATCAAGTTTATTCAGTTTTGGGCTTGATCTGTTTAAGTGTTAGAGACCTGTTTCATCCTCTCTCTTCTCAAGGTGGTGGAGTTAATGGTGAGTGAGAAGTTCTGTCTCTATAAAAACATTACAGAAAAATGTCTGTCTTGCTTTCCATATCCCCAGTTTAGTTTGGGATTTGGATGAGAAAGTCAGGAAATTACCTGACCTGACAGACAAGACAGACATTTTTTGTCAGAAGGGAAATGTAAGCCTCACCTCGGGTTGGCACCTGAACATATGCCTATTTTTAAGTCCAAGAGTTCTTTTAAGTCAGTTGTTAGGAGGCAGACCTCCTGGAAAACAAATTTATTTTTCTTTCTTTGTGTTGTTTTCCTTGGTAATAAACACCAAGCGTGCCTGCATGGAGTTATGGCCAGGTACCTGAAGGCATATCTGAGGTGACACACAACACTAAAGACAGTTAAGCTGATTCATGGTCTTTGAATAACATGACATGTAATAGGGGAAGAGGCTAAGCTTCCCTTAGTTTCAGATTTGTTAATGCAAGGAAAAAAGCAAAACAAAAAAAACCTTCAAAATCCCCTTAGATAGCAGAAACCCCTAGAAAGTAATAGAGAAGAAAGTTTCATGAGCATCATTGTTAATGTTAATCCAGAGCACTGAGGTTCGGATGGTGCATGTCGGTTACCTCTCAGTATACTGGCCTTGCCTGTTGCTGCCTTCGCACACGTGCTGGACTTCCATCATCCCATCATCCTTCCCTTATCTCTGCAGTATCTGTCTAATCTTCCTATTAATAGCTACTTACACTCAATAAAGAGCCTATTTCATAGTTTGCAAATATAAGTGACTATATATAATTTTGTGGTTCAGGTACCATCATTTTCACACCCAGTTACCTGGTTGGAGCAATTAGAATGTCTCAGTTCTTAAAATTACATCATCCAAATAAAGCATGACACAGCAGTATCCATGTGTGTGTGATTATGCTTTTATAACAGAAACATTCCCTAGAAGAAGGATGGCTTTCAAGTACATCTAGTAGTGTTGAAATCTGTTTGAATTTATTTGCCAGTGACATTGATTTTAGACCATGTAATGGAATATAGTTGTTTGGGGGGGGGGGGGGGTTAAGATAAATTTTTGTGCCACTGGCTACTTTATCATAGAGTAATATTTTTTAAATAGATTGAATCATGTCCGAGAAAATTACTTACTAGTACAGTCTGGTAATTGTAGTTAACAGGTCTTTTTTTTCTCCTTTTCTTTCCTTCTTAAGTAAGGTTCTGATATCCTTACTGGTAATGAACTGCAGCACCTTGCTTCATAAATAATCTCTCTGAAGCTAATGGGACTACTCAAGGAATAAGAAGCTGCAAAACTGGTAAGAATATCAGAATCTCACCCAAACTATCATCAGTTTTTCTAAGTCATTTTGACTGGAAGCTATACTATAGCCTGCTTTATTGCTTTTGTATTTCATCAGAAACAAGCTTTGTAAATATCTACAGATATTTAGCATTGACTACGAGAATTTACTTTCTAAAGCATGTTTCTGTGTATTTTGGGATTTCATCTAGCAAACTCAACTTCATTTTGCAATGTTCCAAGTAATTATTTTCAAGACAAGGCCTGAAGAATCAGCAGGTTTCTCAGCTGCTCCACGTGAAACAATACTTAGGAAACGAAAGAGCCACATCAGTCTAATTTTAAAAAGCTCTTTCATCTATTTAATAGTCACATAATTTTTAAAAAGTCTAGGAGCTGTTAACTATCATTGTGGATAAGTGAACCGGCTTTGTATAAAAGATATTTTTCCATCCCGTGAGCATTTTCCTCTGCTTGTTCAGTTTGTTCAGAGTTTGATCAAACTCCAAAACTTGAAGCCAGGCTGAGCCTAGTAAGCGTGTTTGGGCTGGACGGTAGGTAAGAAGTCCACCCCAAAATCCGCATAAGTCACATTGGGTTTTTTTCTTGGGATTAGCAGTGAAATAAGACAGGAGGGTTGTCTGAGGGTTTTTTAAAACTAATAAAACAGCTGATCTACAAAACTGACAACACTTCACTGAACTTGCTTTCAAATGGCAGGGGATAGGCAGGGGAAGTGTATCTTTACTAGTAGAAGTAGGGTAGAGGCCTGGGACGGAGACCTAGGATCATAAAGTAATTTAAAGAGAGAGAACAAACAACTTGCTAAAGATTAACCTTCCAGCTGCAACACTAAATTTAGTATCTGTACAACTTTATGCACTCTTCAGTCCACTTGTACTTCATTATACAGACTGTGTAAGGTCTCTACAAAAGTTCAGCATTAGATAGACTAGCAGCTGGACCGGGGAGGAGGAGAGATGAGATCTTTGGTGGACAAGCAGAATAGGACAAGGAGAGAAAATGAGCGCAGAGCCATAACAGGGAGACAGCGAGGGCTGGGGCTGAGGTGTGATCAGGGGTTGGGGAAGCTGGAACTTGAACAAGAAGGCTGGACATGGGTGAGTGGTAAGATGCTCTGGTTTTAATTGCTTCTTAAAAACAAAAATAATTCTGAAATGCAACATGAAAATGGAGACTTAAAGCTGTACAGTGTCACTTCAAACTTGCATTAATTCATGAGGATATCTTTTTTAATTAAGTGGTCAAATACTCATTTCTCACTGGCATTCTTGCTTCTCTGCTCTCTGGGGAGAGATGAAACAGTGGTGTGTATCAAAGGGGATGGAGGCTGCATAATGAATGAGGTGGAGGATTGCAGAAAGAAAAAGGAGGTGATCTCATGGTCAAGATGGTTTAATGCTACCCTGGAGAAATAAGGGGTTTTTTTAAATTTTCTCTGCAGTAGAGTTGTGCTGAGATGAGTCATTTCATGGGGTGGGGAGGGGGGAGAGATATTTTCCACAGGTGGCTGCTTGATTTTCTGTGGAAACCATTGAGATCCTGGGGTCACACTTGCAGAAATGCTGACCATCTGCAGCTGTTGCTGAAAATGCCAGTAGCTGTGCTGTGGACATAGAAGCTGTTATATACTACAAACTATTGTGAGAAATAAAGGCATGGGTATCTCAAATTGCTCAGTGAAAATTGTCATACTTTGACCTAAATGTTCCTATGTTTCCTTTCCCCATCTGTAAAATCAGGATAATAGTACTCAATCTTCTTGCTGGGGACAGCATCTGTTCGCTAGTGTTTGGGAGGCAATCTTAGGCTGTGGTGATGTGCGGTACAAAAGTTCAGGAGGAAATTAATGATTTTATCTCTGCAACACAACTTGAATAGTTTGTAGTAAGTATGTCATGAGCACTGAGCAAGAGTAAAACAAAGTGTGGTGTAACTGCTTATTAAGGGCTTGTCAGCATGGGGGGATTCATTTCACACAGAGCTGTGTTTGCTGCCTGCAAAAAGGCTTTCATCCACCACACACAATTAATAGACCAGGATAACTGACAAAATACCGCTGGTTCACACTTACTCAGTTTGAAACTGTAATAACTTTGTGGACAATATCATACCCTTTGCATCCACATGTACTCTGTAGCTTTGCACTTTGGGCTGTGCTTTGTCCCCTGTTTTGGTTCCTCCTCTCTCCTTTTTGGAACAATAATGGGCTGTTTTCTTTAGTACTGGTAATTTTTATAAAGCAGGTTCCTAAAAACTATCGCAGTACTCAAATCTCAAACTGCAGACATTGTACAGTGGGTGGCATATTACCTCAGAGATTTATAAGGCAAACCAGAGGGTAAAAACATAGAATTTAAAAAAAAAAGTGTTCGCCAAAGTGTTACTTTACAATTTTATAAGATACAAATTGGTGAAACAAACCCAAAGAATTCAAGTAAATCATGGAACTATCATAAAGATATAGCTGCCCGATAGTGTGAAGGTATGAGAAGCTACGAAAATTACGTGTCTTGCAAAAACTTAATTGCTGTTCTCTAAATTGTAACATAGGCATTTCCTGAAAGCGTGCTGTTTTAGGCACGTTTCTAAAAATTCTTGAAAGTCCTTGTACATCTGTCTTCTGGACTTTCAAGACACTGCATTTGAAATATGGCTATTTAGCAGTTCTTAAACAGTTCCTTTGGACGTTCAAAGGCTTTCTCATCCAGGGCAACCAAGGTTAACAAGATCTGTTAGAATATTGTGTTGGAAATGTCATTATTAATATACCTTGTGGTTGCTGTAGCTGAAGATCTGTCATTTTCCATTAAAGAGAAGAATCATGAGCTGCTAAAGTAACTGACATCAGGATTTTGTAGGTGATCCTCCAGTATGGGTAGCTTTTTGGGTGATTGTCGGTTAGGCGTTGGAGCCTAATGGAAAAATACTTTCTGTGAATGAGTGCAGAGGCCTCAGTACGCAGAGCAGAAATGGCTTGGGGCCATTGAAGAGCCCTACACGTGCAAAAACCGTTAGTGCTTTCAGGAGAACCAAGAGCCTTATACCACGTGGCAATGTTTTAATATTAGCACGCACTTTGTTAACAGCAGTCCCGAAAGTCAGCCTGCGCTCACCATGTGGACCACCTCGTGGCCAGAGCAGCCAGAGGTGGTGTGCTTCCTCCCGGCAGAGAGCAGGCGCCGCACCATTGTCTAGAACTGTATCCTTCGTCACCCTCAAGTTCTGCGCCCACTGCTTACCGTATCAGACCTTCAGCGCAGTCCTCTGTCAGCAAATGGATGAACCCTCCAAAACAATGCATTCAGTGAGGCTGCTCCAAGAAACAGTCCTCCAGAGGTAGTCAGTAGTCATCGTCGTCGTCTTCCTCTGGGGTAGTTAACTGCTTCCTATGCAACCAAAAGTCAAGCAAAATTGCTAAGCAAATTTCCTGGCCAAGGGAAATTTGTCAGATACTTTCGCACAAGTCAGTAGAGAATTGCAATGACTGGCACTGTAGAGTGGAGCATCTTTTAACCATGATGGACAGATAGAAAATTGAAAGTTATGTCAGATACCTCCAAGAAGTGGAGAGGACTGGTGGTGGTTCTACTAATTTGACCATTGCTAGAATTGCAGGGCTTCTAGTAGGTATTGCTCAGTACAAAGTGGGGAAAAGTCCACAATGCTTAAGGCCCAGCAGCAGTGTAGAGGAGCAAGGTTACTCATCGCAGGTGGCACATGTTTACTTCAGAGGAAGCAGCGAGTCATGGTGAAGCAAGCAGCCGTGTGATGTAAGGTACATCTGTGCAGATGTGGTAACTGCGTATCAGCCCAATGGTGTGTGTGGCCACTATCCACAGCATCTCATTTATTGTGAAGGAGATTCATCCTTCTCACCTGGGAAGGATTATCTTCATACCTCTGTCTTAAGCGCTGAATGAGACAGGAGTGGACATAAAGAATGTGGGCTAGCCCACTCTAGGTATTTTGCCACAGCAGCTCTGTTGGTCAGGGATATAATAAAACATGATTTATGACTGACAGAAATATTCTGGCAGAAGATCAGCATTAGTAGTTGTGCTGAAAGGTTCTAGTAACAGAAAGTCTTCCGTATGTGTTGTAGCTACATAGCGTTTTATGATAGATCACCGCAGCTGTACAGTGGTATCTTCGCATGGTCCAATTCTGACCTAACCCAGGATTCAGACATATCAGGTTAAATTCACTTTGCATCAGTCACCTTAATTCTGGCATTTTCTAATTTTTGAGGAGTATGCAGTCTTACTAATATGCTGATGATGATTGTTTGTATTCATGTCTGTACAATTTAGGGGAAGGAATATAATACAGGTAGATAATTTGTATGAAGTGTTGATTTATGGACAGAATTAGCCCATCTGCATACTTAGAAATAAAAACAGATACTTGTATGTATTCTTTATTACAGCTCCATCCAGTAGAAAACCAGGGGACCCTCTGGTTATTTCTGATATCAAGAAAGGAAGTGTTGCTCACAGGTAAGACAATCAAGCTCCCAGTAAAAATCTGTTTCCATTGTGTAGCCAGACAGACTCAAGTTAAATGGAGGGAAGTTGAAAGAGACCGTGCTTTTTTTTTTTTTAAAAAAGCAGTTACAAATTAAAAGTCCAGCCTATTAAGAAATAATTGTTTTTAAAAAATCCATCTCATTTCTATAATAATGTTCATACCTTCTAAAATACCTTGTGTTAGTGTTACTAGAATTTCATATAAGCTTGTTTGCTTGTTCACAGAACTGGGACACTCGAACTGGGTGATAAGTTGCTTGCAATAGATAACATTCGACTTGACAATTGCTCAATGGAAGATGCTGTCCAGATCCTTCAGCACTGTGAGGACCTTGTAAAGTTAAAGATCCGCAAAGATGAAGATAATTCCGGTATTAGCAATGAGCCTATTGCAGATTCTTGTGGTTTTTCAGGATTTTTAGAACATAGGGTTATTATTTTGCATTTAAATTTTAGTGATTTTTTGGTTTTTTCCTAAACATGGCTGATTTATGCTAATGCTAATCAGAAAATGTCACACTAAAAAGAATTTTGATGGTGTATAAAGTTTTGAATTTTCTCAGTGGCTATATTGCCTGCAGGAGCTGCACTGCAAAATGAGGTCTTCAGTTTTCTGGAAAGGCAATTTCGCCTAAGGTGCAGCCAAGTAAGGTTGATCTTTCTCTTATCAGCGTATTGAGATTTTCTCTGCTTTGGAGATTGGAATCATGGTTAGCAAAGCATGGATCCTTAGGCCTCAGTTCTCTAGCAGGGTGGTGAAGTGCATGCTTTATCCATAAACTTACAAACTTGACTTCAGTGTGACTGTTCACGTGCTTAAAGGTAAGTAGTACTTTACACACTGTACTGGATGGCAGATGGAGGAGCCACGTCTGATCAGCCCAGTGGAAGTAATGGAGCTGCCATCATTTTGCACACCTACATCTGTTAATATTCCTGGATCTTCCCCATTATGGATTCTGTAAGAGCAGAATTTCTGCCTGGAGATAATAAAGCGAGTTTTGTTATGCATTCTAGTGGTAAAGGAAGTTAGACAATTACAACTACCATTATTGCAGGGATTTATATTATAGCATTACACAAAAGCATGAACTGTAGATTCACTTGTCGTAAGCTCTATATAACCTCACAGCAAAAAGGCACAGCCTGCCACCCTTTATTATTTAAAATCGAGTGCAACTGTTAAAATGGCATTTCGAATTGCACTAGAATGCTCTTTTCCTTTAATTGCTTTTGAAAGCAAACAGAAGTATCTTCTCACTATGATCAGCACAAAGCAAAGGCAGATGCATTTAGTGCCTTGTGCAAATTGGCTTTCAGAAGTAAATTTTGATACAGCAAAGTGAATGGCCACTGCTCAGCAGGATATTGTGGTTAGGTCCCCGCAAGTGGTGAGGTGGAATTTGCTGCACATAGTTGGTCCATCTTGGACAGAGGCTGGCCAAACTGGCTGTGGGCTGTACATCCAAAAGGACACCTGACTGACAGTTGCTTTGCAAAACTGAGCAAAGCAGGCATATTACGAAGAGCAAACTGCAGCTGCACTTGGCAGAAGATTGACAGGAAAAATGCCTGTAGAAGGAAGTTTGAGTTTTCTGCTGCACAAGAGGGGGTCTATCTTTTAAGTGTTCGTGGCACCTAGGATCCCTCCTTCACCTTCTGCCCCTCCTTTGGAAGACTCCTCCTCATTCTCTCTGCAGAGAAATTACCAACAGACCATAGAAGAGGGGCATGAGTTAAAGCCATGTAGAAGAAGTAGTAACTTCTCCCGCACTTTGAAGCATTTGTGGGTTTGTCCTGTGTGTGTCATGTCATCTCCCCGCTTCCCCTCATCTTGTGGACTTAATCTTTTTCTAGGACAGCTTCCATTTCCATTGAAGTTGGTACACGTTTTCTGTTGCTGTTACTGAAATGTGGATATCAGTCTCCACTCATGTAAAGTAACATCTTTGCTCTCCTAGGTATTGCACACCATGGTAGCTGGTACAGATTTTAGTCTGAGTGGGATTCTTATGCCATGGTTTTCTTTTATACATTCACATTGCTTATTTTACAGTTACATCATATATCTATATCGAGATTCTCACACAAGTACAGCGTCTTATCCAGACACGATTGGTGTAACTGAACAGATTCAAATGTAAATGGACAGCTACTCAGAGACCTACTGAACAAAATTCTCTATACAAATGGTTCTTGTAGCAGTTAAGTGTCAAAGTGTAATTGAAAGTATTTATAGTAGATTTCAGGTACTTCGAAATCTAAAATGAATGTCTCCTGAAATGCTAAAGAAAAAATTCTTTAAAATCCAGTGGCAAAAAAGTAGCAATGGCATAGCAAAAAGTGTACCTCAATTAAGATCAATTTTTGTTTATTTGCCATTAGTTTATTTATGAAAGTCTGTTTTCTCACAAAGGGAAGAAGTGTGCTTCTCAAACTCAACGGAAAAAAATCGTTAATAAATTCCCCAAGAAAAGGAAAGCCTGATGCTAATAGATGAGTAGGCGTGGAGCACTCCAAAACAATTTCTAAATCACAAAATGAGATTAAGATTTAAACTTTTTCTGATTTCTCATGGCATGCTTTTTTCAGGAGGTGAAGGCAGGGAGCAGGGGTTCTTCCTCCCTAGGTTCTCCTTTCCTCACTGTCTTTCAAACTCTTTCTTTTTATATTCATTTTTAAGTATTTCTAGCTTCTAGCTCTTTTTTCTTCCTTCTGTTTTTTCTTCCTCCGCTGACTCTCCAACTCCTCCCTTCTCCAGACAGTTGTATGTGTCTCAGAGCTGTGTGCTCAGAGCCAGCCGTGCAGGTGAGGCCAGCAGCAGGGTAGTACGTTATGTGCTCCCCCAGACCATCCTCTTCTTTGCCTTTTTGTCTGTATTGATCAGATGTTACTCTGAAGAGCAAGAGACTAGCGGACAGAGCAGAGGTGCTGCAGCACAGAGGGTCTGCTTTATTAAATGAGGTTTCCTAGAACTATCCACAATTGCAACACAAGAAAAGAAAGGAGACTCCCAAAAACATGAGACTCAAAACCATGGTAGTTTGATTGTATTTCCTCCCCAGATGGAAGTATGCTTTCAGCAGTTTTTCTCAGCTTTCTTTTTTTTGCCAGCTTCCCAAACTGAGGACAGTTTTATTTCCTGATTAACCTAATGGCTACCACTCTTTTTTTGAATATCCGAGTTCTTTGCTTTCATGGCAAAACTGGCCTTCATTGGAATTCAGGCCGCATGCATGCCGTGTTCTCACATAGCTCACCTTTCTGCTGCCTGGAAAGAGCGCTGAAGAGAACAGTGGAGCAATTTGACATTTGTTGCAGCCTGCCATTAATTTTCTTAACTAGGGCTAACCAGAAGTCAGACATAATGGACCAGTCTCCTTTTCCAGTCATTCACTAAGATCTATAAACTTCCAACTCTCATGTGGCAGGGCTGCTGTATGATTAATAACTTCTTGCTCACTCACCGTTGATAGCGGAGAAACATCAGGATTGTGTCGGCCTTTAGCAAATACTGGCTGTTAGATTTTCAATTAGCTTGGTGGATTACTTTTCATCCTTCAGTTGAAGTCTTGTACGGTGTCAATGCCACACCTGTGTAAACGTTATCAGCGTTAGATCCCAGAGGATTTGTCGTTGTTCCATAAATGCTCCAGCAAGCAAGCAAGAGCTGCCACTCTTCTGCGGTGCGGCGGCAGCTGACGTGCTACCCGCTGTGTGCCAGCCAGAGGCTTCCAGGGGGGTCTTGGGAGTTGGGCGCTTCTGGAAAGAGCATGTCGGATAAAGCGTAGTTGATGTGGACTGTGCCAAAACACTGATGATAATGCCCCACGTAGGAATATAAGGCCCACACTAGGCATGAAAATCCCAGTATTCTTTGCTGGATAAACACCACTAATTCTTCTCTCCTTTGGTTCTCTATGTGCACTATTTTCTTTATATGGATAGCAAGGGGGAAATAGGAGAGAGTTGGGGAGCTAAAGTCCTATGTTTTCTGCAAATTGGGAAGAAACAAAGTAGCTCCAAAGATACTAGTGTTTCTCCAGCTCTGCTTAAGTACTATGTTCAGCATTAGAAGAAAGCAACTCTTTGAAGCTTTGCTAGCAAAACAGGTATCTTTTTTCCTTTTAAAGTTTTTCTATCTACAGGAACAGAAATGGGAACATTTGAATTTTCTAACTTGTCTCAGGTTAGTTCTAGTAACATTTATGGAATATGCATCCTAGACATTTTCCACACTCGCTGAGCTGTTTGAAATGTCATTACCCACAGATCTAGGAAAAGTTGCCTGCCAGGCCAGACATCCTGGCTGAATACCAATATCATAAGATGGGCAAGGGAGCATTTGTTATTTTGATTTGAGGAGAAATCTGGCATTTTAGATTTTAAAATATCCCTTCACAACTCAAAGATACTGGAGTTGATTGCTCTCCTGCTGTGATTTTTTTTTTATAATATGTAAAGAGCATGCACTGTATAAACACAGGAGCCTTTCTTATTGCTGCAACACCTGTTGGGTATTGTTTAAGGAAAATACATTGTATTTAAGCTTTCCTGGTGATGAATTATTCTCCGTTTCTGATGATTGTTTGGTGAGACTTAAAATTTCAAAATAATGCAAATGACTTCATGCAATATAATGAAATCAAATCTAATAGAGTTATTATTCAACTTAGTTGATAATTCAGAAGCTATTTTTAATTCCGTTACAAAAGCTTAAAACTTGTCCATCAAAAACATGGGTTATATTTCAGGTTCTCTTAGTAAGACAGCTGTTCATCTTATCATGACTTTTGACATTTCCCACAATTCTTTTAAGGAACTTTGGTTTTAAAACTTTTGAATTATCTTTGATTCTAAATACCTTCTATTCATTTCAAGAAACAGATGAGTACCAGTATTTATACAATAGTAGTAACTTGTCTATTCTCTAATAATGTGCCCTTGGGGCGAGGGCGGCCAAAACAGCCTCCTGGGCTGCATCAGGCAGAGCGCTGCCAGCCGGTCGAGGGAGGTGATCCTTCCCCTCTGCTCAGCCCTGGGAGACACAGCGGGAGCGCTGGGTCCAGTCCGGGGCTCCCCAGTACAACCCGGACAGGCACGTACTGCAGCGGGTCTGGCGAAGGGCCACAAAGATGATGAAGGGGCTCGAGCATTTCTCCTGTGGGGAACGGCTGAGAGAGCTGGGACTGTTCAGCCTGGGGAAGAGAAGGCTCAGGGGGATCTTACCAGGGTGTATAACTATCTGAAGGGAGGATATCTGAAGCAGACGGAGCCAGGCTCTCTTCAGTGGTGCCCAGCGACAGGACCAGAGGCCATGGGCACAAATTGAAACACGGGAGGTTCCCTCTGAACGTGAGGAAACACTTTTTCACCGTGAGGGTGACCGAGCACTGGCACAGGTTGCCAGAGAGGTTGTGGAGTCTCCATCCTCGGAGACATTCAAAAGCCGTCTGGACACGGTCCTGGGCAGCCTGATCCTGGTGGCCCTGCTTGGGCAGGGGGTTGGACAAGACGACATCCAGAGGTCCCTTCCAACCTCAGTCATCCTCTGATTCTTTAACAAAATAGCCTGAAGTTATATTTTAATAGGAAAGAAGATACAAAGATTTTAAATGGAGTAAAATGTAGTCTTAATAGAATGAGGGGAGTTTTTCTATTGACTTCAGTGTAATCAGGCTTTGGCAATAAAAAAGAAATTGCACAAGAGAGAAATTGGGGGGAGGGGTGGTGTTTGGGTTTGGTTTTTTGGTTTTTGTTTTCAAAATAATCCAGTAGAATATGATTAAGAAGTGTATCTGAAATGTAATCCTTTTGAAAATGTTGTTTGATTACGAGTCACTAGACTGAATATGCTATTTTTTTCATTCCCTCTTTCATAAGAAACCAATTGCATCCCCTTGGCATTTATTGCAGATGAACAAGAGAGCTCTGGAGCAATTATTTATACTGTTGAGCTCAAGCGCTATGGTGGGCCTCTTGGAATTACAATCTCTGGTACTGAGGAGCCTTTTGATCCCATAATCATTTCCAGCCTTACAAAAGGAGGATTAGCTGAAAGGTAAATTGGAAAGCAAATTATTTTTAAACATTCTTTTTGTCAAGATAAATCTTTATTTTGTTTACATGAAGATGCTAATTTTCATGGTTTAGCAATTTGTGTTTTTATAATTCTCCAAATCTGAGTTTATAATCTTTTTGCTGTTGTTTTTTGATCATTGCCAAGTTCAGGAGCATGAGCAATATCTTAACAGGATGTTCTGGCACATACTATGCAAGACAGAGCAGAGGATTGTGGTCCTTATTATAAATCACCTAGGAAAGACTAGTCAGTCAAACTGCTCAGTCACAGCAACGCTTTAGCAGCCTTTTAAAAGCAATAGCCTTGTATAGTACAATAGGTAAGGAAAGCACTTCATGTGTCTAAGTTTATCTGAACTTAACTGTATACTTATCTGCCACTTATATACACACACTGCATCTGTATGTGCACTTACATACACCATAGCAAGCATTATCCAAGGAGTAGAAATGCTCCTCATGGTAACTGATGGATAGAGAATAAAGGAAATGCTAAGGTTTTCTATCAGCGGTTATTTCTAAGATAGGTAGAGTCATTGCAACTGTGGTACCTTTTGTGGTGGTTTCAGAGAGAACTTAGAGCACACAAAACATGATACTGTGCACAGCCAGAACAAACAGTGCATTTACACAAAGAGAATTTATTTTTTTCTCTTGATATGATCCATCCTGAATGCCATGTTGGTGAAATAGCTGGTTACTTGCTCACACTGCCATTATCTGTCACATTGTGAGACTTCTAGAAACTTGACTCATTTCAGAACATACTGAGCTGTCTGAGATTGCTCTTAAACAGGTGGGCTGCAATGAGTATCATCCATAGGTGATTAACTCAACTACCGCAGTAACGCAGAAATCCACATCTCCATGCCTCAGCTCTGCTATTGTCACTACAACAAAGGTGACTTGCTTCAAGCCTTTCTAACAAAGAATTACTCTGTAACACAGCTATAAAAGCAAAATGAAAGAAAGAAAGGGAGATGAGACTTTCATGCCTTTGTTGTTTTTTATGCTCTCAATGTTTTACTTCTCTCTCTTATTGTAGGACTGGGGCAATTCACATAGGAGACAGAATCCTAGCAATAAACAGTAGCAGTCTGAAAGGAAAACCTTTGAGTGAAGCCATTCATTTATTACAGATGGCAGGAGAAACTGTCACCTTGAAAATCAAGAAGCAGACAGATGGTGAGTATGGCCAGGGGCAGCATCAGTGGTCTTTAATGCATGTGTTGTTACAGATTAACAAGCATTTAGGCCATCCCTGGAAAAAACGTCGTGTCAGTAGTAAAAAGCATATTCTTAGAACTGCAGTAAAGCAATGACCACCACCCCATTTTTTTTTATAATCCTATTCAGCTACCAGTCCCAAGAAATTTTCTGTCCCTGTGGGTCACATAAGTGAACTGAGTGATGCTGAAGATGAAACCTCTGCTGCACAGAAATCTGGCAAACTCTCAGACATCTATTCCACTACAGTCCCAAGTGTTGACAGCGTGGTAGAGTCATGGGATGGCTCTGGTATTGATACCAGCTTTGGAAATCAAGGTACTATCAAGAATGCAATCAACATTTAAAGTAGAAATCATCACCTTCATGGTTGACCTTCCTTTGCCTTAAAGAGAACTTTATCTGTACCAACTTTAAACCCTGTGCTTTGTAATGTGCCGGTGTCTGATTATGACCACACACCTCACTAGGCAGCATGATTTCTTACACTTGGCTGGCCTCAGATTCATTTTTTCATGACAATGTGATGTGTTATGAAGCATTTATCAATATATTAACAGGCTTTTGTTAGCTCTACTGACATCTGAATAGCCAGGTCCATAGCTCATCTGCAACTAAATGAGTTTATCCTTCAAATACAGATAAATGCAAGACACAGAACACACTGAAGATTTTCAGGAATTTGATGTCCATGTGCAGTAATTTTTGACTGACAACAGATTTATTATAAACTGCTGAAGCAGGAACGTTAGGCATTGCTTATGATTTGTAAATAATTTGCTTCTTCCTCATTCCTGCAGGATTAACATCTAACTTTCAGCTCTCAAAAACAATCATTCTATATAAAGACATGATTTTCCTTAACACTAAATTTTGTACTTCTGGTTGGCTATTGTTTTATATAAGATTTTCAGATAATCTCATTTTAATTTCTAAGACATTTATTAGGCAGTTGGGGATATGGACATCTTGTAGTGTTGTAGATAACAAGAAAAATAACTTCTGCACAGCTTCAGTGTATTATTTAACTCTCTTTAAAATGTTTATTTCCATAGTAAAGCAGGTATTCCCACTACCTGGCAGGTATTTGGACAGGTAGATCTTTACCTCAAATAATTTTTTCTTGCTCTGATTACACACATTCTTTCAATTTTATTTCTCTGTTTCTTTCTATTGCTTTCCAGGAGCATGGGTAGTAGCTCATGGACAGCTGTTTTGTACTCTCACAGAGAACTGAAACTGAGCTCTGCCCAGCAGATTTCCCATCTAGACTGAAGTTCTGTGCTGATTACTTTCATTGCTATTCTCTAATGTGCCTGCTCAGTGATAACACTGGCGCTTTCTTCTGGAAAGCAGAACGTTTCCTTTGAAACGTGCTGAGCTACTTCAGATCAAGAAGTAGCTGATGTCACTACTAGTGGCCACTTCTTCTGTTCTTTAATTTTTAAGTATTTCTTAGCCTTACTGCATATGTTTGGTGTCAACTTACTTTAAACAAGACAGTCTCAACACATTTAATTGTAACTCCCATTTTCTACATTTTACTTCTAATTTACTGCTACATATAACATTTTATTTAGTACTGAATGTATTGGTCTATATTCCCTCTGTATAATTTGTATTTCACTGAAGTTAAAGTTGGGATGAATTTGTCCCCTTTTCTGTTTTTAACTGGTTTGGTCAGTTTATCAAAATAAATCATGTTATATTTTCTTCTGATATTTTTAAGTTCTAAGGAGAAATATTGCTGAAAAAGTGCCAAAATTATAGTTCTCATTTCCTGGATGAATTGATGATATTTGGAGCAAATCGTTCTGCTGTGGAAAGGACTGAGGCCCAGACTGCTTTCCAAAGTCCTGATGATTCAAATGCTACACCAAAACTAAACCAGTATCTCAAAGCAGACTTTTTTTCTAACTGCCTTGAAGAAATCAGCCCAGACTTGGCTGGATACATGGCACTTGTGCTAAACAGCCTGAGTGTAATCAGATTTGTGCCTTATCCCTTGCTGTGGTACTAATGTGACCCAGATTTCTATTAAAGTTCATTCTGTCTTGACCTGTCAAGTGGAGTTTGGCTTATCTCCAAACCTTTCTTGGCATAAGCACAGGCCAAGCAAATTGAGGAGTTTGGGGAATGTTTCTGGAGCACCAGATAATGCTTTATCCTATTAGTTACTAATTTAATGCTGGTGAGCAGTCTTTTCTCTCCTTGAATTAATACCCTATTTTGCACCTTTGTCTAATGTGTCTGCCTTACTAATCCGGAGCCTTCCCCACACAGCAGTCACATTTTCACAACCAAAACCCTTTCTAGAATCTGGGAGTATGTTAATGGCTGCCAATTAGCTGGAAAATGCACACGACTCTCTAGTTACGTGCGATTTGAGGGAGACAGGTCTAAACTGATTTATGGAAGCAAATTGCCCTCTTTTGAGAGGTGACAGCAGTGATATTTGTTAGTCATCAACAAAATAGAACTTCCTAATCCAATATGCACATCAGAAAACACCAACTGTAGAGCTAGAAAAGGAATGTGTCAAGATGAAATATATATATATAGCAGCTCTACCATAATGGATTTTGCTTACCAGATCAGCATCAGACTGTGACAAGTCGATCCACGTGTTGTTCTTGATACATCACTTGGAAGCCAGACTGTCTGGTTCCTACTTGGAATTCAAATTACACGTAATTCAGTTAAAGAAATACTGTTGAACTAATATCAGCATTGCTTGTATGATAAAAGCACCCAGAAATAAACTCTTCAGATATAAAGGCTATCTGATGCCACTTAGGCAGCCCTGAGATATTTGGAAATAGCTGATAGAGAAATCACTTTCTGCAAGGTGAGCTTTCCAAGGGCATATATTGGTCCTGGGCACGTGTGCCCATCGTGAGACCGGCGTTCGTCAGCTCTCGGAGCCCTAGCAGAAAGCAGGAGCTCTGCTGAGTGCCAGTCCCCCTTCCACCAAGGGCCACGGGTACGGAGATTCCCATACTGGCCTTTCTGCGGGGCCGTGCAGGGCTGTGACAGCACAGGGTCACCTTTGTATTGATGAGTCCTTGCCTCGGTGGTGCCGAGAAAGAGACAGCCACCCTCCTTCCTCTTCTGGCATTCCCCCAGTTAATGCTCACTCGAGAGCCTCTGTACCGTGCCAACTTTTGCATCTAGGTAGCCGTTCTGTAGATCGGTAGTATTGTGCATAATTGACACTAATATGTCACTAATTTTTGGCTGCATTGCTTCCAAATTTGAGAAAGTTACCAGGAGAAAGAAAAAACTTGCTTGCTAGTCATCTGAAAAGTCAAGTTGATGGGGTTTTTTAATGCATCCTTGAAAACTCTTTTTTCAAGAGGTCGGAAGTGCAGTTTTCTTAATAGCTTAGGTTTAATTTTGTGCGTGTCGCATATTGGCACATATTTAACGCATCCATAACATAATTTATTCACTAGTGTTCAATGTGTGGTGTCAAATTGGACAGTGATTAAATTGTGAAGGTGTCTAGAACTAAACATTAGAAGCAGCTGAGACATAAACAGTAGGAGAACAGTGTTAAATATATTTAAGATTTTGCTTTCAATGGACTTTGACAGGAGAAGCTCTAAAGCATACCTAATTCCAGGTATAATTTAGGTCATCAATAATCTGACTACTACTGTGAAAAAAGGTAGCAATCATGAGTCCACAGCCAAGTTCTAGAGAACCCAGCTTCAGAAATGTGCTTTTCTGTCATTACAACATACACAGTGCTGTAAATATATAATTTTTCTTTTTAGGACACAGCTATCAGGCTTCGGGATACAACTTCAATACCTATGAATGGAGGAGTCCCAAACAGACTAGTTTGTCCCCTCCAAGCAAACCACGAAACCACCCATTTCACGATACAGGGCTGAGTGATGACGAATGGGACCGACCTCCAGCAAGCAGGTAAGTTCCCATATGAGTTTCTGGGTTTCTGATTTGCAGCTGCAGCAGTGCCTCAAAAATGGACAGTTACTGTCTGGAATGAAATTATGTTTTTCCAATGCAGCTGCAACAGCTCTTCCTATAAATATGAGATATAGTATTTATACTTCGTGAAACCTATTAGGGTAGATTAGTGACATTTATGGAAGATTATGATGCCAAAACCAAGACATATATATTTATTTTGAGTTACTTCAGACAAAAAACCCACAGCATTTATTATTAAGAATAAACAAACAAAAAAATTAGGGCATTCCCCTGGGTAAGCTTCAGAAAAAAACTCCTGTTTTCTACTCCACAGAAATAAACCTACAAATAAAGTGGCTAAAGACAACTGGCATGTTAATCTTTTGTCTTCCATGAAAATTACTCTTTTTGGTTTGGGCAAAGAAGCAGAAATTACAGTTGTCTTCCATAAATGCTTGAGACATCTGCAGTGATTCAGTAGGAGAACAGAGTGATCCAGGTAGAAATGTCGTGTCCAAAGCTATGGTAGTTTGCCATGCATTCATTCCTCTTCCTCTGAGAATTAAATCTCCTTTTCAATGAATTTCTCTGCAGACAAAAGAACTTCCTGAGGGAAAAATGCTTAGCTGACAGTGCTTGGAGACAGTGAAAGACCCAAAAGTCTTTTATTCTGTATTCTAAGGATGATCCAGCAGTGGAACCACTGCAGAGACTTGGGTGATTCCTGCCAAAGATCAGTTCTTCCTCAGACAAGGGAAGGCAGACATCACAGTTAGAAAGATTTCTGTGCTCTTTGTACCCATCCTCAGGGCTTGCAGGCACGCATGTCCTTCATCAGAAATACACTTTCTTGTGAGAAATTCAAGTTTAGTACTAAAGAAAACCTTTCTGGTCCCTGTATACACATACTGCATAAGTAAATCCATAAGATCCAGTCTGTTACCTTTGAAATACAAATCAAGGGAAAGCTTAGATGCCAATGCTGCTTTTCAGAATCTGAATGACAAATCCTCTGATACAGCAGATTGCCCAGTGGCATTTTGTCTGGAGACAAGTCTGGCAAGATGATAGCAAAGATCTGGGCAAGTATGAACTCCTAGTCCATATCCAGCTCCTTTGGTCCCTACTGGCCAGAAGCATACTGGAAGTTTTCATAGGCTAGTCAGTGGACAATATTTAGTAAGGGAAGTGACCATAGTTTTCTTCATATGTCCCATTCTTGGTAAGTTAATTCCCTTCATTTCATAGCAGCATCTTTACCACAGTTAAAGCCCGTATTTTGTTTCTCAGATGAGATGCAGCCATAGATTCCAGAACACCTACTGTTTTGCAGCTTGTTGTGGTTTATCCCCAGCCGGCATCTAAGCACCATCCAGTCACTCGCTCACCCTCCACCCCCAGTGCGATGGGGGAGAGAATTGGAAAAATAAGTAAAACTCGTGGGCTGAGATAAAGACAGTTTAACAGGACAGAAAAGGATGGGAACATAATAATAATAGAATATACAAAACAAGTGATGCACAATGCAGTTACTCGCCACTCGCTGACCAGTGCCCAGCCAATCCCCGAGCCGCAGTGTCCCCCAGCCAACTTCCCCAGTTTATATACTGGGCGTGATGTCATATGGTCTGGAATATCCCTTTGGCTCGTTTGGGCCAGCTGTGTCCCCTCCCCACTTCTTGTGCACCCCCAGCCTCCGCTGGCAGGGCAGTGTGAGAAGCTGAAAAATCCTTGACTTAATATAAACACTGCTTAGCAACAACTGAAACATCAGTGTGTTATCAACTTTATTCTCATCCTAAATCCAAAACACAGCACTATACCAGCTGCTAGGAAGAAAATTAACTTCATTCCAGCCAAAACCAGGACACAGTTACATAACTAATAAGCTGAAAAAGTTGATAAGCAGTGAACCGGGAAGCTGGATTGTAAAATACAGAATCTTCTAAATGAAAAGCATGTATTCTGCTACAATTTTAAAGCACCATTCAACAGAAAGTATGCACAGTAAAGAGTCTTGTTCTACTTGTCAATGTGACTTAAACCTGAGATACGTGGCACAAATTAAAATAACAACTATTTTAACCCCATGTCTGTAAAATGGATTATGCCCCACCTGATGGTGTTCCTATACCAAGTGCTGGCGTATTTGAGAAGGGCATGTCTGTTCTTCCAGTCTGTTACAGGGATCCCCAGAAAACCACCTCTTCTCTGCCTCTACCTAAGCAACTTACCACCTTCTCTAACACTAAAAAGTAATTTTTTCTTACCTTTATTTTGTGTAGCACAGCTTCCAAGAATATGTGGCAACAGAAGGAGACAGAGACATTGGGAGAGAACCGAGAAAACCAGTTAAAGCAAACTTCTGTAGAAAGAGCAGGGGGAGACATCAGGAGCATGAAGAAAGAGGGCAAGATGTGGAAGGGTGCCTCTGGTGGGCAAAGGAAAGGTGGGGGACAGCTGGAAGAGTGGAACACTTCCAGGTAGGAGAACGACGAGTGCACAGGAGTGAGATCCGGCTGGGCTGAGGTGGGGGTGGGAGGGGCGGGGGGAAGAGGGAAGGAAGGAAAAACAGTTGAAATGAGAAAAAGGAGAAAAACAAGGTAAAAGCAGAAAACATGTCATTAATACGTGTTGAGTGACAATGAAATTTCAGTTGGCAAGTGAATGAAACCAGAGTTTAAATCGCTCTGTAGCTTGGTGTCTACCTATCACTGGCAGGTGTGACAAGTCTGTTATGGTTCCTACTCCAGGGAAAATTTTTTGCACATTAAAACAATATGTACAGGAATGAGTCTGCTAGATCCTAGAACATCCTATCACCTCCTGAATTTAAAAAAAAAAAAAAAGATTTTGTCTCTCATATGGCAATAAGAATCAAGTAATAGGCACCTGTGTTTTCGTATCTGTCCCACTACCTCTCCTTCAGCATTTGTATGCATCTAAATTTCTGATGGCTCTTTGAATAAGCATCAGAAAACCAAATATATTCATTATAGGTCAAACAATATTTCACATGACATAAAATCAATCTCTCAGGTTTCAGAAAAAAAAGCCATCTAAGCGAGAAATTATTTTGGTACGTCTTTTTTTCTGGTGCAGTAGCTCAGCTACAAACCAGTTTATTCACGTGGCTGTAATGGAGATGCAGAAGTTGAGCGTTTCACACACCAGGAGACAAGACTCAGAGAAAAGGCAAAAGAGAAGGTGAGGGCAGAAAAAGGAATTGCTTCAGCTAAAAAGATGTCCAGACATATAGGCATCATGATGTCAGATTTCACAGAAGTCAGAGCAGAAATGGATCTCCAGTCCTAGGAAATCCAGTGTTTCCCATCACAGACGATTGCCTCAAATAATCATGTTCATTAACTCAAGTCCTATTTTATATTATAATATTGGTATGGAATATAAAGAAAGGTATTTTAATGGATGAATTAGTCTATGTTCACTGTTGGCTATTAAAACAACTATTTAGGTTTATTGAAAAGAAGTCAAGGATCTTTCTAAAATCATGTTTTAAATACTTTCTTATCTTGCCTGGGAGGAATTGCATCTGTGATCTGAGTAGGTATTCTCACCATTGCTGTATCTATTGCAATATCTTAGAAGAGACACTGATGCTAGATGGAGAATCATTGCAATAAGAGATTGAAATGGCTGACCATTGTCTGCTTGACTGATCGTAACTGTAAGAAAGCATCTCTGAGGCAGAGTATCATGTGTGTGAAGCATTCAAGCTGTCGTCCGTTGTGCTGGGCAATTCTCCTATTTAAAAGCTATTCTGTTAACAGTGTTACATTAACGCTATTCTCAGTAATACATTGTTTGTCAAGCAAGGCCTCAGATGCTTCCATAATAGTGTTTGCTCTGTTTATGTGCTGTTAAGCACCACTAGCTGCAGTCGGTGGACAGCTGCTCCAAAGTAACAGCTTGCTGCCACCAAAAGGGCAAATTCTCATCCTTTCCTTCCTCATCGTTCCCCTGTGTCTTTCACATAATCAGCTCCCTCCCGTGCAGCAGCTCTGACGCTTGTGAATCTTCATTGAGCTGATTCCCCTTGCTAAGACAGCAGAAATCTCCTGCTTCCTCCCCACGCACACATACACTGGAATGGTGTTGCTTTGGGCTGTGTTGCTGCAGTCCAGAGTTGGCGTTTTTTATCAGACCTTTCTTGCTGGGCAACTTCCCTAAGCATCACTGTCATCAGCGTCTTGCTCCAGAGTGCTAGTAATAAGGTTTCGATGCATTTATGGAGCACCAGAGACCCGAGTCTCCATGCAAGACAGTTGCATCCCTGAAAGTTTCTCTGTGTTTGTGTATGAAATGACTGGAGCAGTTTATATGATGGCAGTCAGGTGGGCTTAAACTGATACTGATAAATGCAGCTTAGGCTGAAGGAATCAGGTAAAAAACACCACCATCCCTCTTCTGCAAAATGCTGTTTGCAAAAATGAGGGCTCTTTTCGTATTCCCTGGGAGAAGTCTGTGAGGTTGAAAGGTTTTATTGCAAATACTTGTTGCACGGTGCAGCTCTGCATACAGCTACTGGTTGTTCATTAATTTTCATAGGGACGTCCCAGTTTCAATCCAGTAAAAATGTGTATTGAATTGTTCTCAGAATCCTTACTGAATAACTCGCTACTCAGATCCTGCCAGCTGCTAGCGACTGCCAGGCTATGAGAAGACTTGTCTGTCATGTGCTCTGCATGTCCATCCAGCCTCTCCTGATCAGCAGCTCTTCCTCACTCTCCTGCCTACCTACCGTAACGTTCTGTCATTCAAGTCGCAAACTGTGGCAAGGCACATGTGTAAAATATATTTTTCGAGGGGAAAAAAGTCCACGTGTTTTTTAACCTCTCATTGTAAATCTAGCTTCGCAGGTACCCATGATAACACCGAGGCTGACCAGGAGGAAAATTTCTGGTCTCAGGCTCTGGAGGATTTAGAGACCTGTGGCCAGTCAGGAATTCTGAGGGAACTAGAGGTAGAACAATCTTAACCTTTCTTTCCAATTATAGAGAAATATAATGATTTTGGTTTGGTTTACATTCATTTTATTTTCTCCTTTTTTTCTTTTAAGTTGCACTAATCACACCAATTCATTTAAAAGCTTTAACCCCTCTCCACAGGACAAGGCTGACAGGCGTCTGTGTTTGAGAAACATGACTCTCTTGGTACCTACCCTTTACCTTTATATTTTTGCTTGTGCAGCTGCCTCCCCGCCCCTAACCAGAGCTGTTTTCTTTTGTACAATGCAACCAAAATTCTATAAACATGTTCACCCCAGAGCTTTTGACTTGCAGCTTCTGCTGTGCATAACCATTGGTGCTGTTTGCACAGGCAGCAAATGGCGCAGAACTTCTGAAGTGGGCATAACCCTCCTGCAGCAGTGCATCCCATTCTCTGACAGACGCTTTATGCAGCTTTTCTTAGCATGTTGTAGGTTGTCTTTTAAATTGAAACTTAATTTGATTAAGATGAACATAAAAGAAAATCAGCTTTTCAAAATGTTTACCTATAATCTTACCACTCTGCAAAAAAGCTGCCAATGTGAGAAATGTTCGTTATACAGCAATTTCTTCCCTATGTAACAAATTTTCACATTTCATCCTGAAGTTAATTGCAAATCTAACCATGCTTTGTGTTAGATTCTGGGAGGAGGGAAGGGGGGGTACAGGCAGAAGGGAACAGAGACAGAGTAACTTTCAGTCTTTATTTTTCTAATCACCTTTTCTCTAAGTTGTCTAATCAGAACAATTAAGATTATACTGCCACTTAAAGCTATGGAATGAAAGGTCCTAAAATATTTTCTTTTATGTTCTTTTAAATTCCTGGAGCTGCGAAACTGGCAGAATCTCATTTTCATTTTTATGTTATATAAAGTCCTTTAGCAGCCAGGAGGAATGTGAATGGCATAACTGGGTGAAAGTTTTTCAGTTCAGATTAATTTACTTCCTCAGATTTATGGCTTTTGTATTGCATGTATGGGTAGCAAAATGTGATTCTCATGTATTTGTTATTGCAAACCAGAGAAATGCAGGAGAAAATGTTATACTGGTTTAATTCCATAGTTAGATATGGTTCAGTACCGCAGGCTTCTCTTGCAATTTTCAATATTCAGAGCACAATGAAAGGATATGGAAATGGATAATTCTGAAATGGAAATAGATCGTTCATGCTGACCAGAATTCAGTTACTTCAACACGTTGAATTTTCCTCAGCCTTTCACAAAAGTGAAATTCAGAACTGTAGATGCTGTATCCTTTATAGCATCTCCTCGTTGCACAACCCACAGCTCTGAAACGAAAGCAAGACTCATTCAGTATGTCAGGATGCTGAGAATGGCGATGCCTCTATTTTATGAAGTGCCATTGCGTAGTCAAGGACTCCTTATCGTTTTTCATTTCAAGGTCTTCAGCCAAAGAGCAAAGAAAACTGTTGTTTGCCAAGTGCTCTGGATGCTTTTGCTCCATCAGGCAGTAATATCAGTCATTACTGAGCACAAGAGAGGCTGTTGAGGCTACAATATATTATCTCGTAGTGAAAGTACTGCTGGAGCTGGGAGAAAGAAGAGTGACAGACATGCTCACCAGAGTCAGAAGCGAACGCTTATTTGCCCGTTTTCCCCTTATTTTTTCCCCCTTCATTTTAATTTCTCGTTTTGAGGCAGGCTGCTTGCATCCTCTCCCAGTCAGAGTTCAGGTTATGGCCTTTTAATTTCCCTTTTCACTTGTTCGTCAGCACCGGGGAGAATAAATAGGAAATTCAGCGTACCCTATCCCAGCCGTGGCACCTCTCTAGGGTGGCTGCACCGAAGCGCGTTTGCCTCCTGTTCCCCGAAGCAGAAAGCTTTTCACAAGGGGGGAGGCTCCGCGCTGTGCACGGGGGCTTTTCATGTCAGTCTGTTCCATCCAGTGGACAAGATGACTCCGTCATCCTCTTTCAGGATTTCACCCTCCCTGTATTCTTGCATCTAACATAAAAGGCTAGCTTTTACTGAGATTAAGAACAGCAGTGAGGCAGGGGCTTGTACCTCTGAAGTATTGGTGCTAAGCTAAGGCAGTTACTCTTGCAATATGCGTGTTATGCAAAGTTTCTCTCCAGGCAGCAAGCTTACCTGCACTGAGCTTTCCCCAGCCTGGGGTGGTATCTGGGCGCGCTCTCTGCCAGTGCTGACCCTAGAGCTGCCTACGTATTCTGGTGACTCACATTTTTTTACCTGGCACGCACCATCTGAATTGTAAATGCATTCCTATAGCTCCAGTTCCAACAAATGCAATTATGCCGCAACTTAAATGTCATTTTATTTACATGTAAAATATTTTTAAAATAACCCATGATACTACACACTCTTCAGTCTGCCAGGGGACTAACTTACAAGCATAGCCATTCTAGTGCTCAGTATTTTAGTTTGAAGTGCTGTCTGAAAACTTTTGCCCATAGGGTTCTGTTATTGTTGTTGTGTTTTGTTGTGGTCCTTTATTTTATAGTGACTTGCAAGCAGATTGAACATCTACCCTCTTGCCTTTTGCTGTGCCCTGAGTGATTGTGTTTTAACAAAGAGTAGAAATGTTTTTCCTACTGCTATGAATTAACCACTTACTTAACCCACGTTCCGTGTTAAAAAATTAACCTGTTCCTTAATGCTCTAGGCCACAATTATGTCAGGAAGTACAATGAGTTTGAATCATGAAAACCCACAACCTCGTAATCAGCTGGGAAGACAAGCCAGCTTCCAGGAAAGAAGTACTGTACGGCCACATTACAGTCAAGCTACTCGTAGCAACACATTGCCATCGGATGTGGGGAGAAAGTCCATGGTTCTGAGAAAAATTAAGCAAGAAATGAAAGAAATCATGTCACCAACTCCTGTGGAGTTACACAAGGTCTGTAATTTTTTTTCTGACAGCTTTGGTATAATATATTCAGCATAGTGAATCTAATTATATGGCAACAGAGTAAGCACTTTTTATAATGACTCCACAGATGTAATTTGGGGGCCATGCATATTAGTTCTTACAAACACATTAATGATATATTCTTGTGGGGGAAACAAACCAATAAGATGCATCTTTGTCTACCATTTTGTTTTACAATAAATCCTCAAAAGGGACTGCTCTTTTGCAGGGAGGTTCCACTGGTAATTTGAATTGACAATACCAATAACTCATCTCTGCAAAATGTGTTCATTAAAAAAGCAAAGTTTAGTTTCTAGAAAATATATTTCTTTAGGAAATTACTCAGGAGGGTTTGGGCTTCCCATTGGTCCTTTTTTAAATTAACACTCATTTTGAATCAAATACTTGAGACTCGATGTACATAATAGAGAATGTTATTTCAAATTAGCTATTGCTTCTCTTCTCTTTTAATTCCTTTGCTCTAAAAAGGGTAAGTAATCCTCAGTCTATGCAATTTTTCACTGCTCAAGACTGTTGAAATCACCTGGTGATACGAAGGTGGCTCTGCACGCCAAGGAAGTACTGGATAAAGTATCTTCAGACAGGCAGAGCAAACACCCTACCAGCTTAAGTCTCAAGTCCAGTGAGGCAATAATAGCAACCGGTTTCCAGAACTTTGGGGCATATTATAATGCTGTTCTGATTGATGGGAATGAGCCTCCCATCTCCTGTACCCATCATCCTCTTAAAGGTTTGAGATCTTCCCGGAGAGGAGGCAGAAGAGCGGAGAATTGTCACTAAGAGGTCACGTGTTGTCATTCTCAGGAGAGTTGGTTTGGTTTCTAGTCTCTGTAGGTTTGACTGAGTTTAGTTTGTAGTTCATACAGTTTTAATTCAGTGAGGTAAGGACTTACTGAGTGTGGGCTAAATGAATGTTTGTAGAAGGCAGTAGAGTGTGGATCTTGTATCTGGAAAATCAATCCATTGCCAATGTAAACAATCAGTAGGATGTGTTTTGATAGTTTTAAGCTGTTCATATTTCCAGCTTGACGTGACGTGATTAATGAGTTAGTTACTGCACTCGGTTTTCCTGAGTGGCAAGTAAATGTGAGATATAAAACAAAACTATGGCAGTAGGCACTGCATGGTGTCCTCACATTCAGCAAAGGCACAGTTTTCTCCTATGGATTGTAAAACTAGCCTTTCATGATTAATAAAATAAATCCTTTCCTAGAAAGGAGTCGTCAGATTTCTATTAATGAGTCAGTATTCTGTGATAGCTGCTAGCTCTTAAGAGTCCTGGGCAGTAAAAAATACCCTGTCCTTGAGCTTTCTGTCTCTTTAGTTGTCTGTTTTTTTTAAGATTGCTATGACCTTCCATTTTAGTAATTTCCAGTTTTTGTTCAGATAGCATACCCACTTTTGCGTTGTCTGCTGAAGTGATGTTGAGTTTGCTTATACTGTCTGTTCTGACATCCAGAAAAGAGTCATTTCCTTTTGAAGAATCTGAAAGTTGAACATGCACTAAGGATTATGCAAATCCTTACAGTCGTTTAAGAAAAATAGAAACCATTGACTGGATCTTACGGTCTGATTCACCGACGTGTTCTTGTACCTCTATGATGACACCTGCAGGTTAACCCAAGCATCATGGGCTGCTTTTGTATTCATGCCCATCTCAGCAAGTTCTTACTTGTTAGTTTTCTTAGTGGTTCTTGTGGAGCAGTGCGCCTCTCTCTCCTCCTTCATTTTTGTATTAGACCTCCAGTTTAACACTCATAAGCTGTTCAGTTGCTATTTCTCATGGACAGCTTGTCCAATGGTAGTTTTCCAGAAGAGCTGCAATGCCACAGGTATGACTTCACTTCACTGTCAGAGAAATGCCTTGATTTAATATTTTTCGTAACAGGCCTTACTGGCAAATGTGCTCTGCCCTCTGCGGGCAAATGTCTTCATCAGCTGGGCCACTGACGGGACAACCAGTGAAATAAGAACTGGTTTGGAAAACTGTGATGGTATAAACAGTCTCTGAAATACAAGCTAAGGCATAGCTTGCCTAAGATTTACTTCAGCAAGACTTTCAAGCACGTACTTGACTGCATGCTGCTGAGCTTTCCCAGTTTCTTCAGCAGGACAGGTTGGGTGCCTATTCACTGCCTCGGTGCGATGAGTCTGCATGCCTGTTGAGTCGGGGCCTATGTACCCTATAGATCAGGGTTCAGACCTTAAGTTTGATGGCAGAAAATGGGCCAGCTAAGGTCAATGTTCCACTGGTTTTTCATAATCTGATTGTAAGAGAGAAAGAACATATGATTCTACCAAAGAATCTCTATAGGGTAAGAGAAAGACTGGACAAAAAATGCTCGGGCTACAAACACAGATGAGTAAGTCTAACAGAACGGCATGGTGAGCAGATGACATTAGTAGCTTGTCCTTCTCAGATATACACCTGTCAGAAAGGTAACACAGCCCTGAGGATTATTTTGTTGAATGCTGCAAACTTTGCAGCAAGTTAACCTGAATTCTTCACTGCTCTTTCTTACTTCACTGCATTACATTCACCAAACACGTACTTGAACTGTCTTCATCCTGAGGAAGCTACAATTGAGATAAGTGTCGTAGGAATCTCTTCAAACATTTGTTCCTGATGGTTTAATAAGTAACATTTAATATAACTGGATAGCATATTGCTATATCTGTACCCAAATTTAATTAATGCCTTTAATTGATTTTATCTACTTAGGTAAGCATATAGATTAATATTTTTCTAAAATAGCAGACATTCCTCTGAGAGCAAAAATATGCACTAGACATCAGATAATTTTTCAATATTATTATTGCAAGTAGTCATTAGCCTAAAATTACAGTCGGTTAAAATACCACAGTAGCTGATCTTTGCAAGATGTATGAATTTAAATTAAGATTTTCCATAGATTTGAGTGGGAGGAGAGGCATAGAAACAGGCTCAAAACTTGTAAGCCTGTTTAAAATTTCTAACTATTTAATTGCTCATGAAATAGGAATTAAATTTCTATTTCAGCTTTCTTTTTCCCTTCAGCTCCTGATGTAAATTTAAAAGTCTAACAAATTGCCCATAATGGCGATTTTGCTATTGAGATCAAACCTTCCAAACGGTTGTGATCAGAAGTGCAGATAGAACAGCATGATTTAGGTATTGCATGAATTGCCTGCAATCTCGTACCCGTCAGACAGGGCTACTGGCAAGTGAAGATGAGAAAACTATGTGGTAAGGCTTTGCCCATACCCGTTATTAAACAAAAATCTGGGTATTTCAGAGAGCAGGGTTTTTACTCTGAGATTCCCTTTGAAGAATGTATGCTGCCCTAAAAAGAAGTAGCCCCTGAATTATAACCTATAATACAAAAGAAATTTCTCTGCAGATGACTTGTACCTAAAAAATGTGACAGCTGTCAAACCCGCAACAAAGTTAAATCGCAGCCTCATCTCTTAAGTGAATAAGTATCAGTTGCTTTAATTTCCAAGCTTCTGTTAAATAAACCAAAAGTCACGAGAAGACAGCCATAAGGAAAACAGTTTTTTAAAATCTTCTATGCTATGTAGATCAGAAGAACCAGAGAAATGAGAAAATATTTTTATACATATTTATATACAAGTTCTGATGGCAGGGTAGTGACAGTTCCCTTCCAGAATGTCTAGTCCATATAGATCAGGAAAGTCCAACCTGAACAACTAGGGGAACAAGAAAAGACTTTGGACGATCATTCTCAAGTTCTGCTTCCCTCCATGCCCCACTATTACAGTACTTCCCACTGTCTTGTGAATGCAGTTTCTCACCTCTACGGTAAATCTCTTCTTTTGTGTCCCTTACCATTTGCAATGCTCCATTTTTTGACTCACAAGCTGGGTGTGAAGTAGCATGTGCATTCCCTGGGCATTATTACAGACAAGATACAAGATAAGGTGAGCTAATGTGGACTGGCACTTCCTATAGACGTGTAGAACAGAATTTTTGTGTATTTTGTTTGCTAATAGACCACTCACTAAAAATAGGAAGAAAGCAACACTGTCCTAGACCATACAAATGGGACCACTGTCTGTAGTACATGTAGAATTATTCCCCACTCTAGCTAGGCTTTGATAAAGTCTTGACTGTAATAGACTGTCCAGTTTGGGTTCTGAAAATTAAAGAAGGATGTTAACCTACTGAACAGCGTCCAGAGAAAAACAAGCCTTGTTTCACATTGCTGCAGAGAAGGAGAGAATAAAGTGATCTTGTTCTCTGTGGATAGCAGCAGGCTTAACTCTCAGCAAGGGCGATTTAGTTTAGACCCAAGGAAAACATTTGAAGCACTGGAAGGGATTACTTTAATAGACTGTGGAGTCTCCATCACTGGAGATTTTAAAAAGCAGGACAGATAAATGTATCCCAGAAATGGGTTAGATGCAGCTGATTCTGCCTTAGGGCAAGCATACAGTCTAGATGACTTCAGAGAGTCCCGTTCCGTATGTCTTTGTAGTTCACCTGAGGTTGGATCCAGCTCCATGTAACTCCAGTGCCTGAAGGAAGAGGAAGGGGGAAAGAAAAAGAGTAAGTGGAAAGGGAATGTTCCTTTTAAAAATTGTGCCATCTGTGCTAGAACAATGCATAGTATTTTAAGCCAGTCTTCTCCTCTTAGGCACTGTATCACATTTTTACCTTTACTTTTCAAGGCTTCTTTAAGAAGCAGTTAACATGAAGCACTCCTATCCTTTGTGATGGTGTGGGAAAAAAGTTATCTCATTTGAAGATAATTTGTGTCTTGGTCCTGTGCTAATTATTTTTCATTCTTGCCAGGCAATACACACAAATCTGTCAATAAAATTTATTTCCCTCCTTTATTAACTTTTTCAGTCTTGCTAGAATGGTAGGTAGTCTTATGGCAGTCTTTCATAGCAGCTTCAAACACACCTCAGATCAAAGCCATGTTAGACATGCTATGATATCACACATAAAAGCCTCTGTTGATAACAAATTATTAGAAGTTTCCCAGAGTCCTTCAGGTACAGCAGTTGTTGATACAAATTAAAATCATTCTAAAATGGATTATTTTTAATTTGCAGATAGGTTTGTCAGTAGCTGAAATGCCCTTTGACTCCTGAAATTCACACTGAGACGGAGGGCAGTAACACAGGTTGAGCCACAAGTTACTTTGAGGGAAGATGGGAGAAAAGAAGACAAGGAGCTTAAACACAGCAGCCACTGGGAGTTTACAATGGCAGCTCATGCCCAAATATGAGAATCAGTCACTGGCAGGGAGAAAGCCTTCAGCTTAGTTAATGGGACTTCAGGTGTGGCTTTCTGCTTTGCTCTACTGTACAGAGGGAGAAAAACAAGGGAAGAGGAGGAACGGGTGTAAAGTAAGGGACAAATACTGTGTTGGGGGCATTTGTGCTTCCCACGGCATGAGACAGACAGACGTTGTCACAGCAGCCCAGCGATGCACTGTCCACGTCTGCAGATAAAACAGTGCTAATGCTGCAGCACCTGGCCTTGTATCTTACTCCTCCCGACTGTTGCCCAGGATAGCTACCAAACTTACTAGTGAGTCTGTTTTAATTCCGGTTAAAGCACTGCTGATATGCCACTAAAGCCAAGTAAAGTCACAAAAACTGCAGAGAGCAGGAAAAAAAACTCAAACCAACTGCCCGTGCTCTTTGTTGATCTCACCAAATCCTTCACTCCTGTTTTGAGACAACCTTCTCTGTCCTTCCTTACCTTTTCACAACAGCAGTTAAGGCAGGATCACAGAAGCTTTCTGCAGGCAGCACCAAGCAGCATGGTGCCCCAGCACTGCTGCGCCTTGGCATTCTTCTATGAAATACTGACCAAGGCCTCAGCAGCCTGATCTGCATTTGGTCATGGCCTGCCTTGGGCAGGAGGTTGGACCAGAGACTTTCCAAAGTCCCCTTCAATTTGAGTGATGCTGTAATTCAGAAACACCAGAAAGGAACTCCGTGGCTGGCACGCACGAGGATGCGGCACATGGAGCATTACTAGTACCAAGCCATTATAAAATTACAGTGCACTCTTAATGTTGTCATTTTATCAGCCGAGGTATGATAAAACCAGTATTTTGAACCCAAAGTGATATAAAGTATAGCAGTGAAAGCACAATTTTGACTGTGTGACTGTATCTGCAAACATTTTGTGCCAGCATCAGTCAGATGTCACACCATTGACTCACACAATTTACTTGCATAGGTCTGCACTTCTGATATGAGAAAGAAGCAAGAAAAAATAAGAACCTCACAGAAATAAAAACCTAAGCATGCCACATACCTACAAAGAAGTTTCTGAACCTTTTTCTATCCAATAACTGAATTCACAAAACTACCTGTGAGGACTTGTTCTCTGAACACCTGAAAAAACTTCTCCTAATAGTTTTATTAACTTGTATATTTCCTGCTTTTGAACAACAGTCTCTTGGCTATGTAAGACCACTGCAAGCTCTTTCAGAAGGAGCCGCCTTAGTACTTTCTGAAAAGGTTGCATTACAACGCTTACACTGAGCACATTTGAGATTAGGCTTTACAGGGTGGACCATTGCCTGGCCAAAACCAGGCTGGCTGGGGCTCACGGTGCTGGTGGTGTTGATGCCCTCTGGAAGTTTTGGAAGACATGACACCAGTTGCTTTGTTGAGGCCAGGTCTTCATCCCTGAAGCAAAACTAAACCTAATCTTGTACTCAGATCCTGGCAACCAGAGAACAGGGAACAAAAAACTAAGACTCAAAAAAATGACACCACGAAAGGTGGGATAAATACCACAAATTTCCAGCTGACAAGCAGAAGTGAAAAGGGCTGTTTGTTACTGAAGAATAAGGTGGCTTCTGAGAATATAAGGTCAAAATGGGAACAACTCTTACTACTGTAAGTACCAAATAGTAGGTAAGTGATCTCTCTACTGTGGAAAAAAAAAGCACCAAAACCAGGAAGGAAGCCTGTCTAATGCATGTAGAAATGTGGACAAACTTTTTTTTTTTCCCCCTTCTCATAGTGTTACATCACCTCCACAGGTAACTTTGTACAAGGACTCTGATGGAGAAGACTTTGGGTTCAGTGTCTCAGATGGTTTATTGGAAAAAGGAGTGTATGTTAAAAACATTCGACCAGCTGGCCCTGGCGATCTGGGAGGTTTAAAACCATACGACAGACTTCTACAGGTAATGCTTATGGCACCACACAGGCTTAGCGTGACGGGACGTGACACTGATTATTTTGTAGAAATATTTGTAACCACACTGCAGGCTATTTGGGTATCTACATGGGCGTCATCGTAGAAAACTGCACAAAGTGTTTTCATCACTTATTTGGAACAGCCTTATCGACATTGCTTACTGTATTTTAAATGATGAGCAGTACTGTTGTTCTGCATTTCTGCTGGGAAGGGATGTGTCTAGGAGGACGGGAAGAAGGACAAATGATCGTAATTGCTCTGTGCCACAGGCCATGTAAATCGCTTAGAGCCTCCGTAAGAAAAGGCCACGCTTCATGGTGACTTGGGCTTTTATGCAGTGGCACTAAGGCTAGGTTCTTCTGTAAAGTCCTATTTGAAGAAACAAATAGTTTCAGAATGTTAGGTGTTTCACAACTCCAAAGGAGACATACAAATGCTCACTGGAAGGTTGGCATTTCCCACAGCATTTCCAGACAGATTCGTAATTTTTGCTGTTCTTGATACAGACTTGAGAATTGTTTCTCTGCTTAATCCAAATTGTTGCTTGCCGTAGTTGTAATAATGTAATACTGACTGAGCGCCACACTTCCCCCAGTGCCATGTTGGACCATGCGGGAAAAACTAAATTTCTGTCAACTTAGCCCATTAAAAAACTTTATATATTAATTAAAACCAGAGAAGACCTGAACTGAATTGACATTTTAGATATGACCTGTTGTATTTAAATTAATGAACACCATGACAAACAGAAAAACAATGCGCTGTTAAATGTCATTTATGGAGTGGGCATTGTGACAGCTGCCACCACTGTAAATATACCCCCTTTACATTCTGTGAAAGGGTGAGTAGAAAACTTAACTGGTGTCTTCAGACCGGATGCCATGGTTAAATAGTCTTGTGTAGACGATTCTCTACCTGGAACGTTTTAATCAGGTTCCATAGTCTCAAGGATAAATCTGTTTCCCTTGTGATCTCATTTCTTTTTCCAAAAATGGTAACAAAAATCGATTTTCTAACCGTTCAGGTAAACCACGTTCGCACCAGAGACTTTGACTGCTGTCTAGTTGTGCCCCTCATCGCAGAATCTGGCAATAAGCTGGAACTGGTGATTAGCAGAAACCCGCTGGCATCTCAGAAAGGAAGCTCAGAACAACAGACTTCAGCGAGTGGGGAGTGGAGCGATCAGAACAATGCCTTCCTTCAAAAGAGTGGACATGCTAGTGTTAATGCAGAGACGCGGGATCCTACAAATACATTATAGCAGAAAATCATTTTAGTGGGACATTCAGTAATGAAAGACAATTATGGTGCTAAATCCCTCTAAGATTTCTCTGAGATTGAGACTCAGATGCTATATAGCACTGAAAAGCACAGGAGGTCAGTCTGTCTGTCTCAAGGCTTATATTAATTCTTGGTTAATTTTGAAAATTTTTAATTCTTCATTTAGTCAAGTCATTCCATTCTGAACAGTCTAACATTAGCAACAGTACAAAAAATCATAAGGACCTTTTTCCCCCCCCCAAGTAAGAAACTGGGGAGATGTTTTAAACATGATTTAAATGTTGTTCTCCCTTCAGCAGCAGCTGCTGTTTGAGGGAAAAGCACAGAGTTAACCTCTGGTAACAGCAGTGGTCCAGGTTACATGGTTTTTAAAAACATTTTATTAGAAAGGAACTGTCTGACAGACAAGGAAGAGCAGTATGCTGCACTGGGTTGTCTTGTTAAACGGCTAGATCTGTAATTTTGGGGACCTTTATTCTGCCGGCAAGAAGGGTGCATGGTGTAGAAGTTTTAACAAAATGGTTGCAGGAAGCTGCAGTATGCGGTGAATGTTACTCCCCCACCTTGGTAAATTCTGTTACAGCGTATGTTACTCCCTATGCAATGAAATATTTAATGGTGTGTCTGGCAACCTGTGGGGATTTTTACACAGAGACCTTTTTAGTGGGATAAAACCTCTGAAGGAGGATTACTGATGAGTAAAACTGAAATGAGTTCAGACAAATTAGAGAGGTTTTAAAAGAAAATGGCTTTTTTTAAACTATGTCAATGGAAGATTGATACAAAAGCTCTTTAATGATCCACAAACCTGTAAACTTGTACTGTCACACGTGAGCTTTTTAAGTCGGTCAACAATTTCTTGAAGGGACAAAAGTCCCATTTAATATGCTGTTTTCAGCCTTCTTTATGATAAACATTACCCCCTGCAACACGTTTTTAGAATTTAAAATTGTAAATATATTTTACAAACACATCACACAGATTCTCTCCTCTCCCCCCAAGCAATAAAATACTGCCAGTTGCTTTATATGCTCACCAGCAGCTGCTTTGGTTTATTCCAGTATTCAAGTTGTTATTAGTAATTCTTGTTATTGGTGAATATAAAGATACTGGATTTGTACATTTGTAGAGTCTCCATATCTAAGCAATCACCTTACAGAGTTGTTTCTGGTCACTTTAACCTGTTTAACTGTATCCCTGTTGCTGTTTCCAATACATGAACAAGCTCACCTGCCTTGCACACACAAGTATCTCTGATTTCTATTTCAGCACTGCCAGAGGAGGTCAGAATGACATTCAATACTGAATCATGTTAAAAAAAAAAAAAAAAAAAAGAAAACAACCAACTTCATGAGTCACTTACTTAAATATGTATTTTTATTTGTAACAAATAAGTATTAAACTGTAAAGTATTTTTGTACAAATTTAATACTTTAATAGCATGATATTTATCGTCTATGTTGTTTTTTGAAATTCAAACTGTTGCAAATATTTGTATGGAAAAACTGTATAAATTGAAATAAACAGTGATTTAAAAACATTAAAAATGAGATAGCAATTTTCTACTTAATATTTTTTCCATAGCTGTAGCAAAAAAATACCACCTTTATATTTGTGGTATCATTTTTCCTGCCCTATGTGTAAAAAAAAATTTAATAATTGTTAAAAGCAAGCAAGCTGTCCCAATTTTAGTACGATTTGTCTGATGTTTGATTAATAAGATGACTGTTTGATCTCAAAAATTACAATGCAGCAAGTCACAAAGTACACAAAAAAGGTTGAAAGTGGAATGTTACTTGATTACTTGAACCCCAGCTTGGAATTCTGCTTCTCTTACCAAGATCATTACCAGCATATAACTATTAGCTAAAGCAGCAATGGCAAGTTCTACATCTCTTCCAAGTACAAATTGGGAAAAAGTTTCTGTGTCACTGGTTGGAACTTTCCTGTGCTATTTATAACAAGATTAAAATCCATACTCCGATGAAGCTTCATGGCTGTAGTTCTGCCACATTGGAAAAATCTAAAGGAGTCCCCTTTATGAACTGTTATTTTTTGACTTGAGCAAACTGCAGTTTGGGCACACCAGTTAGTTACAGCTTCTCATCAATTCTGTACCATCAGGAGGTGGATGAATCTTGAGATGGATGGCTACAGTCTTTAGACTTAGAAATCCCTGTGTGTTTTTTAAGGGAAGGTCTGGAATCTGTAAGACCTGTAAGTTCATTGTCGTAGTTTAACCCCAGCCAGCAACTAAGCCCCATGCAGCCGCTCGCTCACTCCCCCCCATCCATTGGGATGGGGGAGAAAATCGGGAAAAAGAAGTAAAACTCGTGGGTTGAGATAAGAATGGTTTAATAGAACAGAAAAGAAGAAACTAATAATGATAATGATAACACTAATAAAATGACAACAGTAGTAATAAAAGGATTGGAATGTACAAATAATGCGCAGGGCAATTGCTCACCACCCGCCGACCGACACCCAGCCAGTCCCTGAGCGGCAATTCCCCGCCCCCACTTCCCAGTTCCTATACTAAATGGGACATCCCATGGTATGGAATACCCTGTTGGCCAGTTTGGGTCAGCTGCCCTGGCCATGTCCTGTGCCAACTTCTTGTGCCCCTCCAGCTTTCTCGCTGGCTGGGCATGAGAAGCTGAAAAATCCTTGACTTTAGACGAAACATTACTTAGCAACAACTGAAAACATCAGTGTTATCAATGTTCTTCGCATACTGAACTCAAAACAGCACTGTACCAGCTACTAGGAAGACAGTTAACTCTATCCCAGCTGAAACCAGGACATTAATTCTTCACCAAAACAAAAGAATGATAGGATTTTTGATGACTGACACACCAAGGAATCACCTACTAAGAACAGATCACTGAAAATATAAAAGTCTTGCTTTAAAACAAGCTGTTCTTCACAGAACATGCAAATACAGGAAAGCCTTTGAAAATCTGCATACCCTGCTTCCCTTTTCCAAATCTTGAAGGAAACAGGTTCAAGAAAGGTTCACAGCAAGGACAGCTAATGGTTTGTTAGGCTTTTGAAAAGCTTCCTCGGAGTTGGTTGTTCCAAAGTTAGATTCAGAAGTCTGGAAGACTCAAGTGGGGAATCTTGTACTGTTGCCTGCAAAACAAAACAAAATTGTTATCAGAGTTTGAACCAGAACTAAAATACAGTAACATCTTCAGGGAAAAAAACAAAAAAACAAACAAAAAACCACCACCTTTCTCCATGACAGAGCTCAGAAATGCAATATAATGAAAAAAGCATCTGTTAAGCATCTTTGTATAAAAATCAAAGATTAAATTTTATATCAATCTTTCACAGCAAGTCAGCTCCTAAAAACTGACTTCTGTACACAAAGAATAAGCTAATATAGGCTAAGCTAGCCAACGGATCACTCCAGTGACTAACAAGATGTAAAAATTTACTGCTGTTGACATTATAACTTATTTTTCCCTATTAGTCATATATTACTCTGGGAAAACATCTGCCAAACTTGACTGCTTCCATTACTGGTCATCTTGAAAATTACTAAATAAATAATAATAAAACAATCATAACAGTATCTAGGTGACCTGCAGTGGTCAAAGAGCACAGAAGTTTGGGTTAAACTTCCTCAGTAAGGAGATACTTACAGAGGGTGTTTTTGTAGCATCCTCGGAATTCTCTGCAAGAGTTTGTTGTCTTTTATGTGGACTCTGCTGCAGCTTGCTCATCTGCTCTTCTTTATTGAGAACTGCTGACCCTTCCTGTTTAAACAAGTCAGTCAGAGGTGCAGATGGGTCAGGAGCACCTTGAGTTACGGAAACGGACCGAGTCTCAAGTTGACTTTGCCAGCTCTTCGTCAGGGGGGAGGAAGTTAGCTTGGGACAGTTGCTTGCTTCTGCGATTGCCGCTCTCAAAAATGTCTCTAAGCGAGTTTTTCTGGGTATATTCTTGTTAGTGACTGCTCTCCTGAGGTGCAGCTCTTCAGCTATAACATAGACACGGCAGCACCCTCTGGTCACAGCTGTGTACACATGCTGCCAGTGCTGACGGCCAACATTGCCAACCACGTAGACAATGGTTTTTGCCTCAGAACCCTGAAATGTGTTCAAGAACACCTTATCAAATTAAGATCTCCAGTAAGTAGTTTAAAAAAAAAATAAATAAAAAGACAGACAGACAGGTTGACAGTTTACAAGAACAAGGAAGCTGGGGACACCTTCAAGAGTATTTTCTATCCTGCATTCAAGAAATTTTAGTTTTAAGAGAACTTCTTACTCTTTCACATGAAAATACAGTGCATTAGCAAGATAAAGCCATGAGAAAGTTTTATCAGCTCAAAGTTTTGTTTTGTTTGGGGTTTTTTTGGTTTGTTTTGTTGTTTTTTTTACCTGAAATGTGTGAACAGTTCTGGCCCATGCATGTTTTATGTGACACAGATTTTTCAGTGCCTTATACTTCACAGTGAAAGTGGGGCCATACACGCTGCTGATGGTCAAAAAACGCTGTTTATCAGTCTCTACATCCTAAAGAAATAGCACAAGAACACTCAGCAGTAAGGCAGGTTGTATCAGCAGTTTGATCAATGTCTACACATCTGCGTGTGTGCATATGCTAGCTTTCCCTGAAATTACAGTAGCCACAATGTCAACCTAGTGAAATAGTTTCAGAAGACACTAAACCCAAAAGACTGCCATCTTTCACTGACTGCCTTCAAGGAAAATAGTTTCAGTTTCAGAAGACACTAAACCAAAAGACTGCTACCTCTCACTGACTACCTTCAAAAAAAACCAGTTTCACTCTACAGGGCCTACCCTAACTCCTTCTGTTTAGTAAGAAAAATGCTGAGAAAGGAAGTTTTACCCCCCCACCCCCAAAAACTTAGATTATCCTAAGGTGCAATGAAATAATACCAGTGAGGCTGTTTAATGATTTGTTGCCACAAATGGAGAAAAGCCTGCTCTCTCCCGCCAACCCTGTATGGTCCCCCTTCCCCATGCACAAATACTGATGATACTTTCCCTGGACCCTCTGCTGAGTCAACTCAACTCACTGAACCCAGCAGAAAAATACAGGGTTTTGTGTTGCTGGATTTTTTTGGTCAGCTTAGTTTTCTGCCAAAGAAGAACTCAAGGTGTAACGTTAGCTTTGTTCTTTACTCAAGACTACATTCCTACCTATATCCAAAAGATTATGCATTTCAGTTACAATATATTTGAGTATTCACAGAATTTATTTACACTGGACATTAGCAGACCAACTGAAGCACATTTTACAAAAACACGCAGAGATTTTTTTCTTTCATTCTCTATTGTGAGTCAGCCTCTTCCTTGCCTTTCACACAATAGTTTAGCAGGAGAACTAAGTCTGTCTTATGAACTGAAATTATAAAGTGTGAATTGTTCTGTTCTGGGGATTCAACAAGGACTGAATCGGTTACCACGGGTATTTGTGCAAGTTCTTGCAGCAAAGACTTACCCCTGTTATGAAAAATACATCCCCATTGCACAGTCGTTTGCCCTCCTCAGCAGCCTCTGTAGCGTGAGTGGTTTCTCCACTTTTGCTTTCATGGTGCTTAGGATCCTCTCTGAAACCAGAGTCTGGCAATAGATCCTTGAGATACGTATTCCGTGTGCAGACAATCTTGTCATTAATTTGAAATGAAGGTTGGTTTTTATGGTCTCTAGGTCAGAGAGGAGAAGTATCTTTACAAAGTATGCATTTACCATCTCTCAGTATTTCTTCTCCATCCCCTCTCTATACTTGGGCCAGATTAAAAACTTAATAATGTTCAAAAGAGTTAAGACAACTCAAATTTAAAAGAAGTTTCTTGAACTTTTGTAAAACACAGTAATACGGAGTAGCACCAAAATCCTGCTTCCAAAAATATTTCAGAATCTATTTAGAAATCATACAGTGGCAAAAAAATAATCAACCTTGACAGTTTTTTTCAAGTCCATTTTAAATAATTCAGCAGCAACTCAAAATCTTGTAATTCACATAATGACAATTTAAATGAAAGGCAGTTCGTTATCTCTGTTCACAGTCCAGGTTGAGATTAAAGAACCCATCAAAGAAAGTTTATTACATAAATGTTTCTAACATAAATAATCAGACCTAGAAGAAACATTATAAGTTTTATACTCTTATTTTAGGTTGTTGGCCTGGCTGTAACACTTCCAAAAACAAAGTGAGATTGTTCAAAGTAAAAATTGCAAGACACTGGCTTACCTGGTTACATGATTTGAATAGTGTTGGCAGCAAAGTTCATTTATTAGATCGCAATCTTTCCTAAATCATACAAAACAAGAACATGAACAAGATCATGATGTACAAAACATAAAGTTCATGCAATGTCACATTAGCATTAATTTATAAATAATCGAAAAAGCCCATTTTAGCTATGATGATCATCCACCAACAATTAAAAAAAATAGCTGATTCAGAGGTTAGAAGATAGAGCAGTAAAGGAACAGTTTTGTCTAAATACCATAGAAAGTGAGCCAAGGATGTTTGCAATGCACACCTATATTAGCTAGATTTGTTTTTAAGATAAAGAAGGAAACTAAAGAAAAACTAAAGTCTGGATGTATTATTTTCTGTCTGTGGATGTATTAAAAATAGTCAGGTTTATTCGCTTTTTAAAGACCTGGAATTTTAAATGCACATTATGTACCTATAAATATATTCTAGAAGAATCTTACATGGAAATCATTAATAACAGTATTGTACCTGAATGCAGATTGAAGAAATGAAATTGATTTCGGAGTTACTGACCATTCACAACAAACAGGTGAACTAGCTAAAATTTATAAATCGCTTATTTGAACACTAGTAACCTGTAAATAGTGGGTGGTTTTTAATTGCTGAGAAAAGGTTCTTCACAAATAGCAGTGGAAAAGTTTTTTCTTAAGTAAGTACCCTTCTGTGCTGAAGTGTAAGTTTATGGACTATTGGTACTACTGGACATTACATTTATCCCTTCAGTGTTTCTGTGAGGCCATCCATACTATTCACGCTCCTGTCGTGGTTCACATTACCAGTGATTACTAACCTTTCCAATCTTTCTTCAAAGTGTGTTAGAACCCTACACCCCACCCCTTCTTAAATGATGAGTACTGTGCTTCTGAAAACCCAAACTGTAGGCATTCACGACTGCCCAGCAGAAGCACTAATGCCCATCAGATTATGTGACTAAATCTGGCCCTTGTCCCATGGCCAAAATGCAAGTATCTTCTGTCATTTGGTCAATGTCCACCTGTGAAAGAAGCATGTATAGACAGTAGGTTATATGTTCCATCACGCACCCTGGAATTCACACCTGCCATGATGTGATACGTTTGAATATGGACATGTCTTTGTATTTTGCAGGTTCCTCCTGCAGTCAAGCTCCCACTTTTCGCTTCTGAAGAACACTGCACTTCTTTAGCAAACACCACAGCACAAGCTCCCAGAGAATCTACTACAAAAAGCTGACTGCTTAAGTCCATCCTTTTTTTCTTTAGCATAAACAGTACAGATGAACAGGAACATAAAGGCAGAAAAATAACATTAAGCTTATAGAACAATGAAGCAACTCTCCATGGAGAGACTGGGGGGGCAACCAGAAGATACAGGAAAAGACACCTAGCCTGTTGTTCTCTCTAGTAATTTTATGATGTTGCCACTAGTCTCTCCAACTCAACACATTCAGCTCTTTTTGGATTGTGGCTGCTAGCAAGGATTTTTTCAGTATCTGCCTGCATGCTCCGTTACCTTCTGAAAGCAATGAACTGCGATTGTTTGGCATCCTCCAATCCTGGTCCTTTTTTAAGTAAAGCCTTTATAGCAGTTTGCAAATCTGTTTTGGAAGACACAAGAGGTAAGGCATTAAATATGCAGAACAATTTCAGAAAGAAAAATATAATTCAATATGAAATTGCCTTCACTTATTTCTTGCTTCAATGATGTTTCAACTCATTTAAAACAACAACAAAAAAAAAACAAAACACAAAAACACCCACACCCCCTCAAAAAGACACACATCACAAAACACCCACGTACATACTCTCCCAAAAAAAGTATCAATCATGCAGTTATCCCACTATTAAAGTCTCAAAGATGAGTGATATGGAAGGAGAGAAATTATTTCTCTGTGTTAAACAGCTGCATAGAGGGTCTTTCATGCAAAATAAAGTTCTGATACAGCACATTAAAGAGGTAAAGGTAGAACATTTTTAAGCCACAGACCTATACATTTAGATTTCACAGAAGAAGTCCGGTTTTAGTGTTCTGTTTGCTGAGTAAGTTGCTATATTAAGATAAGGTGATGATACTCACTTTTTTTTTTCCCCACATCCCCCCTGAAGCTTTTTGATGCATATAAAGTAGAGGCCACTTAATCCACTTATTCAATAAAGGCCAAAAAAAACAATAAAAAAAACAACTGCCCTAACCCTGACCCGAAAACATTTTAAAGAAATACTGGTGTCCCCTCTGCTTCCGTGTCCCTAATTTGATTCTAGATTTGGCAGCACATTTCTGTCCAACACACCATCCTGTTACAGCTGCTGTTTACTCAAATGATTCACCTCCAAAAAATTCAATCTTTTAAGGTTTGACAGCTCCAGCTACAACATAAAAAGGTGATCACATTTGATTACACTGGTGGAAGCTGTATCACCCCCATTTCAAAACGTAACTGGTGAGCTGGAGCTCTACAGAGTATCCTTTCCACTTAGGGTTCTTGCTGTGTGTACTTATAGAAGGCAAAGGGTAAACTATGAATCTAGCATTTAAATTTATACCACAAACAAAAACAGACTAAAATCTTCCCAAAATGTTAGTTCCAGCCAAATAGTCTATGCTTTACCAAAGGGAAAGTCAAGATCACAAACTGACTTTACACACGTACTGTCACAACCCCCGCCAGCAGGCAAAGTAATAAAAATGAATTTCTTCTCTGGGCTTGGCATTGTCATTTCCTCATTCCAACCAGGAACTTCCAGCACCTCATCAAATTCAGGAAACATCCGCTGAGAGATTCTTGACCAGAGCAATGGAGGGAAAACGGAAAAGAAAAATCATCTCCAGTTAAAGGATTCCAGTGTATCATCATCTACATCAGCCTGAAGTTCACCATTTATAAATTTTTGGTCATCTACTCTACATACACCAAAACCTCTTTCTTCTGATCACAACAATTTCACATTTAAAAAATTGGTAATTTATTCTCTAAACCCTTCAGCACTGCAGCAGATACTTAGTACTACCTATATAGTTCTTTTCATGGGAGCAGACTGGAGTAACACAGAAGTGTTACTGAAAAAAAAAAGTGAGAGTGTTTGTAAAACACTTAGTAGTTCTGGACATGTTGCAAATGTTCAGAATATTCTCAAATTCCTAATCAACATCAAAACATCTCGGGCACTCAGACCTAGATTTTGTTGTCTGAGGTTTAAAAAAAGAAATCATGCACTGACAGTAAACAAGATTATTTCCAGACCAAAAGTAATGCAAATGCTGGAAACATTTAGCGGTTCTAGGTATTAATACAGCAAAAATAAAAACAAACTATGATTTAATGGCCCTTGAAATCTAAACTCTCAATGTAATTCAGCCAGTTTTAGCTGTTGTCACACTTACTAGCAATATCTTTAAAACTTCCTTTTTAGAGAAGCAATTGTAAGTCATTTCAGAAGGCATAAAGTGATTTGTGCATGCACAACTCATTTGAAAACAACAGAGAGTATTTGATAGTGAAATACACCCCATAAAATTCAGGAATATTCCAGCACACACATTTTTTTTGTCCAACAGATACACTTCTGGAAAAATTTGTGGGGTTTTGTTGGTTTGGGGGTTGGTTGGTTTGTTTTTAAAACCAGTGTTACTGATTTTGAATAAGAAACTGTAACAGAAGCAGTACTAGAGAGTCAAATCTGGATGCACTACCATTTTGCAGGTAAAGGACCAGACCTACTACAAGAATGCCTCTTATATAAGAAAATCCCACCTTGATGCATTATCTACAATTAGTTGCGATTCAGCTCTGTGATTAGTTCGCAGTTCCACAGAAAAGCCTCTTGATTTTAGACCCTCAAAGACATCAGCTAACATGTTTCCTGGTGCTATGCTTGGTAGCTGTCTAGTATCACCTAAACAGAATGCAAATTAGTATTTGTGAGAAGCAATTACAGTTCACCTGTTAAAAACTGTCTTGAAAAAAACACACCGGAATTAGTAAAACCTCAACCCTCCCCATAGTAACATGCTTCCTCAATACAATTCACATGAAATAAAACTTTCAAGACTCTAAGAAACATTGTTTGGGGAATCAGGCTGTAGTGTAGTTTAAATTTTTCATATTCATCACTCAGCAATGCTTTACTAGCAGGTGCAAATCGCTCTGCATGATGAACACTGACAGTGATCACATCTTATTCAAACACATTTTGAAAGTTACATATTTAAAAACAAATGCCATAAATGGCACACCAAAAAGCAAACCTCTGAGAAAGCAGGAAATTCTGATTTTACACGTCTTTGTTTTCCTTTCTGAATTAAAACAAGATGATCCTAGCATTAAGAATGAGATGAAACCTCCCTTCTAACATGTGATTAATATGCTAACATTAGCTTCTTTAAATTTAAGGAAGTCAGAAAAGTTTTCCAGTTGCAAGATGTAATAAGCTACCACATGGAAGTCATAAGACTTTCAGAATCAGACAAAACACTGCTAAACAGAGAATGGAGATACTGATACTTTCATAATGACAGTTGAGATGGAAAACTGCATATCTCATCTGACCTCAAGAATAATCAGAAATATCCAAGTACAGAACAATTTAACATTCTGGGGTTTTCAAGAGACAGTGAGACCAGAGGCAGCTCTGATCATAATACACAATATGCAGTGTAAGTATTGTATAATGCTAAATTTGCTGTTTCACTTACCTAGAATAATAAGTTTGGCAAGCTGAGCATTCTCACACAAGAGTTTTAAAACAAAACTAAAAATCCGTACAGACACCAAACTTCCTTCATCCACAATCAGAACCGTCACAGTAGAAAACTTCCACGGCTGTACTTGTCCACTCTGCTTCCACCATTTAAAACTAAAGATGATCTAGAAACAAATTGAAATAAATCAAGCTTTGACACTAATTAACAGTAAACAACTGCCTTATAAAGGTAGCCAGAGTGTGGTACCTCCTAGCGTTGTATTTAGAGCTATTACCGGAAATTCTAAACTCAAACCTGTACAGACTCGGAAGACTCAACCGTTCAGTCTGATTTTCCCCCTTGGTGAGTACATATCTAGCTGAGGTTATCAACACTTACTTACACAAAAGCAGAGAAATGCATCCTTTTTCTTTTTTTTTCTGCGGGGACCCTAAAGGATCTAAGGTCAGCCATTAGGTTGCTCAGTAACAGAACACCTACTGCAACTTGCTGACATTAACAAATCCCCAACATTGCACGGGGAAGGGGAACAGGCAACTATCCAGTCTCCAAAGATAACCTAAGCCTACAGTAGTTCTTATGTTACTAAAATTTTGATTTATACAGGTTATTCCACACCTCCAACGTCTTCTTGGCACCTTCCACTACCTAGGACAACAGAGACTTGACCTAAGTTTATTAATAAAGAGTTTGCTTTCTACTTTTTTCTAGAAAAAATTGTTCATTATTTAACAGTGATTAAGAAAACACTGTGTGAATGAAATTTACCTTATTATTCAACCCCAGGCTACTGATCTCTTCATGTATGTGCAGGTATCAGTATGACTGCTAGGCAACAGGACACTAGAAAACAGGTCTGCCATCTAGAGAGTATTTGTCTTCATAAAACAAAGAAAAAAACCTGAGAAGCTAAAAAGACCAGGTGCCCTAGAAAGGCACAAATTTGAGATGTATACAAGTAGAAAAAAAACCCCAAAGTTACAGCAAATAATGTATTTCAAAGGATTGATTTATGATTCCCCAAAATGTAATACTGACTTCCAAATGCTGACAAGCTGTACCTAAGCATTATCATTAATAGCTACACATTTCATAAGGAAAGTTCGATAACAGGCTTTTTTTTCAAAACAAGAATGGACAATGCCAAAAGGTCTTTCAGAACACAATATAGAAAAAATTTAAAATTCCTTACCTGATGCAGTGTATATGCAGGAAGCTTAGTTTTTTCACTCAAAAGGTTTGCTGCGCTCCCTGTAGGTGCAGTAAATAGTACATTTAAATGTTTTTTTGTGTGCATGGTCTCCGACTCCCAATGACAATCAAAGGTATTCCATTTCTCAGGTGCATCCAGGTCTTCTTCAAAGTCTTTAGAAGCAGCTTCCACTTCTTTTTCTATCTGCATTAAGTGATGAAAAAGGCAGCTAACTATTGTGCTCTTCCCAGAGCCTCCTTTTCCACTTATGATTGTGACAGGATTAGAACAAATCTTTTCCATAGCAATCACCTGATGTGAGTCTACCTCTGCTTTACTTTGGGTACCAGATGTAGACCCTACTTCCTTTTCAGGAAAGGGATTTTCACAGTTATGATTGTTCGGACTATTTTCCTTCAGATACTCCATTTTATGAGCCTGGGTAACATTTATTTTGTTATCTACCAGTTCTCTTGATGTCTCAGAAACATTAAGTATCTTTCTCACATCAACATCCAGTTGCCATGAGCAGTTTGACAGAAGGTCGCCTATATACTTTGCAATGTTTTTTTCAGATTCGTGAAGATCCGGCAGAAACACTAGCTTTTTCTCCCTTATCACTATATTGTGAACTTTCAAAAATTCAAGAGATTGCCAAACATGCTCAATGGACATATCTTTAGATACAAAACGAGCTAATTCCTCTTGATCTTCGTAAGTGTGTCCCATGTCTCTGCACCGTGTCTTGAGTTGATCGTACAGAATTAATGCATTCTTCTGCAAGTCAGGAATCTTCCAGAGGAGATGTTCACACTGACAAAAGGTGGCCCATGTTGCCTCACAGCGAGAAAGGTTCAGCTCCCTGCGGGTAATCTTCTCCCCAAGAAGAATAAAAGCAAACATATATTATTTCAGAAGATGTTAGCCTCTTGCTGAGTAACATTCCTCCTAATAAATACAAATTGCAATTCAGAGGGTTGAGTCTACAAAAATTTATGTATTTCTCATAACGTACGAAGTTACAGTGCTTTTCAAGCTATATGAAAGCAAGATATTTAAGAGTAAGATGGAATGAGAATTCTTCTAAGTCACCCTTCTGTATAAAACAGAAACTTTAAAAATCAAAAACCTGGCTCAGAAATCGGGTATTAGGGAGAACTCGTGCACACCTAATTAGCACAATTTCAGGTAAAGGCACAAAAACTGTAGAGACAGAGCATAGAAAAGGCATCAGCCAGAATACTGTACCCAATTCCGAACATGCTACTTCATGCTATGCAACCTTTACAGAGACCACCGCAAAATAGTGAAAGACTGAGATGTGCAAAAAAGATGAACTATTGAGGGAAAGAAAAATGAATTGGACTTGCTGAGCCTTAAGAGAAAAAGCTGAAGAGAGTTCTCAGGCAATAAAAAACCTGCAGTGAGAACGCAGGTCCTTGGTACAAGAAACAAGAGAGCAACAAGTCTATATTGCATCAAGGAACAGTCAAATTGGACATCAGGAAAAGCTTTTTAAAGGAAAGGCTGTAAAACACTGGAACATATTGGCTAGACTGCTGAATCTCTGAAATTGGAGGTCTTAAAGACAAGTCAGAACATCTGTCAGTAAAAGCATTGGGGGGCTGAAGCAGAGGGATTAACTAATCACATTTCTGAACTATTAAGCAGTAACTCCCATCTGAGGTACAGGAGTGCTAAGGTGAGGTGCAGCGGTCGCACAGCAAGTGTAGCAAAGGAAAACAGGAAGGTAAGCAGCAACCACAAGTCCCATCACAAAAGAGGAGAACCACTAGACCAGATGACCTCTTACAGAGTAACTTATCTATCTTACTATGAAAGCATAGATACTGTTCTATGTATTAAGAACAGAAAATCTCATTTGCTGGTATAAAACTGAACAGGACAACTGAGGGGTTTAAATTAGCTTTCTTACTTTTGGCCCAATTACCTCAATTATTTAATTTTCTGTTCCCTGTAGAAAAGACTAAACAAATGGTTGTAACAAAACCACTTTTACAATCTTCTGAGATGAATTCATTGTAGACCAACTGGGAAAAAAAACCCCTTTGCTAAAACCAAGTCCAGTACATAATCCATTTCCAAATGAACTAAGCTTACCTCCTACAAATACGCAGTTAATAAACTGAGTGTAACTGAAACAGAACTGTATTCTAATGAAGCTCAAATGTAACAAACACCACATTTTTTTACCCTGCTTAACATTACTTACACTGCTGAATCCAAGTTTCCATGGCTCATTCTTTAGTATCTCATCCAATTTTGTTAGCATCTTGTCTTGAAAAGGTACTTCCTCGCCATCTATACCATTGTTTTCTTCAGTCTTTCTTTGCCAACACACCATATTCAACAGACAGGAAAAATGACGTGGCAGAAGAATCGGCAAGAACTCCAGTATCGTCGGAAAAGTCAGAGCTACCAATACCGCCTTCCCTGCAACTGTATGCACCATAAACCAAGAAAGTTTTAAGCAATATACAAAGATATTTGTAAAGGCAATTTAAACTGACTCTGGCTTTTATCATTCTGCCTGCCCTACATCCAAAACATTCCAAATTTCTTTCAGGTTCTTATTCTTTTTAATCCTTTTCAAATTCTTTTAAAGTCTGTTTTCCCTGAACTGCCTTGGGAAAAAATAATGTAAACAGATGACATAAAAACTGCAACTAAATGTACTCATTTGGAAAAGATGTATTATGCACTTGGTTTAAACTGCATACTCCGTAGCATTTTGTAGAAAGTCAGTTCAGACCTCACCACACCTGCCTCTTACCTAAAGATAATTTTCATACAGATGTACAGAAGAACATTTAAAATCCAAAATAAGAAGAGAGGTTTCTAAATCTGTAGTATCAGATCAGTAGAGGAACTTAAGAAAACAGTGCTCTCCACTGGCTTTCTCAATGACCCCAAAAACTTAACCTACCACTTTCCCTGTTTGTATCAGTCTTGGGATCTGCAAAAGGGGGATAATGAAACTGATTTGCTCTATACCTTGCTTTAAAAAACAAATTTCAGAAGAAAATGAGACTTTTATAAGTTTTACCTCTTGGCCAGAAAAAAAAACAAAGACAGACGCAATTTTTAATTAAGTGTTAAGGAAACTCTGTAATTCCAAATATAAAACACCAGTTTTTCTCAGTTAAGTACTTTTTCTCATCACTGTCTTACCTACAGAAAAGCAAAGATAAAACCTTTTCTCTTTAAAGCAAGTACTTAATTTACACATGGAGAATCAACACACCCTATTGCCACACAAAAATATCATGAAGGCTTGAAGAACAAACTGCTCGAGCCCACAACAATTAATTACAACCAGAAAAAAATGTCAATAGTAATAGTAGCAACATGACCCACCAGGGAGGTGGGTTGTTGTTTCTATTGCCCAATGATAGAGAAAGAAGAAAACTTAATTTGTAGTAATTTAAGTTAGATATTAGGAAAAATCCACCAACTAGAAGAACAGTGAACAGGATACCTAGGCACTCTGTGCAATCTTCACACCTGAAGATTCATGAACATACTGGACAAGCCTCAATCAAAAGTGATCCATATATCCCATTAAAACTCACGCAGCGAACGAGATCTGAGTTGCTACCACTATCAATTCCCATCCCTCTGTGGTCATGAAAAGATTTAAAGTCCACAAACAGGGGTTAAGAACTTTTCTACCATCACAAAAACAAAACAAAAAAGCCTCAAAGTCCATAAAATTGTGAAAATTTTCTTCTCCTTATACATGTGATCTGGAGTAAAGTCAGCTCAAGTCTAGCAGAAGCTCTGAACTCTCCTGTTAAGACACGATTTGACCTCCAAAATAGTCACCTCCATCTTTTGACCTGACACTGCCCAGTAAACCAGGTACCAGAAGACTCTGTTTTCTTGCACCTAACAGTAGGTAGACTCAAAGTGTCTGTACAGATTTATGCAGAATTTAGAAGACCTCCTCCGATTCAGAGCACTGAGTCCCCACAGCCCACAGGTGGCTCTGCACAGCACCAACCCAGGACTGCCTGTGTCCACATCAGGAACATGGTATAATGGAAACAGGTCATCAGAGCAAAACAAGAGAGCTAGTGCTGAAGACACATCTTGGACGTCTTGAACTTCTGTATTTCACTGTTTTGCTTCAGACCAGCCACAGTCTGGTCCCACAGACTGAATGCCCATTAGGGGTTAGAGTACCTTAGGTGTGCAACTGGGACACATCTTTTGGGTTTCATCCAGGAGGAATACAGTCAATACTCTTGGAGACTGCCTCACAATGAGGACGAGAGGGATGTTTGCTTCAAAAGCACGGTCTGGATCCAACCTCTGACACTCACGTAGTCACACCAACATAGCCCACAACAGGATCCTCAGCAATCCTGAACTATCTCCATGTGGGGACACTCCAGTGTTTCCGCACTCTGCTCCCCAGCCATGCCAATCTGCTGATGGGCAGGATTCGAATACACTTAGCTTGTTTAGTGCAGCTGATCTGTACTATGGTGAGCTCATTTGCTCTTCCCCTGCACTACAAAGAAGCAGCTATACTATTTCTGAACACATATTTGTCCTAAAAAGCCACCACCATGTTTAAGCAGTGCTAAACCCATTTTTTAATAAGCCTTGTTATATCTGAATAAACTATAGGAAGCCAGCACCAGTGTCTTTGCATCCCTAGCACAGACAATTCTACTTAGTAAGCCTACAGAATTCAGGAAAGTCCTTATGTGTTTCTAACTGTATGCCTATCTTTAATTGATCAGCTGTCCCACTGTCCTCAAATTTAAAAAAAAGAAGAATCTTTGCATATTCAAAATTCATTTGAATATACGCTTCATATGAAGACATGGTGGCTTGAACACAGTATCTGAGATAGAACTCATTAGCTTATAAAACAACCAAAATAGCACAGGATATACCTACATGATTTTGAAACATGGTAGAAGATGTCATAAGCGCTGATGTCTCCTTGATTCTTCCCTGTCTGTAAGTGTGAAACTTGGAACCGTTTTAGTTTTTCTTCAAGATTTCTAAAACTCAGCACAGACCTCCTAGGAAGCCAAGTAAAAAACTTTTTGCTTAAATCCTCAGGAACAGCACATTCCTTAAGAAAGAGCGAAAAAACTTGTTGGTTGTTTTCTTCTATATCAGTCCGCAGAAAGTATGATGGATATCCTTGCATAAAGTACGTTGACCCCCTTTTTTCAGCTTTAATGTTAACTCTCCACCAAGGGTCAACCAATGGAAAACGTCCAACTACTACACACTCCTTTTTAGAGTTGTCTTCTTGTATAACAACTGAATCATTAGAAAGAAAAACAAAACCATTGTTAATTGATAGTCATAAAGATTAAGTTTGGTCTGATTAAAAGAGCTTATTTTTGTCTTTTGTATAAGTTGCAGTATGAAAAGTAAAGCAGGGCTTCTCATAAACTTCCTGATGTCAGTCTTTCCAGTAGTACTTAAAAACAAAAGCAAAACCAACCTCAGAAACAGGCGCTAAAACTGCTTCTCTAAGTGTCAGAACTACAAAATTAAACTTGCAAATGAATATTAAGCCAATTAAACACATTAGCATAGGGTTTAATATCACACTATTTATGCCAAGTCAAGTTTGCAATTCAACTTTAAACAGTTTTGCCACGAAGTATTGCATCACGGTGCCTACATTCTCTTCAGATACACTCGTATACCAAATACTTCCTGCAACTGAAACCACCAAAATTATAAGCAATTAATATAATAAACTCTTGACATTTTGTACAACCTGGTTTGCCTCTTCTTCGCCTCACAAAAATTAATACACCGTTCCTCAATCCATGACTGGGGACTAAATGCTACGACCAGAAGAAAGCGAGCACCTGCGTTTAGCAGGACCTCCTTCTCACCAAACCTGAGTACCAGCAGCTCTATTTATCCAACTTGCCTATTTTGCCCTTGTTACCTAGCTCAGTTCAGCCATTTTTAAAGCAATTTTCGGATAAAATATTCTTGCTAGGCAGAAGTTGCTCCTACGTCACCTGCTTTTCTGAGTAGAAAGTAGAGATTTTTAATGCCGAGTATCAACACTTTTACACCTCACGAAAGAAAAGAAAAATGCATTTTTTTGTGGTTTAGTTCACTTGACAGTTAAAACTTTTATGTTTTCTTACTGTTGCAACACTGCGGCCACACAAAAGCGCCAATTACACCGCCCTCCTCCCGCCGCCCCTGTAAGACTCATCCCCTGCTGCGCGTCGTTTTCCCCTCTCTCGCAGGAACGCAGCAGGCTGGGAAGGCGGGAGTTTCGATTTCATCTCCTCCCGAAAACGTTCCCCGCCGGCGGACAAGAGCCTCCCGGCCCCGGCCGAGAACCCATCGCGGCGGGATGTCGACAGCCGCCTCTCTCTCCACAAGCGCCCGCGCAGTTTGCGCGCCCTCCCCGCCACCCCACCGCCCGCCAGGGCCGGGCCCGCCGCCGACCCCCAGCACAGCCCGCGTCCCGCTCCCAGCCCAAAGCCGCCTCCGAGGGAGGCGGCGGGCAGGGGATGACGCCGGGGGCTGGCTGCCCGCCGGGGGCTGGCTGGCTGCCCGCCCGGCCCCGCTCCGCTCCCGCCGCCCCCTCACCGCCTCGACGCGGGGGCAGCGCGGCCGCCAGCTCCGGCCCGGAATCCTCCAGGAGGGTAGCCTCCTCCATGTACTGCTCCTCCTCGACCTCCTCCTCGGTATCCGAGCCCGCCGCCCACTGCGGAGGCGGCAGCGCCAGCCGCGGGGGCAGCAGCACCCCCCGCAACTCCACCACCGACCCCCGCTGCGGGACGGACGCCGCCATGTCGGTGTCGGTGCCGATGCCGATATCGGTGCCGATGTCGATGCCGGTGCCGCGCCCTGCCCGCCGGATCCCGCCCCACGCCCTTCCCTCCCACAGCCCGGCGCGGAAGAGAGGCGCCGGGCTGGCTGAGGCGGTTCCCTCAGGGGCGGCGGTTCCCTCAGGGGCGGCGGTTCCCTCAGGGGCGGCGGTTCCCTCAGGGGCGGCGGTTCCCTCAGGGGCGGCGGTTCCCTCAGGTGGCGTCGCCCGCTGGGCGCCGGGCGGGTGTTCGCGGCCTCTTCTCCTCCCGGCGGCGGCCGGGCGGCCTGAGGAGGCCGTGCCGGGCGGCTGGAGCCTGGCGGGTGAGTTGGGCTGAGGTACCGGGTCACGGGCAGAACCGGCGCCTGTTGCACTGCGGGGCAGAGAATTGGTAATGGCGGTGTGACCTCTCAGGGGAGAAGGAGCAGGCGCTGGGGGCGGGCAGGGCTGAGCCCTGACCCACGGCTCTCGCCCCGCCATCGTTTGTACTCGTACAGCAGTACCCTCCTGCAGAAATGGTGCATTTTTTAATACCCGGGGTGATAATTCTGTGCCTTTACGTGACCCCGATCACAAAACCATCCAATCAAAACCTCCCTACAGCTACCTGAAGGGGGCTTGTACTGAGGTGGGTGCTGGTCTCTTCTGTCAGGTGGCTGGAGACAGGACGAGAGGAAATGGCCTCAAGTTGCGGCAAGGGAGATTTAGGTCAGATATTAGGAAAAATTTCTTTACTGAGAGGGTTGTCACACGTTGGAATAGGCTGCCCAGGGAAGTGGAGGTATTCAAAAAGTGTGTAGACAGGGTACTCCGTAACATGGTTTAGTGGGCATGGATGATGGTTGGACTCGATGATCTTGAAGGTCTTTTCCAACCTACATGATTCTATGATTCTATAAATCATAAAATCAGATTTCCAATATATCCTGTTGTATTTCACCCAGCTGCCCCCCAAAGTCATCTAATACTATGTATAATGGGCAAATTGCTTTCCAGGAGGTCCTCGTTTAAAACCACCTGTACTTCCCTGTATTGTATCCCTGGCAATTCACAGAGCTGCTTAGTCTTCACTTCTGTTCAACACTGCAGATCTTTGCCTTTTTTGAAACTTTTGTCAAACAGTAGTTTCATGTTTTCTTGCAGCTCATCGGTGAAAATACCAAGCCATGTCATAGTTAGCATTGATCTCTCCTGAAGTCCACCAGAAAGCCTGCTATTTCATGATGAAAGCAAGTATTTCTAGGATCTATTTTAAACTAGTTTTCACTGGTGAGTAGTTAACAGGTTAATATTTGCCACATTGTTATGTAGCTCTGGTTTTTTTACAAAATGGCGCATACTTTTACTTCTGCATGTTCACCCCTATCAGCTAGTATATGTTTTCATCAAAGAATTAAATCAAGTTCATTTGATAAGGTTTATTTTCAAAAAAGAAAATGCATTTTGCTGACTCTTGTGTTTTCATTTGCCCCCTCTTTAATTTTTTAACTATTTTCTTCCAGTTTCTCCTTTGTTTTGCTTTGGACTGATGTCACACTAACTAAACTGGAGGCTACTATGGATGTCTTGCTGCCACTTCAGAGTACCAGCACGCAGGTTAAAGGAGAGGCAAAAGCAGTAGGTGCTGGTGCAAAGGCTGGTGGATTCTTCCATTTGAGATTAAGTAACTGAGTGGTTTTGCACTCCAGACGAAAGTACAGTGTAGAAATGCCCTATATTACACTAAATATAACATATTCAGTCTAGACACAGCAGCAGATAGTTTGCTCAGCTTCCGAGAAGCTGTCAGCAGCATAGGCATACCCTTCAAAACAGTAGTGAAAGTTGTTTGTACGTATGTTTAGAAAAAGTGATATCTAATAAAAGAGAGCAATACACAACATTTCCTTTTGGTCTAAGTTAAAAGAGACCCCATCCTTTTTCACATTGTTTCATGACTCCTTCCCATGCATGATGCAGGAGGCCCTCCACCCACAGGACTACCCCACTAAGAACAGCCCCCTCTTCGCCACCTTCCTCCTTAGAAAACTGAGGGGCCTTCAGCTCAATCACACCCAGGAGCATGGACTCTCCCTGTGTCCTGGCATGGTTCTCTGCCACTGCTCCATTTCTGGGAATACCTACATTACTGTGTCAGGTAATATCTGTAAAAAGAGACATGTAAACACAACTTTTACGATTTTTAAAACCAGCTGCAAGTCTCCTCCAAACCTAGAGTCTTGAAGTAGTTGTTTTCAGTTCTTGTGTGAGTTAACTTTAAATAATGGTATTCTTTCTCCACTTAATTCACAGATAATGAAATAACTCCTTTACATGGCAGGCCGAAAACTCATGGCCTGTAAAAGGAAGACAGGAGAGGGGACAGAGGCATTCATGTTAATTTAAAAAATTTAAAGCATTAGCTTACTGAAGTGCTTAACAGTGTTATGCAGTGATACATTTGAATCAATGCTTTAAGATACTTTTTTCGTGGTGAAACAACATTTCACATTTAACTGTGTATTCCTGTAAGTGAAACGGGATGTCTGAGTGGCCCCTTCTATTCTGAAAATACAAATTTAATACCGTATTCAGCAAGCCTGACTCTGGAATTTCCTTGTCTTTCTACGGTCCGTACTGTATATGCTGAATTCCTGTATGGTGTCTTTAATTTCCATTCCTCTTTGTCATTCAGTTAAGGAAATACTCTATTTTGTAAAGACTGAGGAACACATACTGAGGGTTAGATGCATCTTGATTGTGAATGGCTTTCTGTGTGCCCAGCTTTAAATAGGTAAGCCTTGATTTTCAAAAATGTGACTGTTTGCTGCTCAGGGGAAGTAAGACTGGTTTTCTAGAGCTAGGTGGTCAAGTGCTGAGAATTAGAGGATCCTTTTGAAAATTTGGGACTAAATGATTTGTTCATCTCCACAGTGTAGCCAAGTTTAAGGTTCCCATCTGCTTGGTTCTCTTTCCTTCCCTTACTCAATACTGCTACCCATGCAGTTAGAGAATAGAAGCTAAAGTAAATCTTCAGTTTTATGAACTCAGTGGTAAAATTGTTAACTCTAATACAAGAAAGATTCCCTCCATGAAAGTCATATTATAAGAGTGAAAAATATAAAAATAAATGAGCAGCTGCATAGATTTAGAAATTTACAACACATATGTACAAGAAAAGATTGTTCAGCATTAAAAAACAGATGAACACAAGGCCAGGAGATTCAGTCAAAAATTACTCTGTCATGAAGGTTTTAAATCATAGTTTGAAAAATACTTTGAAATCTTAGATCAGCTTTGGGGACTAGCTTTTTCTCCATCACATCTCACTTCAAATTCCACCCCAAAACCAAAGAATGTACAGTAAAGGGAAAGCATGCTTTGACAACCCTATGATTTTACCTTCTAATGCACCATAATATCACTGCCATGGTAATTCATGACTCTTAGAGTATAATCTGACATGACACTAAAGAAGTTATTACTCTTCCATCTGTGGGGAAAAATCTGTTTATAAATTTGAACTCAATATCACTGCATTCAGTGGGAGAAAAATCCAAAGCCCTAAAAAGCAAATAGTCACAATGAACAAGGAGAGATCATGTGCGCTGCCTCTTACTGCTTTGTGTCCTGACATGCAGTAGCAAGTTTTCACTTAATAAAAAGTATGCACATATAAATCTCCATCCTTTAAATGGGTATTTGAAATCCTACTCTGAAAACAATTTTCAGCACATTCTGGCGTGTATAATTTATACATTGAAGGGTTATATTAATGCCAGCCTCCAGAATTAAATAAGGCTTGCTACATTTCTTAGTGTTGCCACATGCCAGACATCCCCTTTAAAGGGATGACTAGCAGCTTGTCTTTGAATCTGACTAAGACCAGGGGGGGATCCCCCAGTCTCAAATTCATTTGGATATTCATTGCTTCCTGATACTCTGCTGGGATTCGAGAGATTCCTGTCTGCCAAACTCCAAAAGTAAGTCCGAGTTTCCCGTCCAGGAGCATCAACTGGAAGCCCTCAGAATGTGAAATTAGGTGAGGTATCTAGCACAACAGGAGGCAGGAGTAGTAGAGAGAGGTTTAAACTCTCATTCCTCTTGAGATGGAAGGGTTTCAGGTTTTCCCTTCGATCTTTTAGGGTGCAATAGAGGAATCACGTCCACAGCAATACTTTTGATGAAGGGAAATGATTGACAACAGCAACCCAGCCTAGCTGCCTTTTGAAATGCTAAATTCAAGTGCTGGACCCCAATGACAGTGAGCTATCCTTACTGCTAGTAATGAGCTTCCTGGAAGACGACAGGAGGCCCAGGAGTTGTCAGCTACCACCAACGGGACCTAACATTAGATGATGGTGATTCTGGAGATCTTGGGAACCTATACACAGATGCCAACATACAGAAGCTTTTGGAGGGTGCTGGCTAGTGAAAAGGGGTTGTAAATTGACTGCAGATTAATTAAAACTGTTACTTACCAGAGTTTTTCATGTGAAATCTCTTCACAGCTGGATGACATTTCTATAGATAAGGCAGAAGGTGCTAATTCCATAGACATGGTTTTTCCCCAGACAGTGAATTTCAGTAGACGTCAAACATGCCATGAATGATATGTATATGTCTCACAGGTTTTATTAAGTATCAAACTAGCAGAGCTTGAGACACATGTAAACATTAAAAAAAAAAAAAAGTGAGAGTTGTGAGAACTTCATATTGCAGCATCCTTAATCATTATCTAGAAGACGGGCTTTTTGAAAAGTTGAGAGTTGTAGGAGAGATCCCCCTGGTCAGGACGGATAGAGTGATTTGACTTGGAGCTCTGCCAATACAAACCATAGCATTAGCAGTAATGTTGAACTCTGCTTGCAAAACATGCTTGGCATTGTCAGAGCTTTAGGAAGCAAGACAAGTTCTTTGCATTTAATTCAAAGTTCTGACACAGGACTGCTCCCTATTAAAGGCTTCAGAAGAATCTAAAAACCAACACCACCTTTTCATTATCCAAAAAAACTGATGAAGCCTTGATGCAGTGTGCAGAGCAAATGGTTTGAAATAGATGTCAAAAAAACCTGCTTAAAAGTAGGCTTCTAAAAAGTAGAGGAGAAACAAACATGTTTGGTAATGTCATAAAGCTTACAGTTCTCTATATAGCCTATGTAGTCCTTTATGTAGCCCTCTACAATGAAATCCCTTTAAAAAAAAGTTCAGCAGTTACTTTTTTTGTGCTTTGGCTAGTGGTTCTTGTTTCATAGCTATGCGTAGTGTCTCAGCATCCTCACATTCTTTTGTCTGTAAGAAACATAAGACAGAAGTTGTTTCAGCATTCCTTCCAGGCACATGGTATTTAACATAGAAGGTAGAATTGCTGTGTCAAATAGCAAATGCTCAACTATTACTGGATATAATCAAACCCTTATTGTGTACATTTACGCCCTTCATGTGCCCAGGCTAGTAACACTTTAAGAACCTAATGAGGTGTGTAGTGTAAGGCCACCTATCTTGTTCTTTGGAGTTAATGCAGCCATCCTAAATTTTCTCAAGCTATCTAAAGGGGCTTTGCCAGTATGTCACCATGACATCAGCTTGTGCTGCATCAAAATGCTAAGTACAGCGTGTTTGACAGACAATAGCGTTATCTCTTGATCAGCCACAAGAGAGAGGAACTTGATTCAAGATCCTATGAATATTAAGTAGGACTGGTATTCCTAAGAGTTGTTAATCAGCATGTTATTTTTGTGGTGAGCGTGCTGAGATTAGGTATATTGCTGAAAATTTTCTTCTTTTGCATGAGATCTTGGAAACTTGTTATTATAGGAATGTTAGGCTTACTTTAAAAATCAGTATGTTTCTAGTCTCAAGGTTGTCAAGAAAATGGATACTACATGTGCTCTGCCAAGCCCTTACCTGCCTTTCTTATAGGCAGTGTTCTTCATGGCCATTTATTTGCTATTCAAAGGCTATTCAAAGATTCATTTTTAAAAGCAAATTCAAAAATACTTTCTTTGGTGTTGCAAGGCTAACTTCCCCCAAAAACTGGTAGCAGGAAGGGAGGTCTCATTCTTCTTTCTTCCCAAGAGCACAAAATGTTTGCAGCATCTGGCATATATTTCCCCTTATAGCGTAGGATCAGGGTGGCTTTAACTTAACAACACTGTTGCAAAGCATTAAAAAACCCCAGTGTTAAGAGTTTCTTTTCTATGTCTGAGGGAGGAAAAAGCAACCCCAACACAAAAAACTTTCTGGATAGAATGGCTGCGGCTATGGACTTAAAAAAGATATAACTATTTTTATAATTAAATTTATGTATACAAAGAGTTCTGCTTGAATATATTACATTCATTCACCAGGCTCCATGTCATGCTTACAGGTTTGTATTTCTCAGGAGAGAAATCCAGAACTGTTATATAATTCTCCAGGAACAGATAAAACCTCCCTTAACAGTCTTTTGTAGTGGATAATACTTTGCAGTGCTGTTTCTAAAACAGTCTATATCTTGGTGGCTTATTAAAAAAAAAAAAGACTACATTATCCCAATGTGTTCCATTAATGAAAAGGCTAAGGAAAACAACAACAAAAAAAAAACCCTGAAAATCAAAGGCCAGCCTTCCTATGAAATTCCTGAAATCCCCCAGTGCTATTTGTAATGAAAGTTTGGGTAACTATAATGACCATGTGATAATATTTTGGTTTGCCTTTTTTTTTTTGTTTTCTCCAGTATCCTGTCATAATTAATGGTTTGGAAGAGAAATAGTCTGTGAATTGAAGAAGACTGCATTTTTGCAAGAGAATCCAAGACTGTTCATTTATGTTTATAACTTACAGAGCTATGTTGTTCTGTAATGGTGTAATCTCTACATTCCTGGTGAACCAAACAGCAAAGATCTAGTTAATAAACTCAAAATTAAAAAGAAAGGGGTCTCAGAAAAGAAAAATTCTCTGTATTTTGAGACTGTCAAACAAAAGGATATTATTAAATATGTTTTTAATACTTATCTATACTTGCTTATCTTTGCTTTTGAAGATTATTTGTCTGATAGCAGGAATAAATAGGGGGTATGTTTCCCTCAGGATTTGACTGAAGACTTTACTATGTTCTGTGCTTAACAGTATTTTTTTTATTTTCTTAAGCAGGTCACCCTACTGCCAGCAGTATGATACTGTGTGACTGTCAGGACGTGATTCTGGGCCCAGTTACATCAACGTTTGCAAACTAACCTGGGCCAGAACAGGGGCTGAAGCAGAGGTGTGCCATAGTCCACACTGTATGCAGCTGTGGGCACCCTGGCACATTTCAGTGTGTGCCAACAAGCACCATCCCAGAAGATGCCCAGGTCCTGAGTACAGTTCTCTCCCTTCTCACGGCTCAGCTTCAGGACCAAAGAACAGATCCTGGCTGTTTTCTTTTCTGGTTCAGAGGTAGCCACTAAAGCTTCCCAAGAGAAGTCATTTACCTGCATACAGTTCTATTTTCCAGCTGTTTGCCACCAAAGGCCACTGGTCACATTAGCTATATAAAGCCTTGCTTGATACTCAGATCTGGAAAATATTTGTAGCCACTTTCCCCCTGTTTAATTTTTAACTGGGGCTTTTCTTGATGTCGTGGTCTAACGAGGACTAAATAAAAATGAGTAAGGACTTTCACAGTCTGAGTTTTGAGCCTGCTTCCAGAGGGTCCTTTGAGAGCCTTTCCAATTATTTCCCTTCAGCTGGGCTCCTGAGTTTAGCTATTAATCTTCCTTCATAAATAAATCACTGTTGTGCACTAAGCCTTTTTTGTTACTGTTCCTCCAATTTTTCTATACTTTCCTGGTAATGAATTTAATGCAATATTCTTCATGTGGTCTTACAAGCATAATAAGCAGATGGAAATGCTAGGATTACAGCTAAAAACAGCTTAAATGCAACTGTTCATCTTCTTTTGTAACAACAAAATTAATGAATACAAAGATTAACTTTCACTAATTTTCATTCTTCTCTTTTTTCCTCAAACAGCCATTCCCAATAGGTATTCTGTTGGAAAAACAAGGGTTACAAGGAGGATTTACAGAGGAGAAGGGATGGGGTGGCAGCAGACGAGAGACACTAATAGAGCCCAGCATTACAGGAAAGAACTTTACAGTCCTCCTATCCATCCCAAATGCTTCCGGGTCTGGACAGATGATAACAGACTGTAAACCATGCCTTTTATTTTAGTGTAAGGTGCTCTGATACAGAGGACTTGTGAATAATAGAAAAGCTGAGAAGAGTGGTGAGATCTTGCTGATTGATGCTGTCAAACAGCAATGGGCATAGAGGTCAGGAGGATTTTAAATCCACTGGGATTTAGTGACACTATGAACTTTTCTCTGTGACGAGCTTCCATCCCAAATAAACCACCCGGAGAATGGAAGTAGTTCTGACAAGCAGGATATGGCAGCTCTGAACTTAATAAAAAGTTAAAATGCTTATATAACACTGTGCTGGGTCACACATCTAGTATGGATCAGAAGATACTCATGGAAAATGAATGCACGATGACAGCCAAATTGCTTGAACCATGGCGGGGGGGGGGGGGAGGGGGGGTAGCATAGGAGAGTAAAATAAAGAATAAAACTCCCTTTGGTGTCCTCACACAGGGTGAAAATTGAGTTTTCCAGACCAAAATGCCAGAGACATTATGGACTGGTAGAAAGGCACTGTGTTTTGGGATTGATATAGTGCTGCAGCTAATATCCTTTTCCTTTGGAAATGTGTTAGGCCTTTAGCGATCACTGCAGGCCAGGACTTTGTCATATCTGAGAAATAAAATTATAAGATCATTTTTCAAAACTTAAAAGATTTTTCACTCTTGATTGCATGTAGCAATTCCTTTGTGACCCTGAAACCAGAACCTGTTTTCTTTACTGACATGTTTGCTCTGCTTTTGTTGATACACAATGACCTTAACAGGTAGTGAGTTGTGTGCTCTGTTTTTTGTAGGGCTGTTTCCTAGTTTTTGGCTGGTGTAGTTTTTGCAATGAACTTTTTATTTCTTCTGAAGCATAAAATTTGATGTGACGTATGGCAGATAGGCTGAGATAAAGTAAAAGGGTGAGTCTAATTGTGAAGTGCTAACATTTGCAACTTAGCCAAGATTTCTCTCATAAGTGATAGAAGAGTTTGCACTGGTGGCCATGGTGTGTAGGAGTCTCTTCCCAGCATCTCCAGTCACACGGCGCTCTGGGGTAGCCCTGACAGAGCACACAGAGCTGGAGGGATGAGGGGCAACACAGGCAAATCTGGGGTCTACCTTGAACTGTAAGCTGAAAAATTTTAGAAGATGCCACATTATGGAGGAATGGGGGAAGATGTGAGCATTGAAAAGTAAAAGAGGTCCTTTCTTTCTGGGCATGCAGAAGGAAAAATTAGAAAATGAATCTAGAACAAAGCAAAGGCAGGCAGGCATTCCATAGCAGTTTTTCAAGGAAAAAAAACACTTGAAATTTCCACTCTTATTAAGCAACACTGCCTCACCTAAGCTCATTTTGGAACCAGCTTCTGGCTAGAGTTTTGATTAGTAATTACGAGCGAGCTTCCTTTCACCTACAGTTTTCCAGGGAGAAAGGCAAAACCCTGACTGAATCCACTGGTAAATCCCACACCTTATGAAGCTAGTAATGAATCATGATTTCTCTTTTACTGTATTGGCACTACTCACACAGTGTTCATAATGCCCCAAATAGTAATGATGCACATATTCTACGCAGTGAGATCTTTGCATCCAAAATTACTTATTTACTACTAATAATATGGTACCAGAAAAGCTTGTTTTAAGATGTAAAACAGAAAATTATATATTGACATGACATCTGGCAAAGGCTTTTTAACAAATAAAGGAATAATTTTACACTTTCCTGCTCCTTGGGTATGAGTCTGCTTATGTAACAGCTATTCAGAGAATAACACAAATTTGTTTATATTAATGTGATAGATTTTAAAATTTTAAACTCTTCTCACATACTTACTTTTACTTTAAGAGAGCTGTTTCCATGAGGCATACTTACTTGGTAACATACTGGTATTTTTGGTTCTAACTAATGGAGTTTGCTATGTTCTGACTTGTTCTGTTCACAGGTAAAAGTGCTTACAGGAGAGCCCCTGAATTCTTTAAAACAATATCGGCAGACATTTATATTCAGACTGTGTATTATTACAAATTAAGGTATAGTGAGTAATTTCAGACCCCAGCTAGGATTTCAACACTGTTGATTGGAATAAATCTTTGAATTTGTCATGTATTGAATCTGATATTGAATTAATGAAAGACAATATGCATGCAAACTTACCAGGTCATTCTTCCACAATATGTTTCACAGTAGAACTCAAATTTCATGTGTATATTTTGAGCTGTGCCAGCATATTCCACTGCTACTAAGTCTGAAAGAAGGTGTTTATGAAAAAGAATTTTTCAGCAGTTGCAAGACCAGCTCAGTGGGATTCAGGATGTTTACCCTCCAACATAGTACTGGTCAGGAACAGAACAGGGGTTTTCTTTTTTCCTAGTAATCATGATTCCTTTTTTAATTATTTCCATTAAGACCTTGATATGTTGATATATTGCTTAAATTGCTATTCTACCTCTTGATGAACTACACTTTTTTCCAGTTGCCATGGCAGTAAATGTTGGAGCTGAGACTTCAGACTGTGGTCAGGTGGACCAGATGTTATCACAGCCCGTTTGTTTCTCCTGCTCTGCCAGCCTCCACCCAGGTGAAGCCAGACACCCAGCTGTACCAGCACCCACCTGCACCTGTGCAAAGGCAGTCAGTTTAGTTTAGCAGCTTTCAGCAATAGTTTAGGCTAAATTGCCTGGTTTTGCAATGACACAGGTGATGTGCAGTCATGCTAAACATGATGAGATGAGCAGACAGAACAGTTTGGAGGTGATACCTTCCTAAATTCTTTTAGCTCATGGAGACCCTGTGACCAGTTATCTACGCTCAGGGCATTTTGGCTCTCTTCTTGACTTGTCACAGAGTTTAGGGGAGAAATCCAGATTCATTTGAAACAGCTCTGAGAACAGCAGTTTAAAAATATTTCTTGAATATACCATATTTATATCTTCTGTTATGCAAGCATTATTTTCCTTCATTCTGATATCAGAGACGTGAACTATCTTCAGAGAGTGAAATACCACCTCAAGGTAAATCATGCAGCTTCTTATCAATGCTGCTCTATCAGAGCATCCAAATCAGTGCTAAGCAATCTAGCAAGTGCAGGAAATGGTGAGTCATTATTGAATTATGAGAAGCTGGTTCATAAATCCTATATAATCACTTTTTCTGAGCTGACTTGGGAAAATCCTTTAAAGCTGCCTCATTCTATTTGGCATCCACAGTAGCTCAGCGTGATAGAAAAGATTTACCTTTCCCCAGACAACTTCCCAGAGCCCTTGCTTTTCAGCTGACAGCAAGGAAAGAGCTTGTAGCAGCGCATTTCAAATTAGAGTCAGATTTAAAATCTTCGAAGGCACCTGAATTTAAGCAGAGATTAGGCACATAAAACCAAAATTACAACTCCAACCCCCTCTGTAATTCCCTCACTCTGGAATTATTGAAACACCCTGGGTACCTAGCTTATTTACTTCAAAGCTTCCCATGTCTTTGCACATGGACCTGATCTGAACAGCCTAAAGCCCAATGAGGATCCAGAGCCAGCGTGGTTTTCCTCCTAGCTTCCCCATGGGCTCTGCTTCAGCAGCCCTCCTAGATACCTGATCCCCTAGTAAAATCAAAGATTCATAGGTGGAAAGTAAAAGAAAAGGAGCAAGATTGAAGCCTGATGTTGAGGGCTGGTCCAGGGCAGCGAGGTCCTGGGATCTCAGCAGACATCTCTGAAGGCTCTTTCACGCCAGATTGGCTCCTCAAGCCTCTCTCCTGAGCCGCTGGCTCCAAGATGATGTGTGCGCCCATCTCCCAGGATGGGCAGCGTTTTGGACCACGCGTGGCCCTCGAAGCGCCCTGCTGGGTGCTCCTCTGGCCACCTCCTCGGGCTCTTGGCCTCACGCATGGCTCGGCTGCGATTCCCCGCTGCAGCACCTGCCGTGAAACAAGGGCAGGGCTCTGGGCTCGGTTTCAGTGCCCAAAATACGGGGTGCCGGAGCCTAGCTCCACCTCGAGCTCTCAGTGATCCGGTCTCCGGAGCAGGAGAGGGGCCGGGAGCTCACAGAGCTGTGCATCTGCGACTGAGTTTCTCCTGAGTCAAAACCGAAGTCTGGAAAGCCAGAAACTGTAGAAGTGTGCCAAGAGGAGTCTTCAAAGCTGTCTAAAGCAATTATTTTATGTAACCTTTTTGAAAGATTAAGATGTATTTTTTCATCTTGGAATTGCTGAATAAGAGCTACACTTTTTACTTCCCATAGCTTTGAAATACTTCCCAGTTTCAGGACAGAATTACTTACCTTGTTAATTTTGGAGGTTTTGACATTTTTGATGGCCATCCCTCCTGTTTCTCCTAAGACCCTTAGCTAATCAGCACACCTAGCAGGGTATGCTCCTGAAGTATACTGTACTTATATTTTACATCGGGGACTACTGGCGCAGAATCAAAAAGCCTAACTGGGATTAGATAATCATATAAAATAGAGAACATTGTAAACAACAGAAGCCTAAATGTGCTGGCATGACTGTGTGGCCTAATTCGCTTTAGTTCTGTGAAAACCACAGTATCACTTCCTCAACCTCATCCGTAACACTGACATGTTCCTGCTTGCCTGCCTTCGCAATATCTGCGTGTCCCTCTTCTGCTCCATTCTCATCCTTGGTGTTACAGATTCCTGCTTGTCACTGAGCTTATATAAAGGGTTTTTCATTCCTCTTTAATTTAAAATAGTGGTTGTAAGAGCTTGGCAGCTGCCAGAGTTGTTCTTTTATTTAAGCCATCAGACTCACTTTGTTATATTAATAAATGAGAGACAGTTTTCTTCAAAATGCTTTCCTCAGACTTCTGCTAGCTCAGAGACAATTTCTCCCAAAATTTACAGGGATTGTGAAGAAGAACAAAGCTTACAATTGCTCAATTCTCTGTAAGCATAGCAGATCTCTGCTTGAAACATGATAACCACCTAAACTATACACTTAATACAGTGCAGTTTTTATTTTAAGGTGCTTCTTATATATATATCATGATCCTCTGCTACAGTATTATTAGAGAAGAAGGTCTGGTTTGTTACTGTCTTCCAATAGGAGAATTTTTCACCTGAGGATTTTCTTGTTTTCATTGACATAACCAAGTAATGACTAGCAATTGATGCCTGAGAGAAAAGTTACTAAAGCATAAATTTTAAAAATAACACACAGAAAGCAATTTAGGAATAAATTATCAAAAACTAGCCCTGAAGTTTTGGGGTTTGTTTTTTATCTTGGTTATGGAGGAAAATGATATCTTATATTTCTTCTTACTCAGCTTTCTTCTTGTTTGGATTTCTTTTGGAGTATAATCATTTTATTTTTCAGCATTTTTTTCCTTTCCTTTGCAGGAAGTTTAAAGAGAGTTAGTCCATCCTTCAAAACAACTGGCATGACACAACACCAGCAGTGTGAAAGTATAGATTATTAGGACCTTAAATAACTTTCATGTTGTGTTCAGTGATCTGAATTTTCATGCTGCAAATGTAAATGCCATGTTCAATTTTATTTTCTGCTGCTGTAATGCAAGTATGAATATTGCCATTTTCTGTAAACCCAAAAAGATCTGGCAAGACAACACTGCTCCTGGGCTTGACAGTGATGGCAGCGTTTCAGCTTCCATTAAACAAATGGGAAAAGACTTAAAAAATTAAACACAAAGTTGAATATTTCATAGTGACTTTGCTAAATGGGACTGGTCTGTGTCTTTCAGAGAGCTGTACAGAAAGTGACCTCCCGTGGCAGACGGAGATGTGCTGTGTCCGAGATGTCCGTCTGCGGGGACTCCCGCACCGCCGTGCTTTTCGGGCAAGGCTTTTCTCAGCTGCCTGAGCTGGGGGAGTGCAGAACCGAAGATCTGAAACCCAGACCTCGGAAAGGACCGGCATCACAAAAAGACTGGAGAAGAGCTGCTGCGCCTCAGCACCTGGCCTTGTTTTTGTGTGACTGCAAGGAGGTCTTCAGATATCCTGCCCTTCCCTCCCTAGACCTTGAGAAGCTGAAATGGATCCTACCTGTGCATGGGTTTAGATACAAGCTGAGGAAATTAACAAATAATGACTGGGGGGTTTTGTTCCATTTCCATGACAAAAAAAAAAGATTCCCACAGTTTTCAGGTGCCACTTCTTAATTTCTTCCCACTGTCGGGGACATGAATTGTTTGATGCCCAGACCTCTGATGTAATGAACTCTTGTGGTACTTTGGGGGTGTCTGAAAGCTGGAGGGGTGGCTGTGGATTGCAGGTGTGCGGGGGCTGGCAGCACGTGGTGCGCTCTGCCTGGCGCTGGGGAAGACAAATAATTGCCGTGAGAAGAGTCGGAGCTGCAGGTGCACCTGTACAGTCAGTCTGCCAAATGGAGGATGTGTCAGTGGTTGATGAGACCTGGAAACAGAGATGTTGCTTGTTCAGGAAAGCCAAGGGGAGCCCAGTGAGGAATAAGGTGACATTATTCAGCCCATGATCCCTCCTGGGCTACTCCGCAGTGCAGAGGACAGTGGATGAACTGAGGCATCTCTGCTTTGTAAAGCTAAATAGCCATAGTAAAGCAGTCGCTGTACCTTATATCCCGTTTTAGTTTCCCTGTGGACTGCACAAGCTCCATCACAAAATAAATAGCCCAGCTTCTGGTAGGTTAAGTGTTTTGAGGATGTTCACATTTCCTCTGTGCACTTTCATATGTATGCAAGCTTGTACTGGAACTGATCCCCTAAAAAAGGGCTTATTGCTAAAATATTCTACATAATATTTGATAAAATTTTATAAAATACAGCCATAAAATGCTGCAGAATATCTTGTATGATAAAAGCTGTGAAGTGCATCTCATAAAATACTCTGAAACCTGTATCTTGAAGCAGAGGATGGATCAAACACTGCAGCAAATGAATTTGGATGACACCTGGCTTTCACAGTGATGGGTTTATTATTGGAATCTGCTGTGCTGGTAGAGATGTGAGGAGGGAGGGGAAGGCAGGGGGAAGGGAAGCATGGGTTGCCATCTTGTGTGATGAGCCAGCCCCAGCCAGGGAATATTTATATACACACAGGAACAGTGTTACTAGAAACGATTCCCCTCCATCCCTCCTAGCACAATCACCACTCTGGGCAAGGAGCAAAGCCATAGAAATCCTTCTCAACTGGGCAAAGCTAAATAGCCATCAGCTTCCTGGAATGTGGCAAACACTATGTCTGCCTTCCAGTGCCTTAGTAATAAATACATACACGTCTGTCTTGTTCTGTGTAAGGTGCCACAAGAAAGAAACTGGCTCCAGCTCCTTCCTTGGGGCTGTCAGGATGGATGGATGCCAACCACCGCATTCATGGAGGGGCTTTGTTGAAGGGAAGATGTTGCATGGGCAAGGTCTGCACCTCGCAGCACCATAGATCCTGGTATCTGCCTGACTTCTACAGCCCTCACCGCGGCTCACAGTAATATTCAGTTCAGTGTTGACATCCCAGCTAGGAATCCTGCCTATAGCATTACTCTTATGTAAGGAATGTACACTCACAGAAGTCTGTTTTGTGATCTTGGAAGTGCTATCAAATCCTTAGTCTCACTCCTGTATTGCTAGTCGTTCACATTCTATTCCCCACCCTCGGCCATTGCCTTGGCAGAAACTTCGGGTCAACTCTAGTTTCAATGCCAGAAGAATCCTTGGCTAAAAAAAAAAAATCAACCAAGGAAGCCAAACCTCTCACTGAACAGGCGTCTCCCACCTGCTTCATCCTCCACGTGTTTCTCTCCCCTTTTACCACACACACCCTTGTTTGCCTTCCTCTGCCCTCTCTCTCATGCAAGTTGTACTCAAAACCAGAGCCCAAGACCCTGTCATCTTCAGACATCCCACCACTTCACCATTTTCCTGCCCTATGAGGACAGACTGAGGGAGCTGGGGTTGTTCAGCCTGGAGAAGAGAAGGCTCCGGGGAGACCTTACAGCAGCCTGCCAGTACCTAAAGGGGGCTGCAAGAAAGATGGGGAGGGACTTTGTACAAGGGCATGTAGTGACAGGAGGAGGGGAAACAGTTTGAAACTGAAAGAGGGTAGACTTAGATTAGATGCAAGGAAGAAGTTCTTCCCTGTGAGGGTGGTGAGGCACTGGAACATGTTGCCCAGAGAAGCTGTGGCTGCCCCATCCCTGGCAGTGCTCAGGGCCAGGTTGGATGGGGCTTGGAGCAACCTGGGCTGGTGGAAGGTGTCCCTGCCCATGGCGGGGGGGGTGGAATGGGATGATCTTTAAGGTCTCTTCCAACCCAAACCATTCTATGATTCTATACAGCAGTTAAATCTTCTCTATCTTGTTAGTGTTATCTTGATAATACATAACCTATAATATTTTTAAACCTTCACTGCATTATGAGACAGACATTCAGGCACACACAAACCTAAGTCTACTGTGAATTTTCTATTGAGTCCCCCTGCTAGATAAAAAGGTTGGAGCTGCCATTGATTGAAACCATGCTGGATTTCTCAGTTTGATAGACAGTTCACAAAGCATTGCACTGTTCAATTGTGTGGTTTAAGCATATCCAGAATTGCCAGCTCATTGCCTGCATCTGGTTCTATGGTCCCATCCGGAATCAAATGTAACACAATTAATTTGAAGCTGCTTCTGAATTTTGAAATTTTATTATCTTTTATGTTTTATCAAGATATACTTCATTTTTTATTGACTCATCTTGACATCATGCAATATCTAATCTCAGCCTTTGTGTTGTTTTTCACCTTTTCCTTGCTCTAGAATATCATCGTCTGTAACATTTGTCCTAGGCAAACCCTCCAGGGCTTCACATTGTCCCTGCTGGCACTCCGAGAGTCAGAGTGACTGACTTTCCCAAGAGCTTTCTGAATCACAAACTTGCACAGGCAGGGTTAAAAGGTTGTCTGGTAATTTTTTCCTGCACTCAGCTTAATTTGACAGAAAAGATCTTTGGTATTTGGGTCTGAAAAGGGCTTTTGGTAAATTTTGCTATATTTCATCAGTGGTTGGCAAGAGATATTGTAATTATTAGGTGGCCTTTGAAGCCCAAAGGACTAATGCTGATCTGCAGGTTGCTTGGCTTTCTGTCACTGTAGTGCTGAGCCCATTTTTGGCTCTTGATTTGCAAGATACAATCATGGATGTAATCAAAGTGGACTTAAGAAAAAAAAAACTTCAATGCTTTCTAACTTGCTTTTTTTTACAGATTATAAATTTTGTTGGCAAGGGAGTGGTATGAATGTAATACATGTAGGTATCTGTATGAGACGTGACCTAGCATGATATTTCGAGTAAGCAGCTAAAAAGATGCCAATGTCATGCATTAAATGGACTAACTACTGGTGGATCTCAAGATGAAAACCGGGAACCTTTGTTAAATAGCCCTATTCCTAAGAAAGATAGTGAGCTCTTTACCATTAAAAGTGTAGGTAATAGAAATGGGCATTTGTCTAAAAGTTACACCTTAGGTCAACAGTGGTTGGATTTTAGGTAAAGGATTTAAGGTAATCCTAAACCTTGCATTATGGAGAAGTTAAAACTAGATAACAGAGTGGTCTCCTCTGGCCTTCAGATCTATTAACATCATTCTTAGACTGCAGAGGGAGCCTGGCTGATATCCAGCCTCACCAAAATCAGTGCAAACCTTGTCTTAATTTCAGTGGGTCACGGACTGATTTCTAACACCTGGTTTATGTTATTTAGGTTGTAAACTGAGGCACTGGGCTTTGAGAGTCTTCATTCATAATGTGCCGAGGACAGTGGTGTCCTGGCCAACAGTTAGTATTGCCCTTGCGTTCACTTTGCTTTTACAGCTGGTGAAAGCTTCATCCAGATAAGATTATTTTAGCTTGATGCTACTCCATTATAAATCCAGATTCACATCTTAGGTAATAGAATTGGTATATCTGTCAAATCTGTTAAATGACACATTTTTTGTATAGGATATTCCTCTGCAGCTTCAAAACTATAACCCAATGTTACTGGGCAGCTTTAATTGCGCCTATGTGATGTGATGCATTGTGCTTTCAACTGTGTTTTTACATAGACTTCTGTTAGCACACACATCTCCGTGCTGCAACAAGTTTGTGCTGTTTTGTTTGTTCCTTATGTCTTTCTTTGTTCCTTATGTCTTTCCTTGCAGTGTATCCTCTCCCACCCCATTTAAAATCTTGATGTGTGAAGAATGTATGTGCCATCTGTGGTGACCAAAGGTGACCGACCCTCCCTCCTTTGCAAACGTCGCCAACAGGAAACCCCGAGCCTCTCGCCTCAGCAGGCACCTGACTCTGAAGGATGGAAACGGATTTGCTTTACCGGACTTGATATAATTCTATGAAAGCCGGCCTGCGGTTTGTGGCTTGTTTTCACATCACAGCTGCAAGTAATTGCACGTAGGTAAAGCAACTCTGTAAAAGCTGACTTTAGGGTAGAGCCGGTTGAGGATCTCACTAACATGGTGACATCCTCCCAGCCAGGGGCGCTTGACCATATGACATTGCCAGTCACCTTAATTGCACTTGTGAGTGTTATTTGTATTATCATTTTTCTTGTCACCTCTGAATATATAACTGTCTTTATCAATGATTATTTGAATAGAGTTAGATCTGTTAAATCCAACATAGCAAGCATTAGTGAGTATTTAGATGCTGAATAAAGTATACATATATTGGCAATTTCAATGTTTGATTGGTTTAATTCTCTCCCTATTGGAGCTCAATGGGTACTTCTTTTATCTCCTGTTTGCAAACATTGTCTTATGGACATTGGTCTGGTATTGCACATGTACCCACTTCAAACAGTTGGGCAGAAGTAAGGCAGCCGGGGGGGGAATCTGGGCACTGTTGTGATCCAGACCTGTCTGAGAGCCCGAACCTTTACCAACACACAACTGCTCAGGGTGATCGGGTTATGACACCATCTCACTGAAATCCATGAAGTTCTGCACTGGCACACCTTCCCATTGCAGGCTCCGGAGCACAGCCTGTCCTGACTGTTGTAGGACTCATTTATTCTCTGTGCTGCATTTCTGTGACTTTGCTGTTTCTCTGTATATGTATAAAAATTAAGTATAACTATTGACATAGAAAAAGAAAAATATGCATGTATGTGTGTGTGCACTGATTATCACTGCATCTGAGTAATTAGTAAAAGACGGACTATAAAACCATGTCTCTCTGGAGAAAGATGCTCCCCCTTCCTCTAAGGAAGAGAGGATAGAAAAACAGAGCCTTTTAAAGCGCTTGGCCATTCTGCCACCTCTGTCACAAATCAGTCATGCATGGGATGTCAAGCTGTCACAGTTTTGTGACACTGGCCCACACTTAAAACATGTTTGAAATATCAAGCATTTGAGAAGTCTTGCTGAAGTTGGAGAGACTAATTATGTATCTGAAATCGTCTACGTGGCTCCTTGGGCCATACTGGCCTGAAGGTGCGTTCGCACCGTGGCTGTTGTTTTAAACATACACTGGTCATACACGAGCTCCTGGCAGTTCCTTCGGTGTCTCAAAGGGCCATGCCCTCGGCAGCAGACAGCAAGAATTTGCTCTGATTTTTTCCGCTTGAAGTTCCCAGCACCGCACCCCGCCGGTGGAGCCCAGCAGCAGAGCAGGTGGATTTTGATTGCTGGGACGTGGGGACCTGATCTGGACAGATTTCCGTGACACCTTGTAAAAGCACCCGGAGCCTGTCTATAGCAGTGCTTGCTCCATTTTAAGCACCGACGCCGTTTCCACATTGCTAAAACAGCTCTAAAACTTCCCACTGCAGAGGAGGCCGGAGACGTTGGGCTTCCTCACCCGCCTTCCCTATCACACATCACAAGGGAACAACATTTGCCTGGGGCTCCTGTTTTTACATCCATTTGTGACTCTGTAGTCCTCCCACCGCAACAGAAACAAACCCTTCCAGAACCCAATTTTAGTCACTTTGTACACTCCAGATTCATCCAAATATTTCTCCTTTCTATGTTCTAACCAGTTTAGCTTTCTTATTGGGAGTTAAGTCCTTTCCCCACTCTCCAAATCCCCGAGCCTGCGTAGGCTGCCTCATATTTTAGTGACTTAATCAATGCTTCAGAGAAACTTTTCCTCAGAATATGCAAGAACAAGATGCAGCGTGCGGGAGCACAGACCACCTTGTAAGAGACACAAATTAAATAAAAGTGCCAATTCACATGTAATGAATGCATGTGATTCTAGAAGGTTTGCAATTATTTCTTCCGAAACTGGAAGGAGTTATGCAAGCTTAAAATGGCAGGCAATCAGTTTATGCAAAATACCTGTTAGGGTGTCCAGGGAAATCTCACAATTCTCCTCACAAATATAAGTAAAACCAACAATTATACATTAATATAAACCCCATGCTGAAGTCAACTCACCATTTAAAATACTGTGCTTCATAATAATAAAACATAAAGAAATATGGGCAAATCAGGTATTTAACAGACTGGCAATTGTATTTTAATTAGGTTGTGCCTTTATAAAATGACATAAAATAATCTCCAGTGAATAACTAATTTTAAAAGGGCTATTTCTATGTGTATTACTTAGAAATAACCCTGAAGTTTTTAGAAAACTGTCACTATGCTGCTGTGAGGTTCTTTTACTCTTCATCCCATTCTTTCCAGTACTGAAGCAACCGGAGCCTCACCTACTTCACGTGCGATGCAAAATCGCCTGCCGTCTTGCCCAAAGAAAATGTTTGTTACACGCCACCAGCGGCGGTTCAGGCGAGAAGGCTCCGGCGCGAGTGCGGGGCTGCTGGAGGAGGATGAGGTCAGCAGATGGAATGGGAGTCAGATCCCGGCTCCGCTCTGCACCGAGGTTCGGCAGCGCTGGTCCAGGAGAGGCAGCCAATTTTGTGGCCGTGCTCGGCTGTGCCACAGCTTGAGTGGCCCTGCTGTGGGACCTCTCCGCGGTCAGAGCCTGGCTGATCTCAGCGACAGGGACTCCAGGGGGATCTGCTCAGGGATGACATCGAGCTGGACGGAGTGTGAGAATGTGTCTGTATTTCTGCAGAGTAAGCAAAAGCACACAATGCGGTGCCTCAGCATCCCTTGCATCTCGGGGCACCACCTGAGACATCTGGCCTTGCTCACCCACCCGCCTGCTGCATGGCGAGACGCCGTGTTTGTCGGATGCTGGCGTGGGAGACCAGCGTACTGAGATCACCCACCAGACTGAAAAAAAGCACCAGCTTTGAGGCGCCGCCGGCATCTTAACACTACACATCGTCGCTCCATCCTAATTTCTCCGCTTCCTGGACGCATTCTGCAAACAGTGCTGAGCAGCGGCGTTACCCGCACTCGGCAGCAGTCTCTAGACCAGCAATGCCACGGATGCAGTCTGCCACCCGTTCCTTCCCATCACAAATCCCGTACAGCACGAGACAGTACATGGGGGGGCGAACTACTCCCCTGTTTCTGGGGAGAGAGGATACAGCTAGGGCTGTAGTTCTCCGCTCCCCCTTCTAGTGCCGCACTGAGGCACAGTTAAAGCAGCAGCAGGGAGCGGGACTGCCCCTTTCTCAGACCTTCAGCCACCTTACGCCCCTGCGCTTCTCCAAATAACACCTTTGCCTGTGCCTAAACGAGGCCAAGGTGACATAAACAGATGGACACTGCAGCATCAAAGACACTGCTGTAATCACTATCAGATGTAGCAGATGTACCCAAAATACATCAGAGACCATTAAAACTGAATAAACGTACTATTTTCTTTATTTTCCAGTGCAGAAGGAGCTGATGTCATTCGGCGTCCATTCTTCACTCCAGTAAGACCATGACGATCTTGTTCTAATGCTGTACTCAAGTAAAAGAAGGTCGCAAGCTCTTGTGGGTGTCAGGAAGCCTGGTCTTTTTGGGGCCAGGCTGGAGAAACAGCCCATTGCCAGTCCTCTTTCAGTTGCAACTTTTCTGCTCATCCTTAAACTGGTTTTTCTGTCCAGTCACACGAATGTGACTTCAAAACCGTTATGCTCAAGAGGAATGTTCTTTGCTCAGTTGTCTGTTTTGGAAGGGGAGAACAGAGAGGTTTGGTGCTTATTGTTTTCTACGGGTATACTTTAACAGCAAGCGCCTGAAAGAGGAAACGACGTGAAAGACTTCAGAGATCGTGGCTGACTGGCAGTGAAACTGAAAGTATAGAGAGAATTTTCTAGTGTCCCGTGCCTAAAAAACCCAATTAGATGGAGAGACAGTCATTGCAAGTGAGAATAGCAGGAAATCCCAAAGCTGATCTCTGTGACACTGTATCTTGAAACAGTGCAAGGGAAGTGCAGGTGTTCAAGAGCCCCAAAAATGCAGCCGTGGGAAACAACTCTTATTCCAATGAGGCTTGAGTTTTCCCTCCCTTGTGTATTCTCTGTCTGATTTCCTACATCTCTCACCATGTTTCCTTTTAACTTTTTGTTGCTTGTTCTACTCCTAAATTCCTCCCGTCTGTATTCCCTACTGCCCCTTTAGTGATCCCTTGAATACCTTCCTCCCCCCTTTTCGGTCACATGTGGTCACACACAAGAAATCAGAAAGTGGACGACTACCTAGCTTATAGGAGATGATAGAAAATTGTTCAGAGAGTGCTCTAAGAGTTTTAACTCAGATCAAACACATTACCAACCCAAAGTAACCCAAATTCATCTTACGTGAATATATAAAAGTATGCGTCATCTGCATGAATATATAAAACACGGATGCAGAACTTCCACACGAGATCTGCGCATCACTAAATCAGCCAGGAAAAAACCACTTTCGCTCTTCGATAGGCTGATGATTTGCTAATAATGTTGTTAAGCACAAGGGCCCCTCGTTAACAAGGTCTAATGACTGGTGGCACAAGGAAGAATTGCACGAAGGTTACACAAAAGCTATGATGCTGCTGCCACCTGAGGTTTTCTTCTGGAAATACAACCCTTGTGTGGAAGGGGTTGCACAAAAATTGGGGTGCAGATGGAAAAGGGAACCGGAGGCTCATTAGTGCCAAAGAGCCTTGCCAATGCAAGAAGAAGAGACTTTCCTCACGGGCAGCCCCAAGCTGACACCTTTTCCAGCACTGCGCAAGAGCCGGAGAAGCTGTTCTCAGCACACGCTGCTGCCGGCACGGCCACGTCTGCCCTCACCGGCGTGGGCCCCCTCCTTGCCGTGGGCTGGCACCAGTGGCTTTTGCAGCCTCCGGCTGAGACAGATCAGAGAAGTGATCCCACTAAACCCAAATGGGGTTTAGCCTGTATCTAGAATACGGCACCCAGACCTAGGTCCCCCGATACAAGAAGGAGGGACCGATGAACTGCAGTAAGGTTAGCAGAGGGCCACCACGATGGTCAAGCCTGGAGCTCTTGCCCCGTGAGAAGAGGCTGAGAGACCAGGGCTTCTCCACCCTGGGGAAGAGACAATTTTGGGGGACCTTACAGCAGCTGTCCTGTGAGGAGGTTGTCAAGAAGACAGGGGCAGGCTTTTCCCCGCAGTGCCCAGTGAAGGGACAAGAGAGAAGGAGCCTAAGTGGACAGAAGAGGTTCAGACTGGCTATATGGAAGACCTTTTTCACCAGGAGGGGCAAGGCAGGCAGGGCTAAGGTTGCCCAGAGAGGCTGTGCAGATGCCATCCTTGGAGGTTTTCAAAACCAGTCTAGACAAAGCCCTGAGCAACCTGGTCTGATCTCACAGCTGAGCCTGCTTTGGGCAGGAGGTTGGACTAGAGACCTCCGGAGCTCCCTGCCAGCCTGAATTTGTGATCCTGAGATCCTTGAGCCAGGTGTGTCTTCACAGGTCTTTGTAGCTGTGTGATCTGCTTCAACTTTATATGCAGAAATATTCTTAGCTGCTTCTACCTTGACCTAACTTAAATGAAGGATTGCAAAGTAATCAGCTAAAATGAAGGCATTCCACAATTACCGTGCTGGCAATCTCTAAAACCAGAATATTAAGACAGTTCTTGCATAGGCCAGGGTCCACGCGCGCCGCTCCAGAGTATCTGCAGCATGGCTGGGAGCTCTTCCCACTCCACACACAGACATCTGTGACGTTAGCAATACTGGTGCCCAAATCCATATAGTCCTGATACAGCATGTGACAGAGAGGCAGTTGGGGAAAATGAATGGGGCTTTTGAAAAGACCGGTAAATACAAAAAATTATATTATATATACTTGACCATCTTCCCAACTTCTGTTATTGGTATCTGATTTTAATTGGCAGAGACCATGCTGTCATTTGTGCCCAGCTTTTGATCCTGTCCTTGGCTTTCTCCTACTGTTGTGAAATACCATTTTAATCACAAAAGTTATTGTCTTGTACAAACTTCTCCCACTGTGGACCTCAGCTTTGCACATGATGTACATTGACATACTAGACCAACTATTTTCAAGGCATGAATCAAAGCTGCTTTTCTCCATCATGTTCACCATCATGTCTTTCTGGCCAGAGAAAAAGTATAACCTAGTTACATTTAAAAACAAGAAAATTAGGAACATAGCATGCCTTTTTGAACCATGACTCTCACCAACAGAGTGTTTTGGACTCTCTCTCTGCTTCAAAGCCTGTCAAAACTTCCATTATATCCTAAAATAATATAAAACAAAGTTATGTTATTTTTTGAGATCATAAAATATTGATAAACCATGAATAACCAACTATAACTATTAAATATCTTTTAATAGTTACCTTTCTTTAGCAAATGATTTTATTCTTTATTGCCTAAATTCCTTATAACGGTAAAATCATTGCATAATATTTAACATTAAAACAAATAATGCTAAAAGATTAAGATCATCCCCTCTCACAATCAGGTAATTCAGAAAAAAGATTTGTTTATTGGTTTACAAAAGTTGGTATTTGCTATTCCACAGCTGTAGACACAATTTTACAGAGGGTTTGCCCCATTTTAATAACTCCTCTGGCAAGTATCTCCAGAACTTACTGGTATCCACACTTTCAGTGCAAATCTGAAGTACCACATGGGATCTCATCCATGACACAGCAAAATCCAATAATTTTGGTTGATTACGGTCATCCAAAAGTATGTTTGTACTGGAATTATACAAAGATATATATTTATAGCTTATATATGGGAAAAGGGCAGGGGGAGAAAGAAGGGAGGGAGGGTGAAATATCAGGCAAAGGAAATTCAATGCTTACATTTTCCTAATGCATCAAATTCTTCCTGTTTATTATATTAATATTTTATTGTGCATTATAGCTCCAGTGAAGCAATCCCATTTATGTACATGCTGGAAGAACAAGCTGAAAAAGTCTATCACTTTCAGTGAGATTCCTTAAATTTTTTCAAGCTGAGCAGATGCTTAAAATAAGCATACACTGGGTTAATGCCTAACCGCACCGCTCAGTATTTATTAGTAGTAGTGCGTGGCTAATGTAACAGTTGCTTCCATTCTAAATTCTCTCTTCAGCTGTTCATAACTTCCAAAACCAAATTCCTTTTTGACCTTAAATTCCAAATACTTGGCCTCATGCAAAAAGCCAATCTTTGTGTATTAGTTCCCGTAAAATCCCTCCCGCTGAATTCACAGTACGCGGAGTCGACAGAAGCGATTACCATGAACTAGCGCAATTTTTTAATTCATATAACCAAGAACAGCCATGAAGCTTCAGCTATGGCTGAAACCGCAAAATTCAGCCCCTTGTTTTACGACGACTCTTCTGCAGGTACACCGTGACTCCCGCTCATGGGGTCACTGAGCTCAACACAAATTCGAGGAGGATCCAGGTTTCACCCGCCCGATGTTTAGGGAAGGACTGAGCACCCACGGTCGCCGCAAGGGGCCAGGGGTGCCAGGACCCACGGGGGGTCCCCGTGGTCCCGGACCCAGCGAGGGAGTGGGGCAGCCTGGGGGGCGGCCGGCACATCCCCCGGCCCCGCTACCAGACGTTTTTGGGGTGGCACAACAGGTCTGAGGCTGAACTGGAAAATCGGTCTGCGAGTCGGGGTCTGGGGTCACCTACACCGTAGCTGGAGCAGGGGCTGACAGCCCCGGGCTGAGCTGACGTGAGGTCCGGCGATGCAGAACGAGGTCACTTTAATGGCTTTTATTCCCATAAGGGCTCTTCACAAAACTAGGCGACTGGGCAACACTAAGTAAATTATTTATTACCCAAAGATTTGAAAACCCAGAAGTTTTGATGGAAGTAAGCAGTTATACTCCATACAGCGGTTGCTTTCTAAATGCATGTCATGCCATGCTGGTTTCTGCTGCTCTGTCTGTGTATGCAGACTATACAGCATGTGTGAAAATGTCATTTCTATGGCATACCTTGCTATTCTGACACATACAACGGGGCAGGGCTGGATAGTATGCAAATACTGAAAAGCTTCGGCTATTCCTATTAATATATTCAGACAAGTTTGCCAGGATAGTGAGACACCGTCACGATAAAAACAGAGGCACTGTGACTAAATACGTGCTCTGTGTAATACAAAAATTCCACTTCAAAAAGCACAACAGTAAATGGCAAACTTAAAAAACCTCACCATACAATAATTGCTACCCTTCTGCTTTTGACTATAGGCTGGATATTCACCGAAGGGCTTTGATATAGAGTCTCCTATACATTCCTTCCACCTGAACGGTCTAATTTGTTTTTCTTCATTCAGTGCCACACAGCTGAGTTTTGTCATCAAAATTCAGAAATAACCTTGCAACATTTGCAGAGGGGCTTAAGTTCATGTTACTCTTTTTCAGTACAAATTATTACAGTACTGCTGAAGAAGTACAAATGTATTTGCAATACCAAGACTCTCAACACCTTCTTTTTCTTACCTTTACAAAAAACAAATGCTTAAAACAGACACTGACGAGATTGGGTTGGTATGAAGACCAGCAGTAGTGAAGACTGTTTTACACTGAGTTGTACTGGAGGCTTTCGAAGCCCATTTAATGTTAGGAAAAACATATTGCTATTGCAGGTTTCAATTATCGGCAACAAGGGTTCCTCAACTCATGTTGACAGGGCAAATCCATTCTCAGTGCGGTTATAAAAGGATTGACAGAGACGTGGGAGATTATGCGCCATCATACGTCTTGAAAGGGTGCTGAAAATGTTTTTGTTCTGTACATGGCAGGATTAAAGAATTTTTTGCTTCTCTACCCCCTGCTGCTCCTCTTACATCACAGTAATTAGGATAAATGATCTCCTGTTTGACCCTCTCCAATGCCTGCGGTGCATAAACCCAGTGTATAAAATAACACAGGTGCTACACTTAATCCCCAGTTCAGCAAAGCACTTAAATGTATATTTTGAGACCAGACCTGAAGGTATGTTTAAAAAGAAACAGTTCTTAATGGCACTGGTGAATTGGGGCCTTAACACACGTTCACGGTCACTGCTCGAGGAAACCATGAGTTAATGTAAATCTGTGGAGAGCAGCACTTCCTCCATGCTGCACACCAGTAACACAGCCGTATTGCCCAGCACGGTCTGTCGCTGGACCCGGTACCCCGGGGAATTTCTCCGTGGGGGCCTCTGCTCGACCGCGTGCGAGTGTTCCTCCTTTCTCCACCCTCCAGGTTTCTTCAGGAGCATTATCTGGTGACATCTACCGAGAACCAGCTTATGTGGATGCTGTCCAGGGCGGGAGTAACGTAAGAGCCCTGGTGTCCCACGGTGTGGCACGATGTACAGAGCACTGAGTAGCCACACATGGAAGCAGAAAAGCCCCAACGCAAATCCAGATCAAATTCTCAAACCAAAAGTACTCTCCAGCAAACATTTTTTTATTTGGGAATATATTTTAAAGTAGTCAACAACAGGATACCTTTTATGGTATAAGCACATATTTTTATAAAGTCTGACACAAAATGGAATTTCCAGTATTTATTTGTAGATTAAGATTTCCACATTATTTTTTCTATATATAAAGCAGAACCGCCCATTCTCTGAGAAATATCCATCTAGTTCAAGCAAGCTTGGATGGAGAAACCTAGGCATAAGGTAGCTTTTGAATCCTTGATCGCTAGGACCAGTATTTTACATACACCAGTGTGGTCTCGGGAAAATCACTTTCACAGACGATAGATATCAGCACAGAAAGGCATTAAATGAAGTAAAGAGTCATCTTAGATAAATGTGTTATGAATTTCAATGTAACATTGGCTGATGACAATACAGAAAAAATAAGACTATAAAGGAAATCTTAACTCCGAATGTAATGGCTTTGAACTTTTTCTATAGTGTTCCAAGTGTAAATTGTTTTTTTACCATAAATAAATGTTTGGTGGATAAAGCCTGTAAGATTTGCTGGCAAAGATGCACGGCCAAAGCTATAAATATGTGGGAAAATCTAATAGTTCAAATTTACTCCAAAGGTCATCTGGAGTATAAATGTATTCTCAGAAAAATTATGCAGAAATTTTATCATTCTCTTCTTCACATGGGCTGAGATTGCAGGAAATAAGTAAGTCCTCACAAAATATAATGACAGGAAGAGAAAAATGCCTGTGCTGTGACTGAATCCAGTTTCTTCTAACAAATTATTATGTGTTCTGTGACATAAATTCCAACCATTAACCACTTCCATAGGCATGAAGCCAGAAGAATAGCACTATTAAGACTGGTTTCAGCTAACGCTTGGAATATTTTACTCTTGAAAAGGTTGCATTTTCTAGACAAAGGAGGTTTACATGCAGCTTGGCAAGAAGTTAACGTGAAAAGGAAAAGCTAAAACATAAAATCAACTCACAACTGCAAAGCTTCAATTTCTGAATGAAAGAGTTTCCACTGTTTCTTCATATGTTTTGCCTATATATTAGCCAGGAAACATATATAATCAGTATGTGAGTTACAGTGCACAGATGTTCTTAAGACTTGTTAATGTGGGATGCAACTCCTCTATCATAAAGGGAAAATGCAAAGTCATTTACCTCGCTTACATCCAATACTTGGGCCACAGGGGAACATGCAAGAAGTGGTGTGTTTGCCAGAATAAATGGTAAGAATAAACATATGCCAGGGAAGATACCAATGACTTTTCCTTTTCCTTCGCTTGCAGATAGGCACAAGGTCCCAGGAGCGTTCTTGCACTGGGAGTGTTTCCAGGATGGCTGTAAGAGATCCAGTTCACACTCTTGTCCGTAATGAATGGGAATAAACTGCACTTCGTGGGAGCACATATGTGCTAATTAGTACCATTTCTTCTGCAATTATATTTTCATTAAACAATCTTTAACAGAAATCAGACTGATAGCAAGTCCCCCCGAAAACAAGCATGCAAAAAGCCTGTGCCTCTTCAGCTTCAATGGCAGGCAGCTTGGATTCTCAGTCACCACTGTAAAACTGCAAAACACCACGTAACAAAACCCTCCAAAATTATTACAGTACTTCTATATCTACATAAATTAAATAAAACCAAGTGCAGATACTTTTTATCACCTCTGATGTCTCAATACCACTAGCCAATGAGTTACTTGTAACATTCTTGTCAGCAAAAGGCAAGTCAATTTTCCCTTATTCTTTTGTTCTATTCTAAACCTTTATCCCAGGGAGTGGAATTTCAAGTAATTTAGTTAAAATTTTCTAATTTTTAATCAATTAAATTTTTAATTTAAAATTAAAACCACCCAGCAGCCTTCAAAAACCTACACCAAAACAAACATAGATAAAATTAACCCTTAAAAGACTCAGACTACTTACAGCTCCACCTGCCTGGCCTGCTAGCTCAAAGGGATGGCTACTACCCTCACCCAAAGACTGCACAAACACGCGGTGGAATATGAGGGCACATCTCTACTGATTCCTACTTAGTTATCTCAGCCCCCATCAGTACAGAGTAGGTTCAAAGTCCCCTTACGGATTTATATTTATCACTAAAGACAGTCACCCCAAATTTCAGAAAACCTGTATTATTTAATGTTGCACTGCTCATGATGTTTCTTTTCAGCCAGACCTGCAGGAAAACTATTATTATTTAAAGCATACTGAAATCAAACCTCAACACGGCCAGGAAGTTTGAAATAGTAGAGCTGAAACATGCACTGTTTCCAAGATGTTCAAGCTGCTCCTGAACATACTTTGAATTATACGCAAGGTCAGTCTCTGGGCTTCTGTACTCTTAAGCACTGGCAAATAAAGAAAACTAGAAAAAACGTACAATTCCTGAATGGAATGAATTGTGCCAAAAATGAATGTTTTGGACATCAAGAAGGAGTACACATTACTAAAACATGCAACTGTTGATATTAAACCAAAATTCAGCCTTATTTTAAAGTAACTTCTGTTATTTATATTTGTATTTTTTCAAACACGTTGGACTACTTCACCATAACCCGCTGTTAGATCCAGTCCAACATTTCCATGTGAAATCTTTGAAATGGCACAGGTAATAGTCTTAAAGCTAGTGTGGATCAAAAACACTGCCAGAAATAATAGAATACTTTATCTATATCTTCAGCACCAACCCATTCTTTGGAAGCCCTCGTTTATCCATGTGCAACATACATTGCCTACAAAAGTTAAGACTGTTTCAGCTGGGAAGATAAGGAAATATTGGGCAAGATCTTAGTAAGGCAACAATCTTGTTTTCATACAGCGGCATTATTTCTACCCTACATGTGCTTCAAAAAATTAATAGCATAGTTTTTATTCTGAGTATTTGCTTTATGGACTTCAAAGAACTTTTCCTCTCCAACCAGCAAGTTTTCACTAAGGTTTTCCATTGTATCTCTGATGGTTTGAAGTTGATATGGAGGTGCAAGGTTTTTCATAGAAAGCTGGGCGTTATTCATCAACCATTTATAGAATTATAACAGCTTCATGGTTCTTTTCCCCTTTTGTCACCACTATTACACTCTTTTCACTGCTGTGTCCACAGAATTAAAACTAATAATTGAAAAGAGAGTGGTACAAGGATATTGAAGCTGGTGTCTGAGACTACAAGACAGAGCGAAAAGTGGGACTCTTTTGCAGGGGATTTTCACTCTCTCCAGATACCGCAGTTCAGAGCAGCAGTGCCGTGATCGAGAACCAGCACTGCTGGCAGGCACTGGGGACTCACCACCTACACCTGTGCTGAAGGCAGCAACGCAGCTGGAGACATGTGGGAAACTTTAATGCTCTTTTGTATTCTTTGCATTTTGGAGCTTTTCAATCTCTCCGCTTCTTCAACCTCTCCAAAGACCAAAACAAGGTTTACAACAAAAGTTAATAATAATAATAATAATGAAGTGGTAATGCATTTTTAGAAAGAATCAAATGCTAAGTAATGAAGCAATGTAAACAAAATAGCATTATTGCTGTTCATTTTTTTATGTTGCCAGAGGTACGGTGGATGATTTTCTGTTCTTTGGGTGTGGATCCATGATATTTCACAAAGACTTGTATTGCCTAGTTTTTCACCCATGTCACAAGAGTGATGTTGCTGAGTTGGTAATGGACTTATCAGGAAAGTAAAATCTTTTCTTTTTTTGCTATTTAAAATTTATGTAATTTTTAAACTATTAATTTAAAAACATTTTACGTTTGAAAGCAATACATATTTTGACATGTAAGCCCACTTCCTCTATCGTCAGAAACCTCATTGGAGTTTTGTTAATCAAGAGCTTTTCACATAAAAGACACTTCTGTCACAGAAAAACACAATCCCAGTGTTAATTTTTACTAATTAAAGTAGAAGCTTTACCCTTTGTTACTTGAGGATAGTGGTGTCAGTGGGATGGGACACAGTGGTACACATCTAGCGCTTAGGCGGATGTAACCTAAGAGATGAAGCTACACTTTCACAGCCAAAATAAAACTGTGCTAAAGTTAGTCTGTATTTAGAAATACCATCAATGATACCATAAATGGTATCTATATATTGCTAGATTGTTGATGAATTAAAACATCTATAAAATTACAAAAATGCAGCAGTTTTATATTTGCTTTCTATTCTGTGTAGAAGTAACAAACTTCACAGATGCAGAATGACAGTAAGCGTCTGAAGGAAAAATCTACTTTTGTATTCTGAGAACTCGAAGGCACTTAACATGAGCTTTGCAATTTATTGCCATCATGGGAAGCATAAATTTCAGGAAAGCATGTGAGCTTCTCAAACTATATTCCCAGCATCAACCTATTTACAGAAAGAATTTCAATGAGAATTACAATTATATGTGGGGCTGACAAAAAGCATCTTTTCCCACATCGGTGCTCCTAGAAACTGTCAATCAAAGCATATTTAAGTATTTTCTACCTTAATGATTGGATTCAGGGATGCATACTACACTACTTGTTTCCTAAAAGAAAAAGAGAAAGAAACCACTGAGTTCTATATATTTTTACCAGTGCATCATTAGAATTTCATAGCTTACCTTAGTGTATTAATTTCTCTACAAAATTCAGCACAGCACAGCCAATTAAAAACATGAGTTTAAAAAATGCCTATGTTGCAAGTCGGCCTCTGGAAAGCTCTTGGCTACAAGCAGCCAGATCATCATAACCACCGCTACAACTGGTCCCCAAACAGAACTCATATGTGCCCGAAGCTCCGCTTCTACACATTTCTCTGAAAAAAGCTACAGAATATTTGGGGTGGTTTATGCAGGTACTGTATTTCTAGAGTGCCTAGTAGACACAACAGTGATCCCTAATATTGCCCTAAAGTGCCATTAACACAAACTTAAATTAGATGTGATGCCTTCTACTTCCTGGAACATCAGATGCAAAGAATGTTTAGGTAACATTTTCTAGCACTGCAAAATGTCCTCCATTTTTTGTGTTAGAAAGAGAAAACCATCATGAGGTCAGAAACTTTTGTTCCCCTTAGTTCCTCGATAAAATCATATCCATTTGAAAATGTTCCAGATGTGTATTTTAGACGGAGGAGGAGCTCTGCTTGGGATTTCTTCCTCAAAAATAGTATCTGACAGGACTGACACCTTCAGCTGCCTCGTAAGTGCTTCCCAAGTGTAACCACAGCAGTGCAACCTCTCAGGAACGTGCAAATTCCATAAGGACATGAAAAGCAGCATGATTTTGGAGAAAGTTTAAGGAAGAATTCACCATCCAGGTAACACCTAACTTCTGTCACCCACCACACAGGACATGGATTGTGGACATGGCAATTTTCAAAGTATTTTGAGATTGTGTGTGCATTTCCATATCTGGGCAAAAATCCTAAGAAGCCCAACGTGAAATACCAGCCACAACATCTATTTCTGAGACTGGCAAAGAAATATTCCAACCATTGGCACCACAGCATGGCTGGGAATCAGCTGGTCCTGCCACGTACTTTGAGCCACACACTTTTACACTGGTACCTGGCCTGTACCAGAGCTCCGGTCCTGCTGCACAGGAAAAGTTATTTTCTCTGATGCTGTCCCAAGCCTAAACACTACTGGAAGACTAATTTTTTGTTCTGAATAACATTTGAATGTGATATCCACAAAGGAAATAGTTGGGCCAAGCATTAACTAAATAATATATAATTTGTTTAAGCTGCTGGAACGCAGGCTGCCACCCAAAAAGGCAATACCCTCTCCCTGCCACCAACCCCTGTGTGCCCATCGCCTCCTCCTTGAGCACATACAGCAGCCCCCACGCAGGTCAGCTCATACCGATTGTGATCTACACATTAAGTTATTCAGTATGGAGTTACACCAAAATATGGTTGTCTGTTAAAATTTATCTTTGGAAATGTTTGCTCCTGAAGTTCTTCAGGATGAGCTGCTGCACTTTCCATCCATGTTCCTTCTAACCTAGCCTAACATGCAGTTGTAAACAAATCGTTGTATATAAATCAAGCAAGGGAACCAGTTTAGGAAAGAGCAAAATCATGAGTCGGTCCCAAATCCATGCAAACTCTGCTAAAGTGACTACTTAATGCTGGCGATCAAAGGCTTTTTTAAGTGGGACTGTAAATCGCACTTTTCTGGCATGAACTTCTGGCTCAAGCAATCTCCAATACGGCCCAATTCCACACCCTCAAAAAAGTACATGAATCTTCATAATAATCTGTGTATTCATGTGTATTGCAAAGCACTTAAAACCCCCCCAGCAGTTGAACTCTAAGACAGTCCCAGACCTACCCACGGAGGTGCAAGCCCCCGGCTCTAATGCAGGGAGGGCACGTGGTAGGCAAGGAAGCCTTCTGCACAGAAACTCTCCACTGACCTGGGAAATTCAGAGTCTGCCTCGGCAGCCCTGGCAGTTAAAGTCCATACTGTGCCATTTGTTTGCGGAGAGTCTGCTAGTATTTAAGGAACAAACACAGAGGCATGGTAGAAGGCATTTATTTTAGTCTGACTTTTTTTGAAGACATTTAATCTTTTTATAAAAGGTGTTTTGTTTTGTTTTGTTTTTTAGTTTGCCAGAGGAGCTTGTGCTGGGTTCGGGGCCTTTTTTGCCATTTTTGTCTGGAATGACTTGCATCACAGCCATGTAAAATCAGACATTTCAGTCCTGCTATATATACTAGAGCACAGGGGTCTTCAGACTGAGATCCAGTTCTTAGAAAATACCTTGGAAGTGATTCTTCGGAAGCCAGCTGACAGATCACTCTCTCCTTGTTACAGAGATGATTAAGCAGAATCCTGCCCCTGATTTTCAGTTAAAGTGGTAGCATCTAAAACATGGCTGCTAACTTTGGATGTACTGCTTTAAAGTAACTGCACAACAGTTGTGAACAACTACTTCTTTTGGCCAGGAATCAAAAAAGCACCATTAAAAGGGTTCACTTGCAATTACAATCACTTTGTTGGCAGGTATTAATGAATGTGTTTAATATTTTAGCAGAGACACTAGACTTCTAATTAGACTAGATGTCTAACACCAAGTATTATATTTAATGAATCAATCACTTTAATGGCTGGGTCATTAAGCTATAGAGACAACCATCTTCTAAAATAATTTTAAAATCTATTTTTCTCAGGCGACGATCTCTAAAAACTGAAAGCAGGATTGAATAGCTGGATTAGGATGTAATACAATGCAGATGTGCTCCACATGATGCATGCTTACAGAATGGTCAGTAAGATCTCACACAGATGACAGTAGGCCAAGTTTAGGGATTTACAGTAGAAATTTAACTGGATCACTCAATTTTTTAGCATAACTACTACTACTACATAGTTCTGGCTGCTTTTCTGCATGCTTAGTATCAGCCATGTCTGAAACAGGCTTAGAATCAAACACTGCTGTCAAAAATATCTTCCCTTACATCAGTGTACTTGACCTATCAATTTGATATGGTTGTGCTTTCCCGAAAAGCAAAAGACATACAGGGTATGTCTCAACATGGACTTTCCGCTTGTTTACATAACATAGATGCCTCGCTTTTAGGAGGGAGAGAGCTCAAGCACAGCTGGTGTCCTAGCAGAGGACCTTTTTGCAAGACCAAGACAGGATGTACCTACATGCTACAGCCCACTCAACCAGCACGTACCCTAAAGTTGGCCGTTATGAACCACAGTGTGGACATTTTGATCCCAGGTGGTAGTGGGTTGACAGCCACCACAGAGATGACAGATCTGTTGAGTGTAAATCTGCTCTCTAGCCCGCTCACCTCTTAGTAGAGACATCCTTCTAGAGAAGGCAGCACCGTGGATTTTTTACTGAACTGGACAACACATGTTTTGTAGAGGTAATGCCACTAATAGCAGTCCTTGTTGGACAGGGAGTGAAATATGTAATTCTTTTCAAATGAACAGGGACTGCTGAGCTGCTATGTTGCTGCAGAAGTGATGCTTCTGCTTATTAAGTCACAGCATTAACACTTGGAGTTAATACATCTCAATCCTAAAAACACTGGAAAAATGTTGCCCTAATTCCACTTCCAAACAAATGTGAGCAGTTTTTCACAACAGGCAGGGATTGTGCAAACAATATCTTCAACAGGACAAATGGGGATTGTGCAGACAAGAGTGCTGAAAGAATGCTGGATTCAACAAAGATGATTGTCCAGCCCACAATCTCTACAAAGGTACCACACACCGAAGAATAGTATTTCTCAGGCACATCACTCAAAAGCAAGTTTTAAAAGGAACATCTAGCTAAAAATTCAATAGTGATTATCCAAACCTCTGGCTGACTAATAAACCACTGTTCTTCCTGATAGTATCTGAGAATGTCAAGATCACATGAGATTCACTAATGTTCTTTAAAATGGTATTTAAATATTAATTAACACTAGGAAACTCTCAGGTGAGAGACCTGTCTTCAACTCTTTTCTCCTTTGCTGGACCAAGTGTGGTATTTAGGGATCTCTACTTTTCTTTTCTGACTGCTGTTCCAGAAAGGTGCATTGAAGCGACCTGAAAGTACTTTGCTATGTCTGGAGCCATGAGCTTTGTTTCTGCCTCATGCAAAACGAGCAGTAATTATCTATCTGGCACATGTATCCTGACACTTAATGCTGGTCTGCTTCACAGAACTAAATAATTAACCTTGTGAATAAGCAAAGGATTTGCCACTAACCCACTTCCCAAAGAGCCTGCACGAGGCTGCCAACAGTCTTGTTCCGTCAGCACCAGAACAAACCTCTCATACCACGTTTGTCCTTCCCTCCATGTTTTTCAACGCTGTGAAGCTCCAGCAAGTGTCTTGAAAGCCATTCAGCTGTGGAAAAAAAGGGGGGGAAAACTAAGGGCTGCTCGATGGGTAACAGCACCTCATGACCCAAAGCCCCCTGATGCCCTTTGTATTTTTGCCTGAAGACGCTGAAAGACACTGAACATCTCAGGTTTCTTTCCCCAGACCCTGTTCAGGGCATTGCAGGAGTTGCAGGTAGCCTCTGCACATCGGGGTCAACCTGCGTATGACAGCGGAGTGAAGATACGAGGTAACTTCAGGGATGCCTCGTGCCTTACGCAGCCGCTCCAGACAAACGCCCGGTGCAGGCAGTGTCCGAAGGCGAGCTGTGCCCTTCTCTCCTCCCAGCTCTCCTAGCACCAATATGTGCCCAGAACAGAGAGGGCCATACTCTGTGTAGGTACTTCTGCACTGATAAAGCTGTCCTAGCAGAGACAGGGACTGCATCTCCATCAACGGAGGTTTGCTGACTTGGTTTTATGGGTGAACCTACAGCAACAGGCCTGCTCTTTCACAGAGATAAACAATGCCTTCATGTTTTTCGCCAGCTCCTCCTCCCCCTTTTCTGCCCTTGCTGTGTCCCCATCCCAGCCGTGATATATTTTCCAATATACACAGGGTGCCATCGCTTAAGCATTGGCATCCGGTGCCTTTTAGGATGCTCTGGGGTACCCAAGGCATCTGCATGGCTTTGCAGATATAACAGGATTTACGGAAGCTCAGTGCCTTTCTGGAGGAGCAAATGCAATTGAGATTGATATCCTGAGGGCCATAAAATGGCACCAGACACTCATGTTGAGGCATCTGCATGCCACCCCTACTGCCATTGACTGTAATGGTTGCTTAGGCACTTAGTACACATGTAGATACCTATTTATAGACACCTAAATGCAGTTGTCTTCACCTGGAGCTGAATCCTGCTCTTCAATCTCTACAGAGTAGACCCGACCAACAGCTGCAAAGCAATTGCTATTTTAAGTGCAGGATTTTTTTTTCCTTTAACAGCATACAGACTATTACTGTTGTTACACGTGGGAGCTCTTATCAGGATCTGATTGCACTAGACACTCAAACAGAAATAAGCAAATTCGACTTCAACTTTTCAAAATGCCAAGAAAAAAAAAGGTTCAGAATTTAAAGTGTTCATGACAAAATAGGCTCAAATGTGTAGATAAACTAATTTACATGAGTACACCCAGGTTTTAGATGACAGAATGACTAGCCGTTACAGGTGATGTAGGCTGTCCATTGAAGACATATAAGCACACTGGAATTTGTACAGAAAGACTAGTTAAGTGTTTTATAAACAGACTCCATATGGCACTCCCAAAATTCAAGCAGCTCTTCCTGCTAAATTGAAACTGAACAAAGTAATAGCAAACTCAAACCAGGGTATGTTTTGATGTTTCACTCAGAGAAACAAATTCAAGAATGCTTCCCCTTCTATTTCATGAGGCAGTGCAGCCATTACATTGGTTTAGTTTGTAACATTACCTCCATGCAAAAAGAAAAGAAAAGAAAAGAGAAAAGAAAAAAGGAAAAAAATTCTTCTTCCATAAAAAAGGAAAAATTACCTATTACTGGGCTGTCAGTGTAGCACTCTATTATTTCCTCAGGATTCAGCCTTACACATGGAATAAAATGGTACTGCTCTTTTTTAAACTCTAGCAGTTACTGAAATAACAAAGGTGGGATTATAAGCAAAGACAGCTTTCAGCTTGATCCTGACCTTAAAATATAAAATACCTCAACTTGTCAAAGTAAGATTGCACCCTTGAAATATATGAGACTTGCATAAATGGACAAACACTTTGGGAGAAGACTTTTAATGCTAGGATTAATTTATTAACTACCAGCACTACTCTATTAACTGCAGAGATACATTGATCCTGAAGTCCTGTTTTCAAAAGGAAACATACCCACCCTAATCCCATTCAAAATGTCTCACCATATCACATCAGTCAAACCAACAGGTCTGTTCAAGAGCTGTTCTCAATCTTTAAAATAAAGGTCCAGGCAGTTAACTTCCACACCGTGCTCCCTGGCAGGTAAGCTCGTACCCCCCACATTGATGGACTAGTGCCATCAGATAGTTCCATTCCTAGCCACAGCCCATTTCTTATTGCAACTGAGACCTCCAGTGAGTCCAAGACCCAAAACTAATCGGGTGTGTCTTATCAACAATGCACAGGGAAAAAACCAAAGGAGATAATTGAGTTACAATACGGTGACGTATAATGAAAAAATATATAATGCAGATGGGATTTAATAGGAAAAAGAATGTAAGTATCATTAGACAAAGATGCAGGCTCTAGGAAACTGAAGGAACATTGAGAGAAGTTCTTCATCCTGGAATAAGGCAAGATTGGCTTGGTGACCTGCTTGCTAAAGGGTAGAGCCTTTCTCATGAAACTCTAAGTCCTAAAGAAGATAAACTCTCTTCCCTTGATCAGTGGATTTGAAAATTCACCATCAGGGATTTTAGAGCAACAGATGGCACATCTGTCCCCAGTTTATTTGTTATTTTCCTGCCCTGTAAGAACATCATGACAGTTTTGCAGCTACATACTGTACATTTTGCAATATAATTTGGAAGAACTTTGCAATTACAAGATTGTCTCCACTTCTCATAGAAAACTTCGTATTTTGAGGGTGAGGATAATTTCACAGTAACTCACATTTCTTCAAATTAAGATTCCTCAGGGTCACAGAATAAAATGATCCCTCTAACTTAACTAGCCAGCTATTCTGAAATTTAGAGAACAAAGTTCACCTGGGGATAAATTAATGGTTAACGGCCATGCGGATGCACCTATATAATCAAACTTCTCTCCTCTGTTTTCCCACATCGCTTTGCATCTGAACTGCATGCGCCGTGCTGTTCTGAACACCAGTTGCCTGGATGTTACCTCCCTGTTGAAAGGCTGGCAGGCAGCCACGGGGCCCCATGTGTGACTGTGTACTCCTGGAACCGCACACCCCGCACTCCAGCAGTATTACAGCAGCCGTGTCTCGTGCATTTATTTGTATGGAGCCACGCAGAGGTCATGGGCTTTGCAATCTGGGGAGAGGAGACCGCGTAGTCCTGCCTCAACAACGGCCGTGATGATGTGAAGATACACAGATGTATATCAAAGTGATGCTGAGAGGGGTCACTCCAGGAACACTGCTCAAAGCTGCAGCAAACGAAGGGGCTCTGGCACAAGGATTTAAAAACAAACCTCTGGAAAGAAGCAGAATCCTGGCAACACTCCAAGTACCTTTCCCAAGTACCTCCGAGCGCCAGATGGACTTTTTCCAGCAAAGCCACCGATTATGTATAACGCAGACAAAAGGCACAGAGGAGTTCGTGGTCCTTAACCAGGGCTCTAGTGAGAGCGAGCTTCCTTTCCCCACACCGGAGTCCAAACCAGAACCTGGAGAACAGAAAGCTCTTTCACCCCTGCACGCATGCACGCACGCAGAGTGGAAGCGTCTAGCCAGTCCTAAGCAAGTCACTGTGGGACTGCAGTGGTTTCAAATAAAAATAGTGTGATGGAGGTATGTTTATGGAAACATCAAATACAGAAAAGAAAGGCAATGTAAAACATACTTTGCTTTTTATAAGGCATATTTAGCATTTTATAAGGTATACTTTCCCAAGTGAGGAATGGAAAATTGCAAAGACATTGAAAGCACTCAGCCAGGCTCAGTGTTATTAAACCTTGGTTCAGTACAATCACTCCCAAGCACTGCTCACTGCACAGTGCATTCTGTGTGTGCCTGCAAGTAACAGAAAAAGATCTTAAGACAAGAATGATGCTCTCTTTTGGCATGAAAATCACAGGCTTTATCAGTATTGCAGATGTAAATAATTTTTCCATTCCCATCTGCAGCAACCCTGGCAGATTGCGCTCGTGGGTAGCATCATTGAATCATTTGCTGCTTTGTCTCTTGCCTTTCTGCATAAGCCCGTTACCGCTTTTGGTAGCTTACATCAGACCAACGTCTTCCACACAGGAGGTGGGTGTGCAAAAGTGCATGTGCCCATTTCCTGCAATCCCCTATCTCCCAGCCTGTGCCTAAAACCCTGGCTAACTATTCCACAGCTTTACCCTGATTACTCTAAAAAGTTCTCAACTTTTCACCCTGAATCTTCCTCACCACAGTTTAAGCCACACTACCTCTTATGTGATACCTTCTCCACAGCTGAAGAACTGCAACAGCCTTTTATAAAGTATTTGAAGACTACTATGATGTCTCTCCTTCAATCATCTCTAGGCTCAAACTATTTGCAGGAGTCGACTCTGCGGCAATGCTCTGAAATTTTCTGTTTCTCACACAGAAGTGAGGCCATCTCTAAGAGGCATTTTGAAGAAAATTGCACCGTACATATTAGGAGAAGGCAACACCGGATGCTTGTCCAGAACCCTAAATGCTACTTCTGGGAGAACATCGGTGCTGTTCTTCCGCAGAGGCACATGCGAGAAAGCAGACAGCGTAATTATTTCAAAACTGTTACTATTCAGCAATGCAAACAATGCATAAATCTCCAAATTCATGATTAAAACTGAAAGGTCCTGCTCTGCAGCAACTAAAAATGCAAAATGACATTAGGAAAACCGTAAATACTTCCCAGAATATAAAGTCACATTCATAATTTTTGTATCTGCAACTGAAATGTAATATCTTAAGTCAACTCAGTAGAAGAACTGTGCTCAAAATTATTTCATCACAGAATCATATAATTTATTTACTTCTCCCTCGAGAATCTGAATACAGCAGAGGCCACTATTTTCCAATTTTCAAAAGCTCTTTTAGTCTAATCTATTATATACATTTCTAAAGTGTCTATCACTTCAGTTTCTTGGCATGCTTTAGATAATATTTGCAAGTTAAAGAATAACATATCGCGCTCCCCATCCCATATCCCACCAAAATCTTAGCTTTTGTGGATTCCTAAATGCAAGCTACCATCTTGGGTAAATTTGGGGGGAGCAATTCCACAAGTACAAAGTCTGACTGTACAAATTGCTACATGACGCCTGAGCAATGTTGAGCATCTGTGTGTTCTGCTAAATTAAACTGAGTTTACTTTGAAGGATAGGACACAAAACTGGGAGAAAGCCTTAACAAAATTCTACTTTGCATTAGTGGTTTATAGAAGCGAATCTCGTCCCTAGTGGGATATATGCTGATGGAGAGCGTCAATGCCCAAAGCCTCTTTTATCAGTTATTGCTGAATGCTGCTGTGTGTCTGTAGCTGCGGACAGCCCCAGCGAGCTGGAGAACTCCTTCCGCGCAGCAGCTAGAGGTGATTCAAAGGTGAAAACCGGTAAAAGGGCTGTTTTTTCAGTCACTGGAACTTCCTTTCCAGACCTTTCAGACCTAAAATGGGCAGAGGACATGGTGTTTTAAGACAAGCACAAGCACGGCGCTTCCTCCAGCCACCGTGAACGGGCCAGGCCTGGGTGCGTGACCGGCGGGACACCGGAGAGATCTGCCCCGGGGAACCCAACCCGACCCGCACCTAAAAGCTAAATCAGGGCGGTGTCAGTACCACAGCCACCGCCGCTCTCCTCAGCCCTGCCTCCCTCCCGCTGCAGACCGCCGGGACCGCGGGGCCGGCTGGGCGGGAAGGGCCGGCTGGGACCGGCTGGGACCGGCTGGGACCGGTTACGGAGCGGTGCCGCTCACAGCCCCGCCCCCCCCGCCCCGCGCTGGGGCACGGCCGTGCCCACAGCGCCCCCTGGGGAAGCGGGCGGCCGCGATCGACGAGCTCGGCCGCTCGACGGAGGGCCCTGCTCGGCGGTGCGGAGTGCGACTGCCTCTGCCGGAAGCGGGGCCGTTGCGGCCGGTGCTGGGGGAGGAGGAGGCGGCGGCCATGGCGGCGGAGCAGCAGTTCTACCCGCGGAGCTCCATCGAAGATGACTTCAACTATGGCAGCAACGTGGCCTCGGCCAGCGTCCATATCCGCATGGGTAGGGACTGGGGATGAACGAGACCGCCACACGCCGCCTCCCCCGGCCCCCCCAGGCCTTGCGCAGAGGCCTCCCCCCCCCCCCCGGCCTCCCCTTTGCTGGGCCGCCAAAGGGGGTGTCCGGCCCCAGTGCTCCCAACAGGTTCCTCTCTGCTAACCCCGTCGGCGGTGGCGTTGAGCTAAATTCAAGTTCTGCGCGATATTTTAACCTTCTGGGTAAAGGCTGCGAGTGGGGAGCCAGGGCGTTACTTAGTGCGGGTTAAACAGAGGGGGTGAGGGACAGATCAGTGGTCGGCGACAGATTTTGTCATTTAAGCATACGGGGGTAGGTCTTTTTATCAGAGGGATTAAACCCATCTAGATTCGGACTTCATTTTCCCCGGAGTGATGCGTTTTGAAGCCCAGACGCGATACATGAGGTGCATAAATGCTGAAATTGGTGCCCATAACTGCAGTAGTTTAACCAGGAGGCTGAGGGATTTGAATTTCTTCCTGTGAGGTGTTAAAATACTGTCTGTTCGGCTGAACCGTTTCCGTGCGACAGGGTCCTGTTAGTGGCCATGAAATATGCTCTGCTGTTAATACGCAGGTCTCAAATACATTGAGTAGTCTTGTAGAAGGTGTCATCGGTAATCCTTGCTGAAGTAGTTATAGTGTTACTGGATACATCTTGGAATAAAAACAGATGTGTGCTGTGAATTTTTTATTAGGTATTTCTGATAAACAGGAGACCGCTTCCTATAAAAATACAGTTTTTATCTTGTTTGGAAAATAAAGGGCGCCATAGGAAATATGAAAGAGGTGTTGCCATTACCAAAATTGCTGATGCATTTAATAACATGGAGAGAAGGCTACGCTAGCTAGCAGGCTACTTCTAGGTTTATTCAGTTTTTTACAAGAAAGTAGGCCCCAATCCCTCATGGTTTACAAGTATATTTAACTTTACTTGTCTTAAACTTCCTTAGGCTGTGCTTTAAAGATTGAATTGATTCTCCCTGTAAGCTTATTCTTCATTTCAGAGTATTTTGCCTAATGGACTTGGTCTCCTTCCACTCAGAACAGAGAATATCTATGTGATATATCAGTATGTACTGAATGCTCTCCACTCTTCATAGTTCTAGAATTATGAAGCCTGTTAGTTTAATTCTGGGGCTTTTTAGAAATTTTTTTCTAGCAGTCTGTATCTGTAGATACCCATTCAGTACAGTGCAACTCGCAAACGATGATAAACGATATTTAACATGGCAGAAGGTCAAGCAAATAAGTATCACTGTAAAAGTTTTTCCTTTTTAAACTTTTATGGCTGTTTCTGTCTTCCACAGAACTTCCAAGTTAATCTTTCTTCATTTAGGTCCATTAGATACCAGTAAGGTGATGCAGAAGGTATACTGTTAGTAATTTTAGAGAGATTAGGTGTATGTAGTTTTTAAAATGGTCTGAAGTAAATTCCTTGCAAATGTTTTTTGTATTTCTTTTGGCATCATTGTTATTGTTTAAATAATGAAGCCTGGGAATAAGTGTAATTTTGCTGAAATAGTGTCAATTTTTTAAGGAAAAATGGCTTCTTACCTCTTTGCTTTGTGCTTTTTCACTGAATAAAGTTTCTAATGGTTCCTTATCAAATAGAAAATTTGTATCTGATTTACTGTTGAACTTTGTGAGTGTAACTCAAAAGTGATTTCATTTTTATTTTCCTTATTCTAGCTTTTCTACGCAAAGTCTACAGCATTCTTTCCATTCAAGTTCTTTTGACCACAGTCACATCTGCAATTTTTCTGTACTCTACTGGAGTGCAGGCATTTGTTCATGAAAGGTAAACACTAAAATGAAATGGAGCTGTTTATTGTGTGTTAAGTATACTTTATGTAGTTTGTTGCTCTGGAACACTTCAGTATTCCTAATTGTTTTTATACCCCGTGTTTTGATTCTGTAATAGAAATTGTGTAACCTGATTAGGAAATAACTTTTTTTCTCTGACATTTATGTCCTTAATTTATTATTAAAATTTATTTCTATTATTATCATTAAAGTTTATTTTAATCAATACTTTATTAATAGTGCTTATTTTAATATTTTTGCTATGAAAACCTATACATCAGTTGCAGAACATCTCAATTATTGACATTTCTTGGTTTATGGTCTAAGTATCTACTTTTAGAATCTGTTTGGAATGCTGTTGTTTATAGGTACCTGTTCCAAAAAGCTGAATCATGTCTTACTCCTCTCCCTTCCTCCCCCGTCTTCTTTTGGCTTTTTTTTCCTGAAAACTAGTCTGCTAAAATTCCTGTGGGCTTGCTTCTTTTGGCCTTTCAGATTTTCATGAGAAAAAATACAAGTCTCAAAGTCTAAACTGTGATGAACAGGGAGGGGAGAACAACTGAGGAAGGGAGGAGAGCACTGAGTCCAGTTTCTCTTTTCCCCCAGGTGCACTTGCAGACTTTTCTTTTACTTTCACTTCAAAGCTCAAACAAAAAAAGGAGCATCAAACACTGTGAAAGTTTCTGTATAAGCTATAGTGTATACAACAGAGGTTGTAAAACTACAATTTTCTACTTAAATCTGATAATTTAAAATCATCCTGCTCACTTAGAACTGCTGTGATTTTGTATTTGATTTTGGACCTGTTTTTGCTTGGAGGGCTGCTTGAATGATTTAATTATAGCAGTACTTACTGGTCAGTACTGATTTTCTTTGGTGCAGTTAGCGCCCATGGTTGTTGCATTCAGGTGCTTGTAAAAAACAGTCCCCTGAATGTGAAGCTCTCAATAGGCAAAATGTTACATATACTTTAACACTGTTAGTTTAATACAGTTGGATGTTCCTTTTCATATGGGTTCATCTCCAGGTGATGGATTCCTGGGCAGTCTTTAGCTTCAGTACGAAAAAACTGTCTTAACTTGTGACTGTACTATTTTAAACTGATTATCTGTGGTGGTATGTTTTAGAGCAGTTTTATTGTAAAACTGGCTTTAAGTTTACTTTGGATATACAGAGCAGTATCTTTATCTGGGTGATCAGTTAAAAACTTGAGTTTATGTAAACTGTTTTGTAGTCTTCCAGATATTTTAATGTTGATGACTTTTTTTGTATGGAACTTTACAGGCCTGCCTTGCTTTTGATATCTGCATTTGGATCTTTGGCTATAATCGTGGCACTGACCATCTACAGACACCAGCATCCTGTTAACTTATACCTGCTTTTTGGATTTGTAAGTATTTATATAAATTCAATTTTAATAGTCCCTAGAATGTCTTTCATTGTGATAACTCCTTGAAGCAAACTAGTGGTGGGTAATTTGTCTTTCTTGTATCCTTTGAAAGATACCCTACATACTTAGGAAGGTCTGAGTTATTTTTTTGGAGATTCTGTATGCAGATTGTTCCTAGATAGCCTCTACGTTGGGTTTCTTCCAGCATCTTTTTATGAAGAGTGTTAGAACTTGGAATCAGGTTGAGCAAGCTTTTTTTGTGTGTGTGTAGAAATATATGTATCTGCTCTTATTGTTCTGTTGGTGTCAGTGATTTTTCTATGGAACTGCTCGGTAGGAAAGGAGGAGGCATTTCTGTTACCTTACTTGTTTAGTGGACCACCTGCAGCAGAGACCCAAATGCAACCAGCCATATGTGTTTATTTCTTTAATTATTGTTGTCTTGATGCTAAATTCTGAGCATGTTTCCAACACAAGCAGGTCAGTCAGAGCTGTCCTCAAATTTCAGTTTCCTGCCTGACGCTGCAAATTTGTACGTATGGGCTAACTGTTGCTCTTGGATGTTTTGGATTACGTAGCATATCAGTCTTCTGAAAAGAAGTCACAGTAGCACAATTAGAATTTGATGCTTTAGGAGTTGCCTAAATTGTATTTGTGATACAACAGGAAGACAGCTTTGCTGTGTAAGTAAATAGACCTTTAAATGGTAACACAGTTACTTGCTTCCTGACTTCTGAACTCTTGCGGGAGAGTAAAATGTTTAAAAACTTTCAACAAGTGCAGCTGTAACAAGGAGTGATGTAATAGTTTGGCCAAATGTGGTGTGGGAGTTTGTGGTATGACAGTTTTACATTGTGTAGGAATAGAAGGATTTAAATCTGTATGTGATAAATTGATTTAAACAGAATATGGGTTAAGTGTTCTGTTATTTCTGACCTCTTGGTTCATGACATAGAGACTTTTCTCATGTTTTATTGTAATGAAACTTAACTTGAAATTATCTTTTAGAAAAACTCAGGGTCCATACTGGCCTTCAGCCCAGACATCAATACCGTGTTTGATTTTAAGTTAGATGTTTCGAAACAAGGTTGAGTTGGAAAAGGAAGTTGGTGCAGTCACTCAGCTGTTGAACAAGATATGAAGATGGTATTAATTTTATAGCCCCTTGAATAATTTGGAAAAAGTGTGAAAAGAATGCTGTGTGCTTTGAGTAGAAAATCTAAATGGCTTTTTCTATAGATGCTCTCTCTCATTCATTTTCAGCTTATGTTGTATTCTTTTTATGTAACACAACAACTTCCAGCACAGTAAGACAGTATGATTGCCATTTTCTTGTTGAAAACTAAACATGTTTTCATATACAAAGATTTAAGAAGAGAGCTAATGTAACGCATGCTGGGATTATGTAGCAGAATGGGACTCATTGCATGGGAAGTCTCTGTGTAAGTGTTTTGTGGGTTTTTTTCTTTTATCCTTGTAATTTTGTGTTTTTACTTTTTGTAGACCCTACTGGAAGCACTGACAGTTGCCATTACAGGTAAACAGTAGCCATCCTATTATCTGATTCTATAAAGAAACTGGAAGAGGAATCCGATGTGTTGTACTAAATGCCATCTGAGATTCCTAGGTGTGACTAAAATGACAATAAATGCCCTGTTTGAAGATTTTGATGGGAGTGATAGGAGTTTAGCAAAAAATAGGGAATCAAGGGAGAAGACTGGATTCTGATCCAGAACTGAAGCTGTACAAACCTGAAGTGAGAAAGGAGTTGTACCATCTGTTCTTCCAGTACAGCTTGCAATGTTCTTTCCTATAAGGCAGCTTTCAGCAGAGCTGATCTGCACGTGAAATATCCTTATCTTCCCTCCCAGTTTCCTCCAAGAGAATTTTTGTTTTGAGAGTTCTGTACTTCGCTGTCAGGGTTGAGATGGGGCGGTGTGCGGACAAGTCGTGGCATGACCTTGCACTATAGCTTCCAGCATAAGATGAAACCTCTTCATTGTGGCTTATGATCTCCTGCAAAAAAGAAGTCATTTGGGGAAAAGAAAGATTAAAGAGGAAGGAGGGAAGAAGAAAGTTCCACTCATTTCTCTTCTCTTTCCCCTCCTATTCCCCTAATCAGAACTTGGAGACGTTACAAGGACTGATTTTTTTTTTTTTTCTTGTTTCAGTATCATGAAAAGTTCAGACAGCTTTTTCCTTAAGATCTCACTTATCTATGCTTAAAATACTTACTGTTTTTGTTTTGTTTTGTTTTTTTATTGTGAGTGGGGAAGATCTGTTATTTCCATTTAAGAAGCTACAGCTATAAGGTAACTGTCAAACTTAGCTAGTGCAAGGGTCCATGAGTCCTATGATGAGTCCAAATCATTTTTGATGTGCAAAGACAAGTTCAGGCATAATTTGCTTTTTTTGTTCACAGTTAAGATTTTTTTTTTTTCTGTCTGTGAAAGCTTAAACTTCTGTTTCCTCAAAAGATAACTTAGCAAATACATACTGTAGTGTTCTTTAAATGATAGTTTACTTTTTCTGCTTGTAGTGAGTTTCTATGATGTGTCCATTGTGTTGCAAGCCTTTATTCTTACTACTGCTGTATTTCTTGGACTGACGGCATATACCTTGCAGTCAAAGAGAGACTTCAGCAAATTTGGAGCAGGGTATGTTGTCATATTGATGATTTTTTTAATTTTTTTGTTGTTGTTGTTAAGATAGTTCTTCCTTTTTTAAAGCAAGCTTTGCAGGTATAATAAGGAATTCAAGTCAATAGAACCTGTTTCAAGGGAATGGTAAGGATGTTATTTATCTTAAATTACTCATTTTATGCAGTTCTGCTTTCTTAGTAAGGAATTATTTTCTGTGATTATTATTCTTAAAACCGTAGTATTACACTAGAATAGTACTTTACCTGGATTTTTCACTGAGATGGAAGGCAGCTGCTTCAAGTATTTTAAAAAAAATAAAGTTAGGACATAACTTTTGACAGCTTTATAAAACCGAGTTTTGCTGCTGATACCAATGAACAGTTGGCATCTAAGAATTATGGTCATTAACTTACCAAATATATTGTGAAGTTGTTTTATAAGAAGGGAAGAGATTTTAAGTGAAATCTAAATGAAAAGATACTGTTGCTCACAGCTTTTTTTTTTTTTTTTTTCAGCCTCTTTGCTTGTTTGTGGATTTTAATCTTCTCGGGTTTCTTGAGGGTAAGATACCTTGTGTTCGGGGTTAAAAAATATTCTTTAACATCAATCTTTTACTAACTTCTGGTATAACAAAAAGGTCTTGGACGGTCCAATATAGCTTAATGAAAGAAAATTCCTAACCAGATCCATTACAGTTGTAGATCATGCTGGTGATCTTTTAACTGCTCATTTCCAATTCAGATTTTTGTTGGATGCTGTTCTTGCTAATGTAAAAGTGGTGTTTGTGTTGACTGACAAAATTTGTCAGTTGCGATCAACTGCTTGACTGAGAGAATGGGAAGGAGACTGGGGTTTTAATTGTATTTTGTTTTTCTAATTTTTCTGTTAATATTCTGGAGACGAGAGCTTCCTTTCTCTTAAGTGGAGGCACTTTTACCCAGTTAAGGAGATTGAGTGACTAGGGACAGTATGAAATAAGAACATTGAAATGTCATCCTAATATTGTAATTGTCTGTACATAACAGTAAAAAGACAGTGTGTATTCTTGTTTTAAGTGTGGCATATCATTATGGAGAGATTTTAATATTACAAAGAAAATGAAATTTACAAAAATTTTTTTCATGTTTCATTTGCCTCCAGCTGTTTTTCTATAGTGAGACGATGGAGTTGGTGTTTGCTGCTGCTGGAGCTCTTCTGTTCTGTGGATTTATTATTTATGACACACATTTGCTCATGCACAAATTATCCCCTGAAGAATATATATTGGCTGCAATCAATCTCTACTTGGACATCATCAATCTGTTCTTACACCTGCTGCGTTTACTGGAGGCATTTAATAAAAAATAGTCAAAAGTGGTGGTGTTTGACTATCGCGTATATAAAGTTAAGCGTTTGAATGATCTGCAAACTGTGTAGTTTTGTCTTCTGGAGACTGAATCTTTATTACTTTTTCATTCCATGAATACTGATCCCTTCTTGGGGAAAAAAAAAAAAAAAAGGCTTTTTTATGTAGCTGAAGTTCTTCTCTAGAATATATATTTTATGTAGTTAACATGCTGTCGTCATTTCAGTCACTTTTTTTAATCAGTTAACTTCCACTTGACATAATTCACGATTAAAATGTTTGCCAACTTCTGATTGCTCCAGAGTGAGCCTCTCTCTCTGCTATTGTGTAACTGCTGGAAATGTTTCCTTTGGGGTTGTGTGTGTACCGCATAAGGGTAGCCTGAGCTGATCATTGTGCGATGTTTTACTGAGCTGAATTTTTTTCCTAGTTTTTGTTTGGCAAAATGGAATGCTGTCTCTAACGGGGATGCTCTGTTCTTGTGGAGGGCTGTTAGATTGTTTTGTAAGCCGGGAGAGTGTTAAAACAATTAAAGGGAGTGTTCTTTATTTACCTATTATTTATTGCCTATCTTTCAGTGTTCCGAAAAACCATTCGGAAATGGATTCTGGCGTTTTACCAGCTTGTGTATATTAAGGTGAATGGTGTCTGTCAATAAACACGGGGAAACCTTTCGTCCGTTCTTGCAGCTGAGACCGGAGGACTTTGGGGTGCTGAGGACGGACGCCGTGGACCCTCGCTGGACAGGCGAGTGCTTGCTGATGGGGAGAGGCACCGCCGCAGTGGCTGCTTTCCCAGCTGTTGAAACCCTGGAAGGGCAGAGAGGGTAGAAAACAAACCACAAAAAGAGACTTTGGAAAGGCTTGCTTCGTGTTCGGTGTGGAAGTGGAAAGCGTTGTTGCCGCTCACCCATCCCGTCAGTGAGAGGTTAGCGAAGTGGCAGCGCGGGGCTGAGGCAAAATAAAAGCTCTCTTTTTTTTTCCCCTTGTGGTGAAATCCGTGTTTATTTTTCCATCCGCGCCCCTCCCCCGTTGTCCTTTCACCCCCCCGCAGCCCCAGGGCGCCAGTCCCGGCCGCCGCGTCCTGCGCCCTCGCTCGGAGAGTTACGGTAGAACCTGCGGGCGGGGCGGGGCCTGCCCTGCCAGCGTGCCGCGCATGCGCGGAGAGCGGACGCAGCCTAGCGCAAGGGGCGGGCGGCGGGCCTCGTGCGCGGCTGAGGTGAGCTGGGGCCGGGGGGGGAGGGCGGGAGACCCCCCCCCCCTCGTCCGGGCGCTGTGAGGGCGGCAGCCGAGCTGACGGCGCCGGCTTCCCCCTCACCGACTGCCTCTTGCTTCCCCTCAGGACATGGCGAAGAGCCTGAGGAGCAAATGGAGGAGGAAGATGCGGGCGGAGAAGAGGAAGAAGAACGCGCCCAAGGAGCTGGAGAGGCTGAAGAAGATCCTGGGAACCAAGGCGGACGTCGTTATGGAGGAGGTCAAGGAGGTGGCGACCGTACTGCCCGCCGAGAAGGTCCTCCAGCCGGGGGGTGAGTCGGGCTCGCTCGGCGCTGGGCGGCGCTGGAGGGACGGACGGGGAGGGCCCGGCCGGCAGAGCCGACCAGGCCCCGCGGGAGGCCCGGCTGCCCGCCCCGGGCTGCCCGAGGCCTGCCCTGCCCTGGGTGCCCGGCCCTCCAGTCCTCCCCCCGCCCCCGGTCACGTTTCTAGCGTGTTTTTTTAACTATACCAGGGTTTTATTCCTGTTGCGATCACCCCGGCGTAGGGACGTCCTGCGGAATTCCTTATTAGCGTTCCTGAGGCTTTCACCGCCGTGATCGGACGCAGCGTTGTTCCGGGTCGAGAATAGTGATTTGGAAAACCAAATCTTTATCTTTTAAAGCCAAAAGGTGCTATTAAATCACTGAATCTGGTCATCTCACAACATTACCTGCTGTATTGCATCCGCTCGCTTGTGGAATGAGCTTATTGACTTAAAGTATGTAGTATCTTGTAGAGAGGCATCTCTCTGAAGACAGGTGAGCGAGGATTTATCACTTAGCAGTTTTTTTCATCATAGCGGTTTATTTGCGGTTAAACGGGAGATAGGATATAATTTCCCTCCTAGTTTAAGGAGGATGCAAAATATGTAAAAGTTGGACCTAAATCTAAAGTAATTTTGCAGAGATTTTATCAAGAGGACAGTGATTTTTTTTTTCCTTTTTAAACATACTGTGTCAAGGTAGGGGCAGTAGGGACCTTGGGTTTATGTGCTAGTTAATGCTGCGCTGCACATGGTATGGGAGTGGGTGGCATTACCTGGGTACAGATAATGCCATCTTCCTCTCTGTTCCTTGAATGAGATGTAATCTGTAAAGGAAGTAACCCAGAAAATGGGAACAAAGGTTTTAAATAGCTACATATTGGACAGGAGTCAGAAAGACACCTTTGCTTTCCAAAACTGCAGTCTAAGCTAAATCGTAGTCCTTTTTTCTTTTCCAGTTTATGCCAGTTAAGCTGTTACAGTATTGCTGATACAAGCTTTTTATGTGGCATGCAGAAGTCTCTTGAGACACCACAGTGGGGATATAGAATAATGCTAGTAATCACTGTCAGTTGCACAGCCGGTTTTGTCAGTGTTTCAGAAATTAGGAAAGACAGGGAGGTGTTGTGAAGTTGAATAGCAGACCCTGTAAACTATATTGAAAATGGAATGCTATATAAAAATACTTGCCCAATTAAGGGTAGCTTGGAGTATAATTTGTAATTTTATCCGTGGTTCTGATTTGTCCCATAAACCAGATGTAAAAGTTGTTCTTCATGGGATTGTTAGGATTGAATTTCCAGAATGTTTTGGGACGTGGTCAGCCTTCTGATATTGATGCTGAAGCTGGAGGAAACATCATTGTCTTAAATCTAGTTTCTGAAGGAAATGCCTGGTTATCTGTCATTCTTGCACCCCCTTCCAACTCTGCTGGCAACTTCTCTACAAGTGGCTAGTTTCACTCAGCCTCTGTAGAGATATAGTAGCTTCAGAAATACCTAAGTATAAATATATATTTCACAAAACAGCTACAAGTTTTGTGAAAATAACAGTGTCTTCTTTGAGAGGACTGTTCAACACTAACTGTTTGTGGACACAAGGGAGTTCACATTGCAAAATGTTATGTGGGACTGAAGTAGCTGAAGGCTTCATCCAGAATATGCACTTTCCATAGACAGGTGAATAATTTTCCGGCCTAAGAAAGTATATAGGTCTGTTAGGGATGTTTTCCTGTGGTACTTTAAGGTATTTTTCACAGAACACTGTGAATTTTTTTTCTTCCTAGTTTTTGTTGTTAAGAAAAAAAATAATGGAAGGTCTGGCTAGCCCTTGGTCAAAAATGGTTTTGTAGCTGTTTTTAAAACTTTGTGGATGCACACATTATTTTTCAAGGTAATCATATCCATTGAGTTTGGTTCAATTGCCTACTTTTATAGATTTTTTTTTTTCCTTGGTCCTTTTCTCTTTGTCTTTAACACCTTTGATAGGTTTTCTTTATGTCCTTGGACCACTTCTGTTCAGTAGATTTGTTCCTGTTACTGATTCCTACAGCATCCTTGAGATTGCGAAGTATGACAAAAACGTTGTTCTATGTAAACAACTGGTATTTTTTGTCCAGGAGTGTTTCTTCGTTTAGTTAATACTGCAGCTGACATTTATTGTGGATGTGCTTTTTTGCAGTCAAAATTCATGTAACAGATTAACCTCAATCATACGAGGTTTGTCATAGGACAGGAATCAGAGAAGCTTATGTAGAGTTGATTTTCTTGGAGTGTTGGGTTTTTTTGTGTGGTGTTGTTGGAGGCCCTCTCTCCTTCTGTGGCATTTAGAAAACAACGCTGTTAAGAAGGCCTCATGTTGTGTTTCTCTGATGTCTCAGGAGGCTTCTGGAGCTGGGACTTTTTTGCTGCCAGTCCCGTGCTGGCTCAGCCTTTGGTTGTGCCAGCAGGCAGTAGGCCCCTGTGTTAATTCTCTGCTGACTGCCAGTATTTGTATCCCAACTTCAGGGCTCCCTAAGCACATCTCTGTGGTGCAGATCCCTGTAGACTATTGGCATGCTTCAACTATTGAAGCAGCACATTGGCTTTTTTACTCATGAACTTTGTCTCCCAACAGCAGACAGGCACAACAGAAAAAAGTTTTTTTTCCTCTCTGTAAAAGCTCACGATAAAGCTTTTAGAGGTGCACGTGGATGGTTTGGAAACAAGGTTGAAATTAAATAGCAGAGCACCATTCAAATCTATACTTAACAAGGTGTTCCCCTTGTAGCCTTGTTGTGTCCCCGAGGCATGAGGTTCATGTGGTGTTAGCTAGCTGGGGACGCCGGTTTTGGGAGTGACCCATGTCACAGGCAGTCTTCCTGATCCTAGAGATTAATCCTCTATTTCTGTCTCTAAATATATTAGACTTGACCTTGTGCTCGCGTTTTGAAGCAAATGTAGCATCAGTGGCTCGTGCTTTGTACAGTCATTGTATTTCACCTTTTCTCTTTATTCTTCTCTTTACCTGTATTCATCTTCCACTCAATTTAATTTAATTTTTTAGAACAGATCTAAAACATCACATCATAAAAAGTGTTTAATTGTGCGTATGTTTCAGTAAGCCTATGGCTTCCTGTATGGTTGCAGCATTTGATGGAGACCACACACAATGTTTTTAGACACAGTATTGGAACAGATGGCAGACTAAAGAATAAGGTGCTTTGCCCAGACATGGGCCTTTAGGGAAAATTCTGCATATTTACTATCAGCTGTTGAAGTTCCTGGGTTGCAGTTGTATTGGTTTGGAAAGCACTTTCTGTGTGTAAAGCCTTCAGCTCTCTACATACAAATACTTCTATGCATAGGGATATTTTTGTATTGTTTTTGTGAATCTAGTAATAAAATAGCTTCTATAAAGCTGATTCATGCATTTTACTCACTATAAATACCTTTCTTTTTCAGATGACTGCAAAATGGACGTAGATAATAAACGAAACAAAAAAACTCTTCTAGACCAGCATGGACAGTACCCAATATGGATGAATTCCAGGCAGAGAAAGAAGCTGAAGGCACAGCGTGTTAAGGGGAAAAAAAAATCAAAATTGGCCAAAGGCCTAGTCTGGTAAAATCAGAATTTTGTAAGATCATTAATATTTTAGTCACAAAATAAATATCCCAAATAAGTACATCATATTTTTGTGCTTGGCCACCGACTATAATTTGTTGCGTTGTGTGAACTTTTGAAGGGACTGTTAGGCCAGCAAATGATGAAAGCAGTATCAATTTGATGTCTGCCGAACTTTAAAAAAAAAAAATTTACAAAAAACAAGCTGAGTGCCTTTGAATAGACTAAGTGTCTGTGGTTATCTGTTTTCTTGAGGGGGGAGGGTCTTCATTTTTTATATTGTGAGTGCTGAAAATGCTAAAGGAAATCCTAAAAATAATGAAACTGTAAATGTTTTTTGTACTGTGGTCTTCGTCAATGTAACTCGTCTTTTACTAAATTTAACCAAAGGATTCTGTAAACTCACCATATCCTTTAAATTCTTCTGTAAAATTACTTTTGCTGTGCTGATTTGTGTGGTTTTTAACATCTGGTAATTAACGAAAACAGGCTTTTAAAGTGTAACTTAAAAGAGATTATACACTGAAATCAACACCAAGGCTTCATGAAACTTCTGTAAGTAAAAAGGCAAAGTGTCAGTCCGACTTCAGTTCGCAAAGAGAAAGTTGTTGGAACAAAGAGGTATTTCACTGCTGTCTGTAACTGAAATAGTGTAGGAAATAAATAACTGAAAGTAAAACTGATTCTTTTACTATTAATAGGAGAGAATGAAAATGCACAGATTGGAAATAAGATAGTTTTATTTCAGACATTTTCCAAGTTTTAGTAAAGTAAATGAGAATTTACTTTTCCATATGTATTTTCAGTAGCCTTTTATTCCTCTTAAAATGGTACTCATCTATCATGCTTTACAATGTGGGCATAGGATAAAATATTGCACGATTGCATAACAGATGCCATTTATATGTGATTAGCTACAGTTGGTTGCATATTACTCGGCAGTAACATGTGATGACAGATGCAAGAATTAGTTGCCCTGAAAGCTTGTGTTTTTAAAATGTCTCTCATTTCAAGGATGGAAATAATTACAATACCAGTCCTGCAGTATGTTGCCTGTTGGTACCGTTCATTGATACAGAGTATAACCTTTGTCCAGCTTCATCGGAGATGGGATCCACCTTCTGTAATTGCCCACAAATTGTGATATGTGTCTGTTGTGATAACTTGGGCATAGGAAGTAGGGTTTATTCTTTTAAAAGTAATTACACTAGCTTATACTGTGCTAAAATCCACTAAGAAGAGCTCAACCTGGTAGAAAACTTAGTTTTTCTGGAAAAATACAGTGGGTTTTTTATTATTATTGTTAGGGGAAAAGTATTCTGTTGCTCAGGTAAAGAACTACAAAAGTGTTGGATGAAATACCAATGCATCTTCTGTTTTCACATACATTGACAATTAATGGGACTTGGTAAGATGCATAGGTCAAAGTTTATCGAATTGTATGCCATTTCTAACTTGTACTTTAAAAATAATTCCATTAAGTTGATAGTACCCCTGCTAAAAAACAGATGCTTCTCTTAATTCATTCAGATTAGTACTACTTCAAAATTGATTGATATGGAGGAAAGTGTTCTTTAAGGTTCATAATTATGTTTATCCAGAAATGGAATGGAATGAACAGTCAGTTTGTATTGCTTTACTATTTTAATGATGTAGGCTGTATTTTGCTTAATGTGTGCCTTGGGGAGTCATGGAGGGGAGCTTCTTGCATTTAAGTGCTAACAATTTGGGTTTTTTTCTGTAGAGTAAGCACAGTGCTATTTTTGACATGCTTGTTTGTAAATCAGATTACTTTCAAGCAGCTGCTGGTGGGAAAGCAGACTGCTTTTCCCGAGTAGAGATAATCAAACCGGCAACGTACTCCCATTTAAACATACGGCTTCAGAGTCAGTTTATTTTCATTCTTTAGGTGCGCAGCCATGCTCTGAGTCTCATCTTAATCAAGGCTGCCACTGCTGTACTTGCCTTACCCTCTCCTCTCTCTGGAGTTGCTCCAGTTCTGCCCCTGCTCCTTCCTCTGTAAGAGAAAATGATCTGCACAACCGAATACTCTTATTTCTGCTTTTATGACCTAGCTCTGAGCTTTGTTGCACAAATTTATTAGTCTGCTGCTTTTGTGACCAGATTAAGGATTTGAATCTCAAATGAGAGACGGCAGGCGCTGCGCTGATCTTTTATTTAGCAGTTGCTTCCTACCAGCTGAAACAATACTGGCTGTGTGAGGTATTTCCTTCATGGTGTCCAGGATAAAGTCAAACAGGTTCACTTAAACTACAGATATTTTAAGACATCCTGTTTGGTTTTTGAGCTGAAACAGAGGATAAGAAAGGAATAAACCCCAGTCTTTACTGGAAGGTGGCTCTTAGTCTAGTACCAACGTACTTCTGCTTATGGCATCGCAGCCCACTCCAGTGAGGCACAGCTCTTTGGGCCAGGAAGGATTTGGAGAGCCTGCTTGCGTGGGATCTCTAATCCAGGCTGAAGGCTCACTTGTAGGCAGGCAGCGGGAACCTGGCTAAATGTGCAGCGCGGATGTAACCTCAGAGGTTGAGTCGCAGATGCAGCAGGGAAATTGAACCTTCTAGGGTTTGAGCATATACTATATATGGCTATTGTAATTTTGTATTTGGAGTTTGCTTTAGATCTCCTTTGAACAGCTACATTTTTTGAATGTGAATACCAAATTTTTAGTTGTCATTGAATATTTGATTTACATTGCTGAATCTGAAACACATTCTGTTTGATCAGTTGATGGAAAAAAAATCATTCGTGTTTCTTTAGAAAATGAATTTAAACCTATCAGGTTTGGGCTGAAATATATATTTTAAAAGTCCTTAGAGGGATTTTCAAAGTAGTAAGCTGTCTGCCTTTAAACAGCATTCTAATTATATCATCATTTATTGATCTTTATCTAAAAAAATTTTTTAGGTTGTGATTGAGGGAGAAAAGGTTGCAGTTGATTAAACAAACTGATAGAAGTCTAAAAGTGTATAACTGAAATGGCATTGTCAGAGTTGGGGTTTTTTTTAATTGTGTAGCTGCTATTATGAAACTGCTTTGTTGAAACTTCCTACCCCTGTAACTCTGCCACCTATCTGCAAAGTGCTGTGGTAGCTGTATTTCATGGACCTGCAAAAGGTAGGGGAAATAATGTAGGCAATTTTGAACTACAACTATAAATGCCAGAACTGAAAGAATTAAATACTGTCATTTTATTGCAACATTTATGTGTATAAAATGTCTGTGTGTATACAGTATAGGAACCGCATTAGCGAATTGCTAAATGTCCTGCAGATTGTTGGCAGTTTCCTGAGAAGATGACAACGTCTGCCCTTTTTGATGCAGTATACCAGGCTTGGTTTTAAAGTGAGTTATTTCAGATGCCTAAAATAACTGGTGGTGGTGGTAGGGCAGTTCCTGGGCTTTCCTGGTAAGTCCTTTCTGCTCTGGGACACCTTTTCTGCATTGCGTAGTCGAGTATCTAGCAGAGATACACTGAAAATATTCCTGTTTTCCCCCATTTTCTTCAGCTGGATCGGTTTACAGCCTTACTGTATAAAAAGTGTTGTTGGTAGGAAGCAATGCAAGACTGGGAACAAACAGCTGGTGAAGGCCAGGCTGCGTGAGACAGTCCTGTTGCTTAAGCGCTGATCTTGTGTGCCACCTTTTCTCCTATGGCCCTAGCAGCTCTTAATGCAGCCACCATGCAGGACAGCGTCTTGAAGATGGGGATTGGTTCTGGAGATCAGGTCAGGCAAATGCACTGAAGAGCAGATTTGAAAGCGTTACTCAATGGAAGGTGTAAGAATAATGGAGGTCAGTGTTCTTTCTTACAGTCCCCGTTATATTTTGCTGTAATGCTCGGACAACATAGGCTCCACAGGTGCATATAGTCAGTGGCGAGCTTTTACAGATTCAGTTTGCTTTATCTTTCGCTTTATCTGCAGCTGACACTGGTTATAGAGTAGGCTAAAGCTGGTTTGGGGATGTCTAGCACTGGAGGAAGAATGTCATGGCCACATGATGCAAAGTGCTCCTCTGATACGTGGTCACAATTTTAAAAAAAAAAACCACACCAAACCCCAAAGGAGCCTTCCTTATCTGTACAAAGGCTTTATACTGTATGTCTGTTTCTACTATGCTACCTTTTCCTCCTGCAGCCTAAAGAGTTGCATGGGTTCTAGTGAATTTGATGGAAGCTGGATGTCTGATCTGTATCAGATTTATAGTATGAACTTGTCTGGTATTAGAGATTATAGGGCTACAGCCTTAGCATTGCAGAAATGAGAGGTGCAAGCAATCTATTCCTCTGGGTGGCATGGTCTTAATTGAATTATGGCAGTTGTGGGGATGATTAGAGTCCGGAGCAATAGCTATGAACTGCTCGCTTCAGGCCAGGGTTTTGCCGTCAATTTTAACTTATCTAAGGGTGAGGTTTCAGGGGAGGACTGAGACATCTGATAGCTCACTGCTGCAGGAAGAAGCTCTTGTTTTTCCAACTTTCCCCTGTCCCTTCTCCAGCTGCACTGCCCAATTCTTGATTTCCTACTTCAGGAGAAATAGACATTGGGATTTTTTTTTTTTTTTCCCGAGCTAAAAGTGAGAGAGAACTGACAACTTTCTTCCATTTAATAAATGCTGCACAGTTGTGACAAGCCCCCCGTTCCCACTGTCCTTTTATTCTTCCAACGCTACTCCAGTGTTCTGATTTCAACTTTCCATTATCAATAGCAACAGTATTCAAAGGAAAAGAGAAGGCAGAATGGGAAGAGAAGGATTTTTGCACTGCCCCCTCTCCTTCCCAATCACTTTAACATCACTCTCGCAGGTCTCTCATTTGTCTGATGCACATATATTGATATAAAAGGTCTGAAATGTTAGAAACAGTACATGGTGTGGCAACAGGGTTGTGTATCAAGGGTCCTACACAAGGTAGTATGAGGACTACTTTATGAAGGGCTTGTATACTGAGAGCAAACCGTCGGGGACTTGTTTTCATCCAATTTCAATCTAGTCAACTGTTAAGGAGACTGTGAAGGTTTTGAGTTACAGTCTGGTTTGGTAAACTGTTACTTAGCATCTCTTCTCTCCAATTGCAGTTAATTTTCTTGCAAGGCTTCTAAAGTCTGGATGTAGGTTTTACAGCATTTTTAAAGTTTTGCCTTTAACCAGAAATTGGTTTTGTGGACAGTTTCAGAAAGTGAAGGCACATTTGTTGTCTCGGTACCGCTCATCCAACTCAGTCCAGCTGATCTACTCATACCTGTTGCTGTTACGTGAAACACGTGTAATGTCTCTTTTTTGAAAGCTGACAAACTCATAAGGTGTGGCTGCAACTGCTATTCCATGCTACAGCTTGCTACCTCCAGTCTTTAAATTACTTTGACAACAGACGTTCTGTAACTTTGGCTTTGACGGATTGTAGCATCGGTGTATGAAACAAGAACTTTTTAGGCCTATTGACTGCACTTCCTGGCCTGGTACTATAAGCCTTACAGTTAATTTCTGTCCATCTTGCTTCTGCGACATGTGACAGAACTCAGCAGATCAGGATCAGAGACACAGTTTCTCTTGGAAGTGAATACAAAAGATTTCTATGAAGGATTACAGGGAGGGGTTTGTATCAACAGCTTCTTGCTCAGAGTCTCAGGTTTAGATCATGGCCACTACTGCTACTGAATATCCTCACCCCAAATGCAAAATTCAAGATAGTTCACTTAATATAAAGAATATGCGTAAAAGGTATTTAAAACTAAATTGCTTGCGAAAAATAAGTAAGTAAGATACGATACATAGCTTTTTCTAAACTTCTTTCACCCCCCTGGAAGGTGGTTCTGTCAGAGGACGTGAAGAAAGAAGCCAGAGACTGAAGTGCACCAGGTTATATGGGAAGGTGATGGTGGAGCTGCAAACTGACATGCCTGAACCCCAGCCTGGTGCCCTCAGACACTTTGATTATTTTTTCTCTCCTAAATGTTCTTAAGGCTGTCTGAGTTTCTGTGAAAATGACACAAGGTTCGCCATGCTTATTCTGGAGCAACTGCAGCCAAAGTGTGCTCCACACACTAGCAGTTGCCTGGACTGCTCACTGTAGCCTTGGCTGTTTCTGTGTTGAAGAGAAAAAAATCTTTAATTCCTTGAGTGTAAGACCAGGGTGTAAGACCATCCATGGGAAAGGTTATGGGTTGGTCTGTTGAGGCAATAACTTTAAGAACCATTGATCCAATATAGGGTATGGTGTGTTTATGTACAGACAGCTACATTTTCATCCATCTCTTTTAAAGAGGTAACTAAGTGCATGTGAAGCACTAGGCCTTCTCTTTATCTCCCTTGTTGGAGAGAATTGCCTGTGGATTTCTTGTTATTTTGCTTGCTGTGTAAAATGAATACTAATCTGCTAAGCCCTCTAAGTGTTCAGCATTTTAGAAAGATTGTTATAAAAGTTTAAAAGAATAAATTTGCAGTTGTTTCCTTAGCCAAGCAGTAAGATGCTAACAGCCAATGCGTGTCCTGAACACATGCTGTCAAAGCTCATCTCCAGAATTTTGTCCCCTGCTAATTGTAGAGATCGGAGTTTGAGGAAATAATGTTTTGGTTTGGTTTTTTTTTTTTTCTCCTCCCCACTATGGAAAAGAAGCATTTTGTCTAACTCCTGACCAAGCTCTTGACAGGTACTCCCAGCAGCGGGAACTGAATCTGTGCTTCCACGCGTGGCGATTGCCCTGTAACAGTGATGGAGGAGGAGGAGGAGGAGGAGGAAGCAAAAAGCGTGCCAGGCAGCGCGTTTCCCCGGTCGCCATCCGTAACAGCGTCACCCGCGGTCCCCAGTAAGAGGGACTGGGTTACCCGTTGTAGCTCCCAGTGCCGTCCCATCGCCTCCTAAAGGAGGGACTCGGACCCCACGCTGACACCGCCGGGGACCGGCCCGCGACGCTTCGGGCAGGGCGCTGGGAGCGATCGCAGCGGGAGCCGCCCGGTGCCGGCCGGGGCTTGGGGACCCGCTGCCCGGGAGGTGGCACCAGCGGGCGGGGGGGTGTCCGTCCGTCCGTCCGTCCGTCCGTCCGTCCCCGGGGGGGCCGCTGAAGGTGTCCCCGGGTCCCGGCCCGGGTGAGATCCCGGCCGGGGCTGCCCGGGCCGGCCGGTCCCGGGGCTTTCCCCTGGCCCGGGGGAGCGCCCGGCGCTGTCCGTGCCGCCGGCTGCGGCTGGAACCGGGGGGGGGGGGGGGCGGTGCTGGGGGTATTTCTAGCGCTTTTGGGTTCACCGCTTTCCTAGCTGACGGAAAAACCGCGGGAGTTGTCGTCAGGTATTTTGTCCCAGTAAGGAGTGACGTTCAAATGTGCAAAACCGCTTGGCGTTTTTACTGGTTTCAGTTTTTACTGGTTTCGGTTATCCTCTGAAAATACACCAGAAGGGCTGCTTGATGTGAGCGCTCCCCGCGCTTCCCCAGTCTCGTTCTTCTTTTTTTTTTTTTCTTCCCCCCCCCCCTTAATCGTATCATTTTTCCAGAAAAGGACACAAAGGGATCCATGGCTACTTCTGACATGTAGTGTTTTGTTGTTAAAAGGAAGGTTCTTGACAAGGCTTTTCTCAGTCAACCGAAATGTTTTAATGAAAATTTCAGAAACTCGGTGGAAAGAGGGTTGTTTTATATTTGCTTGTTTTATTTGGATCTTAAAATCTCCACGTGGTGATTTCAGCTAAGGTCCTGTGTCAGGGAAACCCAGAAGTGAAGTTGACCAGAGACAAGTAAAAATGCCTGTGTTGTTTTCATTGTCCAAACGTAATGATGTGCAATAATTTAAACCAGCAGTTTCACATGGTTAAAAATGAATTGGATTTTTTAAAATTTAGAAGTAACCTCAGAAACACCGAAAAGGATAACTGTTTGCGTTAGGGTAGAATTAGTTTTGAAACTACAAAAACTGTTTTCTATGCATTCACAAAAAAAAGGGTGGTTTTGTTTTTAGGAATGCGTAGAAAAAATTTTGTTCTTATACCAACAAACACTGTTACAACAAATGCATCCACTCCTGCAACTATCATTGAAGCTGAGAAAAATAAAATAAACTTAAGCATTTCAGGGGTAAGATAATGTAAAATAATATAAAACAATATCAAATTCAAGAGAAAAAACATTTCAAAAAACCCCAAGATTCACTCCATAATAAAAACACAGAAAACAAGGTTTCTTTATCTAAACAGTAATTTAAAAACCAAATACACAGAAATACAGTTGAAAAAAATTTATGGAATAATATTTAAAACTGAAAAATATTTAAGTTACAAGAAAATAAATGTTGCTTAACTTGGAGAAATAGTTTCATACTTGAAAAAAGATGTAAGTTAGATATAGATTTAATTTGCATAAATCTATACAAATAAACTACATTTATGTTGTATCTAAACTTTCCAATTTCAGTGACTGGGAATTTTGCTATCGGTTTGCCTGGGAACAAAGGTTAAAGCTTAAAAAAAAAATAGAGAAGCTGAAGTTCCAGCTTTCATTAAAGAACAACAAATGAAAATAAAATGTGCTAAAAAGTTTTTGCAGAACTTCTTCAAATGTGAATTAAACTTCTAAACGCATTTGAAACCATTTTGTAAAGATTATTATAATATTCTCTTTCATTCGCAATCTCTACATTTTAGGATCTTATTTCTGTCAGAAACCTCACTAGCACAAGAATGTAAACCAACGAATGCAGCTTCTGGTCTGCCCTGATGTCTTTAGAGACTGTTTCATGAGAAACAGAGGACCCATAGCTTTCATTCACTTTTAGATGTAACATGAATTTGCTGTGGAAGGAAATCAAATGATTTCCAAAATGATCTTTCCCAAGTATCTTTTTGCATTAAACAGGGTCTGGATTCAGTGGCTCCTAATGAATTTGGGTATGTTAACAGTGACTGGATCATATCCAAATATGACTTGATGGGAAAGCCATTAGTTTTCTTCCCTGAGGTTACATTGGGATCCCATCTGGTGATCGCTAATAAATGTGGATACGTTCTGGAAAAAGGAGCTTGTATTGGATTCTAGTATGAATTACTGGGAGGGCAGTTTCTTGAAGTTTTGTTCATGCTCTTCAGGGAAGCTGAGTTTGGACTACCTTAAAACCTGAGAAAAGGAACACGTTGCTCATGTGACATAAGCCTTCAGTTAATTTTTTTTGTTCTATAGCAATTGTTTTTGCCATAGAATTGCGTTTGAGATCAGCAAAAATGTGTTGTTATGTAAAAACACTTAGGAGAAAATCAAAAGCAAAACCAATCATTAAAAGCAATTTTATATTTGATAGTAGCTACAAAGTGCTTGCCCTAAAGTAACAGTTTTAATTATCAAGCAAGTGCCTGAACAGCTTTCCTCCTTAATGTGACAAAATCTAAATCCCATTTATCTTTCCTCTGAGCCATCCAGAGCACTTAGGCAAGTCATTTCATTTTTATATGCAGTGTTGGGGAGAAAATCTTAAGAGGAACAGAAACATATGCTTGTCTCAACAAAGAGGAAATGATCATCCATTTTCAAAATCCTATAAATTCTTGGACAAAACAGCAGTACATTTAAAATAGTAAGGCTAATGGTTGTATGCAGCATGCGTTATTTGTAAACGCTGCAACTATTAATTGCATGCAGGGAAAGATTGCGCTTCTTTCATAAAGAAAAAATTCCCTTCTTCAGATTTTTTTTTTTTCTTGACAAACCAATTATTAGCCAGGGCAAATTGACCCTGGTTTTGATCAAAGGAGCAATTCATCTCATCCTGCAAGTCCTGCAGCCTAACAGCTATCTGTTGTTGCAGAATGTGCGGGTCGTCTTCAGCTGCCGACCCCATCCGGGCATGAGAAAAGGGAGTGAGGAAAAACCTATAAAGCCCAAAATAAAACTGCGGATTCTTCTGGTTCTTGTCAGGTTCAGTTACAATGGGGCAGAAACGGCAGTAAATTCACTGAGGCTCTATCAGATCAAAACAGCTCCGTTATAAATATCATTCATATAAGCCGTGCGGGGGAGAGAGAAACTGTCAGAAGAAGGGAAGGGAAAACAGGTCTTCTGCTCTTCAATAAATTATACAATATTTTTATAGACTATAACATAAAAAATTAAAACTTAATGTATGTATGCCTGTACACGTATGGATACATGTATGTGTGCATACCCACAAGTTAGTATTAACATAACCGTTCAAATGATATAAATCCAAATATTTCACTTTAATAAAATACAGAGATTTCAGTGACTGTAGATAAAATCAGAGTATGGTATAAATCTAGGAGAACAAGAGCTTTGAAGAAGCATTTCACGTTTTCCTCAGGAGTTTACTCAATGACTTGGAAGTGCTTCTGATGGGATGAACGACATAGTCCTGCTTGGCTTTGCAACTGGTAAGTAGCTCAGAGGGTCATTAAAGGTGATGACCTTTAAAGGTGATGGAGAGGTGATGACCAAAGCCCTTGTTTACCTACACAGTTTCTGGAAGGTTGTTTCCTATGTCTCCCTGCTGTAACTGAAATTATCAGTAAAAATCTTAATGACATACAATTTCACCACGTTCTCTCTGCTTGATGGTCATGTGTTTGGGTTTTTTACATTTTGAGATGCCTTGACACTTATTATTGGAGTACAATTAACAATTCATTTACATGAAATAGCTAGAAGCTGCCAGATGATAATGCGCTTTCCCTCCTTTCCGACCTCAGCTAGATCTAGAGCAGTATCTTAGCTACCAGAGTTCATTAATTAGTGAGAGGTTAATCTATATACGTTGGCTCAGTAAAGCATAAATGAGAGAGAACATGCTGGCAAAACCATTAACATTGCAATGACTACAGCTATACAGTAGGAGGATAGGAATACATTAAAATGATGGGAGTGCACCAAGCCTTTTAACAAGGGAATTGGCTTTGTTACAGAAGTTCATGAGAAGCGATGCAACGTACAGATTACACGCCATCTACCAAAATGACTAGATCTGTTTTCTTCTTAAAAATTGCCATACTGTTGGGCACACTGCTAACTTTGAGCTTTAATTTTTATTCTTTTTTTTTAAACAATTTTCAAGGGTTTTTTTTGTCACTGTCTCTTGATTTTTTGCCCGGGGAGCTGAGGTCGTTGAGTTCTACTGTCAATGCCATTCATTCACTGGTTTAGGTCCCGAGTCAGCTAAGTACACAGATATTTGCTAACTTCAAAGGGGTAAACTGTGGGCTTCAAGATAAGGTTAGTACTTATCTGCTCAGGGTAGATTGCTCACTGCCTTGCAGGTCAGTCCTTAATGACCACAGGGAGTAAAGCCAGAGCCAAAGAAAAATGAGGTTGAGTGGAAACCAGGAACACAGAAGAGGAAACATACAGAAACTGGAGCCCTAACTTCAAAACTGTGAAGCAAAAAGACCCACTAGCTGCCCCCAAAGCTTCCTCTATTCTTCTCCTGTTGGGTTCTGATGCTCACTTGGTGCCTGTAACTGTGTCTCTGCTTGTGTCCAAAACAATTTGCAGACTGATAGATAGCACATCCTTAAGCACAGCTGGGAAATCAGAGCAGCATTCATTTGCTCCAGCTTTAGGTTCTTTGTTAGACACTTTAATCAGAGCTGGTTATCCTTAGCTCCCTTTTCAATCAGTGGAGGAAGTAAGGGACAGTTCAAGGGGGATATTTAATCTAATTTCTGTTGACTACTTCTGCATCTACTAACGTGTTGTCCTCTGCCCACTTCTGTCCGCTAACTACGGTGAAAGCCGTGGGTGAGTTACTTAGATTAGACCTTTAGCATAGGCACACCCAGTGTCTCTCTCCCAAAGTTTCCTCTTTCCCTCCCATGCTCCCTTCCCAACCAGTAGAACCCACAACCTGGTAGCTGAAGCCACAGGGTGACAGGACGGAAGGGCTTGACTCCTTGCAAGCAGAAGTTGTGTCTCGCATTAACCTCAAAATTATTGCATTAGTGGGGCTTCTCTCCTCTGGCAGTATCTGAAAAGATGAGACTGTTAAGTTTTGGGGGAGAAAGGATGCAAGTAGCAGCCAACCCTCTAGAGAGCTTCTCTGTGGATTCCAGGTGAGGAGACATCTCCTATTAGTCCTGGATGTGGTGCTTCCAGAAAGGGATGAGATTCAGGACACATCTTGAATTGGATGAGATTGATTTTAGACAGCTCCCTGTTCAGCAGACTCTGACTTTTGCAGAGCCACTTATTGCTCCCCGTTTATTGTAAAGAGTCATTAAGCCTCAAAGCCTAAGGATCTCCGCTGAAGTCCATGATCCTGAAGCTTAACATGGAGCACTTCTCTTTTTTGGAGTTTATGTCTTTTGTTGAGTGTTGCTGTAAGGGCTCAAGTCAGTAACGTGTCACTTGTGCAGGTGTGTGTAAATTCTCAGGAGTCTGAGAGGAGGAAGGTGGTGTAGAGGAGGAGGGTAACAGTACTGGGCTCTGAAGCTGCGGCTGCTAACGCACTGGCAGGCCAGACCTAGCACGTGTGTGTTTGCACTACCAAAGAACACAAAAAACCCTACAGCTCTCGCATTTTAAAACTGAAGGAAAAGTTTGGCAGTACCTTTGATGGAGTCACCGTTCTGGTGACCTCCCTACTGCTAGGAGTCAGAAACACCTCCTCTCGCCGGGAGTTATCCTTCCTGCTCTGCCATATGTTGGCTTGGAGGGGGCAGGATTATCAGTAGCACAGCCAGAAATAGTGGGGTGGCTGTTTATCCAGAGGTGAATCGGAGTGCGTGCACTGGGCCAGCATTGTCTGTGGAAGGGATACGCTGAGTATTGCTGATGTCTGAATGTATAGACCCCCTTTGTAAGGTAAGTTTCTGTGTCTCTTCTTGACTACAGATGATGAATGATATTTTTCATTTTCTGCTGCAGCTGCCGTCCAGCCTTCTAAAGTGAAAATCTATAAGCTACTGCTATAAGTCACTAGGTGGAAGCATCTACCTTAATACTAGTAGCATAACTCCTTATTAGAGAGGTAAGTGTTTCAGTTCCTTTCTCATCTTTAATTTCTGCATCACATCACACAATGTCCCATTATCCAACGCTATGAATCGTAGTGCTGTTATTGTCTGGTTCAGCAAAGTACTTCAGCACAAGCCCAAGTCCATCCTAAGCCCTGACCCCATAGGGTTTGGGAATGCACTTTATTTTGTATAGTGACTGGTGCTTGCAGGGTTGGGACTTCATTTGGTGAGACATGCAAGTATGCATTTAAATTGAGCTCATGGGAGCAAATGTTTGAGTGGCTGAGCTGGGACTAACGTGAGTCTTTCTGCCTTGCAAACACCATTAGCAAAAATTCGGTATGATGCCTTCACAGAAGGGCTTTCTGAGCCCCTTCTTTCCGTATGTCGTGGTTCAACCCCAGCCGGCAGCCAACCCCCACCCAGCCGCCCGCTCGGTCCCTGCCGGTGGGATGGGGGAGAGAATCGGAAGGGTAAAAGTGAGAAAACTCGTGGGCTGGGATAAAGACAGTTTAATAGGTAAAGCAAAAGCCGTGCATGCAAGCAAAGCAAACCAAGGAATTCATTCCCCACTCCCCATGGGCAGGCGGGTGTTCAGCCATCTCCAGGACAGCAGGGCTCCATCACGTCTAACGGTGACTTGGGAAGACAAACACCATCACTCATCCCCCCCTTCCCTCTTCTTCCCCCAGCTTTATGTGCTGAGCATGACATCCTATGGTCTGGGATATCCCTTGGGTCAGTTGGGGTCAGCTGTCCCGGCTGTGTCCCCTCCCAAATCCTTGTGCCCCCCCAGCCTGCTCGCTGGTGGGATGAGAAGCAGAAAAGGCCTTGGCTCTGTGCAAGCACTGCTCAGCAGTAACTAAACCATCCCTGAATTACCAACACTGTTTCCAGCACAAATCCAAAACATAGCCCCATACCAGCTACTGTGAAGAAAATTAACTCTACCCCAGCCAAAACCAGCACACTGTACCAGTACCTCCCTTTTTCTCCACACTGTGATTCCTCTTCTCCCTTTCCTCTTTCCACCTGGAATAATTGTTTGCCTTGGAGAGAAGTCAGGATGCCAACTAGCTGGGAGCTGGGAAGCCTGGAGAGTGGTACTGTTATGATGGAAAACATCACTAATTTGAGCAATGGGTCTTCTGCAGCATCGTAGCTCTGTTAACTAGCTGACCACAGTCCACATGTCCTTCTTTCTCCAGGATTTGGTATCCTGATCCTTCTCCAAATCTGTTCGCGTCTCTGAAGTCTGGAATATTCACTGGAGCTCTGGAAATGGTGAGGTGGAGGACAGTGATATTATACAGAGAAGGAGGCAAGTGGCGATGGGTCACCCGGGTGGGTGCTGCATTCTGGCATGCCAGAGGCTAAGGCTGCAGGGTGGTGATTTCTAGGTCTCACCGTGCCTGCCAAAAAGGCTTCCCTCCTCTGACTGTTCCCTGCTAGCTCCTTCTGGCTGGAGAAATGATATAAGCATCTCCTAATCTACTTTAGGCAACAGCAGCAGGGCTAATTCAATTTAAACCATCTAAGCTAACCTGGTAGATTTTGCATGAAAGTGGATTAGCGAGTGCTGAAACCACCACTTTGCCAGCAGAGCTCCGGAGATGATAACCTCATGGAAAGGGACTGCAAGCGACTGCCGGAGGTTTGCGGCAGGGAGGCCGTGCTGCCCGGCGCTGGTTTACCCTTCTCGGCCGTGGCGACTCCGCAGCAGGAGGGCAAACCAGCCAGATCCTAATCCAGCTCTTCCTCCATCAGCGGGTTCCCCCCCAAACGCCGGTCTTTATTGTGGGTAATACGCGAATTGGAAAGCACCGAGTTTGCTTTTCATACTGCAGACTACAACGCTGAGAAATAAACAAAAAGAAATCTGGTTTTTACTTGTTAACTGAGCAGTTTTGATTTGAAAATCACTGACAGACGTCAAACATGGGACCCCACAATGAAATGTTTACAGTGTCATTTCAGAGAGGGACTCCACTTTGAAATTAAGTGAAAGTATGCGGGAAGTTTGCAGAGCAGGGCATGTGTAGGGGTAGAAAATTAAAGCACGATGTAGCCATCAGTGTTCAGGGTTTAGGGAAAAAACTGGTATTCATATTCCTCATGTTTCTTCTCAATTGACAAGATGATCCCTTCCATTTGTGGTTATTGGGCTAGCTTTTGTCTTGATTTCCCTGTATTTTCAATTTGCCGGCTTTGGCTTTGTGTTACTTTCCTTTACAAATAGCACTAGCGAACTGCGGAGCTCTGCACACTTTATTGTGAAATGGACAAAGAAAACTATTTCTTTATGTTTTTCTTCTGTATGTTTTTCTTGTGAGCACATGTGCAACGTGTTTCATGTCAACTGAGGTGTTATTCAGCACTGAGTCTGTAACTGTATTTTAATTTGATGGAGAAATGCTTTACACTCTTGACACTCTTACTTCTACTTCATTTTCTCAGAACAGCAGACACTACCTTCCGTAACATAAATGAAGAAGGCTAACTTCTATAATCTGACACTTGGAATGGCTTTATGAATAGAATCTTCCTGCTTTGTTTACTGTTGGCAAACCCCAAATATTCCTCCTAAGAGGAAGTTACCCTGTTGGGCCTGCCATTATATATATTATACTCATACCTTGTATTTTATCTATATAAGGCTCATTTGCTTCCCAGTTCACTGTTTGTTACAGAGAATAGAGAAAACAATTACAAGGCAACTTGCTTTTTATTTTTAAAATGTAAAAGTTATAAGCTGCAGTGAGTTGGAAACACCCGAGTAACTCTATGGGACAGAAATACTCCAAAGTGCATTCAGTTGGCTGTGGAAGTACAGAAAACAGGACCATCGAGAGACACTTTGCAGAGGTAGCTGGCAGTAAATGAGATGTGGATCTCTTTTGCCTTCTGCCAGCAACGCTCCCTTTGCAGTTTGGGTTTGTGTTTCAAGAGGCAGCGTACAGATGAACGGAGGAAGTAATTCTTCCCTTGTACTCTGTACTCTTGTACTCCGGGCTAGCGATTAACAGAAAGTGTTGTACAAACTGGAGAATTGCTTGGAGAAGAGAGCAGCAGAATGAGGACAGCTGGGGGGAAGGGGTGCTCATTAATGGGGGGGTACATAGGGGGTGGTTTAGGGGCCACGCTGGCAGCATACATGGTCTTAAAAGGTCTGTGCACCATGGAGCAAGGGAGCAAAACCGAGGGAAAAACCTCACAGTAAATAGGTATTAGAGTGTAAAATGGAAAGAAACCTATGAAGAGGGAAGATACAGGCTGAAGAAAATGAGGAGAAGCCTTCCTAGAAGCATGACCAGCAGGTCGAGGGTGGTGATTCTGCCCCTCTACTCCCCTCTTGTGACACCCCACCAGCAGTACTGGGTTCAGCTCCGGGGCCCTCAGCAGAAGAAAGACATGGACCTGCTCGAGCAGGTCCAGAGGAGGGACACAAAGATGATCAGGGGCTGGAGCACCTCCCTGATGAGGACAGGCTGAGAGAGTGGGGATTGTTCAGCCTGGAGAAGAGAAGGCTCCGGGGAGACCTTAGAGCAGCCTGCCAGTACCTGAAGGGCGGCTACGGGAAAGATGGGGAGGGACTTTGTACAAGGGCATGTAGTGATAGGACGAGGGGTAATGGCTTTAAACTGAAAGAGGGTAGATTTGGATTAGATATTAGGAAAAAATTCTTTACTGTGGGGGTGGTGAGGCACTGGAACAGGTTGCCCAGAGAAGTTGCATCCCTGGAAGTGCTCAAGGCCAGGTTGGATGGGCTTTGAGCAACCTGGTCTAGTGGAAGGTGTCCCTGCCCATGGCAGGGGGTAGAACTAGGTGATCTTTAATGTCCCTTCCAACCCAAACCATTCTGTGATTCCTGTGGGTCAGCGGTATGAACTTGCTGACTGCTCTCCCTGGGGAAGTGGCAGAAACCTTGTTGTTTGAAGCATGTGAAACTAGTCTAAACAAGACCATAATAAATGTTTGCTGGAAAACAGTCCTGGGCTGGAAGGGAGTGCTGGGTGACCTAATGAGTCCTTTCTGTCTGTGGAGTCTATAAATAACAACAGACGATGCACACGCACACACAAAAAGGTGTGAAACTTGTGCAGGCATTTTTCAGAAAGCAAATCTCTTTCCTAAAACAGAGAAAATGCAAGCTGAAATAATCCAAAGACGTTTATTGAACCTTATCTAAGTCTGTTTTTACAAAATGTGTTAGTAGTCGACTGGCGGGGTGAAACCTTGGGCTGACTGACTTCCAGTGGAGTCCTACCACCGGCTTCAGCAGGGCTGGGGTTTCACCCTGAAGGAGGCTGTATCTCCTGGAGCTCTCCAGAGAGAACCTGATGTCTCCCCAGCCACATCCTGAGGCAGGTGAGGGCTCTGGCACACTGGTTGGAGCAATTGGGGAACCACAGTTGTTTAGTGCATTTTATCAATCAGAACTGAGAAATAAGCTTAGGTACGGCCCCTGCTCAAAACAGGTTTTTTGTCTCATTTGCCACCCCAAAAAAGAAAGAAGAAGAAAAAAACAGGGTCACAGCTATTTTAAAATCATCTAACAAAAGAGCAGATAAGACTGTTGCACTTGCAATCTTGCTCTTTCCTTCTCACAAGCCTGCCTCTCCCCCTTACCCGTCGCAGTAATCCCACAGGACTGTTTTGTTTGGTTTGCTTGTTTTGTTTGGATTGGAAAATTCCAATTAGTCGTAGCTCAAAAATTGTGGCAGGAAAACTAGAAAGTGAAACCAGCCAGATACATAAGAAAAATGAATGGTCCGCTTTCATTATTTTGCCTTCCATTTCAGACGGAGCAGATGTTCTCTCTTTTCTTCTTGTCCCAGAGCCGATGCTCTTCGCTCGGGCTTTGTCCCCGCTGTCCTTTGGGGATGCTCTGCCCTCGCCGAGCTTTCGGCTCTGCCTACCTTCCCTTTTGCAGTGCTGCTCCGGAGGTTTGGGAACGTCAGGACAATGGTGAGGAGAACCGGGAGGACAAGTGGTGCGAGGCAGGACGGCTGTACCTCTACGGCGGGCAGGGGGACAGGGATGGGACAGCAGCAGCTCCCCGTGCTGAGCCCCAGCTGCCACAGCTCAGCACCTTTTCCTGCCTGTTTCCCCCCCAGCACCTTTTTCTGCCCGTTTCCCCCCCCCCAGCACCTTTTCCTTCCCCTTTCCCCCCCTCCAGCCCCCTCCCCTCGGTGGCCAGGCCTCACACTCCTCCTCAAATCCCCCTTTCTGGGGGACTCCCAGGGCTGCCCACCCTTGAGTCGCCTTCGCCGAGGGTGAGCGGAGGGGACTGGTCCCAGTCTCCAGCCCCGCTGTGCTTGCTGGGGCTGTGCAACCCCAGGATGTTCAAGAAAGCACAATAAAAAATAGGGCAGTGCTGAGCCACAACGTCTTTGATTCATGCTCAGTAACCACATGAGAGGATCCCATGCTTATAAAACTAAACTGCTTCAGCATTAAGAGAAATATTTATGAAGATGCTGCCAGCACAGCTGACCTGCTAGTCTTCTGCAAACAAACTGATTTCCTGACGTCTCCTCCCTCCCGCAACCTTCCTTCTTCTGCCAGGCTGTTACATCTTTCTTTTGTCAGCGTTTGTTTTGTTGTGTCATTTCAGGGAGCAGAAAGGACGAGTCCCTCACCCGCCGCACCCCGGCAGCCCCCCCGGCGCGCGGCCGTCTCCGTACTCCTTTGCCGTATCTGACTGCTGAGTCTGGCGACTTTCTAACTGCTCCCATCACCTGCCCAGAGTTTTGAGGACACCAAAGTCTACCTCCTTGGGAGTTTGTGCCTTGATTTTCTGGCCCGTCGGAGCCTGTGCGTGGCCTGTCCTGCCAGGGCGTGCTGTGGTGGGCTGGCTTCGCCACCCCTTCTCTGCCACGCTCTTCCCTCATCCTCAGGCTTTTGAACGTCTTTATGGTCAGCTTTGCTTTGATTGACTCCAGCGGCTTTCAGGGTGCCTCAGAGAAGATGCCTTGTGTGCTCCGATTCTCATCCGGGACGACAATTACGTTATACCCTTGGCAATGCCCAGGTATGCCAAATCATACAAAAAGTTCCTTAACTTTCCAGCTCACAGCGCTTGTCTGAAAGCCCTCCAGGGAGCTGCCCTGTCAGAAATGGAGGAAAGAGTCCCTGGTGACCAGGGAGCACTTTTCCAGCCTTTTCCCGTGGCTGGTTTGGGATTTCACGACGCAGCGGAGTTTCCCATAGCTGTTGGTCCCTGTGTGCCCTGAAAACTTCTCGCCGTGCTGCGCAAGCTGCCCGTCACCCCTGGCGAGCAGGCTCACCTTGAGGTTCACCTCGAGCGTGGTTCTGCCTTTGGCCAGAAGTTCTCAGCGTTTCTCCCCAGCCGTCACTGCTGTGGCCTTTTCCTCCTGGCCCTTACGCCGGGTCCGTGCCCCTTCCGTGCCCACCCGGCTACTTCCCTGCACTTGCCCTCCTGCCCCCTTGTCCTTCAGAGAGAGGCAAGTCCAGGTTTTGCAAACCATCACACGTGGCTTCAGGCACCTGAGCTTTAGAGTGTAGAGACTTTCATCGATGCCTGCCCTGGGTCATCCTGTGGTTTTTAACAAAAGCTCTGGGCCGTTTCAGGAAAGCAGAAACGTTAGGGCCCTGACCATCATGTTTTTCTCCCAGCCTTCGCTGAAATATTTAAGTCTATCCATGAGGATGCTGAAGGAGCAGTGTTCATTACAGAAGGGTGCGTTATGTGTGTATGCATATGCATACATGTGTAGTTTTTATGGATGTATGTGGACTCCTTGTGTTAGACCAAGTGTCAGCAACGGGGTACAGTGATATGAACGCACACTGCTCGATTTTTTGGAAGTGCCAAGAGTTCTACAGTTTTGTTTGGCACCGCGGTTGCTCAGAGTTGGGGAATTTTTTTGTTGTCTTTTTGACAGTTTATACCCTTTGGCAGGGAGAGGTTTTAGTGGTTTGGACCTGAGGGGCATGAAGAGGACATTTTGGACTGGAGGCTGGCAAGGCATTTGACAATAATTGTTCTAAACCATAGTAATAATATTAATAGGAAATGGCTAATAGTGTTCAACTCTAAGCAGCACGAGGATGAAGCAAGCCTTAGGAAATAAATGGGTAATAGCAGTGGTGTGTGTTGGTGGATGTGGACTGTCTCCCTTAATTTTATAGTGAGAGAATGCAAACAGTATTCAATGTCTTAGGAAGTGAAACATTTTTTAAGAATGAACGCTGCAAGTATCCCACTCCTGACTGTCATGTGTACAGTCTGGAGAGATCTGCTAGGACCCAAAGCATTTCAAAGGCGAGTTCCCTAATTAGATGTGTGCAGCAACGCCTGGTAAAGGGGTCTGATCTCCAAGCAGTGTTTTTAGTTACAGCAAAACAAAGGATCAATCATAAAGAGCCACCAAAGGGAAGATGCATAATATTTGCGTTATGCAGCCTTCAGGATACCGTGATGACAGCTCTGGAGCTTGCCCTGCAAAGCATCACCCTGCACGTTGCAGACAACGCTCGCTTCTCTGACCCCACCAGCAAAGCTCTGAGTGATGCTGCTGAGCCAGGTTTCACCCCTTACCGTTAGTCTTAGAATGCTGCTAATGGCAGTAACACATAGACCAAAAGTACAGGCATTTTTTTCTGCAAAATAAAATTACAGCCCTTTCGCGGGAGGCCCCAGAAGCCCAGAAAAATCAGTTTCCACAGCATTGTGTGGGCTTCTGCACAATGGAAGCCAACATATCTTTTGCTGACTTGTGCCCCGAGAGATTATGGTTTGGAATGTAAAATCGTTGACAGTAATATACATTGAACAATCATTTTTTATTAGGAGGTTGAATGGTAGCGGTTAACAAATTAATCAGGGAACAGGGATACAAACATATGCCTTTATAGCTTATGGCATGGGTAGAACCCTTATTTTCTCCACTTAGTTAGCCTGTATGTTTTAAAAGGAATAAGTTATATGCTCATCATTTTTCTTGTTGTCCAAGATCCCAGCAACAAAACAGTAGGGAACTCCCATTACACATTTCGGCTCGAAAAGTATTCCTTTCTGCTCTTTGTAAAATGTGCAGGTCTAGTGATCCAAGTTAAACATTACTGGAATTTCACCATAAGTCAAAAACAATATTAATTTTGAGCCCACATATTTTTCTTCTGGTAGGGTATAAAAGTTTAAAATAAGTACACGCTCCAGACAATCTGTAAATGGTAGAGAGCAATGGATGAGACGAGGAAAGGAAAACAAAACAAAATGCACGTTTAACAACAGAGCCGCGGCAATGTTGGGTGGTATGAACTTTTTTGGTATGATAGCAGGAATGAGAGTTCTCCCCCCCTCTGTGGTCAGGTTCAAAGGGAAGCGAAGGCTGGCATCATGCCGCTGAGCTGGGGCGGAAGATTTCTGTCCCATACAAATCCGTAATCAGGGTTACTCCTCGGTGGGAAGCGTAGGGATTGTTGCAGAATATTAGCGTGGCATTTCTGAACTCCCGCATCCCTCGCTCCCTCCCAGCGCGGGAGACACCACGCTGCTGTTTGTCTGAAGTCTAAGGACTGCCACAGCCATCTTTTTCAAATTAAAATGGCAATATAAAGTTTTGTAAATGTTAGTTCTCCTAATTGACAGTGGCTTGTATAATTAAAATAAAATCACTAATACTTTCTCTTGTTTTCTGTTTTATCACTGAAGTTCATTTTTCAGTAACTCAGACAAGGTCTTCATTTTTATGAAGACCCATGCTGACCTCTAAATATCTGATTTTTTTCAGTGAGTGTGTATGCCCATCTGGTTTGAATTTAGCATTCTTATGAGTCATTTCACTTTGATAGGAACACTATGCTATAGAAAACTTCTTTTAATATTTTAACATTTTAAATCAAACACTGCATAGAGCATTACCTAAGACCCGCTACAATTATGGAAACTGGTAGGTTACTTTTCTTCATCGGACATTGCGTTTGCTCTCTTTGTGAAATAAATGTTGCTCATAGTAGAAAGGTCTACAACACACATGTGTTCAAGTGTTTTACCATCTTTTGCTGCCACATCCTTTCCCAGACGTAACAACAGCCTTTTTGGAAACAGGCTCAGTAGAGGAAGGATGAGTGGTTCTGTAGGAAGTAAGGATGTTCAGCACTTCCTTACATCTGACATTTAACCCAGGCAAAAGTGCTATATTTATTTTTCTATCAACACTGATTTTATTACTTATTATGTTCTTACTACATAGCATTTCCTGATGTTAAAGATATATCCAACCTTTTTGGGCTCTTTCTTTTTTTGCAGGGAAGCTTTTAAATAGCTATTTTAAGAAAATTCAAATGATTTGCAAAAGAAAGGGAAGGAAAAAAGTTATAAGCAAGCCATTAAAAGTACCGTGTTGCAGAGACCGTTCTATTTCAAAATAAAATCTGAGTTTGTCAGTATGTTTTGTTGAGTTATAACCGAATCATCACATAATATAGAATGGGTCAGTTCCAACTGGAAAACAAATGGAATATTTTAAAGTATTATTTGTTTGCATTAAGTGGAAATATGTTCTAACAAGTTCAGACTCCACTTCCTTTCTTGACTATTTAAATACATTTTAGCTCTTAAGAAAATACAAAATAAAATAAAAAATTGATGCTTTCTCTGAGAGCCCCAAATAAAAGAGAATTAGTTTCTAAGTAAGTATGAGTGAATTGCTTTAAACCAGATGAAAATTACAGTATGTGATATGGGTAAATGTAAGTAGTTCTTTTTTCCATAAACACAAACTGTTTAAGCACTCACTTCTTTTAAGCAAATGCTTAGCTATTTTAGAAATTATGTCTTCCCATGTACATACAAATTAGGCCGTTAAGTCTTCTCCCAGTTTATGGCCCTGTAATTTCCTTCTTCAAAGGGTCCAAGTCTCCTCTCACTTCTATCAGGGTAAGTTGGGATTCAAGTAAGAAAAGAGGGGACCTAATCTTCAGATGATCTTTAGCAGAAAATGCATAGCCACACCATGAAGATGGAGCTTCATGAGGATTCAGAACGATCTTTATTTTTTAACACCCATATGCTAGGGTATATTTTGTGTTGACCAGGGCAGCAGAGGAGCTGATGTGCTTTAAGCAAGACTTATTCACTGCAACAAAGCAAGTTTTTCGGTGCCGTGTGGATCACTTGTGTCTATTTTGGTTGCATTTTAGGTAGGATTTAAAAAAGGACAGGCCAATTAACAGAGGTTGAAATATAATCCCTTCATTTTTACCATTCATATCCAGCCTGGAACATGAAGAATACTTTTGTAGTTCACATTAGTCACATTATCATGAAGGAATAACTAAAGAAGAAAGGATTTATTTTTAAGTACAGTTCAGAGGCGTAGTGTGGTCAGACTGATGTCAGAATAGCACACTTTTTAAAAACACCTAACTTTCATCAGTCAGGCAGACAAATACTAAAGACCCTTTCTAATCCATTAAGGATGTTATGCTTTTCTTATCTTTTTCAGAGCAGATAATGGAAAACTTCAGCCTTGTTAAGGACGATAAGGATATTATATTATAGAATTATAATTTTTCCAATTTTCAATAATAATGTTTCACAGATTGCTGAACTTTGTTTACTCCATTTGCAAAGACAAAAAACAAAATACTTTCACTCACTTGCTCAATATACGTATACTGTGGTGACTGTTCATTTTCATGGGAACAGTTCTAACACACAATAGGCATAAGAAATATCCATCACGTAGTTGTATGCATGTATGCTCTCTGCCGTTTTACTTGTGAGGATTAGGAAGAGGTAGTGGAGAGGCTGCCCTTGTGAGTGTGCAAATTATGAGGGCTGAACAAAGCACATTTTGAAGGTCTGACCTTTTTTTTTTTTTTTAATAGCCTATACAGGTGGTATGTTCTTTTTGGACATACCAAGTATGCAACCGTACCTAAATATCATCCACAACCAGCAAAACACAAAAGATGTCCCCACAGAAAATCTCTCTGTTGTTGATTTTTTATTTGATGTCCAGTGCATAAAGATAGAAACGGGACAGGCTTGCAGTTACGGCACTGATCTGAAAAGCTGAAGAGTGGGCTCAGTTCCTGATTCTGCTACAAATATCTTCCTTGCCAGGGCACATGCTATTTGGGATACAGGTACGTCCTGCAGTAGGTCCAGGTCTGACACCAAACCCCTTTTGCATTGATATTATACGGATGCAACGCCACGCTCTGATGCTTTACTTTAGTAAAACTGGGCAGGAAGGTTGGGCTCTTGCTGAGAGCGGGGAACCAGCCTTGCGGAGGGGACCCCTTCCCAACACGTCCCCAGTACTTTCTACGGAAGAAAACAGGATTCATAGGCAGCTGGTGCCCAAGCTGTCCCCACAGCTCTGAGCGGGCACCGCGGGACGGGACGGGGGGGCTGTGGTCCTCACCCACCTCAGCGGGGCCAGGGACTCTGACCAGCTGGGCACGGGTTACGCCATTAAATCTGGTTGAAATTGGCCAAAAGTTGTTTGCGAGAAGACTGACAGCAGATGCATAAACCTAGTTTCCTAAGGAAACTGGGTTCAGAAAAGAGGATCATAGCACTTCCCCACCACACGAGGATGTTGTGAGAATAAAAACATTTCTGATGGTGAGGTGCTCAGGTGTTACAGGGATGGAGACAATGCAAATTCCTAGACAACTGAATTAATTTTAGCATCTTTCCTTCCTCTTTGAAGTCATGTACTACAAATGGTTACTTATGGCCTTACCTTCAGAGCCAGTGGCTTCAAACTTCTGCGTTTGAAGTATCAGCAATGAATGAGGTGGGAAGAGATTCAGATTTTTGTCTGCTGAGAAGCTAAATGTGTGTGTGGCAAAACACAAGAATTCCTACTTTTTTTTCTGTGAGAAGAGTATGTTTAGAGTACAGCACTAAGCCCTTTCTCCAGAAAGTGATCAACTGAAAGCAATCAAATATACTTTCTATATTTTTAATGGTAGTGTATTTCCTTTCCTTGAATTTCAAAAAATTGTGTGTGTGTAACAGTGGGAACAGCTTTGCAGTTCGGAACTGAAGCAGGTTTGAGCCTCAGCTGTCCACAACAGTTTGCCCTTCCTGAACAGAAAGGTAAGCAGCAGTAAATCATTAACGCTCAGGCTCATGAGGAGCCTGAGCACTTCCAATAGGCATCAGAAAGAATTTGGGAAGCTGTTCCACAGCTGAGAGCTTCGAATCTGCCACTCCTCCACTGCCCAGTGCTGCAGGGGATGAAACTCTGGAATCACTTCTGTTTTCCATCTCCAAACCCCGGGCAGGGGCAGCTCGGCTCCTCCTCTGAGACGCCTGGACACGCGGGCGTCTGCCTGGGACCGAAGGTCTACTGGGACCTGTGGAGGAGGGATTTCTCCTCGTCGTATTGTGCCTGACAAAACAGGGCGCTCGCTCGTCCAGCAACAGCTCTTTTAATGCCCAGCGGCAGCAGGGTGGGGAGAGCGACGTGCTGCCCTGTGCTGGGCTAATCCCCTGATCGGTTTTCCGTGTGCTCTGCCCTCGCTGGGGCAACCCGCGTTGTGTAACAAAAGTAGAAATTACTCGGCCAGGAAGAAGGACCTGGGACATCTTTGTGCTCCTCGGGGTGGAGGAATCCAGGCATCTCCTCCAGCAGCTTTTTATACATCTTACCTAATGGCTTCTCCATCCACAGCAGGGCAGGAGCCCGGGTGGCTGCAGGCAGACGGGGAAATCCAGTGTGGGTCTCCCACATGCTGGATGAGCACTCCTGCCACTGCATGACTGTATAAAGAAACATAGCTGCCCCTGCCAGCTGGCTATTAAGGGCATAAAAAAGCAGGCTTGCTCTGCTTTTGAAGGAGAGAGGTCAGCCTCCGAGCTCAGAGGAGAGGGAGCCGTGGCATGCACCTCTTAAACCCTCTTTCTCCTCAGTGTGGGTTTTTCTGGGGTATCTCCAAAGGCCACTAACTCCCCCCACGTGCTGGAACTCAGCACCCAGGGACAAGGTCTGGACTCCCGTATCCATAACAGGCATCTCAAATTAGGTGGTGCGAGCCCTGGCACGCGGGGATTTGGCCCTGCAGTGTCTGTGTTTGTTTAAAGAGTTATATGCTGAGCCAGATCAGTGCCTATTGCATTAGTCATAACAAGCTTTCAAGATTATAAATGGGGAAAGTGCTGAGTAACTTGTGATTCAGCCTTATTATGATTTCTAAGTACATATTACTAATACACTCCCTGCTATTACACGACTTCCCCTCCCTCGATTTGACACCTACACCCGTTTCCCACACAAAGCCGGAGCTGAGAAAGCTCCGCTTATTTTCAGTAGCTCGTAGAGAATGTGAAGTTGGCTCATCCTCCACTCAGCATTTCTATAGCCCTCAAAAACTCCCTTGTTTTAAACTGTTTACTCTGTGCTGAGACGTTTTCTTTAGAAAATAGTAGTGACAGAAACCAGCCAGTTTAAGGCAAAGCTGCAGGTTCTGCATCCGCCGTATGTAGCAGTCAGTATTTTTTTGCCTTTGTATTTACCGTGAGTTATCCACAGGATTTTTAAGGAAGAGTGAAAATTGAGCCATCAGGTGGTTTCTGTGGTAGACGCTTGAATGTTTTATATATAAAAAAAAAAGACAACTTTGTTTCTTTTGGCATTATCTTAGATGAAGTTAATGGTGGGTGGAGGCTTCCCAGGAAGGAAATGTGTAGGGGTAAAAAAATGAAATTGTGGTGGGCCGCCACCCTGTAGGGCCTTGGTGGAAACCCTGAATAATTATCTGAATGTTTTGGGTTATGGAAGTTTGGGGTTTTTTGCAGAGAAGCAGAGTGTTGCAGAAAAGCCCATTTGTGCACCTTTCCGTTGGCGAGAACACGGTCCCGTTTCCCCCCAAAGAGGTAAGACCCTTGCTCGCTGGAATCCGATTTGACCAACTTTTCTTACATTGAGACATCTGCTATGCCAAGAAGGGTCTCTTTTGAAGAAAGAAAGGTTATTTCTGTGCTGAGGACCTGTGGGACTGAAGTGCAGGGGGAGGCTGGGAGCAGCGATGCCAGGCTCAGAGGGGTTCCCAGCACCAAGAGCCACGCTCCTTCTCCCGAAATGGGGCTGTGGCAGCTCCCAAAATCGGAGGCAGAGCCCTGTGGCTCCCTCAGCAGTCGGCAGGAGGAGAGCAGCACCCGCGAGCCCCTGCTCGCCTTCTCCCGCTTCCTCTGCAGGGGCTGCCAAGGGACCCTGAAGTGACCAGGCTCCTAATTTAGGCACCTCAGTTAATCACCTCAAGTCAGAAGGGATGAGTCTGGGACCCGGAGTGCAGATTACACCTGTGACAGCAAGCTAAGAAGTCCTTCTCCCTCCTCCCCAGCTCCACTGAACACCCACGATCCCAATTTTCTCTGGCATGGTCCCAGTTTGGGAACTCCAGCCCGTGGCCGGAGACGCTGCCAGTTCGGCCTCGTGCTGAAAAGTCGGTGCAGTGGTGCGGTGGTCCCTGGGGACCCCGAGGTGGACACCACAGTAGTCACACGAGGCAGGGGACAGAGGAAGGACCCCGGCCAGAGCTGCAGCGAGGAACCTGTGGACCACGGGCTTGGGAAATGGCGCATCTGCAAAAGCGAGATTCAGCAGATGAAAGCCGTTTTTAGGCATAAGCGCTGTAATAATTGTGGGTTTCTCTGGGAACACCGGTGCTGTTTGTCCCCGGGGGCAGAGTGGCTTGGTGGCTTGCCCAGGAAGGAGGGAGCTGTGTGCGCCAGGTGCTCCTTGGTTCAAGGGCCTTGAAACTTCAGCTTCTGTAGCCAGACGAGTACTTTGGCCACCAGGTTCAGGCTATTCTAGAGCAAAGCAACCTGCTGAAGCTGCACAGAGACATGCAAACCCCGTGGATGTGGAAGAAGATCCTTCTACAGAAAGCCTGTTTCTCTAATCTTACAGTGAAGGGTCTTGACTGGAAGCGGGGGGACCTGTTGGTCTGGTCCCTGCTTTCAGGCCTCTTTAAAAATTTATTTCAATCCGTAGATAAAGACAAAACCAACATGGGAAGCAGGGCCTGGGACGCACCCTCTTTCTTCCACCATTCCCGCTGCATCATGTGCACTCGGCCGAGCCCGGCGCTGGCCTAAGGACACCAAGCACAAAAGGTCCTTTGGGAAAGGAGACACAGGGACGCCTGTTCTCCTCCTTGAGAGACAGCCTCGGCGAGGGGATCCCTGCACAGCGTGCTGGGCACCGCCTCGGACACTTCAGGAAGACTCTCCCTGGGAGCAGGTCCTTCTCTCCATGGCGGAGCGGTAAGGTGTGCCAAAATCCCGGCCAGGGATGAACTCTGGGCCGCCCTGGAGGGGTAGGTGCTGATTTCGAACGGAGATTAATTTCACGCCTCCATCCATGGTTTGTAACCACAGGTGGAAAGTGCCATCGGCTCTGCTGCGTACGGTCAGTGTTGTACCTCTCCGGAAGAATACAATCAGCTGGAAAAGACCTTCCCAACATCTGTTAAATGCAGCCAGAAGAGGACACGAACAAAAATAAAAGTTACAGAAGAAGAGCTAGGGGCAGTGACTCATTGGGAGTAAGCCCGTGCAGCCCTTGAAGGCTTCAGCGGTATTGCTCTGGGACACAGCCGCCGTCAGCTGGGGGGGAGTGCAGGACGAGGTCAGGGCGAGCAGGGGATGGTACCGAACGCTGGTGTCAGCAGGTACGTCTCCTACGTGGTACCAGCTGCTTCTGCGATTCAGGTGGACTGAAACGGTCACTATTTCCTGTGAAAAATGAGAGCTTTCCACTTCATAATTTTCGTTTCACTTTCTTTAAACGTTTGGATATTTTCCAGTGCTTCCTGGTAGCTGCCGTTATAATGCCGTTTCAAACAGAGACTCACATGAGTCTCGCTGCCAAATTAAGAATTCATCCTAGAAACGCCCGGGCTCTTCTTTCTACTCTTTCTCCCAGTCCCTTGGGCATTACACAAGCTTCCTCCAGATTTTATCCTGAGGTCCTCACCATACCACCTGACCTCCTCTTTGTGGTGAAATCTAGTTATTACAAAACATCTTGACCTCCGGGAGGTTAAGCAGGCAAGCTTACATTAAATCCAGAGACATTCGGGTAAGCGCTTTCTCACAAAAACAGTTTTACGTATTTGCAGTTCAAGGTGTGGTTGGAAGCACCGTTCACAGAAAACAGAAAGGCAAGAAATTCATATCTAGGAGTGGAAGGTTCACAATCAGGTTAAGGATATGGCAGGGAAAATAATGTTAATGATCTTAAGCATTTTTGTCCAAAGAATGTTCTCTCCGATAATGAGTTAGTTGTGTGACTGTGGGGTACAATTTGACTATTTAAAGTTTGTGTCTCTAATCCTGGATGAGACTATTTTCTGCATTGTGGGAGCGATCAGAGAGCATCTTTGGAACTATCTGTGGTAACAAGGTAAGCCTTCGTGCATGTGCTCTTCCAAGATTGTGGCCAGAATCATCGAAGGTGCAGAGTACTGCAGGTCTTCAGGAAAGCTGTGTCTGCAGCCTGCTTCCTTCCTTCTTTGCTTTTTTCAGAGGACATATCACAAGGCTCATGCTGTAGATCCAGCTTCAGCTGGAAGCATCCTTTCTATAGATGCAATTTGTACAAGGTTTTGGCACCCTTATCTGCAAAATAATCAAAATTATAAACAACTTACAGGCTGTGTGCTCAGCTGGGCATCCAGAGCTCATCCTGAAGATAAGCTATATCCATCAAAGGGATTTGAGGCTCAGCTCTGCTAATTGTGTTGCTCTTTATCTTACTGATTTATTTCCTCTGGTTTTTCTTCTGTATGGTAGAAATCATTAGGGCGTTTTTTGGACTGGTGCAGGAGTCAGAGATCTACTTTTTTCCCACTCCAGTGTTACACCTATATTGTAATAGGAACTGCAGTCTTGTTTGAATTACCATTGTGTTGCATTTGGATGCTGTTGTGTCTGGTGGTCAAAGCACTGGGAAAAGTAGCTCATAATCTGTGAAACACATGAACTACATTCCTGCGACATTTAGAAATACTTGGCAGAGAGAGAGTGTTGACTGAAAGGGAGCAAGGCACCGTTACCTTCCCCTGTAGTTTGCTTTGTGTTATGGTGGCTAAGAATGCTGTTGTGTAACAATTTTAAATTGTATTTCTTTTAGGTGAAGAGGCCAGTTGCTTTATCATAATATTCTTCTTTTGTGCAGAAAGAACATACACATCACTACTCATTTCCCAGTACCTGACAGCTTGAATGTAGAGAACCTCCTGAAACTCACTGCAGGTAAAGACGACTGATCCTTTACTAGAAAGGCCTTGACTGGGCTCTCCAGTTTAATTACCTATTACAATGTTTATCTCTGGGTGATCAACTTCTTGAATTGAAGTATGTGGCAATATAATAACCAATACTACAGCTATAAACATCTCTTTTCCTTGCTAAGGACAGAGAAGAAAACAAACCCTACATTCTATACTAAGCCTCACTAAGACAGTTTTAAATACGAAAAGGAATGACAAATCATAAGTGGGAAAATGGCAGAACTTGATAGAGAGCGGAACACTAGTGAATACTCTGTCACTGTGTCAGACTCTCAACTATCCAAGTCTCAGTGAGTTTATTTAGCCAAAAGAGCTTCCTCCACATGGAGGGTATCAAAGGAAACCTCGAACCCTCAAACATCTCCATGCACGCTTCTACCGAGCCCCATAGGATGTGACGGGATACATCCTCACGTCATGCCATAAAACCAAGTCTGACGGGCTGCAATGCAGTGTTCTTGTGATTTTTGGGGCACTTTGATCGGAAAAGCCACTGAAAGCTGCCATATGACATGGTGCTCAGGGAAGCCCCACACCGAATACTTTGTGATATTGTGGTAGAACGTCAGGTGTGAGCAGGCTGCAGCAGCTCACCCAGGAACCAGCCTTTGCCCACTGTGGTACCCAAGGCTGCAGTGGCTCTGGGTAGCTCCCGATAATGTCTAACCTAAAGTAGAGTCTGTCTTCTGGTTGAAGAAGTCATGGGTCTCAGAGGTGGGATGGACTCGGGAAACTGTATGTTCATTCTTCCATTGAAGCTCTGCACTCATTTCCAGCCCGCTACTTATAGGTGATACCAATGTGTCATAGGTAATAGCTATAAGACATATAAATATTAATTGATGATAGGTATATGATAGATATACTACCTGTGTCCTTGCAACAGCCAGAAGTAGAAAACCTCAACACCTTGCTTATTCCTAAAGGACACACACATCAAAATGGCTTTTTCGTGTTACCACTTTCTTTTAAATGGTTAAACTTGCTCCTCAATCGCACAACAGTTTGCCTGCGGTCCAGCTGGCATCGGCTGGCAATGCAGACCCTGTTTACCTCCAGACAACAGCCTTGTGACCATGGGCCGTACCGTTGTCTGACAGATTTTATTACCCAGGGTGAGACAGAGGCTTGATCCGAAGGATGAGATGGTGTCGGTTCAGGTGACGAGGTGTCTCTGTGCTGAACCGGTAGTGGGACAGAGAGGGAAGGGACAGGGCTATGGACCTCTCACCGTTCCTCTCCTACTAACACACACCAACTATTCATATTGGGTTTGTGTTTTCAAACAAACAAACAAAAAAAGGCTTTTTTCTTTAACCCCCCCTGTTTTTAAGGAGGATAACAAGGATAACTAACTTTAGGTAAAAAAGAGACTAGTAATCTCACAGCCTACGTCATGGTAAATATTCAATACCACCTAAATTGTGCTAAATTGCTAGAAGAAAGCTCTGTTTATCCTCACACAGTGGTTAAGATCTCCCTGTCTCGGGGCTCCGTAGCCGTGGGCTTCAGGGGCCAGCTCTGGTAACGGGGGTGTAACACTCACCACTGTGTTTAAGAGCGTTTGTTACTGGGGATTAGTAGTTTTCCCAGAGCGGCCGGGAGCCCCGGCCCCGGCGCAGAGCCCCGTTGTGCTTGGAGCTGCACGAATGTGCGGTGGTGTTGTCTTTGTAATGTTTCAGCTTGATCCAAAAAAAAAAAAGGAGCCTGTGGGAGGAAGGTTTGTGTTGGCTGTAAACCAACACGTGCACAGTTTAATAACATACATCTATGTTCAGTGATTTCAGCTCTTATCTTTTAATTAGAAGCTATAGGACCCTAACCCAATTTTAAACAGCTTACAAGTGCAGATTTTATAGTCTTACCTTTTATTTTCTTTGTACTGAGGTGAAGTGGTGAGAAAAATCACTGTTGAGGAAAAAGCCCTTGCAGTAACTATTATTCCTCAACAGATTTTAAATTTTCCTACCAGCTTTGAAGCTGCTATTTCCAGGTCTACCTTAATTAATCCTGGGAACAGAAGGATTTGACAAAAGTGTGTTTTGCCAGTTTGAGAAGCCCTATCCTTACGAGGTCTTCAATTACATTAATTAATTAGTCTTATATAATTCAATTCACACAGCTGAATAGACCTAATTAAAAATAAGTACATTTACAAGCTATCTTGTTACGACAGCATTAAGGGTAATGAGTTCATTAAGCTCCATGTGAAGACATTATCAGGCTGAGGGTACAGGCTGCAGCATGTTGAAGACACTCGCCTCTGAGGAAAGGAGGCTCTGCCAGCAGAGATAGCCTATCTGCACCGAAAGCATTTACTTCAAAGATCCTAGATAACGTTGGAGGGCTTAATGAGCGTATATTTTTAAAATGTAAATAGGAGGATCTAGTGGGCACATAAATTGCATAACACTCATAGCATACCCTTCGCGCTGGCTTATGAAAGCAAAGAGGGTAAAAGTTAGCGGGTTATGTCGCTCCCCCTATTTCAAAGGGGTTTTCTGCTTGTAGATCAAGTCCTGTTAGTACAGGAGTGCCTGGTTGCGCTTACTCGTTGAAACAGTACCGTAAGCCTGAAATAGCAGCTCCTCACCCCATTTGTCCAGGTACCTCTTTTTGTGCGGTTAGTCCCCAACTGCTCGGCTGGTAACTGAGATAAAGGAAAGGTAACTCGCAACGCTATTGTGCCGCTCTGCTTTTGAAATTGTGAACTTTCAAAAAAACCCTCTTTCAGATCACAATAACATAAAAAGCTTTATGGTAATACTGAAAACGGGATTTATTTTATGATATGCAGGACCGATAATTGATTCTTTAAAAGTTTGCTGTGTTTTCACATGAAACATTAAAATGTTATGCGCTGAACTGGCACACACAGGAAATTTTTAATATGCTGAAATAAAATGTGCTTAAATAACCCTCCACAATACTCTTGCATTCTTTGCTTTGCTTATATTGAGAACCAGCCGTCACTTTTAAGTTTTAATAAGTTTCATATGTTTTGTAGAGGAACTGTGTTTGGTTAATTCTAACCTTTAATTAGTAGCCTCTGGATTGGTGTATACCCCAGGCACGGGGATGTTATTAGTGTGAACTGAAAGCTATGTGTGTTACTCCATAACAGATCAAAACAAACCTTGTATGCTCTGACAGCATTTAAACCCCACTGAGACTTGGTGCAGGATATGGTTTTCCACTTGCAAAAGAAAATTGTAATTCACAAGCCTTTGCCAGATGTTGTCCCCCCGATACTTCAGCTTCATTACATACCTACCGAGTAGGTGGTCACCTAAGGTAAAGTCAAGCGTGCCCTGTTAAAGCATTTGCCCGACTAAATAATTTCTCCAGGTTTTTCTTTTTTTTTCTTTTTTTTTTTTTTAGAGAACAATAACAACAACAAATATTAAAAGGACGTGCTGGAAAATGGCTGTTGAATATGAATAGGGTCCTGTTGTTTTCTGAGAGGAACGCAGACCCATGCTCATCATCTCTTCTAGAGGGAAGACTTAGAGGCTTAAAGGAATCTGCTGAGGACTTCACTGCTGCTGAACAACATCCCCGCAGAGCACGCTGCACACGAAGCGCTGCAGCAGCACGAAAGCATGACACAAACAGAACGAAGAGGGTGGGAGATCGCAGCAGGAAGCTTTGAAAGTGGACTTCAGAAGGCATTTTTTTGTTAAAATTAGAGATGCTCCTGGAACCAAACGGAAGTGTCCCCTAAATGAGAGAATAAAATGTTATCAGTGGCTGCTCCTCCCTGGCATTTTATTAGCATGTAGATAGCCAGCACAAACATGTATTACTATCTGACTGTTATCAGATTCTAGCTGGTCAGCAAAAATCGTCTTTGTTACCTGTACAAAATGGAGAAAACTTTTTTTTTCCTTCCAGAAAAAGAGTTGAAACTTTGCATAGAAAAGAGAAACTTGAACAAAAAAATTTGTACTTAGCCTTTACCCAAATTTACTTTGGAAACAGCTTTGGTGACCCCGCATTTGTGTCTTTTACATACTCAGCGGTAAACACAAGAACATCACTTACATGTTATAAATGTTACTGTAACTTCTGTGGTCCAAGAATATAAGTAAGTGAGACAGGACAGAAATTAAAATTAAAACAGCGCTGTATAATTGGAAAACCTGGAATAATTTTTGACTTTTAACCTTCTTCGGCAATTTTATGTAAATTTCTGTGAGTAAAAGGAGAGGTTTCTGTTTTAGGAGTTGCAGGTAGCTTTTATTTGTTCCAGAAGACTTTATAAGCATGGCAAGTAATGACTGCAAGTGCATTTTATACGGTAAAAAGCATTAAGATGACTTTTAAAAAGAAATGAAGTTCTCCCCGGCTTCTGGACTTTTTGAGGAGAATTAGATACACTTTTGGCTCTGAATGCCATAAGGTAGTTACAGCATGACCACGTGAAGCCACAGAAATCTTATCTGCTACCGTGGTGGAAACCAGCCTGTGAACATCAGACCTTCAGTGACATACTTACACGGTCTATTTTTGACCGGGCCCAACGTCAGCGTTGTGATAAAAGGGCAGGTCCTTGCCAAGAGGGCAGCGCGTGAAGGACCTGACGCGAACGCCGGCGGTGCCGCACCGCAGCCCTGCCCGCTGTTTCCCTCCCAGGAGCAGCTCGATGGAGCGCTGTCTGCAGGCACGGGGGCTCTCCCGCAGGATCAGGCCTGCCCGCATGCAAATTGGATTGCTTTATTGATTGTTTCGATGCTTGCCTGAATAATTTCTCAAGAAATGTATCGCAGCGAGTACATTTCTTTTCATCTGTAAAAAGCTCATGTAGCTTTAGTTCTACTGATGGGCTCCTCTATCAGGAAAGTCAATAGCTGTCATGGAAGTGATTTAAAACGAGTCACACAGCAAGTCCTAGCTATTTTATTACAGTACCCAGAGTGCAATGTTATTTCTTTGTCTAGGAACACCACGCTGGCAACCGATTTTGAGCAATTGCCCCATATCTGTCTTTTCAGGCATCTTGGATTTTGTGGTATCACCCTCTATGTCCATATAATCGAGGAAAAAATCTTCTCTCTCATTGGCTGCAAGAGCAAACTATTCTTCTGAACCTTGCTTTTAAGGGCTTCCAACCCTAAATTCTGTGTGTGAACAAAGCAATAAAATTTGCAGGCCAACCTGAGCTAAGCTTTGAGGTTTGAGAAGAGGTCTGAAAAGCCAGGGTGGTTTTTTCCCCTTGTTTCCCCTCTTTTCCCTTCCTCTTCCTTTTTAATAAACAGACGGAGGCAAATCTTCCAACAGTCTCTGCAATGTACGTCTTTCTCTGCAGGTAAACACTGCAGGTCATTTCTTTCAAGCATGTTATCTTCCTGAGATTAAACCTGGATTAATCTCTTCTTTAGACAGGTGACTTTCAACTCCTTGACAGAAATCTGAACAGCATAAAAAAACGGTTCTGGTCAAAATTACAGATCAGCTGGAAGTTCACATCCAGTCGCACAGGATTTCCTCTGGAGGACTGACTGACTGACTGAATGAGAGCCATTTTATTTGTCAATTATGTTGTTTGCCTCCAGAGGATAATAGCCAAGCAAATTAATTAGTGAAAATAAGCCACAAAACCATCAAAACATTCAGGCAAAGCTTCACTCAAACTAACATGTTCAATGAAACAGAAACTTGGACTGGCAGCTCGGTGTTTTTACACTGTTTGTTGATTCTACTGACAGCTTTAATCATTGCTGAGCTGACACTCCGGTGGTACAAATGAGTAAATAAAACGTCAGTTTTGCTTATGATGACATTGAACATAACTGTTCAACCTTGACAGGTCTGTATTTGTAGACAAGAGAATCACTTCTTTAGACTTTCCTGCAAGAATAACACAGCTAAGATCTGCAAAGCTACCACATACGTGGCCTGCAACCAATAAAAGTCAGTCGTTTTTATTTGCGATTCTTTGACAAAAACTAATGCTGTAATTTTTTTTCCTTAGTCAGAAGGGCAGAGCAGCCGCAACATGCCCCCCGCTCCAGGTCTCGGAGCAAAAGCCCCACCTCACCGAAACCGATGGGAGTCTCGCTATCGGCTCCTGTGGGCTCAGCGCCGGCTCTACGCTCGGTTCTAAGGATTACGTGTAACTCCGGGTTTTTCTGCGAAAAATCCTGTGTCAAAGAGGTTCTTTGTTTAAGGCATAACCTGAGTTGTCTGTCAAATGTGGGCCCCGATCCAGCAAAGCACTTAAGCACATGTGTAGCGTTGTTGAAACCAACGGGACTACTGCTCACACGCTTAAAGTCATGCGTGTGTTTAAGTGCTTTGCCGGCCTGAAGCCTTGCAGAAGTCCTTTATATCATGTTGATTTCAAAGCACATTTCGTTATTACATCACCGTGCTGTTCTTGGCAGGGAATGAATTAATAAATGAGACAAGGAGAGGTCCGGCAGGAGCTGCTGGGGGAGTGGGACACTGCATTCCTTTCAAAACAAGGCCGTGGCAATAAGTTTTCAGGACACATGAATCAGCCACGTAGGCAGTTATAAATAATGTGGAGCAGCCGGGCCGGGTGACATACCACTGCACTACGTATATTGCAAGAACATATCGATACTGGGTACTTTGTGTTTTTAATCTTCCCACAGACTTGGCATCCACCCACTCTCCAAGGCCAACCGGAGTCTGGCCAGTGGGAGAAGGCACTCACTCCTTCTCTCCGCACGGGATTTTAATGTTATTTCACGAGCTGGGATCGTACAGCTGGAGAACAGCGCTGTTGTTTATGCCACGCTATTGGCATGCAAGTGCTCTACAGGGATATTAAAGCCGAACTGTCTCCCTGAGGACACGGTGGTAAGTGTAGGGTTGGGCAGAGAGATGCGCTCGCTCTCAAAGCCCGTGAGCTGAGCTCTCCCAGAGATGCTCTGTTGCATCCCGGACCCTGCGTTGCCATCTGAGCGCTGGAGTTGAAGCTGAGCTTCTTTCATACGCGCAGTCTCGTTCAGGTCACGTGTTTTGGGAAACCCAGGAACCCAGCACCGCGACACGGCCGCCTTACCAACAGGCAACCTCGCGCCCTGCTGCCGGGGGGTTGGCTCGGCAGCCGGGTCCACGCGGGTTGGTGAGGTCTCAGAGCCAATGCCCAATGCCACCAGGTCAGGGCACTGCGTCCACTGACCCCTCACCCGGGCTTGCAGGGTGCAGTGGGATCTGCGGGCGGCGTCTGCGCGGGTGGGGACGGCGGCAAATGCCACGTTGGTTTCTGCCCTCGTCGCGGTCACGGGAAGGCTATTTAGGAAGGGAGCAGCTAAAGGGCAAAGAAGGAGCGCTTTGGGGAGTGGGGCAGGAGAAGAGGGCAGGCGTAGAGGGGATGAGGAAGAAGAGGAGGAAGAAGGTAGCAGACGATTGTTGTGTGAAGGCAATGTCCTGGGAATAGCTGAAGGTCCCTTTTGGGACCTCTCGCCAGGGGACTACCGAAATGAGGAGGGGGAGGGGGGGTGCAGCCACGCTCAGCCGTGACGGTGAGAGCATGCGGGGAAATCTGGGAATAGAAATTTGGTACTGCAAAGCATCTGGCCTGTTGTTACCTGGGAATGGCATCAGTGCCCCTTCCGCTTTGCTGGGATTGAGATACGATTTGTATTGATCACACGAATGGGAGGGAACCACAGAAGCTATGGAACTTTCAAAATTATCTTCACACACAATAAAAGGTAGATAAATAGCACAAGTCTAGTACTTCTTCCCTTGGAAAGTTTCTCTTAAGGAAGCCACTGTGCTACAGATACTGACAAGCAGCTGGAAGAAAAAACTTCCCGTACCATAAATGCCAGTGGGAAGAGGGGCCAAGCTCCCTGTCAGAGCCTCATCTCCATATGCCTTTTCTGTAGAAATCTGCAAAACTTGGTAGGAAGGACAAGGGATTTATTTATCATTTCATCTTGGAGTTTAGCAGTTTGGCCCCGTTTTTCATTTTCTTGCGCTTTTTTGATTTGTTTGCTTATTACTGATAGATTACTTTAATGCCATTCATGACCAGAATGCAACAGATCATGTAATTAAATTTAAACAAAGGAAAACCAACTATGGTTTTCTAGTCTGAAAAAGGGCACGATTTAGATTATTTCCTTGAACTAGAACCCAATGTGCCCTTTGATGAAAGTTAGAGGGAAGCTCTCAGCAGCAGCTTAAACACACACAGCCAAACTCACAACAGAGAAGGAGCGCTCGCACACTTTCAAGAGGATGTTTTGCATCCTGTTATTCCAGCAGCACACGGCATTGCTGTTATCATGGAGGCTGAATTGCTGCTTTTCATGGGAAACCTCATCTGGAGATGGGCTATAATCATCTTTTCTGATGCGTATATTGGACAGGGCTGGGACTTGATACAAAATGAGGACCTAATCCAAAGCCCCCTGTAACCAAGGGTAAACTCTCTGTGATTTCTCTGGGATTTGGATCAATTTCTCTGCCTGTAATTGCTGATATAGGAGAAATGTTATTTTTGCTGTGGTACCTGCATGAAGAATCAGAGCTACCATTTGATCAAGCTTGTTGCAATATGTTTGCTAGCAAGAGGCTTAACTTTTTTAAGGATTTAAATCTGCTAAACCATCTGGGGAAGCAAAGATAATGCAAAATGTAATTTTAATGTATGTAAATTTAATGTAAAATGTAATTTTAATCTATGTCAGAAGTGAACCACTTTTTACAATCTGATTCTTATCTGCAATTCTTACGAATAATGTACTACAGCTTTTACATTTCTTGTTTTAGGACAGCTACTTCCCAATTATTCTCCATTTAAAAACACTTCAGGAGGGAAGCAAGAAAAAGAAGAGCATGTGATAATATGCTGCAGGATACGCGTTATGCTCCCGATGCCTGCCGCGTTCAGCTTATCTCTGTGCGCGCTGTTCTGGTGTGGCTGTGGCTGTGCCGGGTAAGGGCCATCCCTCCAGCCCGGCCCCTGCGGTTCATCGCGGCCCTCCTGCAGAGGCCGGCTCCAACAGACGGGTGTATCTAGCTTTTTCTTAACTCGTCGACTCTCAATTTGAGCAATTTTGAGTTGCAGGTCCTGGCAGGGCGGGTTTGTGTCTGGCTGGGGTGGGAGCAGCTTTGGGAGCACCCCCCGAGCAGGAGCTGCCTCCTGCAAGTGATGAGGGCCTTGGTCCCATGGCATCATGCTTCGCCACCCCCATGAGCATCTTGGCCATGGGTTGCCTGCACAAGGTGTTGTCCACCCTGGAGCTCGCCGGCGGGTCCACCTCCAGCCGCTACAGCTGCAGGCTGGGCTACGGTGGCGACTGCTGATCAAGCTGAGGCTGTGGTGGTCTCCCCAGGCAAAAAGTCAAAGCTGCCGACAGACTGCACCCTTTAGAAATCACTGAGATATCTAACCCCTGTCACCAGAAAGAAGAGTTAGATGTAAAAAAATCTCTTAGGATGCTCGCAGGGGTTTGAACTCTCTGCATGAGTGGAGCCAAGCGGCTCTGTTCAAGAAGGGTGCCTGGAAACTAGGGTTAGAGGAAGGGAGGGTTAATTTAGGTGGGAGATGTCAGTGCATGGACAGGCTGTGGGTAAAATTGACAGCACCTCCCAGAAAGAATTGGTTGCTATATAGCAGTAGAAATTGGGGAGGGCAGAGGTCTCCGGGGGGGGCGAAGGAAACTCCTGCAGCCTGCAAAGCACGCCAGGGCAGGGAGCAGGGGAGCACCTGGTCACTATTTACTGCTTTCCTTCGCTCTTCTGCCCTCTGCTCCGTTTGGCTGTGAGCGGTAATGGTGTTTATTGCTTTTCAAAGATGGCATTTCTTCTGCTATTTACTCTGGGTGTAGGAGGAGGTGACCCACAGATTATCCTAACGGACCAAAGGAGCAGAAAGTCAAGTTTCAAGCTATTGCTGTGGCTTAAAAAACATGCAAGGCTTTTGCCTCTGGACATAATCAAGTCAACGTGTTCAGTATTGGTTTATGCTTAAAAAGCAAAGTAAAAGCAGATGAAGTGTATTTATAGGCTCATCAGCCAATGAATGGATGAAAGGGAAAAAGAAATTAATGGGAAAATGTCAGCCAGGATAGAGGAGGGACTCACTGTGAAGTTCATGTCCAGACCAACAATTTGGAGTTAATTCCAAAGACCAGAGTATCTTGATTTACAGTAGAAGAAAAATTGACACTTTATCAACTCTGAATTTAAAAATAAACCAGTAAAAATAGCCTAGTGCAAAGGAGATCCTTTCACCAGACTCCCTCAGACTGGGAAAGGCTAAGGGGCACTTAGGTCTGGCCACTTGCAAATGTGTGGCTTTGATTTGAAGCTCAAAATCTTAAATAAAAAAGGGAACATAGAAAGCTAGAAAGCAATGTTACAACAACAAAGTCTAGGCTCCTTTACATTCCCCAGCTTCAAATAAACCTGAGTATAACTCTGAGTGTGATGAAGAGGAAAGAAAAGTGGAGGAGTAAAATACCACTTCTCTCTGTCTTTGTGCTTTTCTGCACTGCCGAAATGGCTCCTTTTTGTGTAGGCAAAAATCTCGTATTTAAAAGCTATTTTTGGCAACATGAAATACAGGGACAAGCAGAAAGAAACAACAGCCTTGTTAATTGAAATGTGAGGGCAGGCTAGTAACACAAGATACGATCGCTGAACCATCCCTCTTTTAAAAATTATTTAGGGAGTTGAGAAGAAGACTTTACATTTCATAAAAATCTCATTGTCTGATCTAGTCCAGTATTTAAGAGAAAGGGATATGAGGAAAGCAGCATAATGAAACCCAGCCCAAGGAGGCCAGACTAGAACAAAGGAGTTGCTGTTGATTTTGTGTCAAGCTTTGCCACGGTTTGACTGTGTGATCTGGAGCAAGTCTTTAAGTCCATGCTGCCATCAAAGGTGTGATTGCAGCTCATATAATCATGCCCTCGAGCTCTCTTTGCATCAGTTTAGCCATCTGTACCAGAGCCATCATACACTTTTACCTCTTTTAAGGGCTGTAGCAACGACTGACGTAATCCGAGTTTGCAAAAGCTTTTGTGGTCTTCTGTTGAAAAGCATGGAAATGCAAGACACTGTAATATTTCTGCTTGTTGAGCCTACTGATAGAGGCATGTGTCTTGCTGCTGGAGGAATCCTTTAATAAAACAAAATCCATTGCTCATCCACTTTCTTCTGGCTGCAAAACCATTGCTGTGAATTGACGCAGGCTTAAAAATGTAAGCCAGAGCACAGAACTGAGCAATAATACACATATATATGTTCTTGGCAGTGCCTTGATGCAGATCAAGACCATGATCTGTTTAACGAATGTATATTATTTAATGGTCTCATCCGGTGTTGATTTAAAAAAGAACAAATTGGAGTATTTGTGCTCAAATGGCAACTAGGGGAAGATGACTCAAAACCAAACTGTTCCCTTAATTCTGGTAGATCTCAGGGCTAGAAACAGCCCCTTGAAATGGCTTTAAATGAGCCTGAGTGGAGTTTACACACTGGTGTTCATAATAAAATTCATGTTCCAGAAGAGTAATAACAGAGAACACACGCACAATAGAGGCTCAGTGCACAAAGCTTGTAATGTATAACTTGCGAGGAATATTTCTTTAAAAATGTAGAGCAGGAGTATCACTTATCGTTCCCACATGGAACAAGTGGTGAAAAGGTTGTGGAAATAATTTTTATTGTTATCATATGTTTTCCCTAAATGTTGCTATAGGAGTAAACCTTTTTTGGTATTACTTACAATATGCTATTGTTTGACATCCAACATTACACTTATGTTTGAATAGCTTACCCTTGTAGCATCCTTCTTTTCCTTTGTTGATTAAGTCTGAGATAAATATACCATTGTTTTCATAAAGACTTAAAAACGATTCAGTCTCCTGCTGGGTGACTGAATATTAAAAGAATGGCAGGAGCGATCTCAGTGGAATAACCCACTCAGACAGTTGTTCTTCAGACTGTGGGATCCAGATTCGATGCTCTGATCTAGTTTCCTTCAATTCTTGTGCCCTAGGGTGGTGCACGCAGCTCCTGGAGGCACTGGCTGACTGCATGACTCTTGCTGCTACCCAACTCCATCAAGGAGGAATCTGCAGTCTGAAGCAGGTCCTCAGGATTTGGGGATGAGTAAAACTTCCTACAGTTGGTTTAATTCGACCTGCGTCGGCAAAACGAATCATCGTGGGTCTTCTGTGAAAGCTGATCAAGAAGGTTCTGCTGCAAAATGTGTGTGTAAGTCTTTTGCAGAATATATTTCAGGTTTTAGGAAAATGCGACTTAGAGATGTAGGGGAGGAGGTAGTTTTCAATATTCCATTTTTATGGTTTTCAGGGGAACATCTGAAGTTTCAGAGAAAGAAATACATGTATTTTGATATTATTTTTTTAATCAGAAAATCTTATTTTCTGACCATTTATTGTCACTTTCATGTGAAAGGCATAGCAGGTCACAGTTTTATTCTGTACCAAACAGCTTCAGTAAGCCAGGCAGACATCCTTTGACATGTCCAGCTGCCGAGAAACAGTCGAGTTCTACTGATGTTGATGGATATATGATACCTATCGATATTTTTAAATATATCCACCTCTATCAAAAGGTAAGAGGTCTGGGACCACCTGACACAACTCCTCTTCACTCTTTTCAATGTGAGAACCAAAAGTGCTTTTCTTACCCTTAAAGAGATACAATGCATAAATGCAAAGATAAACAGACATTAAGATACGGAGATATGTAGAGGATTCAGTGTTTTAAAAGCTCAGTGAGTCCCCAAGGGCTTTAGGAGAGGCTGGGGCTCTCAAGATGCTGGTGGGATCACCAGATGAGGTATAGTGTCAGGGTTGCGATAGAATCAGAGGATGACTGAGGTTGGAAGGGACCTCTGGATGTCGTCTTGTCCAACCCCCTGCCCAAGCAGGGCCACCAGGATCGGGCTGCCCAGGACCGTGTCCAGACGGCTTTTGAATGTCTCCGAGGATGGAGACTCCACAACCTCTCTGGCAACCTGTGCCAGTGCTCGGTCACCCTCACGGTGAAAAAGTGTTTCCTCACGTTCAGAGGGAACCTCCCGTGTTTCAATTTGTGCCCATGGCCTCTGGTCCTGTCGCTGGGCACCACTGAAGAGAGCCTGGCTCCGTCTGCTTCAGATATCCTCCCTTCAGATAGTTGTACACCCTGGTAAGATCCCCCTGAGCCTTCTCTTCCCCAGGCTGAACAGTCCCAGCTCTCTCAGCCGTTCCCCACAGCAGAGATGCTCGAGCCCCTTCATCATCTTTGTGGCCCTTCGTTAAACTCTCTCCAGTATGTCCATGCCTCTCTTGTACTGGGAGCCCAGATCTCGACATGGGGCTCCAGGTGTGGCCTCACCAGTGCTGAAGGGAAGAATTACCGCCCTCGACTTGCTGACAACAGGAGGCATTTATTACCATCAGTGTTCCTTCTGACATAATTCAACATCTAGAGGGTTTGCAGTGTTTCAGTGTTCTCACAGACATCTAATTTTCTAATTTGGTCTCCTGATCACACCTAGAAAAAGAGCATATCCTGGATGCACTGACACTTGGACAAACAAGTGCACCACTGGCAAAAGAAATACCTCTTAATCTAGAAAACTTAATCGGGGAGGGGGAAAGGAAGCAGAATTTCTGGAAAATTTTCTAGGGGAAGCCCATCCCATGCAAGCAAGATGGGCAGCATCCATCATCCACCAAAAAAAAGAGCCCTTGATTGCTCAACACCAGATCAGGACATCCACTGGTGGAGTACAGCCAGGACCGGGACTGCTCCAGCCTGGCAGCTACCATGGTCTTCTGGACCCTGGATTGGTGCAAGGCCCAGAAAACTTTCATAAATGAGCCCTGCTGGAAAGATCAAGTGGAGGTGAGGTGATAAATATTTTCACTGGTCTTCTCAAGAGAGAGGCAGTGCAAGCCAAAGGTGAGAGCGACCTGCTGCACAGTCCTGCTGAGGATTTTTTACCCCTCTAGCCCTCCTTCTCCCTTCACACACCTCCCTTGCCAAGTGTCTGCACAAAATCCTTGCTGTCTACTGGGTTGGTGTGATGCAGAAAGTTTCACCTGGTATTGCCCGTATTTGCTACTACACAGTATTTCTTCACAGACTAGGCCTGGTAATACAAAAACCTGCAAAATAGCAGGAAAAATGCCCTGGAAACTGCCCCGAGACTGCTGCTCCTCCCCGTTTAGGGGCACAAAGTAACTTCGTTTGGGGGCCAGCGGTAAATCCGCATCTCTGCAGACGGAGTTTGCCATTTGCTGTGAATTACATGCTGCTCTCTGCTATGTGGGCTAGCACCCACAAAAAAAGGGCCGAAAACCTGTCTGAGCCTGCAATCACATTACACGTAGCTCTGCGTCATGCCCTCTGAGGTGCGCCGCAGATATTTTATCAGAAAAGTAGCCCCTTGTGTTGAAGGGTATTGATTCAATAAACTTACATCAGCCTTCAAAGGCAACTTGCTTTCAAATAATGATGTATAATGTCAAAAATATATGTTGTGTAGCTTACGTAAAGTTTTCATCTCATTTTCAGTAACCATTTAAACAGAAATGTTTCATTTTAGGTAAATGTTAACATTATGTTAAGCTGTATTCTACTTCTGTGTACTAACAAAGGTCATGAATAGAGTAATAAGTGTTTGAGGTTTGCAGGATTGCTTTGATGTAAATTCTATTTGCCACTGGTATTCACCATTTACCACACATATCCCCAGAGAATGGCTTGCCTGCATAGCTCATAAATTTGTTATAAATCATAATGCTTCTATTACATCATTTCCAACCTATCCAAGTTAAAAGCACAATGTGATTTTTTTTTTTCCCTATGTGAAATTTCCAGTTTGGTGGCATATCTGCTACATAATACATTCCAAACAGTCATTCTTTCATGGTATATCGAACATCTGCATTTTGAACTGAATCTAGTTGATTATTGAAAACTGTGGGAGTTTGCCAGTGGTTACAGCAGGACCAGAATTGGGTCCTCTTTGTATCTAACTTGCCTTTGCTGGAGCAGCGTGCTGGTTTGGAACCAGCTTCTAATGAGAGTGTATCTGGAGCTACAAACATCAGATGTGCTAATTGTCTGCTGAAATGCTGGTTTTGGTGCCAGCAGTAAATGTTGGGTTTCTAATTCAATGCTGTTTGCTTTCTCTTATGATTTAGTGCCACAAAATTAATCTGTTACACTGTGTAACAATGGCAAATGAGGAAAATGTCAGCTTACAATGAACAGTTCTGCAATCTGGCAAAATAATGGCAGCGATGCACCATATTTCTCTTAGGTTTCTGCTATGCATACTTTCATTCCAAAATAGGGAAGGGAAAAAAAACTATGTGATTTTATGTCACAGTATTAGCAATGCTAGGTATTAAATCTTGTTGAAAGATAAATCTGTTAGCCAAGTAAACTGTAAAGTGTAGGCCGCCATTTCCAAGGATTTTTATATATGTTGATCTCCAGACTTGCATATTCCATTAAATTTAGTGGAATTATCCATGTGCATTCAGTTATTCAGTTGTGTGCCTGTAGTATTGGGACTTTGGTAGGATGCAGAAAGCTGAGCTAAAACTGCTGTTTTATAATATTCAGAAATACTTTAGCCTAAGAATAGCAAATGCATCCAAGTCATAGTAATCATGTGCTCTGCTTTTGACCAGGGGCATAATTTGGTGCTTACATGTGAGTCTACCTGTTTTCTGTTTATTTCTGATAATGATATCATGATGAAAAAACTAAGACAGCCTGAATAATGAAACAGTGTTAACAGGACAATCACTAAAAGTGAACACATACAACAGAACTTGCATCTTTCTTCAACTCGTTAAGAAACAAAATTGGATCTTGCAAGGCTTCGTTGTTTTGGGTGGTAAAATGGTGGACAAATTTTCAGGATGCTGTTTATGAAAATGTGTTCTGAAAAAAAGTTGAAATATTAATTTTTCATTCGTTCACCTCTGCTTATCTCGTTCTGCCCATTCACTGCAAAAGCAGCAGCATTCAGAATCAAAAACTGGGACAAGTGATTGTGAAACTAGGGAAAAAACTATGACAAAGGAACCAGAAGGGTGTAAAGGCAAGGCTTTTTAATGACTATTTCGGTCTAGTGAGATGGCCAGGAACGTGCAAGGCCTTTTGGGTTTCAAGAGGAGGGCAGTTTTGCAGAGGCCTCTCCGGAGATGACAGTCTCGGCAACACAGCCGTCAGGAGAAGGCTGCCTACGCCCAAGGGCTTTCCAGTTGACCTGGAGCAGGGACCCACCAAACCATAGGGAATGCTTGGCTCACTGTGCTAAGCACTGAAAAGATACAGGGAACCCCACGTAGTCCCTTTTCCACCCCACCAAAACACCCTGCAGGAGCGCGATCTCCCTGCAGAGCTGAAATGAGAGTTGAAAAGACGTACACAGCAATGGGTCAATTAGGTACATTTTTGCCAGCAATTTCCCACATATACCCAAGCTCCATTTAAAACAGAAGTCTCCTATCAAGCAATCCTTTGAAATTATTTACTCTTTTATGGTTGCAAAGTATGGCAACATAATACCTTTAATGGAAACCCAAATAAACAGCATATGCTGCAAAGTGTCTATGAACAGGTTTTATGGGCTTGAATTCTTACGTCACAAACTGGTAACAATTATGACTCCAGCAAATGCCTTCAGGACATAGAAGAGCATATATAGAGTTTTAATGAAGGTATAAACTGATAATGTTTATTTTAAAAGTATATTATCACGCTGAGAGAGGAGGCAGGGGAAATGTCATAAATAATGAAAAGATTTATTGTTGCAAAGTGCTTTACAAGTGTTACAATATATTAAAAAATAGTGGTCCCCAATAAAGGTGTTGGCTGCACGGGGCAGTCCCACCGGCTCGGCAGCAAGCACCACAAAGACCCCATGGATTGGGGCTAAGTGGCAACGTGACGGTCTTCAGGTCGACGGCTGGTGACCGTGAGCATCTGCCCTTGGGCTGTCTGGTCCAAAGGGCTGACACAGTTTAGTGGTTTACGCAGACTGGGACATGTGGGGCACATTTGGGTGTATCCCTGCGCCTTGTTGGCATAAACTGTTATTAGCTGTGAGTATCCAGACCTTGACATCCTTTTGAGCATGCTTGGTGCCAGACCATAACCAGCCTTTAGTCCTTGGTGGGAGCCATTTTCTGCACATATTGCCAAGTTAAGACAACAGTATGTGACTGCTTCAGCTGGAAATGTTTCAAAACCAACTCTGGCATGGCTCAGTGTTCTCATCCTTTTCCCATCCCATACTATGCTCATGTCCTTTTTTGTTTTAAAATCTTATTTTCACAGTACCAGAAACATGATTTATTTTTCCCATTAACAGTTGAAATGAAATTCCTTTACAACGTAGTAACTATCCCATGTATAACCTTCCTCTCCCCAAAACTTTAAGATCCCACACTGTTATGAGACAATTCCACAACTGATGTATTTATGATCAAGCATTTCTTGGCCATATTTGGTGTGTGTTTAGCTGTTTCAATATGTGTTCAGTCCGGATATACTCAGCAATCGAACAGTTGTTGTATGTGAAGAGCAATCACTTTATGAACAGCTTTAGTGGTGGCTTTCCAATGGTGTGAGAGAGTCAGACCACTGGTGTTTTGGTATCCTGCCCTGGTCCCACCCAGCAGAAGATGCTGGGATGGTGTCTGAGTGCTTGGGCATATCGCGATTAGGATTTGCAAAGTGTCCAGGGGAGATGCCAAGTAATTAGCGAGTCATGGGAGGAAACCCAGAAATCATCTAGGGACCTGAATCCAGACCTACCCCATCCAGGTGGATGCCATAACGTTGGTACCAGAGTTGTGTTTAGACACGTCTATTTAGACCCGTAGACGTCACCTGAGCTGTGCTGAAGCGGCAGATCCCCCACACCACAATCCTGCTGATGTCTCCGGTGGGTCCAAGCCCCCCAGCACGATCCACCCCTGCAGATGCGCAGGGACACAGCAGGGCAGCCCCAGGGTTGAGGTGGCTGCTCTGCAGCTGCTGAGGGGAAAAGGGAAGATTTTTCTCCGGCTCTGAAAGAAGGAATCTGGCTCTCGTCACTCCTCCCTGGCAGAGGGCTTGCGATCCTCACCCGGTGGGGTGAGGTGGGGGCTTTGGACAGGGCGTGCGAGCGGCAGGAGAGGCTGGGAGTGACTGGAGATCGTAAAGATCAGTGCCTTCGCCTGCAGCGCGGGCTCCTAAATCATCCGGGGAAGGCATCCAACAGCTTTACCCTAACCCACCACATGTGAGACACTGTACGTGTTTCCCGAACTAATGTTTTATGGGAAATACAAACCAGAAAATGTTGCCCCAATCCTGCTCTGTGCTTCTGCTGCTGCCCGCCCCGGACGGTGCTGCTGTCACGAGCACTAGCGCTGTCCTCACGCTGCGGTCCGGCAGCCTGGCTTCCCCGCCAGTTGGTCCCTCCATCTGCATGAAGTACCAGATGACCCCGCTAACAACAGGTTCTGGCTCCCATCACCTGGACAGCTGCAAAAAAACCACCCGCTCCATCCTTACACGGCAAGGGTGGAGGGGCTGCGTTTTGCGATGGGCAGCAGGCGGTCCTCTCCTGCGTTTCTGAGCATGGAAGCAGGGAAAAAGCCTGGGGGAAAAAAAAAAAAAGCATGGAAGCCCAGGGAAAAACTGCATCCCAGCATCCTTTCTTCTAGCACTTCCCAACCCAGCCTGCTCCCTCCATGCAAAAAGGCTCCCCCATTCACCCTATATTTGGAGCTGGGCCAGTGTTCAGAACCGGCTGGTGTAATAATTAGCCTCATTCTCTGCGGGAAGGAGGAAATCCTGGCTCTGGCATTTGCTTTTTTTCTAACAGCACTTAGCTGATGGGTTTCACTCTTAGTATGAAGCCCTGCACCTCCTTTCAAACTGCTCTGTGATGTGACTGCTAAAGTACTACAAGACCAGCATTTACTACAGAGATGAAATGTTAATATTTATACACCGTGTCCATTGGGATGGAGTAATTCATTTTTTATTAAGAAGCTATTAAAGCATTTTTCCAAATTGCCCCAAATAGGTTTCCCACCTAAAAAATGCTGTTCTTTTTTCCCCCCTAACTTCTTTTTCTTCTCAGTGTATGGCTTTGATCTTTTGTTTGACTTGTGCTTCACAGAAAAATGCTCATAAACCTTCACAGAAAGGTTCTCTTGGCTTATAGCTTTATTCAAGAAATATGGTGGATCTGTAGCAAAACTGTTTTAGGAGTGCTTAGGAAGAGTCTACTTGCTGAGTCCCAGAACAAAAACACTCACTTCCACAAAGGTTTAGAAAGACACTTTCCAATATAGAGAATTCTACTCCGATTTTGGTTACAGATTGTACCACACTTTATAAAGCTTGGCCCTTTAAAGTTTGAATGAGATTTCATGTACTTCAATTCTTAAAAAGCTTTCAAGAATGCTGCAGCAAGTCCACGCAAGTCTTTCTGAACGCTTCCCCAGTTCAGACGAGCACGAACCCTGTGGCTACAAACAACTCTCTGCGTGCCATAACTCCAGGGTAGGAACCAACCAAGGAACAGGAGGGTGAGAGTTAGCAATTTGCCGTAATCCAAGATTACTACAGTTTTATTGCATGTCTCCACAAATTACAAATGGATGTGGAACTAATGGTTTTTCTCAGCGCCGATACATGCTCTGCTCAGGGGTATGAAATTAAGAGCAGAAAGATTATTTCTCAACAATTAGCACTTAAGCTGCTATTACTGTAGTTTACTAATAAAATCCATGAAGAAAAGTTCACTGTATCTATATTATTCTCTCTCCCCTGTGCTGTTTTAATACTTTTATTTTATAATTTCACCTTCTTCTGCTAGAAGCAAACAGAATGAAAGTAGTAATGAAAACCCAGCGTGTTACAGCACAGATCTGAAGCGCTGTTGCTGTTTGCATTTTAACGTTTAAGCTTTACAAGAGATACTGTTTGCAGATGCAGGAGAGAGAGAGAGACTGGCCACCCTGCAAGGCCAAAGGAGAACTCAGGCAAGGGTAGGGTTTTTTTTTTTCCTTCACTTTTATCCTATCCCAAAGCCTTTGAATCAAAGTTTGACCCAGATCTCTGAAAGCTGAGGCACAGCACGTGCAGGGAGGACCTCACCAAGTGCCGCACAAGCTGGCTCTCAGTCTTCCCCACTCACAGCTTTGGCTGCTCACATTGACTAGAGAAACTAGAGGTGAGAATCTCGTTTGGTTGCAATACCTAATGTAGGTTAGGGGATATAGGTGCTAAAAGGGTGCTCTTGGCCCAGGGACAAGCACCTATTCTGGGAAACAAGCTGTCAAAAAGGGGCTGAAGAAAGAAAGGAAACAACCTTTAAAATAAAGACTTCTCTTTCCCAGGCAATGGGTCTACAGGATGAAATAGAAAAAAGTCTATTTCCCATGTAGCAGCTCTACAGGATGAAATAGAAAAGAGCTGTGTTTTTGGAGTTCCCTGGAGTTCAGAAATCTTCCTCTGGAAATTAATAGAAATATTTGTGTCTCCTGCTGAGAGCTGTAGTCTAATTCACAGGCACTGGAGAATGCATCTCTCTCCACAACACTCAGCAGGTTTGCACGACACCAGGGTCGAGGAGGTCTGGAGAGGCAGCTATTAAATTTTGCAGGGTGCCAACACTGGTGACTTCGGGTGTGTGCACAGTTGTGTGTGCTCATGGGGGGTGTCCAGGGGAACCTACCTGAGTAACCAAAGGGGAGCAGAGCGATTGTAGAGCCCAAAGTCCTCACTGGGAAAATCCAGCTCAGTGCCTTCACCCAGGAGTCAGTGCATTCAAACACAAGGTTTGCTTTTCTTATTAAGGTAGGTGCCAACTAAGACGGGCTTCCCTAGACAGCACAGTGAGCCATGGCAAGGTGGGTACTTGCAGGGCTCGGGATGTCATGTTCAGCCACAGAGGATTTGCCCTGGCAGCCCCGACTGGTCCTGAGCACTCGAACCTGGCAGGGACCCGGCGCTGCCCTCCCAGCTCCCACCTCCCGCTCCTGGTCCCCTTGGCTCCTGCCTGACCGCCCCGACCCACTGCAACACGGGACAACAGCTCTACTGCTGTTGTTTTAGTTGTTTGCAGCCAGCTTGGATTGAACAGGAAAATGGTGGAAACGACCAGGGGAGAGGGGAGAGGAGAGGCTGCCCCTAGCAGCAGCACAGATTTGTGCCCGGCTAAAGTGGCTGTGCAGCTCCAACCTCTTGTTCCTTCACACCCCTTCTTTTGGTTTGTATTTTTCCCTTCCGATTCCTAGAAGTTCAAGTCTAACTTGCCTTTTTCTTCCTCTGTCTCACACATTTCCTTTCTTCCACAGCTCCTGTTCCTCACCTCTGGCCATTTTCTCTCCTGTGGCCATCACCTCCACCTCCTCCACCCGGCACCGTCTGCTGGGTGTGCGCAGGATGACCTGTTTGCGGACATACAACTGAGTGTCTCAGCGAAGGCCAGCTTGGTAGATGGGTCCGTGGCTCTGGACGAGGTACGGCTGTACAAAACCAGACATGGCAGATGGATAGCACAAAACCTGGTGGCCAGCATGCGAGCAAAGTCTCCATTCTGCCCCTTCAGGCTGCATAGCAAAAAAAGAGCTGAAGGAGAGAGGCAACAATAATTGGCAAAACATTGTAATTCGTGCAGTGTGTAATCCCAAATGCCAGGAGTTCAGTGCAAATCACTGTATTTACTCCAAGCTTTGACCTGAGAATTGCAGGCAAGACTTGGGCCTGAGAAACTCAATGGGAGGGCTCCCGCTTTGCCCTCGGGGTATTTCCTCTGTGAAGAAAGGGTGCAGGGACCAGGCTGTGAGCGATGCTGAAGGATACAGGGAAGGCTGCTCAAGACTTTTATGTGCCCTTCGCTACACTATGTGAGAAAGGAAGTGGCTTGTAATCTAAAATGGATTAAAAGCAATACCTCCTTTTTTTACCCACTGCAAAGATCGGTCAGTAGGATAAAAATTTAAAACTCATGGATAATAGTAATATCTGTATTTATACCAGCTGAATTGCTGGTTGTCCCAGTAGAGTTACAAAATCTTCAGATGAAGTGTTTTCAGTACCTTGCAGCATAAATGCTGACCCTTCTCCGTCCTCCCCAGATAACTCCAATCCTATAAAATGAGTAAGATACATTTTAGATTTGCCCTGGAAAAGTGCTGTTGCGCTATCTTAATGTTCCAAAGAGAAGTTGTGTTTATTTAACACGTGAACATTAGCAGCCAGGCAGGACAGTATGATCCATGGAGACCTGCACTTTTAAACCCAGGAAGTACAAATCAACCTATTTCTCATTAACCTTATCTCAAAAATCTAGTCGATGGGACATACTCTTTAAGTTTACTCCTTTTTCAAAAAGCCCTTCCCTCCTCCAGGACCGCTGGTGTTTGCTGCTTAGATCAAACCGCCAAAGTTAGCCATCAGGCTATCTGCTAAGTGCTTCTTGGATGAAGACATTCTTCTCAAATTGTTCATAGACTGCTGCCCTCCCTTTCTGCTCAAGTCTGGACCTCCGGTTTTTAAATTACATACTGTGTTAGGCATCTTATCCCATCAATCCATGAGATCTCTTCTCTGCCCTCCTAGTTTCCTTTTATTCTAAAATAGATGGGTGCCATATGACTGATCTCCTGACATAATTCATTTCTCGCAAACCTGTATCATTTTAGTGGTTTTTCTACCACACCTTTCTAACCTTAGCAATATTCTTCCCATAACAATAGAGCCGGCCCCTCGCGCGTGGTGCTCAGAAAGGGCTCTCATCAGTGTGCTTGACACTGCTGGAATAGCTTCAGTGGATTTAAACATCAGGCCTATATACCCAAAGAACTCGCCTGGCTTTCTGACAGCTGCCTAGCAGGGTGCAGATGGTTTTAGTTTATTCCCCATTTACCACCAAATGATTTCCCCCTTAAAATTAATAGAAGAAAAATATTTGGAAAGTGATAGCTGGTTGTTAGATATTACTTTTAGTGTTCCTGTTCATATTTTTCTTTTCTTTCTTTTCTTTCCCATATGTGCTTGTTCTTGTGATCTTGCAGGGTTGTAAAGTTATGATTCAGCAAAGCGCTGAAGGTGAGAGCGCGGCCCCGCTGATGCCGCGGCCGCCGCTGGAGCCGGGACCTCCTCCCCGACGTGCCTTCTGGTGGGGTGCTCAGCTGGGTCACCTCCACGACAGCACCCCGGCTCTGGGCTCACCATCACCTTCAGGAGGAGGAGGAGGAGGAGGAGGAGGAGGTGGGCGCCGTGCCGGGAGCAGCATGGGGATGGGCTGTAGCCCGGGGGTCAGAACCATCCCTGTGTTTGCCCGGGACACGGTTTTGGGATGCAGCATGTGGATGAGGGAGGTTTTCAAAGGGGGTGCAAAGAAACCCCCCGTTGTCTGTGGTTTATTGCTTTTGGGGACGTCCAGCCTCTCGATCCAGACCATCCCAAGGCTGGAGAGAAGAGGAGGCTTTTGATTCATACAGAATTGATAGCGTCTATTGAAATTAATTCCATATGGGGAAGTAAGCACTGCCTCCGCATAGTAACACCCAGCATGGAGGATACTGCTGAGTTCAGGCTCTGACTCCGAAAATGCTTGAAGGCAGAACATATGTTTTGGGGGGTTTTGAAGTACCACAACCCATGAGATATCTAAGGCAGCATGAACGTGTTTCGTATAACCCATGAATGCAAAAAAATAAAAAATCTCAGAAGGCTTGAAACTTTTCTCAGACATACTGTGCTCAAATGAGTTTAAGTGTGGTTTCTGCAGGGTCATTCCTCATTTATCCTTGTATGATGAGAATAAGCCTTTGCTTTCTAACTGGATCTTGTGGAGGTCTCATCTAGGTGTTCCGATGGGCTTTCAGGGCACTGGCCCCAGCTCCAGGGAAGTGCTGTTGGGTATCACCTCTGCTGCTCCTGCGCATCTCCCCTCTCCTCCTTTCAGCCGAGGAGGCTCTGAAAGTGTTTTGGCCTGAGTTTGATAGGCCGACTTCTTCAGTGGCGTAGGGCAGAGTGGTTTCATTGATTTCCCAGAGCTACACAGATTCACACCATCTGGGAAGCTGACACAAAGGCTTTACAGTGAAAAAGGTACATCATATTTTTATTATTTCCTGATGTTGTTTTATTGTTATGACATCACGCTCTAGACAATGATAATTCAAAAGCCTCCTTTTATAGCCTTTTTACTGGGCTGCATAGATGGAGGTTTAGGCTCCGTTCAAAGGCTTGACTGTGTAGTTTTCACTCAAACTCAACCCAGCACGGACAGAGTCGGCGCAGCAGGACCGAGCCCGACGGCAGTATTGGTAGAAACGAATATTGGCTTTAACAAACCAATCTGAATTCCAGGAAGTGTCTGGCATGTTTTGATATGTTTAATTGCGATATTATCTATAGCTGAGGGAATCTGATCAGGTTTGGGCTTGCAGTCTCCCATGGCCTGATGCCATCATCTGCTCCGAATCAGGAAGAGCAGCGCTGATGAACTTTCCAAGTCTCAAAGAAGCTGCTGGCTCTTATTTGAAATATTTGTCCTTGCTGTCCATGACATAAGTGCACTCACGGAGAAGCAAGTCTCAGCTGAGATGGTTGTTTTCCACCAGAAATTTAAAACTTTGAGCATTTTTTTCCTGTCTCTCATCCTCAGCCCGAAAGGAACATGACTGGACAGAAAGAGCCTGAAGTTAAGTCATGTAGATGCTACATTCACTGCAGTGAGACTTTCTTTTAGGGGAGATAAGGAAGTATGTCTTGTGTAGAAGTGTATTTAAGCAGGATGACTTGTGATTGAGGACACATAAATTTTTTAGTTTATATCTCTAATTAGTTCTTCTTATTTAATGAATTGTTCCAGGTGACTTTAAGCAGAAAGTATTCGAAAAATTACAGAAATCAGATTAAGAAAGGCAAGAAAACAACTATTTTATACTACACAAAACACCTCCCACTGACTGCCTGGCTGGTGCAGCCCACCTGGCCCACCCATCCTTTGGGAGGGACTGCAAATTTCACATTAGCTCTGGTATTTGTTGTGACCATTGACACTGTTCCCCCCACTTCTTGAGTGCTATACCAAGGACTGGACAAATCATAAGCAAAATACACAATGATAAGAAATTGCAGTGATAACATGACACTGTATTTTTGCCTTTTATTTCCATGTTTTAGAGGTATACTTAAGTTTGTTTGAGGCTTGAACTGACAATATAACAAATGAACACCTCCTTGCAGGTACGTGACAGCAATGTATAGCAGGACTTCAAAGTATGTTTGATCTTAGTGCCCCTAATGTACTAGGGGCACCAAACGAGGGACTGGTGCATGTGACTAAATACCTCTAAGCTTTAACTTTGAAATTGCCCTAGCCTTTGAAGAAGCGTTCAAGGGACAGGTATGGCAATGCCTGCCTGCTCCAGGCAATGGGTTGTGTTGGCTCAGAGAGGAGAGGTGGGTCTATACTGCCTGTGTCCCTTTCCCAGTCTGCAGTTAGTTATTTCTGTGAAACTGGGATGCAAAGCCTGAACCCTCTTCTAGATTTTATGCACCTACCCTGTGCGTGTGATGAAGACAACTGTCTTATCTCCCTTTGGAGATGCAGCTGGAAGAGGAGTGTAAGGGTTAGAGCAATTGCTCATGAGCAGGAGCTCTCAGCTCAGCAATGTAATTGGAAACGACCCATGTTCCCATTTTTTTGGAGCTAGGTTAACATCACTGTCTCAGCTTCCTGAACAGTCAGTGGGGAGGGATCAGTGATTCATCCCACCCAGCTTAGACCCATATTTTAGGAAGGAATGAATTGCCCTCTGGCTGATGAAAACCTTAGATGAGACATCTAACTTTTAAATGACTAAAGCTCGGTGACACAGATCTCCTTCTAAATGCAGAAAACCTGTTTAATTTGGCTACTCTTTTGACCTTTATCTGGAAAAAACCCCAACACTAGCTTTTCATCAACACCAAACACTTTAAGTTTACTTTTTTATTTACTACTATCCCATGCTTCCTGAGGTCAGCCCTCCTTAGCTTGTGGGCGTTTGCCTCAATTGAAAACCCAGCATGGCTGCTCTAGTACAATCCCCTACACCTCCATAGACTACGAAGGCACCTGCTCATTTTACTGCTGCTGTCAAAGTGTCTTTAACAGCCCTCGTGCACATGGTGGGTGAGGAAAGCTTATCCCAAAGGTTTGCACTGCTGACATTATTGCAGGGCTCTGTCACTGAGGGACTCGGTCCCCTTGGAGCAGGGAAGCCTTTGGACTTTTGTCACTGGGAAACAGAGACACACACACAAGGTGTTTGTAGCCTTACATCTCTGTGCATCACCTTCCCGGCAGTGTTAAAATCACGTCTGTACATCTCAATCACCCATTGTAAAACTGTGGGGCTAGTGCAGGTGCACTGAACTTACAAAAACAAGGAGTGTTTTGGAAGCTTCTCCAATGAAGGTTGGCTTTTCTCTGCTTAGTCTCCACTAGATAGGTTTACTGAAATCCACAACAATGGGTGAAAGGGAAACCTCATGTAAACCAATTTAACGCTCTATATACAGTACAGCAGCCTTAGCGAGGGACTAAAGCGAGGCCAAATTCAAGGCCAGATCCTGCAAAGTGCTAAGTCCCTCAGGCCCCAGGGGCAGGATGATCAGCATCATCTAGAATGATGCCCCTAGACTGTACCGTGCTTGGTGAACTTCCAAAGGCTCTTCAGAGAAGTCCTGATCTTACCAGCGAGGGTATCTCAAAGTGACTCTGTTGTAGAGCGTAATGGAGTTGGTGAGTTAGCTGTGATAGTGTGGAGCAGGCAGGGAGCGGTTACTTCTGAATAGTTTATTGATCTGTTTCCTCATTTTTAATGTTCTAGAGTAACTCTCAGCTATGCTTAAGCAAACAGCAGAATGTTAAGTTTATTAGGAGCTGTGTGTTAGCCCCTGAATTTCCATAAAGTATTTGAGCAGAAGAGAAGCAAGGCGTGTAAATAGCAGAGGATCAGCAGCCTTCCGTCTCCAACAGCTGGTGGGAGTAGGGGCAGCGGTCCCAGCCTGTTGATACACTCCGGGATGCCCTCTGCTCTGCTCTGCATGTGTACACGTGAGTGTTTTTGAACACTGTCTCATTTCCAAGCCAAGCAATTAGCCAAAATTCAGGGTCCTGGCTGTAATTTCATTTAGAAAGACAAATTGAGTCAGGTGTTGCTTGACCTAAGCCTGCCTCTTCACGAGCAATGAACCGACCCTGGTCTCCCGAGCGGAGCAGGCATGGACCGAGGAGCCATACGCAGCTTCTTTGCTCACAGGTTTAGTCTTTGCAGTCTGCACTTGGGCCAAAAGCTCTCTTGCTAAGCCTTCCTCCAGCCATGCTCCCAGGGCTATTTGAGTCACTCTGTTACTCCTTTCTCTGCTTCTGTTTTTCTCTTGCTTTTTTCACATATAATTTACTATAATAACAATAAAATGTCTTCCACGAATTTCTGTGTATGGAGCAGAGGTTGCAACTTTAGCTGGTCTTCACTTCTGTGAAAGGGATTAATTATTGCTAACGCTCATTGCCATAAGCAGCTCCAGTAAGATTTCACCCAACTCCTCAGCACTGTTTTCTTCACTGCCTCTGTCATTCATGCGCACCCCCTTCTGTGCCTATTTAGCCTCATGATTTTGCAGGTTTTGGTGTTACCAGAAAAGTCATTACTTATCCACGACCCGTTACTTTCAGGGCTGCGTGTCCTAGGAGTGTATTTAAGACCTTGGGATTCCCCATAATGTAGAGTTCAGAAAAGTACAAAGGTAAATCTATGCACTACAAGCTGCTCTAAGTCAAGATTTCATGAGAAAAAGGCAATAGTAGAGGTCATCCTTTCCAGGTCAAGGCTAATTGCTGAAAAGAATGGAAACAGCCTTGAAGTTGTTAAGGGAAAGGGGATAGACAGAAGATTATGAATGCTTCCTGTGTTCCATAGGAAATGAAAACTTCCTATTTTCCTTTCTTAAGCCTATTTCCTATTGAAATCAGGAGCTATATCATTTAATTGTGTGTATTGGTTAAGAAAGATGGGGACTATTTTCATGTAACACACACACATATAACCAAACCGAGGTGTTTTGTGTCAAATTCTGACACAAGGAAGCCAGCTTCCATTCCCAGCACGGATAATTAAGTGCTGACGAAGCAATTTAATTTGAAGGATTTTAATCAGAAGCTGTAACTTTCACCCCTATAAAACTGTGAATAATGATGCACTGAAACTTATTTATGAAACAAATGTCCCTATTGGTCTGGATAATCCAAGGCTTCTGACATTCATTCTGGTCTCCTACCCTGTGCTGTGTCATTGCTGTGTTGTTTTTTCAAATACAACACTTTGCTGAGGTGCCAGAGAATCACCAGAAGCCTTTGAAAAATCTAAAATATATCTGTATTTTTAAAAATGTTAAAAAGATACAGTCACAGTTACAGTCCTGCTGTATCGTTTCACGCACCCAAGGACAAACAGAGATGCATCTCATGATTGTAAACTGTTTGCAAAGGTGAGAGTGGGGTCTTTGTTATGGCCACCTCAAACACAAGTGCTGTGTCATGAGCTTTGCCACACATGGTGCTGCTTAGGGCAAGACCCCTTTCTCCCTGCAAAGAAGTGAGGTGATCCGCAGTGAGGTGGATCTCAAGGGCGTTCCTAGTAACACAAGAACAGCCATATGTGGTCCTGCTTTTCTCCTGCTTTTTTCCTGCTTTTCTCCTGCTTTTTTCCTGCTTTGGGGAGACCAAAAGTCTTCATCGCAGCGGGGAAATGCCAGTGGGTGACTTTCCCCAGGTCTTGGACCTCATTGTCCATTTGTTGGGATATAAATGCCTAACCTAAACCATCCCAAACTGAGCACATTATGAACCTTTGGCAAAAATAGTCTTATAACAGCACCTTAGATAGAGATCAATTTGTCTTGGCCCCAAGCACAGCTGCAGTCTAGGAGTGGTAATTCATTGTAAACACGTTTTGAGCGCGTCAGGCCTCATAAAATCCCTATCTTAGATTATGATGGAGCTTTAAAGACAATACTCTGCAGTTATGTAGGACCAAAGTAACTCCTATGCATCTGCTGAGCTGATTTGTTTTCAAATGTTGATTTAAGTTTAAGTTTTTATTATGTGATATTGCTAAAACTATGGTTTTATGGCAAATGTGTTCCAATGCAATAAAAATGTGCTTATTTTTCTGCCTACTCCTTGAACTAAGAATAAAATGCCTTAAGGGACCATATAGATTTAATAGATTTTCTGAATTAAAAACCCCTATGATTAAAATCATAATCTTTGGTGGTCCCACATAATATTTTGTAGCTGACATTCATATACAGTGTAATGTAATCTTGGTTTTTGATGAGACTTCTGCCTTTGCTAAGTTTCCTCTCTGGCTAATTAATGTTTCTGCCTGCCATTGATTTTTCAGATCCACCCAGCTTTCATTTGTTATTTTCTTTCACTGATTATTTTAATAGTGTGCCTTAATGCAGCATATGTTTGGATTCCTGCTCCAGTTTTATCCTAGCCATTATTAACAACATAAAGCTCCTCCTTTATATGACAATGCTAATGTTTTTTAGCTGTGCTTAATTAGCCCCGTCTTAGTAGGGAAGCACGGTTGAAGACTTGTGTCTTATCTCCTAATGTTTCAATTTCCCCTTTTGCTAGCAGATAAAAGCTGATGATAATCCTGTGCTGCAGGTTTGGGACACAACCATCTGCAGCCTTGTTTTAGAGTGTAAACAGGCAAGTTGCTTCCCACTTACACTGCTACCACCATGGACTGTTATCTTCAGGCTAATGGTAATTACATTTGTGTATCTTCAGAGGATGTTAATTACAGGAAGATGCTCTCTTTTTCCAGAATACGGGAACAAGTGCACTGCAAGTCTGGAGCAATAAAGAGAGGGAAAAGCATTAAATCACAGGTGGGAAGGAAAGAAATGAAACAAATTTCCAAAAGGCTGTTCGGGTGGCAAAGGCAAATAAAAGAAGAAAAAAGACACGTTAAACCTTGCTGTCACATGGAGGTGAATTGGCCAGGAGTGTGAGAGCGACAGCAGAGCGGATCACAATGACCGAAGGAGACGAGGACGGTCGGAGCAGCGACTCGGCTGGAGCGGGATCTGCGTGCCGGAGACATCCCGGAGCAAGGTGGGCTGCGCTCCTCCTGCGAGTGAGGGGGGTGGCAGGGGATCGAGGTTTCCCTGTCACTAGTGTCTCCTAGCATGGGGGGCAGCCCGTGGGTCCGTGAACCAGGCAGGAACGGAGCATTAACCCACGCTGACTGTGCTGGCTACGAAACATCCAGACAGCAAGGATGTCTGTGTTTTTCAGACAAAGTATATAACGCACAGTGGCAGACATTCGTTTGACTGAGCAAGGAGCTGTAACGAAGCTTCAGTTGGCATTATTTCTGAATCAAGAAGGCCTATAGCAATTGGACCTTTATTTGTACTAAAGGCTATATGCCAAAGTACTTTTGTATGTTTAAAAATTAATGTGTTCAGGAAGATGGTGGGAGATTAAAAAAGGATGAATTGAGAGACAGAAATTCTACATCCATGTATGCAGAGGTGCTGGAGTGAGAAACATTGCTTCATTCAGGCTTCAGGTGAAGGCTGAGGTGCGACAAATCTGACTCCTCTCTTGCGGTCAGAGGAACACGTTATTGCCATTGCGCTGGATCCTGTCTCTAATGATGACCGGACCAGATGGTTTGGTTTTGAAAAAAGCTACGGACAATTAAATTGCTGTGCGAGGCACTGGCAGTGCCAGCTTTCAGTAATTCCCTGTCTTTGTGGGGATGTGATGTGGTGGGAGTGGAAAGCAAAAGCAGAAACTTAGTATGACCCTTGCCACAGGCACCTTGGATAAAGCACTCTCGATCCTGCAGAAGCTGATTAGTTTTATACACTCAAATAGTCCCACTGTGGCACAAAGCGTGCAGAAGTTTACTGGAAGATGCCCTGAGAAGGGAAGTGGGAGTGAAGCAAGCTGGAGGAATGACTAAGAAGAAGTAGAGGGGAGCTAAGCACAGGGTAGCAGAAGTTCAGCCACTTGGCTGATCCATCAGGTGTGTGGGTTACAGCTGGAGCATCACATCAGATAAAGTAACAGGAAGAGCCAAGTGATGGGAACCACAGGGAAGAAAATCACCAGGAAGACGGAAAAGTGGAACGATCCTTTAATACCACCAAAGCAGGGTGACAAAGGACAGGAGGATACACAATGTGATGAATGCAATTACTCACATCTCTGACTCAGGACTGAATGGGTGTTACTACTGAATGGTTTTTTTGTGATTGTATTTTGGTTATTTTACAAGTAACTGAGTCCAAAGGGAACATGCCATGAAGCCCTTGGGAAAGTAGAGGTTACTAGGCCAAAAGGGATTAGGCAGAGAGTCTGCAAATGAGTGAACACAAAGAGTGTGTAAACCTGAACATCTGAGGCATTCATATCTGAACGATCACCTTAGGTGAGAGCGGCATGGTTGCAAATATGAACCAATGGACATGCACCACAGTCTTTAAATCTCACCGTAACAGGCCAGGGGACCGTGTAAAAGCAAATGAAGAGGAGAAGCCAGAAGAATCCTGCCCAGCTTGCCTGTGCCAAACACACAGAGTTTCCCAAGCTCCTCAGTTTGTGCCCCAGACTGTACCCAGCCACATCCCTGTCCCTGCTGCTCTTTTTAACCTAATGGCCCATAATGGAAATTCCATAAGCTTGGATGCAAACTGCGATCTTGCCTAAAAAAGAGGAGAAGGCTCGTCATCTTGGTGGACCCCCCTGAGAGGCAGGTCCGAGGCCAGGCAACAAACCCCATTTCAGCCTGGCCCGTGCTACGGGTGTTTCCCATCTGGTGGGTAGATCAGTGGTCCCCAAGGGCACGGCTTCGCCCTTAGCTCAGCACAGTGAGTTCCAGGCCAGGAAGGGGTGCCTCACCTTTAGGGGAGCCTCGTAAGACGTGTCCCTCTGCCGAGTGCCCACCCCTGGGACCCCTAACAGCAAATGCACTTCTTCTAAGGCACACGCCTCCGGTCCTGGGACAAAAAAAGACTACTTGCATGCAAAGTTTTTACAAATTTGGTCACTGTGACCAAACTTTATTACCCATTTTATGGAACTGTGACAAAAGTCTAGGAATCAAACAACATGGGGATCACAGAGGCTATTATGTTTATTGTGCTGAACAGACTGTGATAATCCATTAAAGGAACATTTTCAACAAGCAAGCGATTCGAAGTACAATTGTAGACAGCAACTCTACACGAAGAACAAAGCTAAAAGTTAGAAGACACTCAAAAGAAAAAGTAAACTGTAGTCAAACATCTTGAAGCGGTTTTTTTCTGCAAACACACCTCTCTTGCAGAAATGGTAGAAGAGTTAAATGTCCAGTCTTAGTTAGCAGTGACCAATGACAGCAAAGAACAGTCGTATAAAATTTATCTCCCACAAAAATAAACTATATATATAAAAAATTTTATGATGTTCTCACTGATTCAATGGCCACATGCAATTTTTCAGTCTGAAAAAATGAGGTATAGTAGGCCCTAAGAGGTAGTAATGTGTTTTGATTGTACTACAATATATAGAAAATACAAGATTCAGTTCATCAGAGTGGTAAGTCTCTCGGAGGTTGAAGTGTGACACACACCCAGCGATTATTTCTGTGTCATCCACTGAATACTGTGGTTTTAAAAAATGCAAAAAACCCCCCAAACCCCAAAAGGGACTTGCTAAGGCTTGATTCGATGCCCTTTGAAGTCAGCAGACTTCCTTCTACTGCCTTCAAGTGACGCTGGATTTGGCTACTGTATAGCTAGGATTATTTCTCTTTCACTTAATATTAACGTGCCTGGTTGTAATACTCCGATCAGCTCTTTCTCAGCGATTTCCGTCACTGAACCCTCTGCGGGCTTTCGAGGAGGTCCGCATTTCTTGACACTGCCTCTTGGAAGAAGCCAGTAAGTAGTTATCTTTAACTGCATTTGGCTCGGTACTAAAGCCATACCAACAGACGCCTTCCTGAGAAACTACCCCTGGCCCAGTTATTAATACAATGGTACAAAGTACTGACTAGGAAAGAGAGGAAGAAGGGAAAAGAAATAGAGAAGAAGAAATAGGAGAGGAGAGAGAGAGAAAGAACAACGAAAGTGAGAGAAAGGAGAATAAAAAACCTCTACATAAGAAGCATTTAAAATAAATCTGGCTGAAACATATTACAAAATCACATTTGTGTAAAATACACGAAAATACTTGTCAAGTATTTTCTTACAATCTACTAATTATTTTTTTTAAAACACATATTTGTGATTGCATTATGCAAAAGCTGAGCTTGTTGCTTCCCACCTACAAAGCTTCAAGTTTCTTTGAAGGGTTTTTTTTTGTTCGGTTTTTTTTTTAATACGAAAGTAATTTAAAATGTGTTCATTTTCCACAAGTTATTTTACAAAAATAGTTTTGAATTAGGGATTAGTTGCAGTCCTAACTGTTTCAAACGTCTCAAAACTAATGCTGAAAGTAACAAGTTCATTCCATTTAAAGTCTGGAGGTAGGTCTTTGTCAATCAATTAGTCCATTTCTTTAAACAATTCATTTGAGGTACAAACTTGGACAGTAATATTTAAACATTACAGCTAAATTTTTTTCTATGTCATGTAGTGTCATTGAAGAAAATTATCCTTACAAACCTATCAGCAATTCAGTACAAAAATATATTCAAGTTAACAGTACATTACACAGAAGTCTAGCAGAGAATAGGGTAAGTACATTAAAAAAAAAAACAAAACCAAAAACAAACCAAGAGAAAGAAAAATACATAGTCATGCCGAAACACAATAAAGATATTGCTTCCTTAACTGCAATTAAGTGTTGAAGTAGAAATAAGGGGAAAATGCAGATACTCATGATTATCTACCCAGTAAAAATTTCCTGCATTGAATGTGTATAGCAGCATGTATTTATCAGTCTGTTGAGTTATTTGCAAAAATCAGAGGTAGTATTGAATAGTGGGGTAATATTGCATCTGGTGCTAAAAGTGCTGCTTTGAATGAAAAGATGGAGAAATGCCACTGGCACAGAGGTGCTCAGTGAACCATCCTATGTCAAAATACATTGCTTAAAGTAATGCACGAGCTTAGCTGAGGTACGTGGTGTTGGTTCTTACATCATGACTGATGAGTAATGAGGAGAGATTCAATTCTTTTGAAATACTGGTACGGGGCGTGTGGAATTAGTCGAAACTAAGCAAAACATCTGGATTATTTATGTTCAGATAAATTCATCATTAATTTTGAGGTACCTTTCTGTATGTTTTAAAACACTTTTCTCGATAAAGACTTAGTCATTAATGGCATAAGAGTGTTTGGTGTCAGTCATTTTTGTTTCCATAGAAAACGCCTGGCTCTACAGAAAGCCAACTCCATCTGGCTTCCTATTGTCCAGAAGATGAGGGCTGTTCGTCTCGTTTACTACTACTACTACTGCTGATATGTTTGTATCTGTAACTATACAACGTATCTTTGTCTTTCTTCCCTTTTGCAAAATGAAAGTACCTTTTTTGGGTTGATTTCTTTCTTCCAATTACCAGCTGAATGAAGTGAAAGATCAGCTTTCAATTTTTTTCCTGAAATAACAGTAAGTCTTAAAAAAAAAAAAAAAATCAAGTACAAGTCTACAAGAAGGTTACAAAAAAAAAAAAAATAGAGTAGTATCTATCCCTTATCTTTGGTGTTCTAAAACAGGGAGTTCACTAAGTAGGGAGTGGGTTGCTGGAAGTGTTGCAAGGCTTTAGTGTTACACACCCAGCCTTTCCTATTTCAATGCCCATTATAATGACTATGTTACAAGTTTCTTGTTTATATGCAGTGCAGTGAATGACATAAACCTGATTTGGAGCTCTTCTTGACCCATTCACCCTTACTTAGCAGCTCAAACAAACTATTAGTAGGTTAAGAAAAAAGAAAACAGTAATTAAAAGTTGCATCGTTAATCTGTGTCCCCTGTGTGTTACAGCAGTTTTTCACTAAACCTGGGACTGTGAAGGGATTACAAAGAAGATGATTAGTCAAATCCTTTTTAAGGTTATGTGATTATTTTTTTTCCCCCCAGGCAAAAGTGGAAAGACCATGGCAATAGAAAATAAGTGGTCAAGGCAGTGTCTTCTCCCTTCAAAAGACCCAACTGCTGATGAGGTAGAAATTGCATGGTGCGGTCTCCTAGTCTTCCTCTGCCGATTCTTGTGAGGACGTTTCTTCAGTCTCTTCCTAGAATACACAAACAGAAAAAAATACTGTGGCGACTGTGCGTCTCAGGCTGCCACCTCACTCTTCTCTCACGCAGCTGACAATTACCTCCGGAGCTACAAAATGCCCTTTACAGCTGCTGTGACACCTCAAGAAGCCACCCGGGGACGGAGGTTCCCTGCTCTCTGATCCTCCCGCTTTGCCTTGCCAGGCTTTCCTCCTACCCCGGGGGGTGCCAAGAAAAAGTTCTCTGTGTTTTGCTCCGTCATGGGCCTCCTAGGGCCAGCAGACATGGGCAGCCAGAAGATGGAAAGCATTTTGAGCAGGTATCCAGTGTTAAGCGGGTGCTCTGGGAAGCCCTTCTCCTCCCCACCGGCCGTCCTCCTCTGCCCTAGTGCTGCCTTTGCGTTTGCCGTCAGCAGGCCTGACCAAACGCGATGCTCTTATGTTGCTTATTCAACAAACGTGCAGTACCTTTCAGGACATGGGCGGTAAACTGGGGGCAACAAACATTTCTGATAAAAGTGGCTGTCAGTGAAAAGTTGTTTTTTATCAAACGCTGCACATCATTGCCTAAGACAGCACGTGAAAAAGATCTAGGAAGAAGAGGAATTTACCCCCTCAGCCAACTGAGACCTTTTAAGAATGACCAGCTTAAAACAGCTTATAACAGTCTTCATACTTTAATAGATTTGATTTTCCACATGGCTTCATTTTGTCTGGGTGGCTAACTGACACAATTTATAACTCTCTTCCTTTCCCAGGCCACTACAGTACGCCATTCAGCAAAGCATGCCTTAAAGCTTGCCTGCGTTATATGACCAAACTTCCATTCATTAGTGTTTGAAACACCTCAGCTGTGAAGGGCTCCTAAATGCTACCATGTGTGACACTGCTGCAGAGGAGCAGCATCAAGGAAAAACACTGGGCTTTAATCATAGGCCACTGCTCACTGCAATCTCCTTTCAAAAGGCTTTAACCTCCCCCCCTCCTCCCCGCAAGAAAAGGCTGAAAAAAAGCTGTAAATCCAGGGAATAAACGTAAGTATAAATGAATGGATGACAGCTTAAAAAATATAACCATAGCAGCATCAAGCCATGAGATTTCACACTGGTTTTGTTTAGTCTGCTTTGGGTTATGTGGGAAATGTGAAAAGCATGAAGCAAGCGCTCTCCCCTCTCCCTTCGTACCCTTACCCCCCCATTAAAGCTTGGGCCTCAGATATTTAAGCCAGTAGGTTTATACCTCTTGACTAGGAAACGGGCCATGACCCTGGGGTACTCTCTCGAGCACCAGGCACAAAGGAAGATGTAGCATGATCAAAGCCGTGGACGGAGGAAAGAGAGCAAAGTCAAGTGTCAGCTGCCCTCTGACCTTGAATTTTCAATTAATATTTAAATTCCAGAAGACACCAATCTATCATGCAGAAGGATAATTTCTTCCTCACAACTTGTGACCAGTTGTAGCAGGGTTATATTCACAATGCTGCTACGAAAATGATCCCCGACTCACGAAACGATTAAGCCAATTTTACTCCGTCCCTGGCAGCGCTGGGGGACCTGAGCTCACACTCCATCGAATCCCATTAACGCGTAATGCATTTTCCCTGCTTATCTTCCCCGCAGAACGGGACTGTGACTGTTACAACATTTCAGTCAAGAAGAAAAATGGTGTCTACAGGCACCTAACGAAGGGCTAATTTGGGCTGCATGTGGAGAGACAGTGCAAAATATGTTGGTCTGAGCCTTGCTCATTCAGAACTCGGGATGATCGTGGCAGACACTGGCTTTGCCTCCAAGCCAAGTATTTCAGTTAAAAATTACGACTGTGGGTTCTGTGCTCTTAAAATAATACAGGTAGACGTGTTTTGGTATTTGGTGATGATCGCGTGCTTAATTCCTTAGAGCACTGTGGTCAGCCCTGAGCCTCTCATCATTGTTTCCCAGAAGACGGCAGCGCACGCGTGAGCACCAAGTAGCAGCTCTCTTCGTTTTATGCCTGGCTTGTCAGGAGACTACTGAAACTTCATGGGCTCATTTTCCATGAAGGTAGACTTCCGATCACAGCGTAAGAAGGATGCAGGAGTGGCAAAGTATGTGGAAGGACATACTCAGAGCCCAGCCAGGGTGGCCACAAAGAGCTATTTTTAGTTAAAGTTTTACCCACTCTAGTGATTTTTACTGTGAATCTCACAATATTTCTTTTTCCTTGTAGCCCCTGCTACAGTGACCAAGAAAATTAATGAGAAGCTCTTCCTTCTTGCGTATATATATGTTCATGTAATGAAGCATGAGTTTCTCTCATTTGCATATGTACATGCAAATGTATGTACCTGTAGTACATGGAAGGATGAGAAACAAAAAATCAAGATAACACCCCCCCCCCAAATTTAAATAATAAACTATTAAAAATTTTTTGAGACTGGCAGACTTCAAATTCACATCAGTCTTGGGAAAGACTTTTTTTCATGAAGAAAAGCTGGCAAAGGGATCAGACTGTTGTGCAGCAAAAAGAAGACTTTCCTTCATTAAGTTCATTCCTTGCAAAAGCCTAAGATAGCTCAGTTGCAGACGGGTGGTTTTAAGCCAACCTATCATGTAAGTCCCTTGTCAAGACACAGATGGAGACATGATTGCTGCTCTGAAGTGCTTACAATTCAAACAAAGAGCTAATACAAATCAGACATACATGCATGGAGGAACCCAAAGGAAGAAGCCAGTAGAGGTTCTGAAAGAGAAAATGCAGATGTATAAGACAGGAACAGAGAAGGATTTTTTGCCCTTGTGAAAAACCGGTTGCAAATATCAGAAGGTTGTGCTGCTGTGATCCTCAATCCACTCTTTGCCTCTACAGCACCCAGATGCACACACACTTCTCCCCAGAAGATGGAGGGGGGCAGGCATTTTGAAAACTGCGCACCCCTTAGAAGTTGCAAACCGGCTCTGCACTGAATCATTTCAGCCAGAGATCCACTGAAGTGCATTGCTTGGCATGTCAGGGCACTGGGAACCTCAGGGGAAGGACGCTTTACCATCAGTAAGCACCCTCCAGGCACTTACAAGCCCTCACAGACCCACCAAGGTCGATCGTATAGCCACGTATCATAGGATCAGACCTTTAGTCAAAAGTCCTAGGAGGAACTGGGGCTGGAGTTAAATATTTTCTAAGTCCAGGTGTGCTTCTGATCAAGTTGATGAGAAGGGCAAAAATCAAGAAGCACGGTCATTAGAGCAGACATGAGAAATCCAAGTCACTCAGTCCCAGTGCAATAGCCATGCAGAGCATAAATTCAGCAACACCACCACAGGAAGGGCTCAGCCAAGAAGCAAAGGTTTCAGGTTACCCGGCAGCCTTAATTCAGGTTGTTCTCACTTTTTAGGTGCACTCACTGTAGTTGTGGAGACAGAATGGTGACATGTGTTAATTGAGCGTAAATGTTCATCGACCCAGTTTTGCCTGGAACAGCTACTCCCCTGGTTATTTGTTTTCTGCTGCAGCAAGCTAGGGAGAAGCTGGGCCAGCAGACTGCAAAGAGAAACCTGAGAAAGCTTCAAACCAACCAGGTCGGATCCAGCTAACAGGGAAGCTACAGCCATGCAGAGCTCAGGGTGAATAGGACAAGCACCTGAAGGGCAGGGTAAATACTCACATGCGTAGCTCAGGCTTTACTCTACTCCCTGCTGCTAAGACAATATCCCGTGCATCCATGTGCCCCCCATACATGTATCTGCAGGGGCTGACTGACACGGGGATGTGCCACCGGGGCACTTTTACTTGGCATGTCCTGTCCTTGGTTGTCCCATGCAACGGGTACGTTTCTCCTGAGTTGCGACAGGTCACAGCGTGACATTGTACGACAAACTGCGGC